>NC_091958.1:520000-1265000 GCF_031021105.1 Erythrolamprus reginae
CCAGAGGGGTCCCGGGCTCCATCCTGGGAGCCTTGCTGACCCAGGCTGTGAAGTTCAGCCACTGGGGTTGCCTCTGTTTTCCGCCCCACTGCCCAGAAGGCCCCTGCTTTGATTACTCCTTTGTTTTAAGGGCGCCCCATTGCAAAGAGAAGCAGCCCTCCTGTTCCTTTGGGCAGTTTCAGGGGGGTGTACACGCTATAAAATGTACGGGAGTTTATTCCCCTGCCCAAAGGAAGGGCAGAGAGGAGCTTTCGTGGACGTATCTGAATGAGAGCGGTCAGGGGCAAAGGGCCGCCCCCCTCCCCTCTCACCTGGCTTCTTGCCCTCCCCCTCCCTCCCTCTTTCCTTGGCAAGCCCGCTGACCCTCCGGCCATTGTCCAGCTTGGCTTGCCTGAGGCCTGGGCTTCCCACTCTCCGTCCCCATCTGCCCTCCCTCGTCTCGGGGCCCTTCCTAGACTGGCACAACTTCGCTGTCAGGGTGGGGAGGGGGTCTCTCGGCGGGTCTTGCTTTCTGGAGGAAGACACGGAGCACAAGGACGGGAGACAGACGAGGGCCGGCGGACGGGGAGGCTGCGGGTTCACTGCGGCGAGTTCAAAGCCGAGCCGGGGGTGCTGCCTTTGGGGCCGCGGGGGGGCAAGGCCTTGGAGCTGTAGTATTCCACCACCTGCTTGGGCACCTCCGCCAACACACACTTGGCCAGGGCGGTGGGCGAAGCCTGGAAGGCAAAGGAGGCCAAGAGGTCAGCTGGCCACCTGGTGGGCATTCTAGCAGCTTTCGCTCAGCAAAAGGACGGCGAGAGATTTCAACTGCCCCCCCCCCCAAAAGCAGGAAAAGATGCCCAAAGGAAATCCCCACATGGCAACCCTAGGATACATAAAGGTCCGTAAGGGGCACGTCCAGTGATGACCTCCTACACGGACGGTCAGGGACACAGAACTGGTAGGAAAAAATGTGAATCCCCCCCCCCTTCTGGGCTCTGGGTCTGTTTTTCCTATCGCAGTCAATGAGGCTGAATGTGTATAATTTTAGAAGAGCTGTGCGTGTGTGTGTGCGTGTGTACATACAGTTTATATAGCAAAAAATAATGTATACTGCTCAAAAAAATAAAGGGGACACTTGAACAACACAATAGAACTCCAGGTAAATCAAACACCTGTGAAATCAAACTGTCCACTTAGGAAGCAACACTGATTGACCACCAATTCCACCTGCTGTTGTGCACATCCAACTTTGGACTGAATATTTCATTCATTCAGGTCTAGGATGTGTTTTTTGAGTGTTTTCTTTATTTTTTTGAGCACTGTATATTTTTGTGTGCCTGTATGTAACATGTATGTGCACATATGGCATGTGGACATAGAATTAAAGAGTATATTTTGGATGTTCAGTAATAATAAATAGAGAGGGGAATTGCATCTCTTGGAGGTGGGGAGAGGCCAGGCACCCTCACCCTAACCCTTGACGTGAGTGATGTCAAGTTGGCCACCTTTAAGCCAGTCACGTGATCTTTAAGCCACCCCCTGGTCACATGATCACAGTGTGGTAGAAAAAAATGTGCAGCCCTTCCCTGGCCACAGGAGTCTCCTTTTCTGGAGGTGCAGCAGCTCCTGGAAGCCGGCCCCCCGTGTTTCCCAGACCCTTTGGGTGGGCAGAGCCAACCCCCCCCCAAATCCCTTCCAGGCTGCCTGGATCCCGTTGAGGTGGGAACCCTCATCCGGGGGGGGGGGGGGCTGCTCCACTCTGCTCTGGGGGAGGGCGAGGGAGGAGGAGGATCCCTGGGAAAACCTGCCAGCCACTGGATCCACAGCAGCGCAGGGCTCCCAAGGTTTTACTACCACCCTGTGGCCGTGGCTTGTGCATTTTCCTTCCCCCCTTTCACTGCACACTGGGTGCTCTGGGGTGGAGCTCCACTTTCGCTACCCCACTGCGTCGCCCCTGTCTGGGCAGCAGCCCACCCCTGATCCACGGCCACGTGACTTCCTGCCCCCCCATGGCTGCAGAATCAGGGGAGGGCAGCCAGATGAGGAGGGGGGGTTGCCCTGTCGGGGGGGGCACTTACGTTCTTGAACTCCCGGAAGGGGACGAATTGCACGATGTCCCGCATGACCGGCTCGCCTCTGGGGGAGCGCAGGATCCCATCGTCCCCATCCAAGATCTGCATGTCGGTGAAGTCGGCATTGCCCACCCCCACAATGATGATGGACATGGGCAGGTGGGAGGCCCGGACGATGGCTTCCCGCGTGTCCGCCATGTCCGTCACCACCCCGTCCGTCAGGATCAGCAGAATGAAGTATTGCTGGGGAAAGGGGGGGGGGGCGGGAGGGGGGGGGGTCAGGGAATGTGTTTCTTTACTTATCAGATTTCCAGGTTATAAATGCAAACAGGACACTCATGCTCAAGGTGTGCATAAGGGCCCTACCATGTGCTTATGACCAATGGTGCATGCATTAACACACCTTTGTGCCTACCATCCCTGTCCGACTGTCCAGTTGCCTCACTGACCTGCACCTGCCTTGCTAAGGTTGATGTTTATGCCAACACCTGCTACCGTGTACATGCTTGGCAAAATAAAATAAAAATAAATAAAATAAAAACAAGCCGGGGGGGGGGGGGGGGGGGACGGGAGGAAGCCCAGAGGGGACAGTCAGGGGTGCAGACAAAAGGTCCCCAAATTCTTCCCCTTCGTGAGCCTCTCAGCCAATGTCCACCAATCGATCTTGTTGGCACCGAAGGGGCAGTGGCCCTTCCTGGATTCTGGGATTTGGGAGGCCACCTGGAGTGAGGATGGGAGACCAGGCTCCACTGCAGCCCCCCCTCCAAGACACTCCCCCTCCCCTCAGGGATTCCCCCCTCGGAGGAATTGGGGGGAGGGGGGAACCCCCCTTTCTTCTTGGCAGAGGACAATGTCCCCTGCTCTCCCCCTTGCAAGAGTTGCAGGGTTCCTCGGCCTACGCAAAGGGCAGCCCCAGTTGGCCCCAGCTGGATTGGGTAATGGGCCTAACTCTGGAGACATGCTGCCCTCCCCAGGGGCTCCGGCACCCCCTGACCCATTGGCAGGGTCCAGAGCTTGGGTGGGTGGGTGGGTGGAGGTCCTCCCCAAAGCCCCAGCCTCCATTTATGGATTCCATGGGAATGCAATTCCCTCCCACTTGAAATCAGTTTGGGAATTGAAGACCCACCGTCAGATTAAATGCCTCGGCAACGATCGGGTAATTCACGTGCCCTGTTTTTGTTCTCTAATTCCATTTCCTTCCCTTAATCAAATTGACCCGATTCAAAACGCCAACGTTGATGGACAAGAAGGCTGGAGTGGATTCGCTTCCTCCACGGGGCTCCTTCTACTCGCCCCCCCCCAGGCTGCCTGGCCTTCCTTCTCTGCTCTGCTGGGAGCCTCCCCTTCCCCTCCCCCGGCTGTGCAGACGGACACCTCAGTTGCCGTCCTTAATTGATAAGACTGGCAGGCACTTAGTGAGCGAGCCAAGAGCTGTCAAGGCCGGGATGAGCAGCCTTGCCCGGGCCCTGGTCGCCCCCTTGGCCCACGTCAGCCCCAGAGGGGGAAAGGGCTCCAGACCCATCAAGGAGCCTTTGTGGCTGGGGGTGGAGAGGGGGGGGGGGGGCTCCGGGACGCCCTCTGAGCTCCCTTGGCTTCTGGACCCAAACGGGGAAACCTCCGCAGTTGTCTTGCAAAACCACACACGCAGATTGGAGGTCTCCGAAACACAAAATATATATTGCTTTAGAAATTGGCTGAGAGCCACAAGGACGGAGAAGAATGTTGGTTTATGACCAAAAGGTTGAGGTTATTTGTGAACCCGATAATGAATGTTTGTTTGTTTGTTTATCTATTTATTTATTCATCTATCTATCTATCTATCTATCTATCTATCTATCTATCTATCTATCTATCTACCTATCTACCTATCTACCTATCTACCTATCTACCTATCTACCTATCTACCTATCTACCTATCTACCTATCTACCTATCAATCTACCTATCTAATGTCTGTCTGTCTGTCTGTCTGTCTGTCTGTCTCTCTCTCTTGGACTTCGATGCTGCCCTTCTCCGAAGACTCAGAGTGGCTCACAACATATAAAAGCAACACAACCCCCCCCCCCAATTCCAAAGCCCAATTATAAAACTAATGTAAAACCCCCAAACCCTAAAACCATATAACCATATAATCATTCACGTCACAATCACGCTGATGGACAGAGCAGAGGGTTCGAGTTCTGTTCCCTAGTTTGGGTCTGCAAGAAGGTAAGCAAGCTGACAGCGCCCCCCAAGGAGCCCTCACAGCTTCCACGTGTGTAGGCAAGGGGCCCAATCCACCACCTCCCTGGGCTCTGCTTTTCCACCGAGTGGAGGGCCCAACCACCACCCAGAAGGTTTTGGCTGATTCCCACGCACTCACCGAAGCTTCCTGGGTCTTTTCTTCATTGGCGGCGACTTTGGCCACTTTGGAGATGATGGGGGCCACGTTGGTTGGGCCATAGAGCTGGATCTTGGGCAGGCAGCTCTGGTAAGACTCCACCACCCCCTGGATGCCTATCAAGGAAGGGGGGGGAATCGGGTGGGCCTTTCCATGCAGCCCAGGGGGGGAGGGGGGAGGGGGGCCTCATTCCAACCTTCCTGGCTCCTCCACAGAAGCCCCCCAGCAGAGATTGGGGGCTCCTCCTTCTCTGAGCCCAGAAGAGTTGGAGAGTCGGAGGAAGAGGCTGGAGAGAAGATGTGCTGACCCAGCCACAGGGGGGGGGTCCCTGCGGCCCTTTGGCCTGGCCGGGGCAGGAGGAGCAGCCCACCAGGAAGGCAGAAGGGGCAGAAGCCGGCTGTGGCCTCACCTTCACACTCGTCGTCCTCGGCACTGAAGTTAATGGCAAAATCATGGGACACCTGGGGGGGGATGGGGGGAGGGAGGTTAATTGTGGGGGCCCCTCCAGCCCCTGTTGGCATCGCTCGGTGGATGGAAGCCGCGGCAGCTGCCCTGGAGGATTCAGGGCCGCCAACGTGCCAGGGGGGACCCTGCAGCCGGTTGGCAAGAAGGCGGTGCTGGTGGCGGCTGGATGCAGAGGCGGTGGCATGAGTGCCAATCTGCCCTGCTTGACCGCTGATGGATGGACACCCCAACACCCAGAAAGGCTGGTCAGCCAAGTGCTGAGGGCATGGCGGCAAAGCAGCCGAGAAGCCTGTGGGACCCTGAGGCCAGACAGTGGGGCTGAGCAGACCCCCCAAGGCCTCCGAAAGAAGCCCCCAAACCCCCGGGGGTCTTGTCAAGGCAGATAAGAGGAAATGCCAGGGGGGCCCCACAAGAGGCAGCTGTGATGGTGAAGTGATGGCAGCTCACCCAGCTGGGGCTCCTGTCTCCCCCAGGGACACTGGCCAAGCCCCTCCCCAAGGGGGGCAGCTGCCTTGGGGACCAGGATGCCTCTGCTCCGCTAAGCCCCCCCAACCATCCCCTCTGCCCCCTCCTCCTGCTTTCACCCACCTCCCTTGACTTACTTCATAGTTGGGGGGGATCCTGGCTCCAAAGCCCAAGGCGGAGAACTTCTTGTCACTGTGGAGAGGCAGGAACTGGTCCCTCTGGCTGCAAAGGGCTCGGAAGCCCCCCCCCCAAGCCCCTTCTCCCCCCACTCTGCTTTCCCCAAGGCCCCTTTGAGGACCACATGGGGGGGAGAAGAGAGGCCTCCAAGTGGCTCCTCATCCCCATGGGGGGAGGGGGAAGGCTGGGCCTGGACCGTGGGGAGGGGGGCTAGAGGGAGCCTCCCCCCTCAAGCAGAACATCCCTCCCCGGCCCCTCCCCCACCGCCTCACCTGTCGTAGTCTTGGCAGATCTCCCCCACGGCCACCAGGGCCTTCAGGTATTCGTTGGGCTGGTAAGGGTTGATGTAGTGGAGGGAGCAGCTGTTTCGGGGGTCCCCGTTGGAGGCGGTGAAGTCAATGGCCACCTGGGGGGGGAGGGAGAGGCAGGGGGGGGTCTGGGGCCCAGCGGGTGGGTCTCCCCAGCTCTGGGGCTCAATCAAGGGGGGGGGGAAGGGGGGCAGTCCCTGGATTCATTGGCCCCGGGGTCTGAGACGAGGGGCCCAGAACGCGGCATCACATCTGGACAATCAGGTGAGAATATCGCCCCCCATGCCCCCATCCCGCGGGTGAGGGTCTCTCCTTCCTGGGATGCGGCCCGTCGGATGCCCTGGCGAGCAAGGTGGGCCCGGAGCCAGCAATCTGTTCCTTGCCGCGTTCTGGAACTGACTCACTCCAGGAAGCTCTTTCGAAACACAATCTGCCGCCCTGGTTCTTGTTTTGAAAGAGAGGAATCTGTGCGAGATGCCAACGGGGCTCCTGCTCCCTCGCTCGCTCCAACCGCCTGGCCAGAAGCCGAGGTGACCCCAGGGCTGGCGGGAGGGGGTGGAGGCAGCTTGCCTGGAGGGTCAGCCCAAGACAAAGCCCCCGGCCCCTCCCCTGAAGTTCCCCTCTCCCGTGTCTACGCAGCCAACGGAGGAACCGATCCACAAGCCCCCAGGCCCAAAGGGGCAGCGCTCGCTGGAGCAGAAGGGGCCCCCCTGCCCGGCCCTGCCTCCAGAGACCCTTGGCCTGCTCTGGGCCCACCGAGGAGGAAGGCCAGGTGTAGCTACTCACCGTGAAGTGGATCTGGCAGCCGCCCATGATGTAATCCAGGAAAGAGTAAACCCTGTGGATCTTGCAGAGAATCTGGGCATCAGCCAGTGGCAGAGGGGTGGGGGCAGAAACTGCTTCCTGCCAGCCCAACAAGGGCAACAGATCTGCAGCCCGGGGGGCAGAATCGCGAGGAGGGGGCCAGGCCTGCTGCACCCATGGGTGGGAGCGGGGGTGGGAAGCCTCTTTGGGTTGCCAATATTCATAGCAGGCCCCTAACCCACCCCTCTGTCCCCCCCCCCAGTCCCCTCCCTGCTCAGCCCCACTTGAGGAGGAGGATGGGGCCCCTGGGCTGGCCAGTTACCTTCAGGTCCAGCAGAATGACCACCCCGGAATTCCGGTAGTTTCGCTTCTTCAGTTTGTACTTGGGGTTCATGCAGTCCCACTGGATCTGACGGGAGAGGGGGCGGAGGGCATTCAGGCCCCTTCCAGCCCCCTTTCTCCCCCGGGAGCCCCCTCCCCAGTGGTGGAGGGGGGGACACCCACGGCTGCTTGGCCTTCCTCCCTTGGCCCCCACCTTGTTGCCGCCTGTGGCTTTTTGCATCTCCTCAAACGTGGTGTAAAACTCGCCAATGAAGTCGTGTTTCCCCCGGGAGTCGTAGTCGAAGACGACACACTGCACACACACAAGGGGGGGGGGGGCTTCAGGACCCCTGAGGATGGGGCCCCTTATGCCCAGGGCCCCGCCCCCCTCCTCTTCCCACCCCTCCCACCCCAGGGCCAGAGGGGGCCGGCCAGGCATCCAGGGGGCAGCAAGGCAGGGCTGCTCTCAGAGGTGGGGTAGGGGAGGCAGCACTTCAGGGACGCCCACTCTCTGGGAGCCCCCCCTCTAGTCTGCTGGGGGGGCTGCTGGGGGGGCTCTGGGCATCAGCAATTCTCCCCCCCAAGACCCCCCCCCTCACCCTCAGCTTCCGCTTCTCTTCGCAGCTGCAGAGAGAATTCAGGGAGACTTTGAAGGGATCCCAGATGGGGCTCAGGTTGTTCTTGACGAACTGTGGAAGACAGGCGGGGGGGTCTCAAAAGGGGGGGTGGAGGGTGGCCCCCAGTCAGACCCCAACTGCTGTGTCTCCCCTCTGCTCCTCGAAGGCCTCCCGCTGATCTGAAGGCTGGAGAAAGAAGAGGCAGCAACCCCCAGGGGCCCTGACCATTGTAGGCATTGCTGCAGTGGGCTGGGGGGCTGGGTTTCTGGCTCCCTCCTTTCCCCCATGAGGGCCAGGAGCTTATAATGAAAAGTTGCTTCTCTCCTCTCTGACTCGGGGGGGGGGGGGCTTGGGAATTTGTCCTTTGGATCCTAGGAGGGGACTCTAACCTCAGTCCGGTGTACCAGCTGCTCACTTCCATCATCATTGATCCGGTAGATCTCCAGAAAGGGGTCGGATTTGCTGAAGAGATCCTAGGGGAGGGAGAGTGATCCTGTTATCAAGGGGGGGCTCTTCTCCTGCTCTTTCCAGGGTCTTGGGGCCTCTTGGGGTGCACAAACGACATGATTCAAAGTATTGCAAGGACCCTCTGACCTTGTGGGGGGGGGTTTATTGGCCCACAGGCTTGTGGCCGGGCCAGGGAGGCTGGCCATACTGGGGGTGGGGAGAGTCCTGCACACCCCCCACCTGGCTCTCTTCTTCCTTGGGCACCTGAAGCCCCCTCCCCACTTCATGGGAGGGTGGAGAAAACGGGGGGGGGCGAGTGGGGGTCCCCTGGGAGGAGAGGGGGCAGCTCTTTCCCCTGCGTGTGGGGGGCTGGCAGGGAAGAGTGAAGGAGGGGGGGTGCAAAGGCCCCCACCCCACTGACAGACCCCATCCAGCAAGTTCTCCAGCCTTCCTTCCTCTCGCTTCCTGCTCCATCTGTTCAACTTCTAAATATCCTTTTTCATATTTTTTTAAAAAAAGGCATATTCATATTCAATTTCACAGCTTTGATGGCAGCCTGATTTATCTCTGTCACGTAAGATGACGAATTTGCACGGATGGCTCTGATTACAGACACACAAACGCGCGCGCGCACACACACACACACACACACACACACAAAGAGCTCCTTTGCTCCATGTTCACTCCTGGTGACAGTTTTTCATCCCTAATAAAAACTCCTGATCCACCTGCACCGTTTCCTGCAGCTCCTGAGCAGGTGGTGGGAGGCAGAGCAGCTGTTTCGGTCTCCCCCCAAACTGGGATGGGGGGGCTCTGGGGAGGGACTGGAGGGCTGTACTGGCACCCACCTGTCCAGACCAATTGGTCCCTCCTGGCCTGTCTGAATGGCCTGCTGCCCTCCTGCAGCATCTCAGTCCCTCCCCTGGCCCCGTGTGGTCACCTGGACCCTCCCCAGGCCAATCTCCCCCAAACAAGAGCCCAGCCCCCCCAAGACCTCCCCCCACCTTGTCATCCAGCTTCTTTGCCCGAAAGAACAGCTCCACGAAGCCGTTGTCTCCAGAAATCTCTTCCGAGGTCACCTGTTCAGAGGGTCGAGAGGGGCCCCATCAGAGGCCAGGCATGTGGGGCAGGGGGGGCCCAGACTCCGCTTCCAATCTGCCGTGGGGTGGGGGTGGGGGGGGAAGGGGGGCACTCACAGTGATGGTGGACTTGCCAGCAGATTTTCCGTACTTGAGAAAGAGGGGTTTGCTCACCCGCTTTTGAGCCACGATCTGCAAGGGGGAGCAGAAAGGGGGGGGGAGGATGGGACCCTTCTGTCAGGATCGGGCCCTACCTGATGCAACATTCCAAATTGACAGAAGAGAGAAGAATCGTAGTAACTTTAACCATGTAAAACCACTTAATCACGGTGACTAGGCAGATTGTCATGAACTCTGATTGGCTGACAAAAGTATATATAGACAATGTACCTTTGCGTAGGTGTGGATTGTGGATTGTCTTTATTGTGGCTCAGTGTGGTTTAGAGTGGCCTGTGAATGGGTGTGATTGTGGTGGCTGAAGACCTGTAGTTAAATGCTGTAACTGGGAGTAGTAGATAGAGAATTGTGAGTACTTTGTATAGTAACTGCTCAAGAGGCAGCTACGGTGTGAATAGTTAGTGTAGGTTTCATATGAGGGAAGTAAATATTTTCCTAAGAAACTCTGAAGTCTTTGATTATCTTGAAGACGAAGGTTCCTGACATCCTGGTCTGAGGCTGGCTGGTTGGCGGCTTTGGCTCTCTAGGTGGGCCAGCTTCTGCAAAGCCCTACTCCTTCTTTGGCTGGCAAGGATGGTCCACCCAGGAGGGGCCTTTCCCCACAGCCACTGCTCCGAGCTAGCAAGCTTGGCCCCCTAAGCCTTGTGGGGGTGGGCTGGGGTCTGCACACTGACCAAAATTTCACTACCACACGGTGGGCGTGGCTTAGGCATTTTCTTTCAACATTTTCCAGTGCAAATTGGGTGCTCTGGGGTGGGGCTCCATTTTCACTACCCCACTGCATCCCCCCTCCCATCTGGGAAGTAGCCCACCCCTGGGTCTGCAGCTGTGGGGGTCTCTCCGTCCAGCCAACCCACTGCCTTCCAGGGGGCGAGCCCATAGTCCTGCCTTCCTTGAGGCACAGTGTGCTGTAGGGTGGGGCAGTCTCTTCCCAGAGGCCCCTTTGCAGATTAGGCCCCCCACCCACTGCACCTAACCCCGCCCCCCTTATTGTCCAGAGGCTGGGCCTTGGAGACCTCCCCCAGCCCCTCCCTTACCTGCCCCACCGTGCACTCCATGCCCCCCAGGAAGTCGTCATCGTGGGTGCCCACTCCGCTGTGACCGTGGCTGTCATAGACTTCGAAGCGCAGCTTCTGCACCTCCTCAAAGTAATAGTCCACCATGAACACCTTGGCGAAAACGGGGTTCAGGTTGCTTCGGATGACCTCGGACCGGTCCACCTGGAAGCAGAGAGAGGCAGCGTCACCCCAAGACCACCGAGCCCAGAAGGCTTAGCCTGGCAGAGAGAGGGAGGACATAGAGAGAGCCCCCAGCCTCTCCCACCGCCTTTCAAGTGGCGTCTTCGGGCTTCCTGCGCTTTCCTCCTCCGCCAAGGGAAGCAGAGCAGGTGGGGTGGGTGGCACAGCTGATCTTGGGCAGGGGAGGGCCCCAAAAGAAGGCCCCGGGCAGGGGAACTGCGCTTGGGGGGTCCGAGGCGACTCCTCTCCTGGGCCCAAATGGTCTTAACCTGCAGAGCACTCAGCCTTCCTTGCCCCAACGGTCAGCTGCTTGGCTTCCCCGGAGATTCTCTAGAGCAGTGAGGGGGAACCTTGTGTGCACATACTATCGCACCTGGGTGAGTGCCCACACCAAGAATTCAATGCCTGGGGAGGGTAAAAAATGCCTCCTCTGCCCCCCCCAGAGGCCCTCTGGAGGCCAGAAACAGCCCATTTCCCAACTTCTGGGGTGGGGGAGGTCCATTTTTCACCAGAGGCTTCCCTGGAGGCTGGGGGGGCAACAATGGCCTCCCCGATCCCCCCAGAGGGCTTTCGGAAGCCACAAATGCCCTCCCAGAGCCTCCGTGTGAGCCAAAAACCGGCTGGTCAGCGCATACCTGCGTGCTGGAGCTGAGCTAGGGCAATGGCCTGCATGCCGGCAGATATGTCCCCGCCTGCCACCTGCGGCACCTGAGCCATAGGTTCACTGCTCTAGAGGGGCAGAACGCACGGAGGGTGGTGCTCCCGCCCAGCCACAGGAAGGAGCCTTGGCCGCAACTGATGAGAAGCCCGAAGGAACGGAACGTGGGCTGAAGAAGCCAGACTGGGGGGCCTGATCTTCCCAAGTCAGCTCGGCTCGAGGGCCCCCCGCCCGCCCCCCCACCTCCCCCGTTGGGGCTCTCGCTTCTTCGGATGGGCCCTCATCCAATCTCCCTCCCTCTCCACCCCAAAAGTGGGCTCGGCCCTCCTGTGCTTCTGCTGGGCTCGCGGGGGGGGGATTTGTGGTGGTGGGGCATTTTATTTTATTTTATTTTATTTCTGATTGTTATGTGGGGTGGGACTGGTCTCTGGGTGTCACGTGACTTTCATTGTCCACGGCAATTCATTGTATTGACAGTGACAATATTTATATTTTATATTTGAAAACGTGGCCTGAACTTTCGGGGAACGGAGCTGCCTGGGCGAGCAGAACGCAGAGGGTGGGGGCCTCCCGGGCACCGATTCCACCTTCGAAGGCAGGCTGTGGGGTGGGGGAGCCAGGCGTGGAGCCGGCCGAGATGCTCAGGAGACACTGGGGAGGGGGGCTGAAGGTGAGCAGGTAGACCCCTGCCCCTGGGCTCCCCTGCCTCCCCTCCCTCTCTCCAGAGGCCACTGGAAGCACCGGTTGAATCTTTGGGCTCAAGCCACCTCCCCCCTCTCCGGGGGGGGGAAACTCTGGTGGGGATTCACAGCTGGGGCAGGATGGGGCCTTTCTGGTGGAAGGAGACGGATTGGAGGACAGGTGAGTCTCTCCTGGACCAGCTGCCAAGGGAGCTTCCAGCTGTGCTCTGGGCCAAGGGCCTGTTGGGGGCAGATAATCCAACCCAACCTGCCTTCCAGAGGTGGGCTGCAAAGGTGGGACGGTGACCTGTGCTGGCCCCCGTGGCTCTGAGTGCCAGTGGAGTCCAGCGCTATTCTGCAACTGCACCTGGGCTGGTAGCGAAATCACGCAGGGGTGTCCAGGTGCAGTAGCAGAATTGCACTGGACTCCACTCGCACTCAGAGCCACGGGGGCCAGCACGGGCCCCATCCCACCTTAGCATCCCCCCTCTGCTGCCTTCCCTTTTCCCCCCAGCTCTTCAGGGGAGGGGCTGCCTGTGCAGGGACCCCATTGTTCCTGGCTCAGCCAGCAGCTTCTGCCCAAGGCCATTTCCACTCCCTGGAATCCAGCCTCTGAGTTCGTGCTGACTTTGTTCTAGCTGCGCAGGTCCTCCGTCACGCTGCTTTTCAGAAAGGAAATCAGATTACGGGTCTGATAAAACCTTATGAAGTTTCGGTTCCTAACCTGCCTGGTTCTCTATTTCCTGCCCATCTTTGGTATCATCATCATCGTCAGCAGGACCCAGGTCAGCTCATTCCATCCCTAAGCGGCCCTGGGAAAAGCCTCATCACCGCCAGAAGAGGAGAATGACTCATTGGGTTAATTAAAAATAAATATTTAAAAGTTTAAATATCTATAATACAGTCAAATCTCTCACAACCTGAAAGCATATAGCGGGGAGAAAAATGTAAGCAATCTTGTTATTCCTTTTGTTTACTAGATATACAAAATAAAATTGTTGTTTAGCAATTAATTTTGGACAATTTATGATTTAGGTAATATCATTGAAATTAATAAAAGATTAAGATATAGTTAACAATATATAACATAGCAATGTAAAACTAGTAGGCTGATAAAATTAAATAAAATAAAAAAACTGTAGCAATAATGCCAACGGATTGGTTGGCAAATGTGTAAATTGTTGAGCGTTTAAGACTTGATATATAACGGTATTGTTATACCGTTTTTATTGTTGTTGTGAGCCGCCCCAAGTCTTCGGAGAGGGGCGGCATACAAATCTAATAAATTGAATTGAACTGAATAATTACGAACGATGATATCTATATGTCTGGATAAGTTGTGTTTTGTTTTTTTCCTTATCTTTAATAATAATAATAATTTATAATAATAATTTATTAGATTTGCATGCCGCCCCTCTCTGAGGACTCGGAGCGGCTGTTTTATGGTATTTGCATATTTTTCTTAATGTAAATAATAAAGATTATTTTTTTAAAAGCAGAGAACTCCAAGAGAAACTACCGAGAGCCTGGCTGCATCTTAAATACCGGCCACTTCGCCCTGGCTGGAGATGCCCTGGGTCAGTGCCAGGGAGATTTTGGCCAAATGAAACGTGTTAATTGTCCAGATGCTGGAGGCCACGGAGCCTTTCGCTGCTAAAAGCCTGTGGAAGCTGAGCAGGTGGAAGAAGGTTTTCTCCAGAGCCAGCGAGGGTCCAGCCTTCTCTTCCTTCTCCATAGCGCAGCACACACACACACACTCACACACTCACACACACACGGTTAAGGACGCGGCACGAGAGGGCTAAAAGCTTTCCTGGCTCTTTCCTTCTGCTTCTCCCTCTGGACCTGGGAGGCTTTTTTCTTGGGCGAAGGCAAAAGTTCTGTCCAGACTAAGGATGCCCATTTCCTGGTGGGAGGGGTTGCCTTTCACGCACACACACACTTACACACACACAGCACTGCCCTCCCTCTTTCTCTGCATCAGGCCACAAGACGGACCATGCCGAGTTTCCGCTGCCTCTGTGGATAACCAAGCAGAGCTGTCCATTGGCTTCTCCTGGTCAATTTGGGGTTTGGTGGGCCAAGCAAAGGGAGGGGGGACATATCATCGCAATTGATTCCTCCCCCCCAAAACCCCTTTCTCTGTCCTTCCCCAAATTTCTTCTTCCCAAGGAGTGGGAGGTTTGTTAATTAGATCCACTGTCTGAGATAATCTCCTCCAAGTAAGCCCTGCAGCTCATCTTCAGTGGAGGATTAATCCATCTCATCATGGCCCATATGTTGGAGGCAGCAAATTGCAGTCCGGAAGGGACAGGCGGCTCCCTTCAGTGGGTGGATCGAAGCCCAGATTTTGAGGGGGGGCAGAAGACCCTGCGTGGCACGATTTCAGGTGCTGGAAGGACCATGTCCTGTGCAGGGATTGTTGTGGAGAGGGGCAAGGCAGGTAGGAAGTCCCCTTGCTTGGGCTGAGCCTCTGATGACTGACGGGTGGATGAGTTGATGGATTAATCAAATATATGTAACTTCCCCTCTCATCAAGAGCAGCTCTGGGCTCTTTACACATATTAAAAAATAAATAAATAAAGCACAACAAAGAATGTTCTTTCTGCGCCAGCTCAGGAAGCTCCAACTGCCCCAGGAGCTGCTGATCCGGTTCTACAGAGGAATCACTGAGTCCGTCATCTGCACCTCTATCACTGTCTGCTTCGGTTCTGCAACCCGACAAACCAACACAGACTTCAGAGGAGACTCAGAGATGCAGAAAAATCAATGGTTGCCAACCTGCCTTCCATGGAGGACCTGTAGACTCCAGGAGTCAAAAAGAGGGCGGGGAAAATATCGACTGACCCCTTGCATCCTGGACACAAACTGTTTCAACTCCGACCCTCAAAACGTCGCTACGGGGCACTGAACACCAAGACAACTAGACACAGTGTTTTCCCGAATGCCCTCACTCTGTTGCACAAATAATCTCCTCAAGAGTGTCAAACTATTCAGTGTCTGCACTGCTATTACGACGACTTTTTTCTCATCATTGCCATCACCCATCTCCTCCCACTTAGGACTGTAGGACTGTAACCTGTTGCTTGTATCCTAAGATTTTTATTAATATTGTTTCTTCATTGATTATTTGACCCCTATGACAATCCTTAAGTTTTGTACCCCATGATTCTTGACCAATGTCTCTCTTTCTCGTATGTCCACTGAGAGCATCTGCACCAAAGCCAAATTCCCTGTGTGTCCAATCACCCTTGGCCAAGTAAGAATTCCATTCCATTCCATTCCATTCCATTCCATTCTCTCCAAGTGCCGCTCTGTGCTCTCTACAGATATTCACAAAGAAGCAGGTGACAAGACCAAAGACTTGGCCGCATAAAGGAGGGGCTGCCCAGGGACCACCCCCACAGCAGCTGGACAAACATTCCCCACTTCCAAGAGAGCCACAGGCCCCCAGCTGCAGCTGCCTCCCTTCCCAGAGGCTCCCGCCGGCCCCATTGCCCCGTCCGTCCGTCGCTCAGGCCCTCATGATTTCTAAATAAT
Organism: Erythrolamprus reginae; assembly: GCF_031021105.1. Taxonomy (NCBI): domain Eukaryota; kingdom Metazoa; phylum Chordata; class Lepidosauria; order Squamata; family Dipsadidae; genus Erythrolamprus; species Erythrolamprus reginae. The sequence goes on from NC_091958.1 coordinate 535,410, forward strand.
GCTGAGCATGAAATGGTCACTTTATCAACGTCAGGCCACGCAGCCCTTCGAGACATCAGCCAAAGTGATTTTCCGTGGCTGTTAACATGGGCAAAGACAGCGGCTGCCCTGGAAATGGAGCCATACTTCACTATTGATTTCGTGCCTCGTTCTCCCTCCCTTTCAGAAAGCAGAGGAGTCGGAAGCCGGCTGACCCACCTGCATCTGCCCCTGGGCAGCATGGCTCAAATAGGCCCCCCAGCTTGGGGCCAGCCCCCCCCATGAACTCGGTTGCCCATCGCAGGGCTTCTTTGGAGGCCTCATTGGCGTCTGCAGCTGGAGGGTGGGGGCTGGGCTCTCTCTGCTGCTCCCCCCTCCCCAGAGGCTCCTTTGAAGGCTAGCTGTCAGTCTTGTTTGCGAACACCCAACCGGCCCTTCCTTCCTCGGCTTCATCTCAGCTTCGCTGCTTGCTTCAGAGGAGAGAGAGAGAGAGACGGCGAGATGAAAGAGAAGGACCACGCAAGGCCTCCGCTGCCAATTAAATGGGTCCACGCGACCCTCTTTTCCCCCAAAGTAAGACCTCCCCTGATAAGAAGCCCAGTCAGGCGTTTGAGTGCAAGGCAATAAGGCCAAGTGCTTATTTCAGGGTTCAAAAAAAAAAAATATAGACAGGGTCTGATTTTTCAGGAAAACAGTTATCTATCTGTCTGTCCGTCCGTCCGTCCGTCCGTCCGTTCATCCACCCAAGGAGCTTTAGCGAGGGAGTTGGGAGGGCCAGCTCCGTCCAGTGCACAGCCAGCAACAGCGGCCAAAATGAGAGTCCACCCCACATCAGGGCAAAGGTGGAGCGATGCCAAGGAAGCCTCCCACTCCGTCAGCCTCAGGGAATGGCTCCGTCCGGAACGGCTACTTTGGGTCTTGCATGGGCCAAAACAGCCTGGACAGAGTTGCATGTAGCCTAACTATGGGTCTCAGAGCAGGCCTGGCTTCCACCTGGTTGGAGGACCCAGAGCAGAGGGAGCTGGGGAGCCCAGGAGCTCCTACTCAGCCGTCTACGCCCCCTGGAGGCTGCAGCTCTGGCATTCCGTCCCATTAAAGAGCAACTGGCCCTTAGCAGCTAACCCCCCCCCCGGAGACCCCCAGAGGGGAGCCAAGCCACTTCCGGGGAGAAAGGCCAAAGTCTCAGGGCAGCTTGTCAAGTGTCAACGCTGGTTCCCTTTAGCTGACTCAGCCCATTGAGAGGAACCGACTGGAGGGAGGGAGTTCGGGCAGGTCCCTGAAATATACTGCTCAAAAAAAATAAAGGGAACACTTGAACCGCACAATAGAACTCCAAGTAAATCAAACTTGTGTGAAATCAAACTGTCCACCTAGGAAGCAACACTGATGGACCTTCATTTTCACCTGCTGTTGTGCCCATTCAACTTGGAACAGAACAAAGGATTCAATGAGAACATTTCATCCATTCAGATCTAGGATGGGTTCTTGGAGGGTTCCCTTTAGTTTTTTTGAGCAGTGTACTTGTGTGCATCTGCTACTAGGTGTGAAGGTGTTACGCATCCTCCTGAGAGACTTTGCACTTTGTTACTCCACATCTTTTCCTCTTTTCACACTGCCTTTGCTTTGCACACGTGTAAATACAGGCACCTTTAAGGGTGGTGTGATTGTGCAGGAATGATTGCTTTTAATATCTATGGGTTTTCAATCTCGTATTTAAACTCTATTGGATTTATATTTTATGTATTGTACTGTTGTTGTTGTGAGCCGCCCCGAGTCTTCGGAGAGGGGCGGCATACAAATCTAATAAATCTAATCTAATCTAATATCGAATTTCTAATCAATTAATGCCATGAATTCAATGAAAAGGTTGGTCCCTTCATCCAGGGAAAGAGAGGGCGGTGGGAGCTGTCCGAGAGGACCTGAATTAATGGCCATCATTCACCAACACCCTCTTGAGCCAGATGATTTCTCTGGTGGAGGGGGGGAAGACCCCTCTTGGTGCTCTTTGGTGGAAGCAGGCAGTTGGTGTGTGCCCAGTTCTCTCCCTCTGGCCCTCTGGCCCTAGACCTGCTCTGCCCCACAGGGGACCCCCAACCCTGAGAGCTCTTGAGACCTACGGACCCCAGTTCTCAGGTCTTCCTTTAAAGTGTCCAAGTGCCACCTCTATGTTGGTTGAGGCAGTCAGGGTTCCCTTGGGTCCCATTTGTTGGGGGTCCAGGGAAAGACACAGAATGCTGGACTCAACATGACTCTAGACAGCTAGAAAGACCTCAGTCCATCCGTAGAAGAGGCCTGGAGTTTAGAAAGTCTCCCGCAGGGGTCCCTAAGGGACAGGGCGACCCCCTCCAGTGCCTTACAAGGACAGAGACCTTCACCTGGAGGGGGGCAGGGGGGCTGGTCAATGGGAATGCAACAAACCTGCCTCTCCTTGGTGGAGATAGAGGGCCCCCTGGAACAGACCTTCCTAACCCGGTTAAAAGTCGGGCAAAGCCTTGGAACCCTTTGGAATGACTTCGCTGCTTATGGGGGATGAGAACTTCCGCCCGGGGATTGGAAGGGTCTGAAAGGGAGACGGGAGAGCCCTGAAGGGCAGAGAGACCCTGCTGGTCTCCCCTTGGCGGCCTTGCCCAGCCTGCCCCCCTCCTGGACCCATCTCAAGCCCTCCCGCCCCCCTTTGTGCCCGCTGCCCCCCACCTACCTCCGCCCACTGTCCTTGGGACTGCATGAGGAGGACCACGCAGGGGTCCGACTTGTTGAGGGTGTCCCGGTCCAGGAGGTGCTTGCAGCAGACCCGGAGCTCCACCTTGGAGACCACCCCCAGGTTGGCCTGGGAGGCCGGGTCCAGGATCTCATTCATGTTGGCTGGGCGCCGGGCTGGAGCCTGGGGAGAGCTGGCGGCACAGCGGGCGACTGAGGGCCGGGCTGGGGCTCCACCGAGCGGGAGAGCGAGCGAGCGGTGGGGCTGGCGGCAGTGGAGCCCGATGACGCTGAGGGGCTGGCTGCTCAGCGCGTTCCCAAGTGCCAAGTGCCCGCTTCCTCGGTCTGCGCTGGTGCCTGCTGGGCAGCGGCCAAATGAGGCTAATTAAGAGGTTTTCTCAGAGCAAATTAAGCAGCGGCGGCTTCTCTTCTTCGCTTCCTTCTTCTTCCTTTCCCTGATGTTGCGCCCACTCAGCTCCGTTGCTGCCGGCACCTGGGCGCAGCCTTGCTTGGCTTCTCGAAAACTGGGTCTGGTGGGGTGGGTGGGGATGGGGACCCCTCGATCTTCTGGCCCTCCAAGAAGTGAAGGTCAGGAAGGACCCCCTGTCACTTCCCCCACGGCAGGAACTGCTCTTGCCTGCAGGCTTCCTGGGTTGTGAGGCTTCCCTCTGGGTGGGACCGGCGGAAGAGGGGCCTAGCACGCTGAGACGCCCACTGGCACTGCCTCTGGAGTGGAAGCAGCTTCCCACGGAGCCTCCCTGCTCCTTCGCGGAAGGGCTGTCCTGGCCGGGCAGAGGGGGGCCTGCAGGCACCAGAAGAAACACAGGGGGATGAAGGGGCCGCCCAAGACCCCTCAGCCACCCTCAACACACCACTGCCCTTTGGGGACGGGGCAGAGGTGGGCTGGTAAGGTCGAGTGGTGACCTGTGCTCACCCCCATGGCTCCGAGTACTAGTGGAGTCCAGCTGCAGCTGGGTCACAGGGATACCTGCGTGTCCGCACACAATTTCACTACCTGCCCAGGTGCAGTAACAGAATTGCACTGGACTCTGCTAGCACTCAGAGCCATGGGGGTGAGCACACGTCACCGTTCCACCTTAGCAGCCCCCCTCTGGGTTGGGGTGACCCAGTGGCGCCTGGGAGAAGAAGCTGCCCACAGAAGCTGGTCTGGCCAGCCGAGAGCCTGGATTGTGTCAGAAACGGTAGAACGTGAGTATCGGATCCTGCTCAGCGAAAGCACCCCGGGGTCTGTCCTTTGGCCATCTGTGGCTTCACCTGGGTTTCATTTCACCTGCCAGAATTTGGAATCCCCCCCCCTCCGGCAAGAATCCTTCCACCCACCCAAATGCAGCCAGAATCTGACATTTCTGCCCCTCACAGAGATGACAGAACCCAAAGACTCGGATGCCATGGCTGAGTCACGTACCCGGATGTGAGAGCCTGCCGTGCCCCCCTCCCCCAGGAAAGGCCGGAGAGCAACACAGGGGTGGCTGCCTTCCTCCCCCCACCCCCTTTTTTCCTCTTGTCTCAAGAGGGAGGCCTACGTGCCTTGCTCTCGAAACAGGATGTGGCTGCTGAGAGGGAGACACACCAGGGAACCCCCATGGCTCTGGTGGGACACACCTGACAGCTGGGGATGCCCAGGGGTTCCCTGGAGGCAGAAGGCAAGGCCCAGAGCCCACCAGGAGCAGCCCCCAGCTGGACTCCACAACCATTTTAACTCAGCTTGTCTCTGCCCGACTGCCGCTCGGCCCATTCTGGCCCAGGAAAGAGAGAAGCTTGTGCACAATCCGGGCTCCCTCGCCTGGAGGACTGGAAGCAGTTTGGGATTCTGCAGAGTGAGCAAGAAGCCTTTGCAGGGCACAGCCAGCATGGCAGTTCCAGGAAGGAGAGGGGGGTCCCCTGGGTAGGGCAGGGGGGGCTCTTCCTCTAATCGGTGCTGGGCCTTGTCAGTGGCTCTGACTGTCTCCCTCACCCGTCCCTCCCTCCCTCTGGCCTTCCCGGGAATTGGGGAGACTCTCCCACCCATTGGGAAAGACTCTGGTGGGGTTGGGATCTTCCGCTGAGCCCCACAAAGTGACATCATGCAATCACCCAGCAGCACATTCGTGACCAGCCTGTGCTCTGCTGCCAAAGTAGCACATCCTCCATGTGGCGTTTTAATGGACCAGCACAGGGTCACTAGGGGAGGGGGCAGGGAAGCACCTTATGAACTAAACTTTGGGCTGAGTTTCCACAACCCATTAGCTGGGACCACTGAGCTAATCCAGGTTTAGCATTTGCAAAATGTGACCACTTATCCCAAACAAGCTCAGCCAACACAGGAAAGGCCCCAATCAAGATGAAAACCAAACTATCTTTCCTAAGTGAATTCCTCTGCTACTGGACTGACCATCCTGGGAGGAAGGGCAGCCTCTCCACCTCGGAGCCTCCAGGAGCCCCACTGGCACCGGAGCCCCTTTGCCCAGACTGCAATCCTTCCACACAACCAAAGAACAGCATACAATTTCCAGGCTGACCAGCTCCCTGGGAGCATCCTGGGCTACTTCTGGAGAGCCTTCCCGATCTCCCGTCCCTGCAGACAGCCAGGAAGCCGAGGCTGCTAGTCCACAGGCTGCCCTGGGCATCAGGGCCACATGCCGGCGGCTTCAGCCTGGGGGCTGTACTAGGGGGACCCGAATGTGGGGCCTTTGGCCAACGCAAGACACCAAGAACTGAAGGCTCCTTGGCCGGAACCTGCATTGCCAGCCCCCAGCGCAGCCACTGCCGCCCGCCGGCCTTGCGCCGGCAGGTGCCCGGGCGTCCCCTCGGTAGAGACCCGGCCGCCTCTGCGCCCGCCGCCCCGCCTGCTCCCGAGCCCAGCACTTCGGGGAGAGGGGAGCGTGGGGCGCCCTCCAGCCGCCGCCTGAAAGTTCCGGCCGGCCCCCCCCCCCCCGGCTCACCGCTTCTGCAGCCGGCCAGAGAGTCGCGCTCGGAGCCGCTGCTTGCCAGCCTGGCTGCGCCCGAGACTCTCCGTTGTGCGCGGCGGCGTGAAGCCCCTGGCGGGGTGGGCAGTCCCGAGGGGCCGCCCGCTTTCGCCCGCCTGGATCCCGCCCCGCGCTGCTTTCCGCGCAGTCCCTGCGCGCTCACCAGATGCAGCTGCGCGGCTTCGTGGACGTTCGGGCGCCTGGCCATGCGCTCCTCGGCGGGCTGGCCGGGGGTTCCGGCGCCGCCGTGGGGAGACGCCGCTTCGCGCTCCAGGAGCCCCGGTGCCGCCGCTGCCTCTCCTCCACCGCGCACGTTTAGGAGGCGGAGCGGCGCCGGAGGAGCGTTGGCGGCTCCGAGCCTTTCCTGGAGCGCTCCGGACGCCCCTCTCGACGGCCCGGCTGGCAACCCGGGCGGAGGCGCGGTTAGGGAAGGCGCCGCCCTTCCCGCGCAGCGCAATGTCAAGGCGAAAGCGCTGCCCGGCCGCCGCCTCCGTCCGATCCGTCCGATGCTGGCGCCTCCCTCCCTCCCTGGCTGCCTGCCGGCCCCTGGGCGCCCCAAAGCCCCCCGAACTCCCGCGGAAGACAGTCCCCGTTCCTCCCCCGCTTGCCAGCTCTCGCTTTGGCGTTTCTCCGGCGGAAGCAAGGCGGTTGAGTTGCTCCTAGGTTCCGCTTCCAAGCAACCGTTTGCCGCCCTCCCCCCGCAAGCCCCCTGCCCGAAGCTGCAAGCGCGAGATCCTGGGGCGAGGGGGCGGCGGCGGCAGTCCTGCGCTTTGCACTGGGAAGGTGCAGCGGGGAACCGGGGCGGGGCGGCGCAAAGTGGGAACCTTTGGCTAACTTGCCCTCGAAGAGAACCAGCAAATGGCTGCTGGGGTTAATTAGCCTTCTCCGAGTCGGAACCGATTTTCGGGACGATCGATTTTCCCTCTCAGTGACTCCACCATCTCCCAGCTACCTTGGCTGGTGATGCAAGAGACCAAGGAAGCCTCAGGTCAGCTGCCGTTTGTCAAAAAAATTCTGGAAAGCTGAAGTCTAAATGGAGCCCTTCCAGTGCCCTGTGGAGCCCTTCTTGACGCTGCCCCCCCCCCGCTGCTGGGAAGTTCTGTTTCTAAGGGGCTCCGGGAACCCAGGTGAGGCTTCTCACCTGAAACCTATTTGTGGAAGAAGCGGTTGGTGAGCAGAGCTCTCCTTGCAGGAGGAAGCCACCCCTCTGTGCTGGGAGGGAAGAAGGGACAACCTTCACCATCTCCCAGGACCCCCAAGGCCCCTTCCAAGAGCACATGCGAGGCTCCTGGCCTGCCTGCTCTCAGCTTCCCATTTCGGCTTGTCAAGGCATCCTGTATCCCACCCTGTCACCACATTTTTGGGAGAACGGTAGAAACAGGGCTCTTTGCTTAAAGGTGTTTTGGAAGAAGGCAGGTCATGCTACCCCTGAATAATAGTACATTATGTGCATCGGTAATTGTACAGAGTAGCCCAGCAGCTGTAGCAATAAATGCACAATAAATAATAAATATACTTTATAGATGCAGTTTCATTTGGAACAGCTTACATTCTGCCATGGTTCCATAAAAAAACCCAACACCTGCCTATCTCAGATATTTGGGAAGGACTCAATAGGTGGACAAAAGTGCCAGATTCAGCCTGAACATCTGTCTGACTGCATGACCAACTGTAAACATATTAAAATCTGCAGATTGTGCAAATATGCAGAAGAAGCAGTAGATTGTACATTCAACTCATGCAAGAAGACCACAGAGATAATAAACAATGACATCAGTCTCCAAAACAATTCATTGGAACATCTGTAGAAATTGTCACATATGCCAGTAATAAACAATTGGTGAGAAGTATGAGTTGAAAAGGAAATTGGGAATGAGCAGACTAAAATATTGCTAATACAAACGGAAATACTCACAACACACCAGATTTAGCTGCAATTGAAAATAAGAAGGTGTGAATAATGTTTATGGCAATAGCAGGGACTGCAGAAGACAAAGAATTCCAGGAGATCTCAAAGTATCAAGATCTAACAATTGAAATGGAATGATTATGGCATAAAACAGCTGTGGTGTTCCTAGTGATTACTGGCACACATTTTGGACAGCACACAGAATATCTGGGCATTGACAACATTTCCACCTGCCCATCGCAAACCGCCACCCTGCTTGGATCCCCACATACACCACGCCAAATTTTGACATCCCAGGTTCTTGGAAGAATTCAGCACGAATGAAGGCCAACATCAGCTAGAGAATTGGGAGTTGTGATTTCACATGATTGTATATATAATAATAAATAAAAGCCGATCTTACACAGCCAAACAAGAAAAGAGGAATGCAGAAACACCTTTGAAATACTTCCAACCTGCCTGTAAGGGGTAAAGGTTGTTTTCTTGCAGGTGGTGTTACCCTGTGGGCTTCCAGTCCTGGAGGCGTCAGCTGACCCTCTTCAGCTGCAAGGCACTCGGCCATAAAGCAGGCAGAAGTTCCACAGACTAAGGAAGGCTGAGGTCCAAGAGAAACAGCTAAGATGGGCAGGCAAGCCAAAAGCATCTTCGGCAGGAATCTGCCCACCCCACATCCTGGCCCTGCTGCCAAGCTTGTCTCAGGCAGCCCCACCACCCCCAGCCAGCCAGCCAGGGCAGGTGGACAGGCAGAAGAGAGCTCAGCTGCCCCAGGCAGGTGGAGGGGCAGCCTCGGTGGGGCTAGGGAGGGGCTCTGCATACAGATGCTTTCATTAGCAGCCATGTTTGGAAGGGGAGGGAGCTGTCCATGGTGAGGCCAAGTGCCCGAGGGTACTTTTTATGGCCAATTTGCCACCTTCCCCTTTTGGATGATGTTCCCCCAGATGCAGCATCATGGACCTGGTTGCCATGAGCAACACGGAAGTATTGTCATCTAGAGCAGGGTTGGTCCTTCCCAACACAAGGTTTTGTACAGCCCAGAGAGGATAAGTCTAAAATCAACAACTGGTCTTGTGACATCATGTCAATTTCATTATACTATGCATATACATACCACAACAATAAAGTATTTTATTTATTTATTTATTAACAACAATGCAACCCACCGGGTGCTCTGGTGTATCCAGCACAGACAGTCCCCTGGAAAGCCCACCCTCTGAATTAAGGTGCAGGGTCTTGCCTCAATATGTCAGTATTTTCCTGGCCCTTGGATTTCATGTGATGGGGCTGGAGTTTTAATTTCAGGAGGCACACCTGCGCGTCCAATTTCGCTACCTGTCCAGGTGCAGTAGCATAATTATGCTGGACTCCACTAGCATTCAGAGCCATGGGGGCAAGCACACGTCACCGTTCCACCTTAGCAGCCCCCCTCCTCTGCCAAAATCCCCAACGAAACGAATGCGCAAACCCAAACTGGAGCCCAGCTGGATTCTGCACCTATTTTGAACCCAGCTCCTCCACTCCTGAGAAATCATATTTTATCTGTTCAGCCACAGCACATCACTGTGAGTCACTCTTCAATAGTGTTCTGGCTTTTGTGTGTGCCGCACATTATTGCCTTTTCTTCTTCTTTTTCAGGAACAAAACAGGCAGGAGGCAGAAGGGAAGCTTTGCCAGTCTGCAACCTCGCTGTTATGTTTGCAGCCGCGCTCCACCACCTGAAGGCCATTCCTGCATCCACAAGTTGTTCTCCAAAGGGCCCCTCAGCCCCCACTTCCTTCTCCGCCCCCTCCCACACCGGCCATGACTCCTGGCACTTGTGGGCATGGAAGCGCACTCCCAGACAATGGCCATGTGATGCTTAACGTAAGGCTGAGGGTTCTGCTGGCTGGATCTTAATCAATGCAGCCCGGCAACTTGATGACCACTCTCGACGTGTAAAAGGATCCCCCCCCCAATGGGCCTCTGGCCTTTGGTGCGCTTGGTGCGCTCAGGTGTTCTGCGGTGGCACAACTGAGAGGTGCAAATTCTTTGTGCATCCCCAGAACTGTAGAAGATGGTGGTTGTATTTGCGCTGTGGGAATCATGACTGACTGGCTCAGGGCTGGCCGGAAGCCACAGAGACCAAACATGTTCTTCTGATCCCTAACTGGGGTTTGTTCCTGACAGCTGAGGCACATCCATCATAGAAACATAGAAGACTGACGGCAGAAAAAGACCTCCTAGTCCATCTCGTCTGCCCTTGTACTATTTCCTGTATTTTATCTTAGGGTGGATCTGTTTATCCCCAGGCATGTTTGAAATCAGTGACTGTGGATTGACCAACCATGTCTGCTGGAAGTTTGTTCCAAGCATCTACTCCTCTTTTAGTAAAATAATATTTTCTCACGTGGCTTCTGATCTTTCCCCCAACTCACCTCAGGTTGTGCCCCCTTGTTCTCGTGTTCCCTTTCCTAGTGAAAACACTTCCCTCCCGGACCTTATTTAACCCTTTAACCTATTGAAATGTTTTGATCATGTCCCCCCTTTCTCTTCTGTCCTCCAGACTAGACAGATGGAGTCCATGAAGTCTTTCCTGAGAGGTTTGATGCTTATCATCCGAGCATGTCCAGCGCATGAGCTCTGGTGGCTGAAGAGCCTTCCCTCTCCTCCTCCAGCCTGGGAACCTTGAGCACCACTAGCAAATCTTTCCAGACTCCTAGAGATTCGGGAAAGGACTCTGGCGACCTCCGAGAGCCATTGCAGGAATGCTACAAAATATTTGGGGTCTGGCTGCCCCTTCCTGGCCCACCAACCTTTCTGTCTTTGAGTCCCAAAGGGAAAGAAGCCCCCAAACCTTTGGCTCCTGGAGACTCACGTGGCTCTCCTTCCCCAAGGAATCCTGGAAGCCACTGGGATCAGAAAGCAGAGCAGAATCTAACGAAGGAGCCGGAGCCCCCTGGAGGAACCAGCAGCTGCATTGGAGGAGCTTTGCTTGGACAATGGACGGGAACCTTTTCCCTTAGTCCGGAGGCCGTGAACTCAGCTGACCAGGTGAAGGACAAGAGGGTGACCGCTGAGAGGAAGGAAGCCCCCACCAGCCCAGTGTGTTCCATGTGCTCCAAGTGGGGAAGGCCTCCTATCAGGTGAACCGGGCTGGGCTGACCCCTTACTCCCATTCTCAGGCTGGCAGCTTTTGCAAGCCAGGAAGGTGTTAACCGGAGTAGCCGCTTTCCTGTCTGTGCTGACTGCCTGAGTGGCCGATGCGCAAGAATCTGGCTCTTTGGCCCAGAGCCACTAGTGGAGCCGAGGGAGAATGTCCTGTCTCCAAGGAGAACAGTTGGCATCCTCGGCTGCTTCCTGGGGAAGGCTTGGGAACACTTCCCCCTGCCAATTGCTTCTCCAGGCCTGCTGCCGACACGCGTTGCCCAACAGTCAGAGTTCTCCAGAACCGCTACCTGGCTTCTAGCACAGGGTGGTCTAGGCAGGAAGTTCTCCCCCACGGAGAAAGGGACGTATGCCAAGATCGGGTGACAGGTGGGTCAGACTGCTGTGCCATCTGCCCAACGCAATGGATCTGAGGCTCCACAACAATAACAAGGGGTGTGTGTGTGTGTTTGCCTAGTTTTAAGATAATGGTTCCCAACCATAGCAACTCAGGTGGATTCCCAAAATCTCCCTGCCAAAGCTCAACTAGGGAGGGAATAGCTCTGCCTCGATACTCTCTGTGGGAGAGTTTAGAATTTGCTGATGGCGGCTCCATTGACAGGGCTGGTGTGGGACCCAGGGGCCGGTCATTTGGAAGCTCCCAAGATATATGGAAGGCATTGCTTTGAAGAGACACTGACCCCCAACCTGTTCTATATCACAGTCTTGTGGCACGTATTAAACTGGGGGACCTCAGTAGAATTGGCTCTGCTCAACCACACTAGAACCAGGCAGAACGAGAAGAGAGTTCAGAGCACCTACCGAGCCCCCCCCCCCCCCATCTGATTCTCAGGTCTGGAGCTCCCTCCTCCCTCCCAATGCTGTGGGGCAGCACGGCTCCCCCAGGATCCGAAGGAGCTGCAGTGGGTGGGTGATTGCTGGGAAGTTCGCAACTTGGCCCAGTGCTGCCCCCACGTGGCCGCCTGCTCCCTCTGCAGCTCTAACCGAGGCCAAAGACATTAGCATCTTACTCAACAGTGACAGATGTCCCAGCCCCGAGTCTTATTCTCAAGCGTAAATGTCACATCTTGGCTTATACCTTGTCAAGCTCTACCTAGAGCAGATGCCCAAGCAGCCACCGCCCCCACCAAGGGCCCTGCGTTGCTGAACGAGGCTGGCAGCGTTCCAGAGAGCGACCTTTCCAAGCCATCTGCCTCCTCCGTTCCCCAAAGGGCACAGGTGGACTTGGGCACCCACCCACCTGCCCAGGAGGCCCCAGCCGGACGCTTTCTGGACTCTCAACCACACCCCGCTTCCACCGACTGCGGTCATCGTTCCGCCCTGGCAATACAACGCACAGGGGGTGAAGGGGGGAGCAGGCCTCAAGGGAGTTTTAAAAACCCACCACAGCCAGAAGCAAACTCTTGACCCCCCCCCCCTTGAAAGACTGGGGAACCTCTACAGGCACAGAACAGCATTCAGACAGCACCCCCAAACATAATGTGGGACTATGGCTTTCCCCTCTCGGGGGCAGTGAAATCTTAGGTGACCACCCGCGAGGGGCAGCCGTTCTTCCTCCAGGAGCACTTTCAACAAGTATGCTCCCAGCCCCCCAACCACTTGCACACTTCCAAATCAAACCTGCCAGTGAGCCCAAAACACCCCAAGTCCCTCAGTGCCAGGCACTGCCCTGGAGAAGGCAAACGCACCCCCCCCCCCCAATTCCTGGGGCAACCCTTCCCCTTCCCCCCCCCCCCCAACTTTCCACGGCTGCATCCCAGCACAGGAAGGTCCCAACATGGCAAATTTCTCCTTTTTTATTGAACTGATCTGTCCAGAGAGTTTATTTCTTCTTCTCCACGTCCTGCTCAGCCGCTTCCTTGGCTCGCTTAGCCCGGATGCCGAAGAGCCGAGCGTTTGCCCGGGCCATGCGCAGAGTGGCAAAGGCCTTGAAGTTCTTCTCTTCTTCTGAGATGACGCGGGCCTTCTCCTTTTTGTAGACCTACGGGAGGGAAGAGTAGCAACAGTCACTCACAGCTCCACTGGCAACGCTGGGCCTTGCTTGCTCGTCCACTCTCTCAATTTGTATGCCGCCCGACTCCCTAAGGGCTATAGGTGGCTCACAACCCAAAATGAACATTAAAATCTCTAAAATCAATTGAAAAACAATCTAAAAGCAATAAACCATACATTCCATTTATGGCTGGATCTCTATGGTACATTATCAGATCAACGCCCCAAGACTGCTGGAAAAGCCAGCTTTCATCAGAGCTTTCCGGAAGGCCAGTGGGATGGGGGGCAGTCTCTGGATCTCAGGAGGCAGCTGGTTCTAGAGCCAACGGTTCTATTAGCACAACTGCTCACACTGCCTGTAAGAAGTTCTTAAGGGCAGCCCTGGGCAGGTCCAGTCATATTCAGCATTAAAGCTCTCCAGAAAATGTTTTTCTTTGCAACCCTTTCTAAATATGGCAAAGAGACTGAAAAGATGATGTCCAGCTGACAAATACTTAACTACAGGACTGCATGGTTCTGACAACTGCTTCCCAATTAAAGAATCAGAGCCATGAAAGGAGGCCAAAGGAAATAAAACAATGGAATCACGAGGATTCATATAAGAAATGCCTTAAATCTGCCCAACTAAATATGATGTGGACAAAATTTATCTTCTAATCTAATGGATTAAAATCCAGTGAAACTGCTTCTTAGAATCAAGTAGAACTTATGAAACTTAGCGCGACAATGAAATTTATTTACAACATTTATACACCCACCTCTGGGCAGCTTCCAATTAACCATGAAAACAACTTAATTAATGTATCAATTAAGAACATAAATATTGAAAACCTGGCACCTAAGTTAAGCTACCAACCTCTGCGCTAAATCCTCTCGTACACCTCACCCCATTGCAATGCTTAGAGGGAAAGAGAATGTCCAAAGCACATTAAGCCCCTCTTTCCCACAAAAACACCAAAGGCAAAACTTTAAAAACTTCAGTTAAAAGCAGGAAACACCCCCTGGTTAACACCAAATGTTTGAGGGAAGAGCCAGTAAACCCAGAAACCAAGGTCACTTACGGTTTTGATGGGCATAACTGGTCCAGAGAGCTGTGTGGCCATCTTGAGTTCCTCTGCCTAGAGAGACCAGGAGAGAAGAAACAGCATTTGTATTTGCTCCACAAGGCTTTTTGCTCCAGCCAGGCTGCAGACAAAAGATTTTGCTTTACACACAACCCCTGTGCTCACCGTGCTGTCTCCTTTCTTGGGTGCAGACGACTTCCGTGGGAAGAGGATGAGTTTAGAGCGGTATTCCTTCAGCCTTTGGACATTGGCTTGCAAGGCTTCGGTAGACTTGTTCCGGCGCCTGGGGTCCACTGCGATACCAATGGTCCTGGCAAATTTCTTGTGGATACCAGCCATCTGGAGTGTCACATGAACACAGGATTCAAATCAAAGTATGAATTGCTGCTCTTTTTCCTTCTGGGCAGGCAGGAAAAAGGTTCAGGGCACCATCAATCACCATCAAGCTGACAGGTATCATTTGACTGTAAAGTTCTGACCGCAAATGGCGCACTGAGGATGAGACACCGACTAGCAAGATTTTGCTTAGTTTATGGGATTCTCTGAACATATAGATGGGCACACCAAGAAACCTGGTCAAGGGAGTTTCTAATAGTATAAAAAGAAGCCTCAGCCTAGAATACCCCAGACTCTCAAAAGGATCTAAAGCAGTGGTTCTCTACTTTTCTAATGCTGCGACCCCTTAATACAGGTTCCTTATGCTGTGGTGACCCCCAACCACAAGTCTAATGTCAATTCTCCCAACAGAGCTGTAAGCTGATTGGCAGGAAGGTCAGAGGGACAGCCCCACTGTAAACGCCTGATTGGCCGGATTGTAAAAGTATGTTCCAAGGCGCCAGAAGAGAATCTTTAGTTCCCAACACCAGGGGGAATTTGTCTTTTCCCAGGGTCTTCTTAGGTGAAAGGGTTGTTCAACCCCCAAAAGGGTCATGACCCCCAGGTAGAGAACCACTGAGCTAGGGTGAGACAGCCCATTCCTTATTTCTCTCTCCTGCCCCCCCTTCACTCACCCTCAGCTCTTCCAGGCTGAATCCTCTGCCCAAACGGACTTTTGTGTGGTATCGCACGGTGGGGCACCTGACGACTGGTCTGACTGGCCCAGATACTGGGCGAGGAGCAATACGACGGGCTTTGGCCTGGCGGGCTTTTCTCCTGAGGGGGGAAAAAGCAACAAAAAGGACCACATCAAATCCCACCTCTGAAGACACATTGTAGAACACTCAAGCAAGTTGGTCACAAGAAGGAACTCCACGGGGGGAAGGGGGGGGGGCGTAGCAACTACAGTCATCAGTTTTATGGGTTCAAAGGTTCATCAATGAAGTACAGCGATTCCGGAGAATTCTCATCATTTGGCTGTAGCAACCGAGCCCCTTCCTATTATCCAGGGTGCTTCCCCTTGGGCTGGGAGTCGCATCAGCTCCGTGGACTCACCTGCGGATCTTCCTGGCAGGCTGGTTAAACCACGTGGCCACCCGTCTTTGCCAATCCTTATGGAAGTGGGGCTTCAAGATCATGCCATTCCGGCTGGGCGCCATGCCTGCTTAGACCCCTGAAAACACAACAGCGGCTGGGTTACCCTGAAAGCCTCCTGGATACCATTTGGGCAGCCACTTGACAGGAAACGCCTTTCTTTTTTTAAAAAAATAATCTTTATTAAATACACTGCTCAAAATAAACGACACAATACTTGTGTGAAATCAAACTGTCCCCTTAGGAAGCAACACTGATCGACTGTCAATTTCATTTTGTTGTCAGCACATCCAACTTTCTACAGAACAAAGGATTCAATGAGAGCATTTCATTCATTCAGATCTAGGATGGGTTCTTGGAGGGCTCCCTTTAATTGTTTTGAGCACTGTACATTCATCCCCCCCCCTCGCCCAGCAGCGCAGGGCCTGGCAGGGCTCCCCGCACCTGTCCCAGCCTGGCGGCCTTTCCCGAATGGAGGAGGCGCGGAGGGGCATCCGAGCCCCCCCAACGGCCAAGCAAAGCCTCCCCATTCCCGGCTTTGCAGGGCACCGGGGCCTGGAGCCGCCCGCAGCGCCGATTGTCTCTCACTGGCGGCAGCAGCTGAGATCGCGGCTCCTCCCCGGGGTTCGCCTCCCCCCTCCACGGCTGCCGGTGCCCGGGGAGCCCGCTGAAGCTCCGCGCGGCTTGAACGCCCGGGGGGCGCTGGGGAGGCCCGGTCTCCGCGCCCCGGGTCAAGCTCCGGAACGCCCCGGCCAGGCGCCGCGATTACGGGCTCAGGCCGCAGGGTCCCCACAGACCCTCCGGAGGCCCCGGGCGGCTTCAGCGGACGCGGCCTGCTGGCAGGCGGGAGGGTCCTGGAGTCAGAGGCCCCGCCGGGTCCAGCGGCCCTTCGCCCGAAGCAGCGGCTCCCTTCTCGGCCTCCGAGGCGCCGGGGCTCAGCCGCTAGGCCTTCCGAAGGCCGCACGCGAGTTTCCGGGGCGGCCTCCGCAGCACGGGGGGCGGATGGCGGCAGATGCAAACCCGCCACCGGCCCAGCGTGAGAACTTACCTCCCGGGAGAGAAAATGGCCGGCCGGAAAAAGAAAGAGGCGGCGCGGAGAACGCCGGGATATGTTGCCGTCGCCGCATCCAAGGCGCTCCGGAAGTGCGACATTCAGCCCGGCCAATCTACGCAGCGAAATTGCCAGTCCCTGTGTCCAGTCGCTTTGCCAGTCGCAAAGATGGTGCTTCATTTAAAGGAGCCGTCCTGCCCACTGCTTTGGTTTCCATTGCTCCGCCTGTTACGAAGCCCAAGAGAAGTAGGTCGTTTCTCCTAATTTGATGCCTTCCAGATTTAGTGGATTATAACTCTCCCCTCGGTCTAATAAATGTGCTTCTCAAAGGTGGGAGTTGTAGTCTATAATAGCTGGACAGTATCTGATAATACAATAGAATTCTTTATTGGCCAAGTGTGATTGGACACACAAGGAATTTGTCTTGGTGCATATGCTCTCAGTGGACATAAAAGAAAAAGAGACATTTGTCAAAAATCATGTGGTATAACACTTCATGGTTGTCAAAGGGGTCAAATAAGCAATGAGGAAACAATATTAATAAAAATCTTAGGATACAAGCAGCACGTTACAGTCATACAGTCCTAAGTGGGAGGAAAAGGATGATAAGAATTATGAGAAAAAATTAGTAGAAATAGAAGTGCAGACTTAGTAAAAAGTCTGAGAGTGTTGGCATTCGGGGAAAACTGTTCTTGTGTCTAGTTGTATTGGTGTGTAGGGCTCTGTAACGACGTTTTGAGGGTAGGCGTTGAAAGTTTGTGTCCCGAGAGGTCAGTCAATATTTTCACTGCCCTCTGATGCAGGAAGCATGGTATAGATACTACAGAATGGAGCAGAGATGCTTGGCATTCAGAGTGCTTGTTTCTGCCGGAATGTTGCTCTAATGAGAATTTTTATCTTCTTAGGCAGGAGCATAGAGAGATGTTCAATTAGGACAAGGTGGCTGCAGTGTAAGCACAAACCCCAACCATAATGATGTCAGATATCTGTTAGGAATTAAACCTTTTGATACTGGGCTTATACATTTCTGTCAATTTCTACCTCATTCCAAGGCTTTCAAATTTCCTTTACCAACAGGAGCACCCTACTTGTTGCTGCAACAAATAATTGTTAAAGGCAGTTGCACCATTTTGGCAGAAACAATGGATCATACTAAATAAACAATGGACATAAGAAATAAATAACCATATAATAAGCAATTAATTGCTTTTTGAATTTGTAATAAAGCATTTTAGATATTTGTACAAACAGTAGGTAGCACTGTGGAGGTATGATTTTACTTAAATTGATAAAAGTAAAATCATACCTCCACAGTGCGAGCTACTGTTTGTACAAATATCTAAAATGCTTTATTACAAATCCAAAAAGCAATTAATTTGCTTTTCTGCTTGAATGTTTTGATGTTAACCCCTGCTTATCAAAGTGGAGGCTGCTGGAGAGGATGCATTTTGATCTTTTTGTTTCCTTTTTAATAATAATAATAATAATAATAATAACAACAACAACAATTTATTAGATTTGTATGCCACCCCTCTTCGAAGACTCGGAGCTTTTAGCTTTTTGATTGTCTCTCTTAAATTGTGTTTAAATATTGAACAAAATACAATTGTTTAAAAAGATAGTGATCATATAGCACTAAATCATGATCTCACAAATGTAACCTTCCCATTTTTGATGTAAAGAGGAGGAGGATTCTAGAAAAAGCAAATAAAGAAACTATACTCGTACATCTCATCTGAAACCCAGGGACAACATTGTTCAGGACAAAGGAAACATGGTTAACGCCCCCCCCCCCACTTTAAAATTCAACAATACTGGGATCTGCAGCACTTCTGAATCTTTATTGAAATACAGCAGCCTGTTGAAAACCAAAAACACGAGCCTCCAGTGTGAAAAAAGGCAAATACATGTATATACCCTAAAATCCCACTTCATTTATGCTGCAGTTCCTATATTTGAGAAATGGGTTTCCACCAAGATGTTGCCAGACAAGCGTAGGGAGCTTGTGGCTTCACTTTAGATGCTGCTGAGCCCCAATTCTCAGCCGCCTTTGCTCCCTCCCCAAGAACCATTCAATGGTGTTGCACGTAGCCAGGCAGGAATTGGGGGGCTTAACCGGAATTCTCCACCAGAACAGACTGTGATGCTGGTTCCTCAGCAGACCGCTAGGCGGCAGGCGCTGATCACAGGAGGCGGTGGAGCCTGGCAGAAGGGGGCACTGACCAGCAGGACTGAAATACAGTAGTGGCTTTTCTCCACTCTGCAAATGCAACAAGGGCCTACGACTTTGAAACGCTCTAGCATGCTTCTCTGTAGGGAGATTGCAACCCAACGGTTCTAGTGAGGACAGGCAGAGAGCTGGGTCTGCTCCATGACGGACGGGTCACTCAGAGCAGCTCCAGCCGAAACCAAAGGGGTCTCCAACCAAGGCGATGCTTCGGGCACTGTCCACCGCTTGGCCTGCCTCCTGCCCTCACCCCCTGTCCTGGGCTGGATCCAGGATGCGAAAACAAGCACGCTGGGTGCTTCTAAGTTTGGAAGGAAGCCCTGAATCCCAGCGGCTGCTCCTCGCTTCAAACGGAGCTCAGGTGAGGCTCCCGCTCCTCCTTGTAGGGGGGCCGCTGGGGAGGCGCCTCTTCCTCTCCCCTGTCCTGCTTGTCCCTCTCGGCTTCGATCCAGCTCTGGGGAGAGATGGTTTTCTTGGGGCCGTGCGGGGGAGGGCCGAGAAGGGCTTCAATGTCCTCGTAGTTGATCACTTCTTTCTCCAACAGGGCATCGGCCAGCTAGAGGGGAAGAGTGGGCAGCGCTCGAATAAACACGGCTCAGCAGGAGCTTCCACATTTGACACAAAAGTGGCACAGGGACCCGATGCCCAGCAATGCACCCTCAAGGGGGGGGGGCAGAATTGGGCCCAGCCCAGGGAAAGATTTTAGCCCCTCCACCACTTCCAAAGCTGGGCTAGTTTTGGGGTCAACTACAAAAGGTTTTGCATCAAGGAAACGTGGCTAGAGAAAACGCTTCTCCCCTGACCGGTGCGTTCCAGCTGAGGGGCCAGAAACCGCTGCCCAGAGCAGGAATTACTCTGCCTGTGGGGAAATCGGAGAATGGCAAACCTGCCACCTTTTCTTTCGAGAATGCCATGTGTCTGGAATATCACGACCTGCCTTTCCTTCCGCAACACCTACCACTAGATATTCCAGAATCAAATCACAGACTGTTCTGGGAGAAAAACAAGAGGGTCCAGAGACGTGGAATGCCGTCCACATCCTTGGCCATCGCTGACACTGCCCAGGCCAGAGATGAGAGGGGGCAGAATTCTCCTTCTCTTTCCCTACCATAGAGCCAGCTAGCCCAGGGAAGGGGGGAGGGCTGAGCATGTGCTCCCTGCTCCTCAAGAGGGAATCTGACCCGCTTCAGAAAGCCTCTCTCAGTTTCTTTGGCCTCCCAGGCCGCTTGGCTTCTTGGCTCCACCTGTCCCAAAGGAGGCACCTCTTCTGAAAGGTCTTGGGGGGTCCTGCAGGGAGGTCACCCGAGCAGAGGCCTGAGTTCTTGGGCAGCTTTCAAGCAGGAGTGTCATTATGCCTTTCATACGATCCTTGCTCTGAGATTCATTACACCTCACAGGAGAAGCTGGAAGGGAGCAACCCCTACCGGCCGGCCCTGACTCCACAGAACTGTGTGAGGGCCTTACCATCTTCAGTTTGTCCTGGTTGTCCATCAGCAGTTTCTCTGTGCGCCTGTACGCTCGGGCTATCAGCAACTTTGCTTCCTAGGAAAAAGAGAAGCGTGGAAGGAGTGGGGGCCACAGGGGGATAAAGCCACTGATCCCAACCTGACAGTGAAAGCCCCCAGCCGGGAGAAGAGGCGGCTGATGACCCAGCGTCCTGGCCCTGACTGCCCCATAAGCAGGATTAGGCCACCTGGACAATCTTCCTGCCTGGGGAGCCGTGACGGGGAGGGGTCCCGCTTCAGGAGCCCTGCAACTCGAGAGGAGCCGGTCTCAGCCTCCCCGGGAGACCTTACGTACGTGGTCCATGATTTGCTGGAGCCCTTGGCTGAAGGGGCGACGTCCAATCCCCGGACCGCTGTCTTTCTCTGGGAAGGACAAATGGCCGATGGCAGGCATCATTCCGTACTGTTTGACCATTGAGTAGGCTATCCTGGTGACCTTCCGCAGGTCGTCTTGGGCCCCTGGTGGGCGGATAAAGACAAAGGCAACGCTGAGAAGGTTTTCAAAGGCGGTCAAGGGGATTTTTAAACATTTCATCTGAAGGGAGGGAGGGAGGGAGGGACCCACTGCTCCTGGGAAGCCAAGGAGCTTCCTGGCCCTCCTCACCTGTGGTCACTTTGTTGAAGGTGATGGCTTCTGCGACTCTTCCCCCCAACGCCATGCATATCCGCTCGAAGAGCTGGTCCTTGGTCAGTAGGTACTGGTCCTTGGGCAGGATCTGGGCAAAGCCCAGCGCGGCGTTTGTGCGGGGGGCTATGGACACCTGGAGGAGGAGGAGGGACCGTGAGCTGACCGGCCTCGCTCTGTGTGTCCATCTTCGTGGCAGAGAGCCAGCTTACCTTCAACACTGCTTCCGTGTGCTCCAGTAGCCAGCCCACCAAGGCGTGGCCCGACTCGTGGAAGGCCACCACCCTCCGCTCCTCCTGCGAAAGGATCTTGCTTCTCTTGGCAGCTCCTGTGGGGGGGTGGGGGGGGGAAAGCTCTCTGTTGCCCAGGTTCTCTCCCGCATCCCCTGTCCAAGCGCCCAAAAGCCTCTTGTGCATTTTGAGTCAGGAGGCGGCCACGTGGAGAACAACACTTGCTGGAAGAAAGGCCACAAAGGCCACACAACCACACCAGCCCACAATCTCCCACCTGAGACTTACAGGCCCGTTTCTAGTTTTAACTGCCATTAAACTGCCATTATGGTTCTTTGGTTAGAACCACACAATTTCTTTCCCCAAAGAGCTGGCTGCTCAGCTGAGGTTTCCCAGCAGAAGGCCTTGCTCTGCCCCTCGTCCACTACAAATCCCAGCAAGGGTGATTTGAACAGGCCAGCCGCTGCGGAGACTCCCCAACCCAGAAGGGGCTAAAGGAGGCTCGGCTTCCACCCGAGGGTCCTCACTGCAACATAAATGCCAACCAACCACCCCCGGTCTTGGCCAGCAGCCCGGCAGCTGAGATCCGTCCCCTTGTGTTTAGAGAGGTCCTCTCAAAGCCAGAGGACACGTTGTTCCCCAACCACAGCTTGGTCAGAGATGAGGATCACTCGGGGGAGCCTGGAGGTCCACACCAGATCCTAAATGAGCCGGGACGCAGACCCAACACGCGTGGCTTGGTTGGTGACCACTTGGATGGCTCTCCCAGCAGAGCTCTGCTCCCAAATTGGGGCTGAAGAACACAATCACTCCCCACCCCCCACCCACGCACCCCTCACCAGGAAGGAAAAACGGAAGCTCACCTGCAATGACCCTCTCCACTGCACTCTCAAAGCTGATGGTGTCAATGGATTTGTATCCCTCTCGGGCAGCGTGGAGAGCCGCCTCGTTACAAATGTTGGCAATATCGGCTCCTGCGGAGGAAACACCACGACTCTCAGCTGGCTTTTGGAGCAGCAGCCAAGGTGGGATGCTCAGTGGGGCCACCCACCCACCCACCCACCTCACAAGGCAGAGAGGCGCCAGCAAGGGAAAGAACGCAGGAATGCCGCATGAACCCCAGCGACCAATCAGGTCCCACAGAGTTGGCTTTCTCCGGGTCCCGTCGACTAAGCAATGCTGTCTGGTGGGCCCCAGGGGAAGAGCCTTCTCTGTGGTGGCCCAGGCCCTCTGGAATCAACTCTCACCCCGGAGATTAGAACTGCCTCCACCCTCCTCGCCTTTCGTAAGCTCCTGACAACCCACCTATGTCGCCAGGCATGGGGAAATTGATATACCCCTCAGTTATTATGCTTTATGTATGGTCCATTTGGGTTGTTTGATCGTTTTTTACTATAAGGGTTTTAAATACTGTTTTTAATATTGGATTTCTACTCTGTATATTGTCTGTTGTGAGCCGCTCCGTGAACTGTGAACTGAGAAGCCCAGGGGTGGCTGTGCAAGATTGATCATGTGACTGGGGGGAGGTTTAGGAAGGGGGCAGCCGCAACTGCTGTGTGAACTGCTGCCCCCCCCCCCCCGAGCCCCAGCTGGACCCAGTCCCTCTCAATCCTTCCCTGCAGCCCCTGTTCAGTTTTTGGAGGTTGTCCTGCTGATGGAAAGGAAGGCAGGTGGTCTCTCCCAGGACCCTTACTAATTCCTTACTACAGGGTGTCCAGGGGAAAAGCAGTTGCAACTCGTGGATCTAGTTAAGGCGCAGTCGTAGATGATGTCACGCCAAAGGGCTCAGCCCTGGAGAAATATCAGTAGCTGAGGAAGCAGGTTCTTGCCACCGTGATGCTCATTTTTGCTGGACTCTGCCAGGCAATTTGATCTTTTTTTTTTTACATGATTTTCCCCTGACTTTTAAACATTTTAATAGTTTGTTTTCCCCCCTGATTTATTCCGTTTTTTTCATGAATTCCCTGATATTTCCCGAATCGCTGATTTCCCTGATAATTTCCTGATTTCCCTGTTTTCCTGGACACCCTATTACCAATATATTATGATGAGAGGATGACCGTAATTTTTACAAACCCTTGCATTTACCAGAATGCATTTTGGGGGATGTGTTTGGTTTTCCACTGTTATCCCCATGTCTTTCCCTCCAGGGGCTGGAGGCTTTGCACATGCTTCCCTTTATGGCTCAGCATGGCGCCCGGTTCAAAGGCAAGCGAGGTCTCCCCATGCTACTGACACCACATCAATCCCCCGCTGCCCTGGAAGTTATTTCTGATCTGGTCAATAGTCCTTCGTTTTCTCTTATTTCTCTATTTGAACCTCATTCATTACCAGCATCCAGGGTTTTTTCTCTAAATGCCTTTTTTTAAAAAGAAAAATCAACCGTGGCATTTTATTTAAATGTTTAAAAACCCAGAAGGCAAGAGGTCCAGCAGAAGGAAAAGGAAAGGCAGCCTTCTGGAGTGGGAACCTGGGAGTGGGGGCTGCCAGGGGGTCTCTGCAAATGAGAAACAGGAGGCAGCCGGCAGCTGGGCCTCTGACGGTGCAGTCTAAGCAGGATTCAGACCGCAGGCCAGGCCTGGCAGTCCACATGCAGAGGAGCTCCACATCTGGGCAGCAAGGAGTTAAGCGGCCCAACCCCAGGGTGCTCCCAGGAGGGGAGGGGGGAGCCCGGAGAACCAGCCTGGTGTGGCCCTAGGGGGGCTCTGACCTGACTGCAGGGGCTGCTGGGGGAGAGGGGGCACATCTGATCTGAGTTGGGGGCTGGGCTGGGCATGCAGAGGGGGCTGCTGGCTCTCTCTTCCCACAGGAAAGACCCCCGTGGCTCTGGGCAGGGGGCTTGGAGAAGCTGGGACACCCCCCCCTCCACACACACACACACACACACACACATACCGCTGAAGCCCGGGGTGAGTTCAGCCAAGCGCTGGGAGTAGAAGCCGCTGGGCTGGGACAGCTTCAGCCCCTTCAGGTGTTGCTCGAAGATCTCCCTTCTCTCCTGCAGGGGGCAGAGCGGAGGGGGTGCTGGGGGGCCACCAGGTCCTCTCAAGGGCAAAGGAGGGCAGACCCTCCCCTCTCCCAAAGCCTCCCCCCCCAGCCAGGACAGGCCTGGGGAAGGCCGCTCTCAGGCTGAAGTCCAGAGGGAGCCTGTCTGGGTCTCGGACTTGGCTGCTCCACAACAGGAGGCCTCAGGTCAGCACAATGGGGGCCCTCAGCCAGAGACGGCCGATGCCAGGCTTCTCTACGCCCAGCCCCCCCCCCCCCAGCCCTGCCCTCCTTCCCCGGGAGAACAAAGGGAAGAGCCCGTCGAGATTAATAATAATAATAATAACAATAACAACAACAACAACAACAACAACAACATGTCATGCATGATATAATAGTACGTCATGTATAATATGTCATGTATGGCTGAGGTCTGAATGTATACGACTGATTTTTTAAATATTGGGGATTTTAGGTTAGTTATTTACCGTATTTTTTGGAGTGTAAGACGCACCTTTCCCCCTCCCTAAAAGAGGTTGGAAATTCAGGTGTGTCTTATACTCGGAATGTCGCTTTTTCGAAGCTTTTCCCCCCAGCCCTAACTAGGTACTAACGATATTCCCAGCTTTTATCTTGCGGTTCTTTCACTGTTACTCTTTGCAAAGAATGTTTTCCAAGTCCTAACTCTTTGCAGGGTTTTTTCATTGCTCTAACCTGCTACAAATAAGTTTCTTTCCAGCCCTAACCAGGTGCTAACAATGTTCCCAGCTCTTACAGGCTTGCAAGCTCTTTCATTGTTACTCTCTCTGAATAGGTTTTTTTTTGAAAGCTGTAACCAGGGGATAAAATACTGTGCTGAGGCTGAGCAGACTAAGGATGCTAGACAGAACCTGGTAAGCAGATTCTTTCCCCTATTTTCCTCCCTAAAAACATCTTATACTCTGAAAAATACAGTAGTTTAATTAATTGGATTTGCCATTGAATTTTATTGTTATCATATACTGCCCCCCAAAATAAATGGAACACTCCAATAACATATCCTAGACCTGAATGAATGACATATTCTCATTGAATCCTTTGTTCTGTAGAAAGTTGAATGTGCACAACAGCAGGTGACATTCATTGTCAATCAGTGTTGCCTCCTAAGTGGACAGTTTGATTTCACAGAAGTTTGATTTACTTTACATTGTGTTGTTTAAGTGTTTTCTTTATTTTTTTGAGCAGTGTATGTTGTAAATCAACTAATAAACAAACAAACAAACAAACAAACGAAAGGACAGAGAGATAACAGAGTTGGAAAGGACCTTGGAGGTCTTCTAGTCCAACCTCCTGCTTAGAGGGCTGCCCACTCCCCCCCCCCAAGGCTGTGGCTCTCATCCCCCGGCTTTTGGGGAATTTGGTGCACCCCCAACCGTTTCTCCATCGCCCCGCTAGCACCAAGATAGTGAATCCAGACTCACCATCCCTCCCCTTCCTTCGAGGCCTGAATGAAAGGAAGGAAATTGGGGGGGGGGGGGAGATGACGCTGGGCCTGTGCCAGAGGGTGACTCACTTGGCTGGTGGCTACAATAGCCCTGATTAGAGGAGGGGGCTCAGCTGCCAGGATTTCCGGCTCCTTCTCCCTTTGGGGCAGCTGTGCAGCTCCAGCTCCCGGTGCCAGATCAGATGAGGCATCGGAGGAATTTCAGGCCAAACCAGGGAAGGGGAACGGAGCTGACCCCCAGGGAGAAGCGCTGCCCCCCCCCCCTGCTTCGAGTTCAGGGCAGAGGAGGCTCCTCCAGCCAGACGGGCAGGAGCAACAAACGAAGGCAACACCTTGATGACAACACGACGCAGCGTGAATCATCCCGAAAGGGAAAGTGGGGCGTCCAGGCAGGTGACGTGGCTCAAGAATCTAGAGGCGGCCCTTCCCCCACCCCTGCCAGAATACCTGCAGAGTGGGCAGATCGATAAAGATGTGGCGGTCAAGCCTCCCCGGCCTCATGAGAGCGTTGTCCAGGATATCTGCTCGGTTGGTGGACGCCAGCACGATGACGTGGTCGGTGGTCCCCATCCCTGCAGAAGAGAAGCGGAGGGACCTCAGAGACCTACAAGGAGGGGCCTCCTCCTTTGCCACAGCCCCTCCGGGGACAATGCGGCGTGGATGCTGGGCCAAGAGGCGGGGGGAAAGCGGTGCTTATAAGCCTTTGTGTGTGTTTGTGAACCTGAGTTGTGTAATGATAAAGTATAGAAGAGTGTTTCCCAACCTAGGCCACTTGAAGATATCTGGACTTCAACTCCCAGAATTCCCATTTGCTGGCTGGGGAATTCTGGGAGTTGAAGTCCAGATATCTTCAAGTGGCCTAGGTTGGGAAACACTGGTATAGAATGTTTATTTCGGCCACTTGCCTGCCCTCTTCCACTGAAAACAGAACGTGCGTTAGGCCTGTCAGGCCTGTTTTTTGCCATCTAGAGACTTTCGTGAAGCCTGGGGAGGGCGAAAACAGCCTCCCCCGCCCTCCGGAATCAGCTGGCCTCCTCTCTTCCCTCCTCAAAGCAACGAAGCCTTTAAAAAGAACCCCCCCCCCCTCTGAAAGCTGGGAGGAGCCGGGCTGTCTTCCTGCCTGAGCTGGGAGTGTCTCCTGGCACAGCCCTGGAGGAAGGGGACCGGAGCAGAAGGAACGGCTTGAATTGCTCTGCTTCCCTGGGGGAGCCATGAACTGCTGCCCCCCTTGGGCTGCACGTCTCCCTGGCCAGCAGCCTCGAGTGCAGCCAGCACTGATGGTCATCTTCCTTTCCGACCAGCCAACAGAAAGCCATCAAAGGAGAGGAAAACAGCAGAGCTGACAATGAAGGGAAGCCCAGGCCGCCAGATCTGAGGAAACAGGCAGCAGCTTGGGGAAGGAGTGGGGGGGAGGGGAAGTGTCCTGGTAGGAGAGGCGCATTTCCTTTAGGGGTGCCCTGGGGGGGAAAAAGACCCCCAGACTTCAAACGCTTCACCACGGAAAACTGACCGTCCATTTCCACCAGCAGCTGGTTCAGGGTTTGCTCCTCTTCGGTGTTAGAGAAGCCGGACATGTTTGTCGAACGCCTTTTCCCGACCGCGTCGATTTCGTCGATGTAAACGATGCACGGGGCACAAGCCCGGGCTTCCTTGAAGAGGCTCCGCACCCGGGCAGCACCCAGGCCTGCAGAGGGGCAAAGTGGGGGCCAGCTCAGGCCGAGGCCTTTTCCAGATTGCCTGGAAGGGGGAGGGAGGGAGGGCTGGGCTCCCAAGAGTTTCCGCTCCTGTTGGCCGGGATCCTTGCAGCTCTGAGCCCAACAAACCCAAAGGCCGCTGGGCCTGCAGGAGCCGGCAGAGGGCCAAGCAGCCTCAAGGGAGCAGCCCAGGACGCTCGGCTGGTCAAAGCCCCAGGGCTTGTTCAGGGGTCTGGAAGCCCCTTGAGAGCCACCCAATCCTCCCAAAGAATTTGGGGCTCCATCAGGGTCAGTGGAAGCGCGCAGGAGGGAGCCGCAGCAGATCAGGGGCCATCGCCACAAGCGTCTCAATGAGGAAACCGGTTCGAGTCCCCTGGGAAGCATCTCCTTCCATGGGAAGCTCCTGGACCGAGAAAGAGGACTCACCGCCAATCACCTCCACAAATTCGGAGCCAGCTATGGCCAGGAAGGGCACTTGGGCCTCTGTAGCCACCGCTTTGGCCAACAAGGTTTTGCCGCAGCCTGGCGGCCCAAGCAAGAGGGCCCCTCTGGGCACTTTGGCCCCCAGCTGGAGGAAGCGCTCCGGACTCTGCAACCAAAAGAAAGGGACGGGCAGTGAACCTCTGAGAGACCAGGTGCTGTCCTCCTTTTCCCCCCCGGGGGCTCAAGGGATTCTGCAGCCTCACCAAAGACTCTGGTCTGAAGTTTCCCCAATGCCTCCCTCTCCTCGGCCTTCCTGCTCCCCCTGTCCAGTCATGTCTTTTACCTTCAGATAATCCACGAATTCCTTGACTTCCGTCTTGGCCTCGTGCAGCCCTGCCACGTCCTTGAAACTGATCCCTTTGCCAGACTTGCCATCCACAATCGTGAAGCGAGCCCTTTTCAGCTGGTTCTGCCAAGGGGGGGGGAGAGAAAAAGCCAGCTCCAAGACCCTGCCGGTGGCGGCCTTTAGAGGGGAGGGAAGCTCAGGTACTCAAACCCTGCGAACCCCTCCCCAGGACAGAGTCTAGGGGGGCTGCTTCCTGCTTTCCATCCCATGGAGGGGCTGTGCTGGCTGCTGCCCTCCAAGTGGATAGCAGGGAGATGGAGGGGGGGAACCACTCAGATTGACTAATAAAGGGCCCACTGTGCTGACAGAGGCCTGCAGACTTGCTCCAGGGAGGGGGCTGGCCCTGGCAGTCCCTGGAGCTCAGCCTCCCCACCTGAGAGGGGAAAGGGGCTCCCTTTTTGCCTCCCTCCTCCACTCCTATTGGAGGCTGAACAGCAGGCAAACCCAGCAATGGCAACCACGATAGAGGAAGACGGAGGGGCCCCAGACTGTCCAGTCTCTGACCACCCCCACCTGGAGGATGCCAAAAAACCCCTCCCCCCATGGTGAAGCTACTTACGAAGGCACTGAAGGCGCCTTCCCTTCCCGATATGCCAGCCAGCCGGAAGATGTACCAGAGGATGCCCACGCTCACCACCGTCATTCCCAGGGTGTAGAGGGCGCTGCCAGGACAGGAGCACAAGAACAAGGTGGGGTCAGAAGTTGGGAGACTGGGTTTCTCACATGGCAGAACAAAGACAGCAGGGCGCGAGGGGCTTTGGGGGACCTTACATCCTCTGGCTGCCGGCTCACTTAACAGCTCCCAGAGAGGAGGACCAGGAGCCATACAACTTCGGCGTGGGGGAAGACCCAGAGGGGAGTCCAGGCCAGACCTCTGCAACCAAGCGGCCTTGGGTGTCTGTGTCTTTCGCAGGAGCCCCTGGTGACCTGGCACAGTTTGTTGCCAGGGAGGGACCACGAAGCCACTCCCAGGCAGCAGGCCTTCCAGTTACCAAACTGGACATTTCCCCCAGGAACTCCTTTGCTCAGAGGCCTCGGGCCCTGCTCCTGCCACCTCTACGGGTCCTCCATTACGGGAGTTGGCTATGGGCCAGGGACAATTCAGCCCAGCGATGGGGAACCTTTTTTTGCTCGGGTGCCAAAAGGGTGTGCATGCGCATGATATCATGCGCACGTGTTCCCACACCCAAAATGGAATGGTCCTCCCCTTGTGCATGCGCACATACACCCCCACTGAAGCCTCTGGGCTTCCCACTGGGCCATCTTCTGAAGCCTGCGGCGGAGGGCTTGTTTCTGAGCTCCTGGTGGGCCCGTTGGCCCTCTGGAGACTTTCCTCCAGCCTAAGGAGGGCGAAAATGGCCTCCTCCCGCCCCCTGGAAGGCCAAAAACCATCTGGCCAGGGCGCACATGGCACATTGGAGGTGACACAGGGCAAAGCCTTCCGTGCCCCCAGATATGTCCCTGTGTGCCCCCCATGGTATGGGCTCGCCATCACGGACTCAGCCAGGCCGTGGCAGGATCCATCTTCAGGAGGGGGCAATAGTGCTCAGCACTCCCATCGCGTCAAGATCAAAGGACAGACCAGCGAGGAAGGCGGACAAGAGAGGCCTCCAGGGTGGAGGCAACTCAACCCCCCCCTCCATACTTTCCAAAGAAGCTGCTGCGCCTGTAAGAGACGGGGATCCGGTCGTTCAGGTCAATGTTCAGCTCCTCTTCGGCCGCTCGCAATTTCTCCTCAAACTTGTCGATGTTTGCCACCTTCATCACGTAGGTCAGGCTCAGCTTCTGCAGGACCACAAAGAGGCAGAGAAGTCCCAGCCTGGTGAGCCTGTCAGAAGCCACTCTGGCCGGGGGCTCATGGGGGGGGGGATTCTATGGAGGAAGAAAACAGCCCCCCAACAAGGCAAAAATGGCTCCTTCACCCACCTGGCCTGCCAGCCGGTCAACATCCGAGGCGACTTGAAGTCTGGGTCAAAATATTTTTTTAAAAAAATAATAACCCAAAGCTAAAGTGATTCAGAATAGCTACAATCAATCCTTTGGTCATTCAAATATTAATATTCTGGTTGACTCCAGAACTGGAACTGGAAATGATTTTCAGATCAGCCCAAAACTCAAATGTTTTAACCTAAAACTTTGGCCAACTGCTTAAGCTACGTTCTACGAGGGTCGCCCAGAAAATAATGCACCACATTTTTTTTCTCAGCCTACCGTAATACTAATGCAAAATTTTATATATACATTATTTGAATTGTCAGGAGTGCATGTGTAAATTTTGTGTTTCTTCAGACAGATAGCGTAGCTGCAGCCGTGTTTCGAAAGGGAGTCTGTAAGGGATGGACATTACAAGCAGCGTCTCATCATTGAATTTCTCACTGTGGAGAAAGAAACTGTTGGGAACATTCACAAACTTCTGCAGTCGACAGAAGTACGGTTAGTCGCTGGGCACAGAGCGGGAGGCCATTAGAAGATGGTTCGGCAGAGCTCCAAGATTTGCTGACCAGAACAAGGAGTGGTACCAACAGAGCATACACGGCCTTGTGTCTCGCCGGAGGAAGGCTGTAGAACGGGACGGAGATTATGTGGAAAAAGAGAGAGTGTAACATCCTTCTTTCTTGTGTGTCAGTTTCATTGTGTTCAATAAATAATGGTTGAAGAAAGAAAAATGTGGTGCATTACTTTCTGGGCGACTCTCCCATCTAAGAAGCCCTTCAAATGACCCAGGAACACAACACATGAGCCCTTGGCTTCCTTTATTCCTCACGCTCCTGTCGCTCAGTGAAATCACTCAGAAAAAGCCCGTTAACTTCACAAAGCGCGGGGAGAGGAAGTAATTGCGACGGAGGAATTCTGGCTACCGACTGAAAAGCTGCCCCCCCCCGCGGCCTTTCCCAAGGAAGCCCTGAGGAGGACACTCACGGGCCACCCAAAGACCACGGCCCCTGGGTGCAGGTGGATTTCCACAATGTCGCTCTCCGGCACCACCTGCACGCTCTGCACCTCCCCCTTGGCCAGCAGCTCGTTGACGAAGTCGTTCCAGGAGATGCTGCCCACGCTGGAGCTCAGCGAGTTCAGCAGGCTCATGATGATGGCGATGAAGAAGAGGACCTTCAGCCGCTCGCGGTACATCTGGTCTTCCCTCTCCCGGCGTCTCTTCTCCTCTGGGGAGAGGAAGCACAAGAGCCCACCAGGAGGAACGTTACGACAAGCGGATTTTGCCTCGGGTCACAGGCTCCCCCCCCTCCCTGTTTTTTGTTCCACGTTTCAGCCTTCCCTAGAAAACGAAGCTGGGCTAGGAAACTAGCACTTGGTTTGCAGGGGAGGGTTGTGTTTCAGCCGCTGCCCGGGCTGGATGAAGGGAGGCCAAAGTGGGGCTGGCCAGCTGGGCGGCAGGATAGGCTTATTCAGGGCCAGGCCAATGGCTGGGCAGCAGGAGAGCCTAGGGAGCGTCCTAGCCAGGATGCCAGCCCTGGTCCTCCGCAGGCAGGGGGGCTTTGGGTCAGCCAGCCAGCCTCTCTCAGACAAAATTCAAAGTGTTAGTTATGACCTATAAAGCCCTCCATGGCACCGGACCAGATTATCTCCGGGACCACCTTCTGCCGCACGAATCCCAGCGTCTGGTTAGGTCCCACAGAGTGGGTCTTCTCCAGGTCCCGTCAACTAAACAATGTCGTTTGGCGGGACTCAGGGGAAGAGCCTTCTCTGTGGCGGCCCCGGGCCTCTGGAACCAACTCCCCCCAGAGATTAGAATTGCCCCCACCCTCCTCGCCTTTCGTAAGCTTCTTAAAACCCACCTTTGCCGTTAGGCCTGGGGGAACTGAGATACTGTTTCCCCCTAGGCCTTTACAATTTATGCATGGTATGTTTGTATGTATGTTTGGTTTTATAATAAGGGTGTTTTTTTAGTTGTTTTAGTATTGGATTGTTACATGCTGTTTTTTATCACTGTTGTTAGCCGCCCCAAGTCTATGGAGAGGGGCGGCATACAAATCCAATTAATAATAATAATAATAATAATAATAATAATAATAATAATAGAGAAAGCCACAAAAGGAAAAGGGGAAACGGACGGAGCAGCACCTATGAACCAAAGGGCAAGCGGCCACCACGGCCAAGGGGAAGGCTGCAGAGAAGCCAGTGGTGCAGTGATCCCCACGACTCCTGAAACTCTGCCGGAGACCCCAGGAGAGGAACCTTCAAGACTAAGGAGGGGCTAATACCACTCTATAATGCCCTGTCAGACCACACCTAGAGTACCGCATTCAATTTCGGTCACCCCACCACAAAAAGGACATTGAAACTCTAGAGAAAGCGCAGAAGAGAGCAACAGAATGATAAAGAGACTGGACACCAAGACATATGAAGAGAGGTTGCTGGAACTGAGCATGAACATTCTAGCAAAAAGGAGGGCCAGAGGGGAACATCGTAGCAGTGTACAAATATTTGAGGGGCTGCCACAGGAAGGAGGGAGTCAGACTGTTCTCTAGGGCACCAGAGGGCCAGACCAGGAGCAATGGAACGGAAGCTGACCCAGGAGAGATTCAACCTGGAAATAAGGAAGGACTTTCTGACGGTGAGAGCGAACACCCCAACTCTTGACCTATTCAAAAGGAGACTGGACAAGTGTTCATTGCGGGTACCTAGCCCAGGGGTTGTGGTTTGAGGATCCCTGATTTAGTGCAATAGAAAAAATGTGGGCCACCAAAATGTTCTCGCAGACCAACAGTGGGTGACTGCTGACCTAGCAAACCCCAGAGCTCTCTCTTTCTCAAAAGGTTTGGAATTATGAAATGCCTTTCCTGCCCAGAGAAAAGCCCACTGCCCGTAATTCAGACCAGAAAAGTAGAGTGTCTGAGCGGCAGTCCCTTCGGGACTGGGCGGCACAAAAATAATAAATAAATAAATAAACAAACAAACAAACAAACAAATAAAAAACCCACCCTGTTTTGCCTCAGAGAATTTCAAAATAAAATACTGTACTGTGTGTCTATAACAGTGAGCTCATAATAGGGCAACTCTATCAATATCAAAATGCCACTTAAATAGTTGAGCTAGTTTCAAACTAGATTTTGATTTTCTTTCTCTCTTCCTTACTCCCATTCTTTTTCTTTCTCTTTTCCTTCCTCTCTTTTTTCTATCTGTTTCTCTCTCTTCCTCTCTCTCTCCTTCCCTCTTTCCCTCTCGGCTTCTGGGCAGGTTTGGAAAACTCTGAGTTGATGATGATTTTTAAGTGTGCGATTTCTCACTGCTCAGCTTAGAGGGAACTATGATTCAGACTCCCCGATACGGGGCTGCTCCTAGGTCATGAACTCTGTGGCATTTTTCAATTAGATCCCCAAACACATTTGTGAGTCAACGAAGGGATTTGTCTGCAGGGACAACCCCTTAAACCGGGCACCCGACAAGCATGACGGGGCAGAGGGGCAGCCCCCTCCCCACAATACACAGAGGCTGCATTGCACAACCAGTTCCTTTCCCAAAGGAGAAGGCAACTGAAAAGCAGAGCTTCACCAGCCACAGCAGCAATGCTCAAGTGAGCCCCCTTACGCCTGCAACACACTGGGTTGTTTTCTGGTATCAGGAGGGTTTAGCTGTCTGAGCCAATCCACCCCCCTCCCTCCATCTTCCCCCCCAAGACAGCTCAGGGACAGAAAGCAGAGCTGGCAACGACATAAACAGAGACTCCAGAAGTGACAAGGCCAAGCAGGAAATGGGGGGGGGGGGGGTTCTATTCCAAAGGCAGAAGGAGGAGGGGTCCTTTGGAGGAAGGAAAGTGACAGCCTCTCCCTTGGAAAGTCCGTTGTCAGAGGCTGCCCCCAAAGGCCCAGTTACCGGCCGAAACGAGACGGGAGCAGCAGCCAAAATACTCCTAAGGATGCCTGAGCAGAGATTCTGTGGGACTTGGGAGCTCTTGCGCTATTTTAAACCACCAGCATTCTGGCAAAGCCCTTTCGTCCTGTGCTGCCTCAGAGGGCTGGCCTCGCCTTCAAGGAGGCTGCAGGAAGATCACGGAACAAGGCAGCCCACTGCCCACGGACAACGGCCCTTGCAGCCTGGAAGGGCCCTCGGTGCTCAGCGCTCTCCACCAGTAACACTCTCTGGCCCGATCAGAGGAATCTCCCCTCCAGCAATCAAGGCAGGTGCTGGCTGATGCCCCAGACCAGGGGGAGAGTTGGCTCTGCTATGACTTGTGGACTTCAACTCCCAGAATTCTTAAGCCAACCGTGCTAGGAATTCTGGGAATTGAAGTCCACATGTCATAGAAGAGCCAACTTTGCCTCCCCCTGCCCCAGACCCCTTGTTCCCCCTCTCCCTCTCCCCGCCTCTTGCAAGCCCGGTCCAGGCTCCACCCTGGGAAAGCTCAGAAACCCAACTGGCCAGAGAAGACCTCTTACAAAAGCCCTTGTTCCCGGCCTAGGCAGAGAGGGTCCCAGCTACCAGGCTTCCTCCTCTGAAGAAGCTCCGTACCCTTTTAAACTGGGACTGTGTGGGAAGAGAGCTGTTTCTCCCATTCCTTTTCCTTTGCCCAATTTTAAGAATGAAACAAATTCAAGATAATGAGATGCACATATTCCCCACTCAGGTGGGATATCCGGCTCCCTTTCCCCTTGCCAAGAACAAGGCTTAGCCGTCATTGGTGACACAGCCCTTGTAGGGTCACCTGCATGAAGCACACACAGGTAAGAAAACACACCTAGCTGCTGAGGAGGAAAGGTGTTATGTTCCTTATAAAATTAAGTTGGGGCATAAAATGGGCAGGAGCCTAATTTTTTTTAAAAAAATTCAAGAACATGTCAAATTAATTTTAATATATTAATGCTCGAAATAGGTTTGTTCATTTGAGTGAACTCAGCAAAGCAAAGCAAGAAACCAGGAGTTTTTCTGGGCCAACACTGCTGATGAAACTCAGCTTGTTCAGAGTAATTTAAGAGGCAGAGAGATCTGAGCTGGAGGGAGGCTGAGTAGGATGACACAAAAGAGAAGGTGAACGTGCCTTGTCCAGACAAAAAACCCCCACAAAGCAACAAAAACATGTTGGGGGCATAGCAAACTGCGTATAAATTTGAACTTACCCTCATCTTCCTTTGGGGTTTTCCCACTAGACTTTCCCCTGCTTCGGTCATTGCGATGAGAACCAGACGTAGAAAAATAGCAGCAGGTGCCACCAGTAAGGAGGCCCGCCGTCAAGGCCACGTACTTCTGATCTGTTTGGCACAAAGAAGAGCCAGGAGTGCAGAACTGCTCAGGCATCATTCAACAAGCAGAGCTCTCAGAGTTTCCAACAAGGGTGCTCCCAGAATGGAGACAGAACCTGTAGCTCTGTCAGGTGGCTCTTTTAACCAGTGCCTGGTGGGAACCATTCCAATGGGGCACGGAGGTGGGAGGGAGGGAGGGAGGAAGGCAGGAAGGCCCACCATCAATCAGGCTTGAGGAGAAACTACTGCTTCAAAGTATCCTTTATGAGTTGCCTCTTCTAGGACCCTACCAAGTCTGCACTACTATTGCTACTAGTTTTTTCTCATTGTCCCTATCTCCCATTTCCTCTCACTTATGACTCTATGGCTGTAACCTGTTGCTTGCATCCTTAAGATTTTTATTAATATTGTTTCTTTGTTGCTTATTTGACCCCATGACAATCATTAAGTGTTGGGCCTCCTGATTTTTGACAAATCTATATTTTCTTGTATGTACACTGAGAGCATTTGCGCCAATGACAAATTCCTTGTGTGTCCAATCACACTTGGCCAAGAAAAATTTCTATTCTATTCTGATAGGACATGACATGGAGGGAGGGAGGTGGGGAGAGAAGAGGATGCTGATCTTTAGGCATTTTATGAATTGTATTGCTATAGTTGATTTTTTTTTAAAAAAATTACTATTTTTGCTGGAGAATAGCATTTCTATGGCACCCAGGAAAGGAGGAGTGATCCAAAAACCTTGAAGTGAAAGTGAACCCTTTTCAGGGGGGGGGGGTTGTTCCTCGGGAGCATCTTTTCCAGGCTCCTCAGCGGGGGAGGCCCAGAGGGCATGGGGGGGGCATCGGTGGGCCCTGCCGGACGCCCCCTCCCCAATCTGGTGACAGGGTGGGGGTGGGAGAGACAGCCCTCCCTAAGCGCCCTCCCCGTCTGCCCTCCCTGGCCAAAGGCCCCGCGGCCCCTTCTTCCATTTCCGGGGGGGGGGGGCGCCTATAGTGTTGGACGGGGGGATGTCTATTCTGGGGCGGCCCATCTCGACTGCAGCACCCGCGGCGCTTGGGGAAGAAACTCCCCGCCAACCCGCCCTTGGAAAGACAAACGGGCCCCTTCAAATGGGAGGGGGGGGCGCCGGGCGTCCTACTCACCCAGCAGCCTCCACAGCCGGGCGGGGGTCCAGGCCCTCCAGAGCGCGCCGGGCAGCCGGGGCTGAAAGGCAGGAGCGTCAGGGCAGCCCGAGCGGAGCCTCCCCGGAGCTCCCACCCACCCTCTGCCACCGGGCCCGCTCACCTGAAGGCCGCCGCTTGGCCTACGCTCCAAGGCGCTTCGGGTCCATTGGCGCGCCAGAGCCCCCCGAGCGCCGCCCGGCACAGGAGCCCCGGGCCGGAGGAGGCCGCGGCCCCCGCGCCGGAGCAGCAGCAGCAGCAGCGAGGCGGCGCCCGTCATCCCCAGGCAGGCAGGCCGCGCGACGGGAGGGCGGCGGCCATCTAGGAAGCGGGCAGCCCGGTCTCAAGATGGCCGCCGCCGCCCTGGAGGGAGACCCCGTGCTGCCACCTGGCGGGGGAGGGGGGATGAGGGGGAGGCCCGGTCTTTAAAGGGGGGCAGCAGGGAAGGGGGGGGAAGGGGGGCAGCAGGGAAGGGGGGGAGGGGGGCTGGCCGAGCACCATGGGTCCTGTGGTGCTGCAGCCCGACTGCCACCCCCACCCCCGCCCTTTGGGCATGCAATGGGAGGAAGACCGGGCGGCGGGACGGCACTCGGGCCTGGAGCTGCCCGGTGATTGAAGGACAAGAATTTTTGGGGATAATAATTATAAATAATGTACTAACTCCATATTTTTTTATTATAATATGAAAATATTCTAAAATGTATTGAAGAGGTTTGTATGGACAAAAATAGAAAAAAAAATTTACCCCCCCCCCCCAAAAGAGAGAAAGGAATAAAACTACAATAAACCTAAAAAAAAGAAAGACCCCCCACAGCCGTCCAGGAGGGGAGTTTTTCTCTCCTAATTCAATTAGTTTAATTTCATCTGAAGCATTTAAACTAAAGTGTTCACTCTGTGAATTAAAAGGTTGCTCATAGCCACACTTATGAGCTTTACGCACTTTTATTTGGAGCCTAAAGAAAATAGTGTTCCGTAAATCCCCTCCTGCCATTTTTACGGCTGTACAAAGCTCTTTTATCAGAACTGATGACAACTTTCTCTTAAATGAAACATAACAACACGTAGGGTTGAATCAATGATTTGCCACAGTTGAGCAGCTGATGAAAGGAAGTGGAGAAAGGTGTCACTGGTTCCAAAAAGGGTCATAGCAGAATATTTTTTGGGGTGGAGAGTTATTTGCACAGGGGTGTTCTTGTCAATTCTTGCAAAATGTCATTGCCCTTGGAGATGTTGATTTGAAGAACTAGAAAACCAAGTACAGTATGCTATGTTTTCTTTTAAAGAATGGCAAGAGTGACTA
This sequence comes from Erythrolamprus reginae, assembly GCF_031021105.1. Taxonomy (NCBI): domain Eukaryota; kingdom Metazoa; phylum Chordata; class Lepidosauria; order Squamata; family Dipsadidae; genus Erythrolamprus; species Erythrolamprus reginae. The sequence continues at coordinate 572,916 of NC_091958.1, forward strand.
TCACTAGTAGCTATTCTCAATCTCTGTGCTCTTGAGGGGGCCTTAATTGGGAAGTAAATTATTGCTACCTGCCTAAGCCAAAGAAAAAAGAACTCAAATCTCAGAAATGATGATCAAGAATACCATCAAACCACAATAACTGGACACACTTCAAAAAGGAATCCATCAATGATTCCAAAAATGTTTTTAAGATTCAGTCAGTAGCTTAAGTAAACATTCTTAAGCACATGAACACATCACTAGTTTTTCCAAGTCCAAGTTTATTTTTTATTTATTAGATTTATGTGCCACTTATCTCATCTAGAGGTGACTAGTTGTATGTACATGTGTCTGCATACCCAAAATTCTTCATAGATTGGAAATATTTCAGATTTGGGACATTTAATTGGATTAAACCAAATGTAAGACATTTTCTCAGATGTAAATTTTGAATTTATTTCATGGCTCTTTGCCTTGACAGTGTGATTTTGTGTACAGCTAGAAAAATAAGCAAGTATAATTTAATCTGTTACATTTATAAGCTGCCCAACTTCTGTGGGATTGTTTGATTGGTGTCACAGAGATAAGAGGGTGATGAAGATGGTGCTCTCCAACAGAAGGGGCAACCCAAGATGTGAGTCTGGTACTCCTCCTCAACTCCACAGCAGGATCACATACGTAGTCATGGTAGGCTTGGAAGTAGTTTCAAATGCTTAATTGTTTAACATAATAAGCATCTCATCTTCCAGCTGCAACAGTTTTTACAATTTAAAATCATATTGCAGTCCAAAAGATACAATACATCAAAGTATCAGGCAATGTTTTAAGGATGATAAATGATGTCATATAATTATAAAAAAATCAGTTAAATGGTACACTTGTTTAAAGTGACATTTTTGATTTTTCTAAAAAAAAAGAAGGTATAAAAGAAACTAGTTTCTTAATATAGAAAATATAGAAAATTTCTTAATATAGAAAATGCCAGAGAAAATCAGGCTGTCATCAAAGGTTTCTCTCAGAAGGAAAACACAATTCAATGTTCAGACAAACACATGAATACCACAACAGACCTCTTCTGCTTAACCTGGAGATGAGAAGGTGCTATGAGAAGGATATATAAAATCAGGCAACAGTCTCAAACTGGAAGAGGACCCATAAGGTTCACCTCTCTCCCAAAGGCACATCTTTGGAAACAATGCCTGCAGTGCCCATAGCTCACAACTACAAGTAAAACAAGTAAAGCTTGGGCTATGGATATTTTCTTGCTCCCTTGTTTCTTCCTCTTTCTTCCTCTCCTCTGCGGAATCATTGTCTCTTTCCAGGAAGAAGACATTTGGCTTGTTCTTCCCCTCGGTCTGTGAAGCTGGAAATAAATAAAATCTATTATCTATCAACAGCTACACCCAGGATTAAAATGGGCTGATGCTTAGTTCTTAATGGGTCTAAGAACCATTGGCATGGCGTAAACTTAAAATTTAAAGTGTCCTCGCGCCTCGGCGGATGGAGAGGCCGTCCAGCCAATCCGAAAGAAAGGTTTTTCCGAAGCAGCCAATCGCAGACGAGGAAGGCCGTCCGAGGAGCGCTTGGCGGGAAAAGCGCGCGCTCAGTGGGGTGCGCGCGACTGGCTCTCTCCGGGCGGTTGCCATAGAGACGGACGAATGACAGCGGTACTCGAACTGCTGCGCCACCCCGGCTCTTTTTGTTATTATAAAAAAAGGGGAGCAGGACTGTTAGATGTGTTCACCGCTTTGGTTCACTTTTGAAAACAATAAAGGCGGGGTATAAATGTTTGGGAGTGGGCTGCCCTTGATCCTATCCAGAGGAGTCCTCGGCGTCCTGCGCTCCTGCTTGGTGGATCGAGCCGCGCCCCCGGCAGCTGCCGCAGCGGGATCCGCCGGAGTTTCGGGCCAAGGCTGGCTGGCTGGCGAGCAGGGGAGCAAGGCGGCCGCTTTGCGGCGACCAGCCCCCTCTCGGTTACCCTGGCAACAGCTGCACGGGGCAGCCCTCACGTGATCTCGTCGGAGACTGGCTAATCCGCCCGATTTCAGCCAATCCCAGGGTGCCTCTCTCTCTCGCTCTCCCCCTCCCGGCAGAGGCGCCCCTCCTCCGCACGCACTCACGTACGCGCGCGGGCGCGCCCCCTCCGGGAAGAGGCCCGAGAGTCTCGGGGACACGTCACGCGCGTTGCCGTCCGCGTCCGGGCTCCGCCTCGCCGCCTCGCTCCGTCGGCAGCCAATGGGGAGGCCCGTCTCATCGGGCCAATGGGAAGGCCCGTCTCTGGCGGCGGACGAAGCGGCGGGGCCGTGAGGGAGGAAGCGGCGCTGTCGGGCGGCCGAGCGGGCTGGGCAGGGGGGCTTCCGAGCGGGCGAGCCAGCGGCGGCCGGGGAGGCAGCGAGAGCCGCCGGGGAGGCGGACGAGCCATGGAGCGGGTGGGCCGGAGGCGGCGACGCCGGCACTGCTGCTGAGGGCCCGAAGCGCCGCTCCGCCCGCCCGCCCGCCGCCGCTCCTGCTCCCTCAGGCAGGCGGCCGGGCCGGGCGCAGGCAGAGAAGCCGCCAGCAGGCCGCGCGCCGCCACGGAGAAGAGGCCGCTGCCGCAGCGCCCGGTAAGAACAGATCCCGGGCCGCCCCTCCCCCACCCCACGGGGGGTTTTGGGGGGGCGGGGGGGCGCGAAGCACGTGGTCTCGCGGAGGGGGGGCGGGGAGGGGCGAGTGGAGGCCGAGCGGCGGGCGGGGCGGGCTCCCAGGCGGGGGAGGGGGGGCGCGGCCGAGTGACAGCGGCTCCTTCTCGGTCCGGGGGGGACGGGCGCGGGGGGGCGCGGAGGGCGCGCTCGAGGTCACCCCTGCCGGCGCTTCCCCCGCACTCGGGCGGCGGCCAGGCCCAGCGGAAGGCCGCGGCGGGGGGATCGGGGCGGTCGCCGGGGCTTCCCAGGGCGGGGGGGGGCGCGCAGGGCGGGGCTTCGGGGCCCCCAACTGGAGCAGCGCCTTTGCCAGGCTCCGTGCTGCTCCTCTCCATCCTCCTCCGCCCGCCTGGCTCTGCCTTGGGCCCTGAAGCAGCCAGTCAGGCGGCCTGGGCTGCCTCCATTTCCCGGCTCCGTCTCTCAACCGCTCGGCCTCTGCCGCCCCGGGCTGGAAGGAGAGAGGAGCGGCAGCTGCGCGGGGCCTCGGGACAGACGGGCAGTCCCCCGCCCCCCTGGGCGCTTGGGCGGAGGATTGATTGCCTCCCCCCCCCCCCCCCGATGCCCTCTGCCCTTTTCCCAGAGAGCGCAGCTGCCCTGCAAGGGGGCACAAGGGCCGGTGTGTCTGCGTGGGCTCCTCCTCTGCAAAGCCTGGCTCTGTTTTGAGAGTCGCAGGAAGGAACTGCAGCCCCCCCTCCCCCGGTTCACACACAGATCTCCCCTTGTCACCAGGAAGGTGGCCCCCGAGGGAGCAGAGCCCTCGCTGCCTTTCAAAATCAGATGCATCTCTGGGGATTGTTCCAGAAAGGGAAGAGGGACCCAATAGCCTCCCCAGGCAGGCAGAGAGCAGAATAACAATCAGCTGGGGAGAGTTTCATGGCTGGGCTTAGAAATGTTATCCGGAATGTTCCTAGAATTAATTCTGCTCTTAAGAAAAATGGAGCCTGCCTCTTGGATTTTGCACCTCTTGGCCTTTCACAGTTTTTATATCTTTTTGTTTCGTAATGAAATTCAAGAGACCCTAATTTTTGAATAGAGTTTAAGTGTGTATAGTAAAACCTATTTTGACTACAGCAGAGGACTTGTATTTGAGTAAGAAAGAGTCCCAATTTTATGCTGAAAATGAATTTTTTAATAGTTATAATTGTGGGAGGCTATTTGTAGTCAGATTGAGCAGTGATCGGGCACTTCTTTATACAAGAACACAACAATTCAAAGCTGGTCCCTGAAGAATTGAGTCTTTTAGGATATAGTTCTCTATGGACTAGAGATAGTCACATAGGCAACCCACTATTTACTGCTCGTGTAAACATTCTGCATTCTCTCTTAAAGAGTTAACTGGCTAAACTGGTTGAACAGGGCTGCCTCTGGGAGGCTGGGCTTGGGGACTGCCCTGCCTTTTGGACCTTATGCCTTGAGGAGCAAGGTTGGAGCACTCTGCTTATTGTGGCTGCTGCATGTACCTTTGTGCTGAGTGATGCATAGTTGCATGCATAATTCAGTTCTCATGGCAAAGGGACATTAGGGCTTTCCTAAAAGCATTTTTACTTTTGGGGCATCCGCCATTAAAGGCTTAAATTGTAGCACACAACAAGGGGTACCATGACGTGCCAGTGATAGCACATAGCTACTTATGGGCTGTGCTTCTCACCTAACAGTAGATGTTGAAAGAATGACATTTTGGCACATAGCTGTGGCGCTTCCCATTATGCATAAATACCAAAAAGAACAATAATAGAAGGTAGCTGTGCAGATGGATCCCAAAGGTGCTTTTTCAAGAGGAAAGTTGAGTTTGATTTTTCTTTGAAGACCTTTCGCTTCTCATCCAAGAAGCTTTTCCAGTTCTGAACGGAAGTCCAGCTGTTTTTGAAAAAGCACCTTTGGGCCAATCATGACTGAGAATCTCCATAGATTGTACAGATGAAATATTTCTACGGTAAATTTCATATAGTACCAGTTTGTCTTGCTCAAAGGAAATGTGGTAGCATTAACTCTGGAATGAAGATGAGGAGAGACTATTGTTACACATAATGGGTAACGCTAACTACACGGCATAGTGGATGTTCCAGGTTTCATTAAGATAATGCATATGTTCTGGATTAATAGTATTCTTGGTAGTATTCTCTCCAATTCTATCCCTTGGCTAGTAAGATTTATGTATGGTTATAACTGAGTAGTATTGTGTTTTTTTTATGATAGGGGTTTTTAGCTATAATTTTAATTATTAGATTTCTTGTACATTGTTTATTGTTGCTGTGAGCCGCCCTGAGTCTTCGGAGAGGGGCGGCATACAAATCTAATAAATTATTATTATTAGTGTTAGTATTAGTATTAAAATCTGAATTTAAGCATTTTTTCCCAAAATCACAACATTTTGTAAAAATTACTGTGAAGAACTTAATAATTAATATTTCTTGTTTTTGCCATTCACAAAATAAAATGTCGGCTGATGTGGAAGATTCTGCTGTGATTTCTAGGAGAGGCTCCTCTTTGCCAGGAAAGAACGGTTCTTTCGTGTGCTCAGGCCGCATTCATCAGACCGTGTCATCAGTCTAGGGACTAGCCTCTTTAAAGGAACCACATGTATATATAACCCCTTGGATTTTATAGAGAGAAATGTGTTAATGCTCCATATAGATTTGCTTAATATTTTTCTTATTAGCATTTGTAAACATACGATTAAAATACAACTTGTGTGTGTGCAGTACTGAAGGTTTGTTTAGGAAACAATGAGAGTAACTGCAGTGTCAAAAAGGCAATTTGGTATGTTAACCAAAATGCAGGGACAAATATGTCCATCATATTTATGGCTATAGAACAGGGAGCGGAGTAGAAAAAGCTGCATTGTCCTTTGATTCAAACTTGATATCTGCAGCATTGCTGCTGCTACTACTACTACTACTTGTATTTGGGTTTTTTAATCCACCTATGTCTTTTAATTGGTTTGCTGTATTCACTATTTTAAATGCAATAGGTTTTCTTAGTGTGGTTCAGTTAAAAAGGGTCTTAATGATAATTTTAATCTTGCTGCTCCCTTCATACAGTTTTCCAAATAAGCTTCTGTTGTCTCACCCATACTTTAGAAGCATTTTAACAACAAAATAAAGCCCATTTGAAATATATGTAGCCAGATTTACTTACATTTAATCAGGACATTTAATTGTGATTTGGAAAGTGCTATGAAATCATATTAAAGATAATACTTTCTTGCCAGGGATAGACTTAAAAATGGCATTTCACTTTGCAAATGGCATTTTAAAATTATTAGGCTCTTTCAGGGAGGTATGGCAAAGTATTTTAATATCATGTCTGGTGAGTCTAGGATAAGTTGTTATTAAATTCAAGATTTAATCTACTGGAAGATCTAAGGAAACGTAGACATGAGACAGAATGAAAAATAAAAAGCACAATAAGGGCAGAAATAATGTCTTTATTTCTGTACTGACAAAGATAAAGCAAATGATTGTTGTTAACATTTACCCTGGTGTATAAATACTACTTGTAACTTGAAGCCCATAGGACAAATCTGAGAGCTGGCTTACAGTTTTGTTTTCAACTTAGATGTGAAAAAGGTTATAAGACAACAGGGCTTTGTCTGAAAAACCCTTGATAAATCCCTCTCTCAAGGGGGTGGATGTTGGGGGTGGGGGGGTGTCCACAGTGTCTTCCACCTCAAAATGACAGTTAACAAACATTGATGCTTAACCGATGGCCTCAGGGACAATTAGCTGTCTGAGGTGGGACTCACTCCAAGGCAGCTGGGGGACTTGCTGAGAGGAGCTGGCTGGTGAGGAGGAGGCCAGGTTCCTCCTAGTGAGTGGTTCAAGGCTTCAGCTCTTGTGTCCCCAAAAGCTTCTCTGTGCTCCTGCGTAGAGAACTCATTTGAGAAGGATCTATGGGTTTTTAAAAAAAAAAATAGAGTTGCTTTTCTTGTTGTCAATACAGTATATCCCTTTTCTAAATGGACTTATTAAAAAAAGCCAGTGGCTCTGGGGACCAAGAGTGCAGACAGTGGCTGCTATTTCATCTGGGAGGATTTCCCCAGCCCTTAGGTCACCAGAATGGATGGAGTCCACCCGAGTGGGGGAGGGGTTTCCGGTATCTTGTGTTAGTAATACAGTACTTGACTCTCTACATGTTTGCTTTGTTTTGCTTTGGGGTTTTTTGCTGTGGTTTTAGAACTCTGTAAACCTGGTTCATATACTGGTTGGATTTAAGAGAAAATACTGAACCTTAATTATGAGGCCTGACCTAATTTTTAAATCTTTTATAATCCTATAGCATTGTTTCTTCAAGCTATGTTTTTCCTTGAAGTTTTACTCTGACCTTTGGTTCTATAAACATAACGTTACAAAACTGAAAGGATTAAGCAATGTATTTTATATGAATGTCTTAATTTTATTTAAGTTGCTTTATTAAGTTGAGAAATCTAAGTGGAAATGACATGCTTTTCTTTTGAGAATACTGCTAATCTAATTTCTCATTTTCCCTTTGTTGTTATAATCATATTTCATGCGTTAAAATATTGAAGAAACTATATTTAAACCTTTTTGACAAATCTTGCAATTTCTTCGAAAGTTGCTATATAGATTTTGAGCAGTGCTTAAATCTGTCCCTTTTCGAGCAAGCTGCTTTTTTAGCTCATTATGTGAGTAAGACTGTTCCGTTGGCACAGTTGAGATGAAAAATTGACACCTATGGGAATTCAGCAGGTACTTCCTCATAGCTATTCAGAATATTTCAATTTTTGCTGGGGGGGGGGGACATGACCTGAGAGAAGCTAGATCTCCTCCTCCTCCTCCTCTCATTGTTTTTACAGAGAAAACTAAGCATCCCCATTCTTGTCAGCAATGCCCCTGCCATCTGCCACTGGTTTGCTGCACTGCCCTTGGCATTTATGCGGTAAATTATTTATCCTGAAGGAGTCTGTGGGCAGACTCTGGGCCTCTTTTTAAAACAGTAGAGAAGATTATCTGCTTGTAACAGCAGAATGGACTTTGATATAGAACAGATATGTTTTTAAGGGCAGATATTCTTAATTGTTGAATAATATTTTGATAAACCTATCACGCATTGTCTGAACTCCTGTAGAATTGTTTAACCTTTATGAGGATTATATATTTATTGGTAACATATTTTTTATTGTAGATGATCCAGTTTTTAAAGTTTTTGCTAGAAAAAAGAAGAGAACAAATGGGCTTCAAGGGTGGCAGAGAGAATAGCAACCTTGGATTTTCCTTATGATTAGAAAACACAGCAGTCTCATCGTGCTTGTTGTGAAGAGCAATTTCATAACCAGAGCCCACTAATAGTCCTGCTGCCTTTCATTGGCTGTGACTAGGGAAAGGAATGTTGCTAGCATTTGGGAAAGGCCGTGTGCAGCTGTTGAAGCCATGTCCCTAGTTATTGGGCATGCTGCCGATGTGAAATAATGGAATTTACTCCAGAGACTATTCTAGGTGGTCAACTGAATGGCTGAGCCTTCACCCAGTGTGAAGGCATGCTTTGTTTATGTGTAGGTCATTTACTAAATCATAATGCTCATGAAAGGTGTTAAGTCCAGCTTTACAAGTTGGCTTAGAATGATGCATGTACCATAGTGCAATTGTTTAAATCAGGGGTATCAAACTCAGGGTCCAGGGCATAGATCCGGCCAGTGGGGTACTTTGATCTGGCCCGGGGGGCCACCCTGGAAACAGCAAAGGACCAGCCCATAGTGCTTCTGCCAGCGAAAATGGGCTCCTGAGTTCTGTTTTCAGCCTCCACGGCCTCCTGTAGCCTTCTGCCAGTGAAAACAGAAACAGTTGCAGTCGAAGCTGGAGCCTGGGAGCCGATTTCTGCCGGCAGAGTGCTCAGGAAGCACAGGCGCCCCTGACGGGAGTGATGTCAAGCTGCCCATGCCCTCCCCGCCCCCTACCCCCCAGGCCAAACTCAATCCTAATGCAGCCCTCAATGAAATCGAGGTTGACACCCCTGGTTTAAATGGTCAGTGCTGAGCTTCTTTCTGTGTCAAAGAGCAGTGGACTTCATGGGAATGTAGCACCTTCTGATGTCCTTTGGGAAAATTTCTTTTAGACCTAACTGCACGATTGCTTTCATAACTTTTTCACTGGGTAGCTACATAAAACGAGGGTGTAGGGTTGTGTTTTTACATATGTGAAATGGTCTCAGCAGAAATACAGATACCGAAATACAGACTATCCAACTATGATAGGAAAATGGTGGCAGGGAGGATTGGGGAACTCGTGTGGAAATAATGAAATCATTTGTTTCATCTTCCATTTAAATTAAGAGCTATAAATACTACATATGAGAACCCTCCAGCACCAGAGAGAAGCCCTGCATGTTGTTTGCCAAGGGGCCAAGCAAAGGCCTCCGAGAAGCCTGCCTGCAGGACCAGGAGGCCAGGCCGCTGGCTCTCCCTCCTAGGTCCCCTGGCCACTGATAGGCGGAGCGAGGGGTGTTGTCTTTGGTTCTGGGAAGAGGGGGCATCAGGCAGTTATCCGGACTGGCAATTCTGAATGGAATTCTTCACTAGAACATGGGCATATTTTAAAAATGAAAGTAGATTCTGCTATTCTGCTTCCCAGTTAAAAATATAAATCCATGGTAACCACCCTTTTGTGTTAATTTTATTTAGTCCCGATAAAGGTCATTTGCCTTCAGAGTTTGGAGTGGTTTCCCTAGTTCACATATTGTTTGCTGAAAATCAATATTGTTTACTTCCTTGCTATTGCGTTCTACTCTAATTCACATTTTTTATTAGACAGGAATATATGTTAATTGTTCACAGGTATGTGTATTTGTCGGATGGGTTCCAATTTTTTATACCGTACTACCATTTGGTGTGGTTTGGTTGTCATGTGACTGGGTGGGGGCTGGCCAACTATGTCACTCGTCAAGGGTTGGAGTGCCTGGCCTCTTCTCACTTTAAAGGCCTCAAGGAGATACAATTTCTCTGTCTATTTACTATTACTGAACATCCAAAACACACTATTTAATCCTATGCAGATGTGCAATAGGTTCAAATCCGGCAATATTAAACAGCCTGGGAAAATGCTTGTGTGGACCCGGCGTCTGCATTGTGCTGGGCCAGAAGAGCTTTGGAATGAGTTAAATTTGGGCAAATAAAAGAGGGGACGTGGAAGGTTCCCCTCTTTTCACCGACTGCTGGGTTGGATAGAAATAGGGTGGGGTGGGCCCCCCTCGCTGGTGAGTCCAGTCCTTCCTCCAGGATGGTTTCCGTCGTTCTGCATGGATTTGTCTGGCAGCACTGGCGGGGGTGGGGGTGGGGGCAGAGTTTGACTCGGCCCTCTGCCATCCTGGAACCGCGCCACGCATGGGGAGTTTTCCTGCATGGCACAGTTCCTGGATGGCGGAGAGTTTGCTTGGGAGAGCTGGTGGCGGTGGTGGTCATTGCTCGGGAGAGGCCAAGGAAGCACTCTGCCACACCGGAACTTGGCAGCCTGCCTGTTGAGGCTTTGAGTCGTGGCATAGTAGAGAAAAATCCAACTTTAAAAAAAACAACCCAAAAGCAAGATGGTGACATATGTGCAAGTGCAGAAACTGGGCTTCTGCGCCTGCGCAGAAGCAGAAAAAACTGAAATGTTTTTAAAAATAAATTAAAAAATAGATGGCACCTATGGACCCAAACCGACCAATCTGGTTCGGCGACATCATCTTGATGTCCCTAGCAGGTCAGTACCGATTCGGGCAAACCATTCTGACCCGGGGGGAACTCATCATGGTTGCTTTCAATATATATATTAAATAATACAATTGATGTTTTATACTTTCAAATGTTTTAGGCAAGCTTTAGAGATGCTTTCTGGTCTTGGTTGTTTTGAGTGCACTCTAGAGATGGATCCAATGATCGGGAAGTGTAATTGGAAATCATGGGATCCAATTCATGCCTTCTGGTCCATTGACATAGCTGTGACAAGAAAGCAATCGCATTGGAATTGGGCATTCAGAGGGTTGTTCTGGAGGCAGATTGATAGGACAACTGATTATGTGACATCTTAGTGACCACATAGGTAGGTGTCCTTACCCCATCCCCCAACCCAGAATTCTCTCTAATTTGATCCTTCAGATATTTCAGTGGTGCATTCATAGGTTTGTTTTCCTGGTCCATGGGATTCTCAGGCATCTTCTCCAATCCCAACGTTCAGAAATATTTCTTTATTAGATTTGTATGCCGCCCCTCTCCGTAGACTCGATCAATAATACCACTTCTTCAGAATCCTGTTTTTGTGTCCATAGTGTGCCAAAAGGAAATACCATTGCTTGCACCATTCTGACCTGTACTTTTCTAGCTATGGACATATCATAGCATCTGAAAATATATATATATATATTTTACAAGACTTACATTGTTGCTCTACCAAATTCTGGCCTGTGATGTCTTTCTAGACTGCTTGTCCCTTCATTACTGCTGGTGGGTTCTGAAAAGCAGAACCTTTTTTCCATGTCGATAGGACAACTGGAGAGATCTAAGTTCAGTATTCAGCTATGGACATAAAAAATATTACAAACCAGTCCTCTTTTCCTAGTAAAAATTACCTGAAAAGATTGAACTGAAGATCAATTGGATTGATCTATGTAGCATTCTGATCTTCTTGGAGAAGATTTAGTAAGTTTTTTTAATGTATTAAATGTGACTTGTAAATTCTACATTATTATTATTTCTTCAAATAAATTGTGCTGGAAATAAGCAAATGAATTATGATTTCATATGATTAACCCCAGCCTTATATAACCTCTAGCCCCTCTTTCTCCTTTGGGGTATGGACTTCAGTTGTACTGGAGGCTTTTATCTTCCAGTATTTTCAACATGTCCTTGATAGATTTTAATTCAAAGTGTTGCCATGAGTTTGCATTGTCACTTTCTGGCTTTCATGCCGAAGCCTTAGTACCGAAGCCTTAGTACCGTAATCCAGCAACTGAGAAAGAAAGTCTAAAGTTTGTAAACAGATTTCATTCATTTTGTAACAGTTATTTTTAGCTGACGCATTGAAGCATTGATTCCGGATAAAATCTTTTTTGGTTGATCTGAATGTTGCAAAAATCAATGTTGTAAACATTGGTATGCAATCATGTACTTCCTAAAAAAGCATCGACCACTTTTGCGTTGTCAGAGGAAAACAAGATGGATCTGACCATATGGTCAACAGCCGTTGAGTTTACCTTACTTTTTATGGTTCTAAACATACTTTTAAAGCAGGTAATTTGCTATAATTACTGTTTAGTTTATTATGCTTTGAGTTTCTGCTGTGCCTTTAGTACAAGATCAGATAACTTTGTTTGGGATCAGGAAGTCTGACCAATAGAATTGCTATAATTGCAGCAGTAATTATCTGTCTTTGAGTAGCAAAGTTTTTCCTTGCATCCCAGGAATTTTCTCATCAGTGAAATGTGAAAAGGCAATTTTACCCCTCTTGATAATTCATCTTTGTATTGTATGGAAGCAGCTTCCTTTGAGTTCAGTCTGTGCAAATAGGGGTCCTCCCACCCTTGGCTTCTAAAGGGCTTTGGCTGTAAACATTACATATAATATTGTTGACAAATTAGTTTTTATATTCAACAATAAGTTCAGCAACCTTTAAAAAGGAATAATCTATGATCATAAATTGTGACTCGGTGCCAGTTTAGGTCATAAGGGGCTCTATTTATTTTGAGAAGAAAATCTTAAGAAGAGTGTTAAAATTCTCCTTCCGGAAGTGTCTCTAGGAAGATAGAAAGGCAGTGTGTGCATTTGGTCATGCAGGGTAAGTTTACACAGAAGCAGATGCCTGGAGGGAGAGCCAGCCCCAGTCAGCCACAGGGTCCTTCCTCCTCCTCCTCCTCCTCCTCCTCCTCCTGCAGCACGGTTGGCAGCTTTGAAAACTTCTGCATTCTTTCTTCATGAGTCAGACCTGCTAAAGTTTGGAATAAGCAAGAGGACGTGGAGATACTTTCCTACCAGCATTATATTTTAGGTGGCTAAGGTTGAGTTAGCAGAGTGAAATCATCTGGAGGAGACAGTAACCCTCTTTATTATTTATTCAGTTTGGTTCCCAGAGCCAAGATTCTCAGCTTTATAGTGTACTTCAATTAATTGTAGCAAATTCTGACCCTTTTGTTTATTGATATAATGCTGTAGATGCCTACTAGCCAGTGAGGTATGTTGTAGTAATTATGCTTAAATATTGTGCATATTGGAAGTTGACAAATCTTACAATTGTCCTATGAAAAGCTGTATACATAGAAGTTGCCTGTGGATGCTTTCTAGAACCCTGTTTTGGCCCCTCTATAGATAGTAATCTACATTAAAATATTTTTAATGATTGTGATTTATTATCTAATAATTGCAATCCCGAATGAGCCTGGCTAGATCTTGGTTTTCTTCTCTGACTGTCTTTTACTGTGACATTTAATAGTCCTAAATTAATCTGATGTTTTTTATTTACTTTTCATAAATCCTTTTATTTGGTTCAGTTTCTGATTACATGTAGTTGTTTATGGAACTTTGTCAGGTTCTAGAAAAAAAACAGATTCAGATGTCTGCATTCATATTTATTAGTTGCTGATCTGAACTAAGCTATTGATGAGTATTAAAATAATTTTGAGGTATGTAGACTTGTTTGACACGTCTATTTGGGTAAGCAAATAACCATCTCACCTGCAAGTCCTTAAGCGAGGGAAATGTTTTCTAGCCCAAATAATTTCAAAATTCAAATAATCTCTAATATCTGGTTCAGCGCCATGTGTTGTTTTGGAAAACCCACAGCACACAGACCCCAGCTTGCTTGTCTTTGATAGGAAAATCACAGCTTTAGTATATTCGGATAGTGTGCCTCTTACATCAGTGCTTAAAATATAATTGTAGCAATTTGTTTTTAAGCTATTACTGATCTAAGGCTGTTTGAATCAAATGGGGAAAAAGTAGTTATGAAGAATATATCTCAGAAATAATTGTGCCTGTTATTCCTCTTGATTTTTGTCAATTTGCAAGATGTGTATGTGAAGCGTCCTATCAGCCATACCGCTAAGGTTCCTGCATTGTAGGAATTGTATTGTTAAGGGTATAATTTTTTCTCTGAACTGTATTTTGCTTTATTTTTTTTCCTCCTGTTGTTATGGAAACTCAGTCCAATGTAGCAGTGATTGCTAACAAGTGCTAGGTTATAGTGCCTTTTTAAAATGAAGATGTGTTAGTCATGTTGCAGTTTTTTGGCCATGGAATTTTGCCGGCTTGGAAATGTTCTTCACATATTGTAGCAGGATTGCAGGTCTTCCAGCACCTCTCAGAATGTAATGTAAATATCTTTCACAAATAGTTCTTTTGAGTACAAGAATTGCATTTCTCATGGGGTCTTAAAATTTCTATAGCATCTGTTGAGTGGGTTTCAAACCTTGTATTTTAGATTTCGGTAGCTAACAATTTTATTGGAGATATTTTACTTCTGTGTGATGGAGGGAGTTCTTTCAAAAAATTTAATATTTTGAAATGCAGGCATTCACATATGCTTACATGAAGAAGAAATACCTTTTAAAACGTTTTATAAAGCAACAAATGGTTCTCTTATTGTCTGCCTTGTCCTTAAAAGCTTGACATTTCTGTTCTTTATTTAAAAATGGCCATATTATAAAGGGATATTTATGCTAAAGGAAAATGAATTTCTGCTTCGTTCATCTGGCTTTTCAAGGTTGGGGTTTTTTTTTAAAAAAAAGCAATCGGTTTCTTATGTAAAAATCAACAGATAAACATCATGTCCTTATAGATTAACAGAACTGGCCATATCCCCGTTTAGTAGCATAGATAGGCAAACTACAGCCTGAAAATAAAAAGAATCCAAACCGTAAACCAAAACAAAAATCAGAAAACTTGTTGTCATCCTTAATTTTGAGGCTCAGCTTCCGTTTCCATAAGTAAATGATGAGAACTGTCGGAAGACACAATCGAAATTACTTAATGTACCCATTGGCTGCCACCCCTCCCCCTGTTCTAAACGCTTTCCTCTTGATGATAAGATGTTTCTAAAAACCACGTTCTTGTGGGAATGTTCAGAGTCCTCTGTTTCTTTTCGAGCACAAAAATAGCTGAGAGAAGAGACATTGGCTTGAATTAAGCAAGTTCCTTCCATCTGGCCAAATGCTTCTGTGCAGGCAAGGGCTGGTGGGATTGTCCGAGCGTTTCTTTCGGAATCCGGTGGGTGAATCCTGCCTTGGAGGGGACTTGAGAAGGTTCCTGGCTCCTATGGCCATTCTACATCCTTTCTGCTCTGCTGTGACTAGTTTTTGGGGGTATGGTATAGAGACTATTTATTATATACATTAAATATTTGATTTGGTTGTCATTTTCCTCCAAACTCTCCTGTATTCAACAGGTGGCTTCTGAACATTTCTTGATGTGCTCTTTGAAGAAAGCAACAAAGCACATGGTGATTGGCCTGCAGGGCCTGGTTTTGGTGCATCCTGTATGCAGCCAGTCTTTTGAAGCTTGGCCTAAGTGTGTTTGGGTATTTTGGAGCCATTAATTTTTTTAAGCTGTCTCTGGAGGAAAAGGTTGTCTGTTGAAATAATCATCAGACCATTGCATGTGTCCAGTAAATCATTCCTTTTGCTAAAACTTGCAGTTCTTGGCAATTGAAGGGCAGTTTTAAAGTTCGGTGTGCAACTAAGAGGCAGAAGTGATGCACCTGAAAAGGCCTCGGGTGTCACCTGAAAGGGAATCGACTGGACTTGTAATAGGAGTGTGAACAAATTGTACTTATTCTTAATTCTGTATCACATCCAATGCTAATCCATAGACTTCAAGCATGTTATTTTGTTTGCCTACTGGAAAAAGAGTATATTTTATCCAGAATATGGGATTAAGCTTTTAATACTTTTAATAGCAAAGTTGCCCATTGTAAACAGGACATTGCTTTGTGGCATTTCTGGCTAAACAGTATATCTCCGGGACCGCCTTCTGCCGCACGAATCCCAGCAACCAGTTAGGTCCCACAGCGTTGGCCTTCTCCGGGTCCCATCGACTAAACAGTGTCGTTTGGCGGGACCCAGGGGAAGAGCCTTCTCTGTGGGGCCCCCGACCCTCTGGAACCAGCTCGACCCAGAGATCAGGACTGCCCCCACCCTCCTTGCCTTTCGTAAGCTCCTTAAAACCCACCTCTGTCGTCAGGCATGGGGGAATTGAGATATCCCCTTCCTCCCAGGTCTATACAATTTATGCATGGTATGTTTGTGTGTATGTTTTGCTTTTTAATAAGGGGTTTTTAGTTACTTTAAATATTAGATTTGTCATACATTGTTTTATTATTGTTATGAGCCGCCCCAAGTCTACAGAGAGGGGCAGCATACAAATCTAATAAATAAATAAATAAATTAAATTGTTACTAATATGCCACTCAATGCTTATGCTCACACCTTACGTTTATCAACAAGTAAATCAGTTAATGATATTTAAGGGGTGGAAAAGATGTGGAGGGAATGGGGAAGAAGAAGCAAAGACCAACTTAGTTATCTTGGTGTTTTTTACTTTAAGGTTACATAAAAGATAGATTAAAATTTTAGGAACCATATAGCATTTTGCAGTAAATTTCTGTTGTTGCTACATTTATAAATTTCTGTTGGATACAAACCTAATATTGCTTAAAGCAGTGATGATGGACCTATTATTATTATTATTATTATTATTATTATTATTAATTAGATTTGTATGCCGCCCCTCCGCAGACTCGGGGCAGCTCATAACAACAATAAAACAATGTACAACAAATCTAATAATTTAAAAATCACTAAAAAGCCCTTATTAAAAGCAAACATACACACAAACATACCATGCATAAACTGTATAGGCCCGGGGGAGATGTCTCAATTCCCCCATGCCTGACGTGCCAAAAGGGCACGTGTGTGTGCGAGCAACTCCCTCCACGCTGCCCCCATCCACGCATGTGTGCAGGCCGCACTGAAGCCTCTGCACGTCCGGTAGGCCCATTGGGCCATTTTTCACCTTCCCCAGGCTTCAGGAAAGCCTCCGGAGCCTGCGGATGATGGAAAACAGGCCTACCAGAAGTTTGGGAACCTGAAGCCTGGGAGAGTGAAAAACCACCCAACGGGCCTACTGGGCGCTTGTGAGGGCTCTGGCCCAAATCAGGAGGAAGCCTGGCCTCCTTGGGCCACAGTCAGGAATGCTAAGGGCCCAGTCAAGCCCAGGTCATCTGGCCTGGTAGCAGCGGTCAAGAGTGGAGCTAAGGCTTGTGCCCACAAGAAGCTCTCCAGGGCCGAGGAGGAGGCAGCCAAGCAGATGCATGAGATCTTAGATAAGACCGAAAGGGATCTGATAGGCAGAGACAGTCGGGTCCCAAGATCAGCACAATTTTGTGCTAGTTTTCTGAGAGGACCTTACAGCCATCCCCAGTTGGCCCTGGCGAGCAGTTAGCGCCACACGGCCTTTCAGGGCCTACAAGAACTGCGGAACATTCTGCCCATTCTCCAGTGCCAGTTACAGAAGTAGGGCAGCCCCTCACAGGGACCACATCCGCTTCCTAGGCCACATTTACCCCAACATTGCTGGGCTCCGCCCTGGGGTGCTTTAGGAGCAAGACATGCCCCCCTCCCAATTCATGAAGCTTGGAGAGCTCAAGCGATCCGAGAGGGAATTGCTTGAGTGACTGCAACAGCGTCAGCACCTTGCCATCCCTGCAGCTGGGCAAGCCCTACAGACTGGATTTTGGCAACCCGCAGGTGAGGCTGCCAGCTACCAAGGGCCTAATTCCCCAGAACCTTCCACCCGAAACCAGCCCTCCCTTTCAGAGGGGGAGGGGGATTTTTCAGGCTAGGAAAGAGATCCTCCCCGTACAGTGGCCTTCAAGGGTCTGCTTAATCCAACCTCCTTTAAGGCTCAGCTTTCCAAGGCACGGAGCACTGCACCGAATCCCACTCGAGGGCTGAGCAGACCCCTGAGACGGAGGCTCTCTTTGCCCCCAGGAGGTTCCTGGACGTCATAAAGAGGCAATGGGCCTCACCAGGCGTTTGTTCCCATCCCGGCGGTTCCTGCCACCGGGCGCAGCGGATGCCTTGAAAGCAGAGGAGCGAAAGGAGGAGAGGACTCTCCACCTCTGGGCGGTTGGGGCCTCCCTTGCGGCATCGTTTTCCGCCCGAGCCTTGGTGGGCTGGCTCAGGAAGCTACGAGCACGGATGCTGGTGGGAGATCTTTGCGTACACCAAGACCTCTGCAAAATTATTGCTGCCGCCAAATTTACAAACTTCAGCAAACAGCTACAGCAGAGTATGAAGTTAATTTGCTTGGATACTTTTCCTCACAGATTTTGTTTTAATTAGGGGCTGAAATTTACAAATTTTATGGTAATTAAATTCTTAACTGAAATAATAAATTGCCCAGTGGTGATACAGGAAGGATTGTTATGAATTGTTTTATTTTGTCGTGAGCTGCCCCGAGTCTGCGGAGAGGGGCGGCATACAAATCTAAATAATAAATAAATAATACATCAGTTGTAGTTAAAATGATGGAGACTCTACTCAAAAAGAGGATAAATCAGCACCTAAAAAACAATAACTTATTGGACCCAAATCAGCATGGCTTTACTGAAGGCAAATCATGTCAGACTAATCTCATTGATTTCTTTGACTATGTCACAAAGGTGTTGGATGAAGGTGGTGCCGTGGATATTGCCTCCCTGGACTTCAGCAAAGCCTTTGATATGGTTCCACATAAAGAGCTGATAGATAAATTAGTGAAGATTGGACTTAATCCCTGGATAGTTCAATGGATTTGCAGCTGGCTGAAGCGTAGACATCAGAGAGTTATTGTTAACGGCGAGTATTCTGAGCAGAGTCAGGTTACAAGCGGTGTGCCACAAGGGTCTGTTCTGGGTCCTATTCTTTTTAATATGTTTGTGAGTGACATAGGGGAAGGTTTGGTAGGGAAGGTTTGCCTATTTGCCGATGACTCTAAAGTGTGCAATAGGGTTGATATTCCTGGAGGCGTCTGTAATATGGTAAATGATTTAGCTTTACTAGATAAATGGTCAAAGCAATGGAAACTGCAGTTTAATGTTTCCAAATGTAAAATAATGCACTTGGGGAAAAGGAATCCTCAATCTGAGTATTGTATCGGCAGTTCTGTGTTAGCAAATACTTCAAAAGAAAAGGATTTAGGGGTAGTGATTTCTGACAGTCTCAAAATGGGTGAACAGTGCAGTCAGGCGGTAGGGAAAGCAAGTAGGATGCTTGGCTGCATAGCTAGAGGTATAACAAGCAGGAAGAGGGAGATTATGATCCCGCTATATAGAATGCTGGTGAGACCACATTTGGAATACTGTGTTCAGTTCTGGAGACCTCACCTACAAGGAGATATGGATCAAATTGAAGGGGTCCAAAGAAGGGCTACAAGAATGGTGAAAGGTCTTAAGCATAAAACGTATCAGGAAAGACTTCATGAACTCAATCTGTCTAGTCTGGAGGACAGAAGGAAAAGGGGGGACATGATCGAAACATTTAAATATATTAAAGGGTTAAATAAGGTCCAGGAGGGAAGTGTTTTTAATAGGAAAGTGAACACAAGAACAAGGGGACACAATCTGAAGTTAGTTGGGGGAAAGATCAAAAGCAACATGAGAAAATATTATTTTACTGAAAGAGTAGTAGATCCTTGGAACAAACTTCCAGCAGACATGGTTGGTCAATCCACAGTAACTGAATTGAAACATGCCTGGGATAAACATATATCCATCCTAAGATAAAATACAGGAAATAGTATAAGGGCAGACTAGATGGACCAGGAGGTCTTTTTCTGCCGTCAGTCTTCTCTGTTTCTATGTTTCTAATAATAATAAATAAAATAAGATTGTATGGGTGTCACAATGAAAACGTTGGTTCCTGGGTCTAGGGGTATATTCCTCCTGAAGCATACGGCTCATTAGCTTGTTTTAGAATATGTTATTTTGCTCTAACTGATCATGATTAGGGAAAATTGTAAAAATCCTATGGACTTTTTGAAAGAAGACTCAGATAAAAATATGGTGATCAGGGATGGAGATTAGTTTTGCTATTCTAAAAGTTCCGTGAAGTTTGCACAATGGTGCCTATACAAGTAGAATCAATAAAATGTATCATTTTACTTGCTTTGTTTCATCTCTGCATCCCATGCTGCCTCTTTCTGTTTAGCATTGCAAAAGATCCCTGTGGCAGCTCCCTGAAATAGAAGCGGTAATATTAGAAAGGCATTTTTCTTTTCAGGAGAGCACTTTAAAAAAACACACACCAGTCAGAGTCTTTGCTTTTTATTTCTGAATTCCCTCTCTCCATCTGTTCCGTACTTTGCCCTGTGCCCTGAAAGTTCACCCACCACCTGTCCCTAAAATGAATTCTCCTTTCGCATATATTCCAATTTAGATGGTTTGACATTGTTTGGTGGCTGCTGGTGTGGTTTTTACTCCCAGAAAAAGGCATTGAAATCGAATCTTTTGTCATTATCCTTCTGGGTTGGTTTGTTTTGCCAGGTTCTCCATTGGTTTAGTTTTTCAAGTTCAGAGATTTTTTTTACCTTTATGTTTGTATTCCTTTTTTTTTGAAAAAAGTTTTTTTCCACATTGCAAAAACATACATGACAACACATATACCAATTTGTATCATCTCTTACAATAAACTAATAATATAGCCTAAGTCACATTCCACATTCCCAGTAGTTCAGTCTGTCCAAGTATTTATTTCAAATAGCTTACTTTAATTATATTAAATGCAATTCTATGAAAGGCAGCAGTAGACAAATAAGTAACATATATCAAAAGTTAAAATAGAATAGAATGGAAATAGGAATAAAGATCTAAGGTTGTGATTATAATAAAAGAAAAATGATCAACCTTGTCTAGTATATTTGCAGTTCTAATGTTATTGGAACCGAGCAGTCTTAGGGAGTACGCAGCCACTTCTGCAAACCAGTGGGTTCCCCTCCCCCCACTTTACATTTGAAAAGTGCTCTGATTATTGAGAGGATTGCAAATAAGCCGAATAAGCAAAAAACACTCTAAAATTTTAAGTTTGTTGTCAGTGGAAAAAAATCAGGACCGCATCTTAAGTTCCAGTCAAACTGATTTATTGCTCAGGCCTCTATCTGAGAACCTAGTTAATGAACTGTCAGTATAAAATTGGCGCTCACTAGACCTGTGGAATTCCAGGAGGCCTGGACCGCTTGTGGAAACGTAAGGACTCAAGACTAATCCCTCTCTTGACCTTGCTCCCAGGCTTTGCTTGTTTCTCTCCTACATTTGCATTTGTAACAATTCAAGAGTTTTATGACATGAACAAGGTCTAATTTGCCTGTTCATATTACTATTTTAATTGTCTCAGCCCTCAAGTCTCAGGTATGTATCTATCAGATTTGATATATTTCTAATTATTGTTTTTGGACTGTAAATAAACCTCAACTTCATGTCTGGCTTGTCACCAAGATACGAACTGAAATAAATAGCATTCGAGCTACAGTATGGTTATACCTCTCACATATTCTTCCCATGTTTCTCTGACATTAGATATGGTTTTGAGATGCAAAGTCATTTTTCGTTGATACGAAGTCCACTGCATGTTCCTGCAGTCTTAGCATTTTAGCCTTGGCTTTGGTTCAGTGTCTTGCTTTTCCTCCAGAGATATCTATGGTTTCCAGGTGGGTTGCCATCCAAAGAGATTTAGAGGTCCAAAGGTGATTAGCTTAATCTGGTAAACTATATCATGTTAGACAATTATTCAACTGTCCTGTTTCATTGATAAAATTAATATTTGATGCATTCTTTCATTTATTGCATTCCCTTGAGAGAGCTGCACATCTAGATGTGCTAAACCCTTTTCTAGGTTTGCCTGGGCGAACTCAACAGCAGATTCCTTCTCTGCAGTTATGAGTCATGACTTGTTCTAAAATGCTAATACAGACCCCAGATATTCCTGTGTGTGAGCTTGTAGAACACTGGTTCTCTTTTTAAAAGTTGCCACAAATAGTTTAATTTTAAGTGATACCTTTACTTTACAAGTAGAATATGAACTAGTTTCTTCAGATATTTTTTTTACAAGCTTTGTTTTGAAAAAATAATTCTCAGAGCAAGCATAACAAGTGACATAAATTTGTGAATTGCAAATTATCCCAACCTATAAACTTGCTATACTATAAGATTAATGTGCTACCCTTGTCTTTCTGGCACTACAGAGCAGAAATAATTCTGTCTTATATATGTGTGCGTGTTTGTTGCACATATACAAAATTTTAATTGTACTATTCGGTCAAGTAATTGGTTTGAACCTTTTGTATTAATGGAGTTTTGGAAGAGCTAAACAAAATGAAATGGAAACAGAATTTAAAGGGAAATGTGTATAATTTAAGCCTGCATTTTTCTCTGAAATATTTATGGACCTATTTTTGTCTTTCAGAATATAGCACCGCTTGCGGGACACCCTTTTCTTGGATTTTATCTATGTCCAGCTAACTGCTGCTTTCAGCTATGGAATCGGTAAATATTATGCTATTTCATTATGCAAGTTTGCCTTTTTCAGTGGGATATTTCACATAAATATGATTTTTAAAAGATTAAAGTGGATAATGTTTTTTCCAGGTTTTTTAATGGTAAGTAGCTCAGTTTGTGCTGGTTGTAGCACAGCTGCACAGCTACATAACTTGCTGAGAAATATTTTATACAGAATTAAATATAGTAAGCTGTTTTTTTACTCTCTGAGTCCTTCTGCTAATTGCAGTCTAATGTGAGATTGGCTGTTGTCTTCTTGAGTCCTCTTGCCAGGAGAGAGTGAGATGTGAAAAGGTTATTATGCCTACCAGCCCTTGCTGCAAGTGACCCACCGACCAAGTGCTGGATGGCAGGGTAGTTTTATGAGAGGTTGTGCATCCTTGGCTCAGTTGTGTTTTTGCAGAGTCTTGTGCCATTGACTAGCTTTATGTAGTCATTTGAACAGGAAAAAAAATCAGGGCCACTTGTGAAAGAGACTCTAAAGTTTTTTACTTTTTTTCTGACGTCTCTGCCAGTTCCTATTAAGTAATCACTAACTTGCAAAGAAGCAACGGAAATTGTTCTTCGGAATATTAAAGGTGATTTTTGAAGGAGTTTCATTACAGTGCAACAGCCGCAGAGCAAGTATGATGTGGCTTATCTCTGCCTCTCCTCCCTCCCATCCGTTGGAATCTTTGTAAAGGTTATACATTAACCAGTTTTCCAATTCTGACTGAGACTGGGCAAGGAGAGGCCAGCTGAGTGACCTGTTAGTGGAAAGGAAAATGGTCTTTCCTACCAGCACTTCTGCTAGGAGAGGTTCATGTCCTTCAGCTCAGCTAAAGACCAAAGTTCTCCTCTTGCGCAAAGCTTGCAGATGAGGGTTTGTCAAGATCAGGGCTCTTAAAGGGTAATGTAACAAAAAAACTCAAAATGTTTGGGGATAGTTGTTGCCAGGGTGGTGATTGGTATTTTGTTTCTTACATGTAGCTAGAAAACTTTAATCTCCCAGCATCTTTGCAAGATAAAAGAGTTGTTTTCTTTCTGCATTTGGACAGTTCTCTTTCACATATGTTGCTATTCTAATCAATAGATGGAGTAGCTATCACTAAAAAGTAATTATTAGAAAATGTGATTTCTTACTGTAATTGATTTGCCAGAGTAAAAGATCTAATTCACTCAACTGGAGTAGTTTCTTGAATATTTTGATGAAGGCCCTGTGTTTGTCTTATGAGTTTCCAAGTTGGGCCTCTTATTAAATCATGAGCTGCGGTCTTTGGTCCATAAGTAGCAATGGGCAGCACTGGACTTGTGCCTTTTGATCTGCTTCTCAGCAACTTTCTAAAAGCTGGACAGAATTGGACCAAGAGTTGGGAATGAAGTGGGCGATAGCAGCAGAAGAAAATGAGCTTGAAAGAGCTGGACCTGGCAGGATTCTGTGGGGAAAAATATGCACGGGGAAAAGGAAATTCTGAGAGCATTGGTTGATTTATCAAATGTCTAGGTCACCCTTCTCCAGGGGACTCATGCCTGCCCACAAGGAAGGCAGTTTGGCAAAGGCTTTGTGGCCGAATCCCCCTTGGTGAGCCCCCTTCCCCCTGTTGCAAGGCTGAGGAAGTGGTCTCTAGGGTTGGAGCACTCTTATGGGGCTGTATTGGCTTGTGGAAGGAATGGGCCACGCTTCTCCAACACGGGTTGGCAAATACGATCCGTGAGTCGGGGGCATCCATCGTGGCTTGTTTGCCTTAGGGGACTCTTCTGGACACCTCTCAGGGACAAACCCTAGGAATGGTGTGTGTGTGCATATGTTTGTGATTGTTTTCTATACTATGGGTTTTTTTACTGGGTTTGTTTTAAAATTATATCCAACTTCTTTTATTATTGTATCTTTTTGTATTGTTTTTATATTATTTTGTAAGCCGCCCTGAGTCCTTTGGGATTGGGCGGCATAGACAAACAAACAAACAAATGTCCAACAACGTAGCCTATATTTTGCATACAAGCTCTTTGGCTTCATCAAGGCCCTCATCCTAGAAAGGGGGCATCCTTATGAATCTCTGCTATATGTATTATTTTTATTTTACTCTGATCAAATAAATTATAGTTGTTGTAGCTTTGACTTACATGGTAGATATGAATTTGGGGGCTCTATTAATGTTGTATGAGAGGGGAGAACCTTATGGGCAAGATCAATTTGCCCTTCACAGAAAGTATAAATGGAGATCTAACAGCTCCTGTGAGATACAGAAAAGAACAAGACAGGTTACCTGCTATCTCCTATTTTGTTAATTTTGTTCTTGAAATACTGAATAGAGATGTAAGGCAAGAGGAGAGGCTTGTGCAAGTAAAAAGTTAGAAAGAACTTACATGTCAAAAGATTTGTAGATGACTTGGTGTTGGTTCTGGAAGATTCTTTAAAGGGAATTAAAACATTAATGGGCAAATTAATTTGGTGCATTAGCAGGTTTAAAGATTAATAAACAGAAATGTGAAAATAGAAGAACAAACAATTGATGAATAAGGTGTGTTTTAAGGTCGAGAATAAGGTAAAACATCTGGGTATCATTCTGACAAATATGAATTGTATGTTATTTGAAAATAACTGTATTAAGACATGGAATGATGGTAAAACAGATATGTTAAGATACAACTGTCATTGCTGGGGGAAATTTCTATAATGAAAATGAATGTCTTGCCTAGAATCACGTTTTTGTTGCAGACAATACCTGTTTTGACAACTGATGCACCATTTAAACAGTGGCAGAAGGACGTATCTTAGTTGGTGGAAGGGGGAAAATCACGAGTTAAATACAAAGTTCTGTAAGTGGCAAAGCAGAGTTTGGGTTTTCTTGATAGGAAAATGTCTTTTGCAGATGTTTGGTTTCGGTATAACTGGATGTGGCTGAGAACTCGAAGGCTTTTGGCGTTAGAAGGGCATGGCCTGAGATTTGGGTAGCATGGATATTTTGGGTACAATAAATCAAGTTTAATGAGGGTATAAAAAACATTCTGGTAAATGTGCCACATTGAGAATATGAAATGGATACAAACTGAGGCTGTGACCTAAAGCACCTTTGCGCACAAGAAGCAGCATTTCATAGGGGGAGAAATAATAGGCAGGAATGAAGAGCTCACTTTTATTGCGGGATACTGGGATTTTGTCACGGGGAATCAAAATAAAATCAAGAGAAGGACTGGTGGTGGCAAACGGTTATAGTGGTCAGTGGTTTTCTTATTTACATTTATTGGAAAGATTTAAACTAGACAACATAATAATTCATGGTTTTGAACAAACTAAGATTGAATTTAAAGTAGACTTGTGTACAAATGATGAACATGTGGTTGCTAAAAGTATAAACTATGAAAAATGAAACATGGTGAAAGAATCTATGATAAAAACTTTGGTCATAGTATACACATGGGAAAATATGTCCCTGGAGGGATTGAAATTTATACTTTATACGTATAATCTTACAGATATTTTTAATAAAACGATATATTGTTGGCCACGTACACTGAAATCTTATTCACTGGAGATAAATTTCTTGTGTATCCAACCACACTTGGCCAACAAAGAATTCTAATTTGAATACATCACCAGCTAAATTGCCTAGAATGTATAAAGGCAGTTCAAATTTGTACTGGAAATACAAACAAGAAGGAACGTTCTCCATCATGGGTGGAGCCATCATTCAGGATGGGATGTCCTCCTCCACTCAGAATGAAAACCGAGTCTGATACTTTTTGCTGGGTCTGCCCTCCTAGGACCCAGCCTTCCCCATCCCTCCAGAGGTAGAAAATGACCCATTTGCCAACTTCCGGTCGAACCTGAAGTTCCTGTTTTTTGCTCTCCCCAAGCTTCAGGGCCTTTCTAGGAGCCTAGGGAGGGCAAAGATGGCCCTCCTCACCCCCCCGCCCCCCCCGGATGTTCTCCGGAGGCCAGAAATTGCCTGTTTCCCAACTTCAAATGGACCATTTCTGGCCTCTGGAGGGTCTTGGGGGCAGGAGTGGCTGCTTTCGCCCTCCCCAGGCTCCTAGAAAGGCTTTGAAGCCCTGGGAGAGCAAAAAACGGGAACTTCCGGTCCAACTGGAACTGGGCAAACAGGCCATTATCAGCCTCAGGAGGAACCCAGGGTGGGGGTGGGAAGCCATTTTTGCCCTCCTTAAGGCTAGGGAGCTTGGGGAGAGCAAAAAATGCCCCCCCCCCCCACTCTCTCTGGAGGCTTCAAACAGACTCTTTCCCGACTCCCAGTGGGCCCAGAAGCCCCGAGAACCAGACCTGAGCTCCTGTCCCCACCGATATGGCTCCACTTGTCACTTGTTTAGCACTTCCTTTCATATCACTGCAAACAAGGAGAAATTCTTGCGTTTCACTTTCTAACTGAACCTGTCAGAGAGGATTAAAATCATATGTGATGAGTTAACCTCTTAGTGACTAAGGCTGTGTCTGGATGTGCTAATTTTAGCTCCTTTCTCCAGTGACCCAGCTACAAAGTGGAAGGATCACTTGGCCTTGCTACTTGCAATCCTGGGCCTGTACACAGTGTTGGTTCTTTCTTTCTTTCTTTATAACATTTGTGTCTTCTGACTTCTTCTAATCTAAATTAACAAATAGTGGGTGGGGATGTGTTCTGCATTCATATGTAGCTGCTCATTGCCTTGTTGTAAAAGCAGACATCGTATTTTTCGGAGTATAAGATGCTCCAAAGTATAAGCTATTAAAGACCCACCTATGTCGTCAGGCATGGGGAAGCGGAGCCCCTGGGTTATTTATTTATTTATTAGATTTGTTATATTATTTGTGTATGGTACGAATGTGTTTTATGATTTTTAAATAATGGGTTTTAGATTTCTTTTAATGTATTAGATTTGTTGTTATTGTTGTGAACCGCCCCGACTTTTCGGAGAGGGGCGGCATACAAATCCAATTAATAATAATAATAATAATAATAATAATAATAATAATAAGCATCTTAGTTTGGGGGGGAGGAAAATAAGGAAACCCCCCCACAAATTCTGCCTGTGCCCACCAGCATCCATTGCTATTCCTCTGGCTAGTTCTTAGCAAACAGCCTGGTCAGCTTCAACCCATTAGCCTGATCAGGTGGGTCCCTCTCCTGGGATGCCTCCAGTCAGCGGTTCCAAAAGGGGAACTTTAGCCACCGTCCTCCGAGAGGGGCAGCATATAAATCTAATTATGATGATGATGATGATGATTATTAACAACAGGTTCGCTGGTTGTGAGTGCCTAAGCGCATTCACTCCAGTCGCACACACTTTGTTGGGGCAGATATGCAGCTTCAGAAATGCAACGGATCATCGCAGGGCACGCCAGTGAGGACAGCAGGCGAAGCTCGGAACCGGTCCGAAAGGGCAGCAGCTGTTCCCGGGTGCCATTTTGGCCTCCGCGCCTTGTTTTTTTACCCTCCAAAAGCTCCGTTTGAGGGGCCAAAGGGTGGGGGGCAGTGGGTGGGCGGGGCTACAATTAGTGTATAAGACCCACTCAATTTTTCCACCCTCTTTTGGGGCGGAAGTACGTCTTATACTCTGAAAAATTCAATAATCTCAAAGCTTGGGATAAAACACACCTGGTTCAGTTATCTCCTCCTACTGGTGATGAGAAATTATGGATGGTGTAGTCTAAGGTATTTGGAGTATCTTCTGTTTATTGCAAATTACAAATGAAAATTGGTCTCCTGGTCTTCCAGGAACTGGATGGAGTGATGGGTGGCTTCTTTTTCATACCTGAGTGCAGTTGCTTTTTCTTGAGACAAGGAACCATGATGTGGAAGAGATTCTATATACTATGGCTTGATACTGAGGACCAGGAAGGACCATTTTTTGCAGACACTAGTGAGTGGCCCCTGATTCCCAGAAAAGATGTTCTATTAGAACTCTGAAAGGACACCCACTGTTTCTAACTTTCCCTGCCTTTTTGCATATGATTAGAGACGGAGCTGAGTCCTTTGCTCAATTCCGAAAGAAAATGAAATTATGAATTCTTCCTCCAAGAAATATGCTGCACGAAGTTACAAGGCGTGTGGGGGCCCAAATGAACGAGAGATTTGTAGAGATGGTGAACAAAGAAAGATCAGTCTGGTGGAAAGGAGCCATAGCCAAGGAAGTAGAGTGTCAGTTTGACACTTGAGCATTTGGGGGGAAATTGTGAGATTCCTAAATGTGGTGGCAACTGCCTGTTGTGTATCCGCATGGAATGCTTCATTGGTGAATCTCTCCCTAGCTATGACAATAAGTCAGATAATTGAGCATGAAGATTTAGTGCGTGCGGGAAAACAGGGAGACAAGAAAGGCTCCTATTTTAAACTTTTTATAAAAAAAATACAACCCTAGCCCCAGCTCAGAATAAAATCATCTTTCTCACTGAAAAATTGGGGGTGGGGTAGGAGGCCGAGGCATGGTCAGTTTCTGAATCCATGTGCTCTGTGGTACGGCTATAAAGCATTAAAACAAGCAGAATGTATCACAATGCAGCTTGCATTAAAGAAAAGTTAAAAGCTTTCCTGTGAAAAACAAATACAGGATATTGGCAAGACTGCAAGAATGAGGTTTAAAAAAAACACTAAGTACAACAAATGGATTATATTCTGTTTGTACAACACAGAGAGGAAGTCTCTTTTTTAAAAGGCTGCAATAATAGGTTTTACCATTGCCAGAGAATAACCAGAACTGTTAAGGACCCTGAACAATTATTTTAAACACTGGTCAAGTAAAGTTAGGTATAGCAGAGCTAAAAAGGGACATGGCACCCTTTCCTAGTATTTCAAAGTCTAAACACATCCCTGTTCCGTCCTCACAACATGGTTAGAGTTGGGGCAGTCATAGGCTTCCTAGCTGGGTATGGTTCTCTGGTCTTCAGCTGACATTTTCAGCACTATACTAGTTTGCCTAACTATTTAAAGACTTTATTTGGTGGGTTATTGACAATCTAGAAGCATCTGTAAGTTTTATCATATTGTGATCGATTGGTGAGCTCATACAGGAGATGAAATGATCTTTGCTGTAATACCTATTTTTACATAGTACTATTTAGGCCATGGGCCCTCAAACTATGGCCTGCAGGCCTCATGCGGCCCACCAAAGCCATTCATCCAGCCCCCACAGGACCACAAGATTGCCCGCCCACCCTTTGGCCGAGCGCAGGACTCACTTTTGACGTTCTGGAGGCAGGGGAGGTGAAAACAGGCTGCACCGAGGCCCCAATAGGCCCCCAAATGGCCTGTTTTTCACCTCTGCTGCCTCCAGAAGATGGATAGAGAGAGAGAGAGGGAGAGAGAGGGAGAAAGAGAGATTTCTCAAGTTCCTTGGGGCTGAGAAGAATTGCTGTAAAACTGAGTTTTTGATGTGGGCCATTAGATTCCTAAACAGCTGAAAAAACGATTTAGTAAAAAGAAAAGAAACCCAAAAAAGCAACATGCAAACAAAAGCAAATAAAACACTCCCAGGAGCAAAACAAATCAACGTTTAAATTGTGTGCATTGTTTAATGGACTGCTAAATTGGCCACACCCACCTAGTCACATGACCTAGCCACTCCCACCCAGCCGGTCCGGCCCCCCAACAGTCTGAGGGACTGTGAATTGGCCCCTTGTTTAAAAGGTTTGAGGGCCCCAGATTTAGGGAGAGTATTTTATTTAAAACATTTAAAAATATCTACTCATTTTCAGGTACTTGCAATTGTAAATACAGGGGCGCATAGCATTGCATATATACACCTCAGAACAGTTTGCACCACATGTCCCACGAACAGATTGTGGCATTTGGATTTTCCCTCAGACCCAGTGTGTCCCCTCTAGTGCAAACCCAACACTGTTGCAGCTAATGGAGGTGCCAGATCTTATGGGTGATGCTCCTTGCAGCCACCTTCCCTTCGGTCTTGTCTGAAAGTTCAGTTTGTTAATGTAAGAAGGCCAACGAGAGAGGTAAAATCAGAAGTGTAATAACGATGAAGAATTTACCAGTACAGCTCTGTAAAACCTAGCACGGTTGGAACTTCTTATTCACAGGCCCAAGCATGTCTAAGAGCTGTAGTAACAGAATTAGCAAACGCAAAGTATGAAACTCACCAAGCAGCTAATATTTTGGCAAATGGAAACCTGTTTACAGGTTAGAAGGAAAATTGAATTTCTTAAAAGCTGGTTTGAAAGCTGTTTGTGTTTAAGCAATCTAGAAAAGTCCAGCCATAAATGAGCAATGCTATATTGGGAGTAACAAGATGTTGAAGTGCTGCAAATCTAAATATTACCAGTTTGCAAAGATTCCTCTTTCTTCATTTAAGTCAGATTGGCTAATTCAGTGGAAAGGATTTGGCTTTGGAGCCAGGGAAGCCTCTGTTTTCTTACAGATCACCAAGAAATGTCCTGCTTCATGAAGATACAGATTCTGAATTGGTTTCCATACAGCAGCAAGGAAAGTATAAAAGCAGGCATTGCTTGGAGACCTAAGGAATGTCAGTTCAGCCCCTGTCCTGATACGTAGGTGGACACTTCCATTTCTCCTGTGCGCTGCTTGCATCTCATCTGATTGGCCAGGGACTGAGTTGCAAATTCTTTGGCCACGCCTCTTCCTCCGGCTGAGCTCCAGTTTTTTCAGCTCAGTCCGCCCAGACTAGAGGGACTCAGATTGAGTTGCTCCTGATTAATTCAGCAACTTGTTGCAATTCATTGGATTTAATTCAGTTTTAATTGGAAATTTAAAATTGACCCTTGATATATAAGATGCACCAGACACATCTTAATTGTGGGAGAGGAAAACAAGGGGAAACAATTCTGCCTCTGCCTCCCAGCCAACAGTACAGACGATATACACGGTGCGTGTGTATTTCTGTGCATGTTTGCCTGGCCCATAGAAATAGCAAAGAACTGGAGAAATGTACATTAATTCCTCCCAATTATTTAAATAGATCTACTCCAAACATTTAAGTCAGGATTTAACTCAGCTGCCTTATCTTAATACTAAAACAGGATGCTTTTACATTTCATACTATACTTATACAGCTGCTGTTAAAATTGATATGTCTTTCTGGAAGTATACATTGCTATTTAAAAGAAGATACAAAAGCACTGGGCCTCTTCAGATCAAGCATTTATTTTAAAAAATAATAAAGCAGTCTTTAAAAAATTTGTAACAATTTGAACATTTTACAGACATTTATAGTTATTGACTTACCTCCTTGCATCCAGTGTCATCA
This sequence comes from Erythrolamprus reginae, assembly GCF_031021105.1. Lineage (NCBI taxonomy): Eukaryota > Metazoa > Chordata > Lepidosauria > Squamata > Dipsadidae > Erythrolamprus > Erythrolamprus reginae. The sequence continues at coordinate 604,267 of NC_091958.1, forward strand.
GTCTGATTAGAATAAGAAAGTGAAATTCTGCCTTTACCTCCCAGCAATTTGCCTCCTTGCAGCTTTAGTTTCACTTTCAGTTTTAGCAAGGTCCTCAAAATATATACAATATAAATATATCATAACAATTTTGAACCTGAAATTCCTGCAGAAGGTTTGAAACAGTCCATTTCGAACATGAGATCATATTTTGCACTTGAAAGTTTTTGCGTGCCTCCACAATTCTGTTTGTGTCTTTTAGACTATACCTGCCTGGGCATGGAGTGTTGTATGCCTGATGCTAATTACTCTACGGTGTAGTCTGCTATGGAACCTTTTCAGCCAAGGAGCAGGGCAAGAAGGATCCCACAAGATTGTTCTTACTCCTATTTGAGTATGAGTAAGAAGTACTAGTAAAGTATCACAGTAGTAAACGCCTTATTATCTTACGCAGCCAGTCCTCTCTACTGGGGACCGTGTGCCACGAGGGGAGGATAGCTGCCCAGAAGGCCTCTCTCCTAAAGGCCTCCTTGACCTTTAACACAGGTCTTCTCTCATAACCAGCCTACTCATACTAGGATTGACCTCCCCCTGGTGCCATCCTCCCTGGTCAGGCAGGGAGGGTGTGGTGTGGACCCTGAGGATTTTGATGGGTGGGCTCTAGGGAGAGAGCCTCCACTGGCCCACTGAGGTGAGGAAGGTGTCCCACTCTTGCTGCCTACCAGAAAATTGCCAAGACGCTTCCAACTCTGCCCATTGGCAGGAGGTCCAGGAGTGGCCTGCAACCCTGGAGGTGGCTGGCAGCTTGAATTTTTTGGTTGTTTAATTCTTAAAGTTTTTAAAAAAGCGATTGTGCATTGTTTTCCAACCATGATGTTTGTTTGTTTGTTTGTTTGTTTGTGTATGTATGTATGTATGTATGTATGTATGTATGTATGTATGTAGATTGTTCTGAGTTCGGGTTTTGCCCTGTGTAATATTTTGCATGTCTATTACACAGGGCAAAACCCGAACTCAGAACAATCTACATACATATACCCGTGAAAATTTACGAAAACAAATATACATACGTACGTACGTACGTACATACATACATACATACATACATACATACATACATATATATGACGGTCTTGGTATATTCGGGTTTCTTCCCGTGTAGGATTTGGAAATTTCTGGCGACGTTTCGATGAGGTCCCACTCATCATCTTCAGGCTGGTGTTTCTGTCCTTGTTCTCAGGCGAACACTGCGGGACCTGAGCTGCCTTCCTTCTATAAATACTGGTGGCTGGGTGTGGTTTGATGGCTCAGCAATTGCCTGCTGTGTAGAAACTTCCTGGTGAGTCAGAGGGGTAACAATTGGGGTCGTTGATGTAGCTGAGGTATGCTGATTAGTTAATGGTTGTAGATCAGCATACCTCAGCTACATCAACGACCCCAATTGTCTTGGTATATTCGGGTTTCTTCCCGTGTAGGATTTGGAAATTTCTGGCGACGTTTTGACGAGGTCTCACTCGTCATCTTCAGGCTGGTGTTTCTGTCCTTGTTCTAGGGCGAACACAGTGTGAAAATCTACAAAAACACACACACACACACACACACACACACACACACACACACACACATATATATTTGTGTGCCGCTCCTCTCCGTAGGCTCGGGGCGGCTCGGGTCATTGTGTGGCTTTATTTGTCAATTGCCCAGAGTTGATCAGGTGGGATGGGCTATGGAGAAGAAAACCCCCCAGCATTTGTAGTGTACGTACGGGTACAGCTATGGATAGGGTTTTTTTAATCTCCTTTGTGTCCTGCACGCCCACTTGTGGCGTGAGTGGGTTCTGTGGCATAGGAGGGCAATACTGGCACTTTAGGGCTGAGGCCTCAGTGCCCCGATCAAGCCAATAGTGTCAGTTCAGAACAGCCAGATCATTTTTTCAGGGGTGGGGGCATGACTACCAAGACGTAGGTCAGGGATAGGCCAAGTTGGCTCTTCTATGACTTGTGGACTTCAACTCCCAGAATTCCTGAGCCAATCCTGCTAGCCCAGGAATTCTGGGAGTTGAAGTCCACTTGTCATTGAAGAGCCCACAACCCCTGACCTCTAGAGTCATTTGTGACTGAATTCTGAGGTAGGGAATTCATGGCAGTGCAAAGTGCTTTGGGTTAGCTACAGAGTTTACAATGCATTAGAATTTCTTCTGAAGAATGCCTCGGTTACTCTTGCTCTTTTAACTAATAGAGAAAAAGCCACACATTCCCCGCGTGCTTGGCGCATGGCTTCCTTCCCTTCCGGCTGCAGTTTGATGCTAGCTTTTGTAAATCCCCTCAGGTCCCGTGCCCCCCCCCCCCCCGATCCGCACCCCACCCAGTGCACAGGCGCCTTGTCGGAGGTCCTGGGTCCCGTGGAGATCAAAGAGCCCCTCAGCCACATCCCCTCAACATCTGAGGCGGCTCCAATCCGGGGCATCCCATGCGGATCCAGGTGCTACACAATTATTAGGTTGAAAGGCCCAAGGATGCCGGTCCCCAGCTTTCTTCTTGTTCCTTTCCTCTGTTTGATTCATTACAGCTGGGGAAAACAGAGATGCTTTTAGGCTTGTGTGAGGGCAGCTCACTTCATGCTCAGGATTGTAATTATAGCCTTCTCTTTCAAGCTTACAGCTGTAGAAATGTCTTCTCCATTGTATGAAATAAAACTTGTGTACGCATGCCTGCGTGTGCATCTATCTGACCTAGTATAGAAAACATTATTAATATTTACCAGCTTTTAAAAACTTTTAAATAGGTAATTGCGACATAGAAATCTTTGATTGACTAATTTTGCAATGTACAATTGCCAGGGGGCATTGATCCTGGGTGGCACCAACTGACTGCCTGGCCCTTGAGCGGTGTGGTCTGAAGCGTGACAACTTTTCCTCCAGTGTTTTCAGGACCATCCAGGCTTCTCTGGTGTCTTTACTCCGCCACCTGGAAGGCATTTTGCACTGGACACTCCCAGGCAGGATGCTCCGTGCTACAGACATCGATGGCAAAGCTCCTAGATGTCCTGTGAGAGGGACTGGATGGGGGGCTTTGATATGTGCCATTCCTGGATGCTGTCTCCATTGGCCATGGAGAAGGGGCATTGGTCTTACTGATAGGCTTCTCCTCATAGGGGGGAGCTAACATTCAGCCCCACCCAAAGCTGGTCTGGTCCACACTCTTGGGGTTTGGTTGCCGGGAGAGAGAATGCCCATCGCGTCTGTCTGTCAGCCTTCGCCCAAGGCGGGACCCTGGCAGCAGAGGCGGGACTTTGCAACTTTGGCAGAGCCAGTCCTACAGGCTGAACAGACGAGACCAGCCCATTCCTGGGTGCTGGCCCCACCCTATGGGAAGGGGCGTGTCGGATGAGACCAAAGCTCCTCCCTAATGTTTTTGTGAGCTCTTAGGTGAAGAGCTGAAGGGCTGCTGGGAACAAATGCTATGCCTGTTGTAGAGGAGAGGAGAATCAAAGGAATTCAAAGTAGCAGAAACAGTCACACGGGGCTATTGCCATCCTGGTCCTTGTGCTGGTCAAGACTCTTATTGGGATGAAAAAGATGGGGGGGGGCTTTTTAGGAATCAGCGCGGGGGGGGGGATTAGGGGCAGCCTTGGGCAGCGGTTGAAGTGAAAGGGATGGGATGGGAGGTAAGAGGGGAAAGAGCCAGGCGCTCCGAGAGCACCCAGGGGCCACAGTTCACCCCTGAGCTGCACAGATTCTCTTCTGTGGATGAAGAAGGGGCCCAGGGTTGAACCTCGTGGCCTGGACCCAGTCCCTGAAAGCCCCTCCAGCACGATCAGCCTTCACTCACAGAATTACAGAGTTGGGAGCCACCAGTGGGGCTGACCTCCCTGCTCCTGACCGGACGCCGACCCAGCATCTGACAACTGGCTGCCCCAGTCTCTCCCCTGAGTGGCTGTTTGTGTCGGCTAAGCAGGCAGGGGCCTTTAACTCCCACACCCATCATCCTCTGGGTAGCTGTACTCTGAGCCTGCCCTGGTTTCTCCCTTGCAAGTGGGGTGCCCCATTGGGAGGCAGCAGCATTCCCAACAGGTGGAAGGAACAATGGCTGGATTGTGCAATCTGGATCCACTTCCCCAGTTAAGGATCCGCAAGGCAGCGTTTCTGTTTTTAGGAGCTGCACCGCACTGCTGACTGATGGGGAGTGTGTGTGCGCTGGGATCTTTTTTCATCTCCACTAACTGCCATGCCAGGTTTCCGCCAGCCGTACAATTTTCCTACTTAAGATGCAAAACTTCTATATTTTCTTGCAGATGATTCATTACCCAGCTAAGTAACACGGGGCTGGGATGGAAGGGGGGGGGGGGGCTCGTTCTCTGTTGATATACAAGTGGCTTCCCTCCCGCCTACACTGACAGGGCCGCGACAGGAGCAAACCCCTCCGAGCCCATTTGGATTCCTTAGGACCTTGGAATAGCACCGTTTTTTTCTGTGTGGATCAGCAGATACAGTTAATTATAATTGGATTTGCTAAGCCTTGCAAACTTGTTCTGTTACGTTGCTTACAGATGCTCTTGTCAGTAGGAGACCTCACAATCCAGTCTCTCTGGTTAGCGCACTCTTGTTCCTGTCTCTGGTGGCAGTGAGTCACCCGCCACCACGAACCTTCTTTTGCAAGACACGGATCCCGTTGCACCTCAGCGATTTTGTTTCTTGCTTTGCAGTGGCTCCGGGTTTGGGCCCTGGTTTTTGCATGAACCTCAGAATTGCTTCTCAGTCTCCGTAGTCCAGAATGTTTTGTAAAATTATTTTTCTTATTTTCACGTTTATCCCTTGGGCTTGCTGCTTTGATCCGATTGAGCATTTGCTGTTGCACCACAAACCTTTGCCTGCTCTCGGGAGTTAAGTGTAGCATTTAATACTGAATTATTTGTACTTTTCCTTCAAGCGCTGCCACACACTTGCACTTTCAAGGTGAGGTTGATGAGGGGCCATCAAATTGTTGTCGACTCTTAGTGACCATCTAGGTAGCTCTTCAGGGCGATCGGTCCCCAAATTGATCCTTCAGCTCTTCCAGGGATCTTGCAAAAGGAGGAAGGAAAAAGACACAGCCCTGTGTGCCACAAACACTGCAAGTCACGGCTGTCGGGTGATGCCCTTCAGTCTTTCTCTCTTCTGAAACTGCCACCCACCCACGGTAGAAGGCTTTTATTTCTTGGAGTTGCTTTCCCAAATTTTGAGGCAAATTCGCTAGGCCTTATTCGCCCTTGAATTCTGCTGACCAGCCAGCCCTACTGGCACATCCATCAGTGGGCCTCCAGTGGGCCTTCTCCTAGAAAGGGCCACAACCTCCCACCAGGAGACAGCCACTCCGTCACCCCCAAGGGCAATCAGCAGCTGTCAGAAAACACCTCTTGCAAGCAGCCTATTCAAGAGAGGGGCCTTTTTAACCCAGGCAGCTGAGCACAAAGTCTGCTGGAACCCACAGTGCTCCGGTCACTCTCCCCTCTCCTCCCCTCCCCTCCCCTCTCTTCCTCTGGCGGGGCCTTTCTTTCTGGGACTAATCCCAAACCTGAGCCTAAAGAAGGAAAGGTGTCATAGACTTACTTTTCATATAGATTGTCAGCTGAAAGGGGTTTAGAATGTAAAATGCAGACAGATGTGATTTCTCATGTTAAAAGATGCCCGTTTTGTATGTTAGATCAATGTTAGTCAGTAGCCAGGTCATGAGCCCATATACCAGCAGTGGCTGTGAATCTGGACATAAGCTCCAAAGTGCTCATACCCAGATTGCCTGATGCTGGCTGGCCTGGATGTCAGAATGCTCTTTACAGGACTCTTTACAAGAGAAATGAAATGGGTCTGGTCTATATTTGCACGTGGCCTGTTTGGGCCTGGTACTGTGTACAAGCGGATGGCATTTCTCAGTGCCACACCTGCCACAGTCAGGGAGCTTCCTGGGTGGTTTCATGCTTATAGGAAGGTGGAGGGAGATAAATCTGTAAGTTGACTTGCAAATAACACCCGGAGTTGGAATATTTTGAGTGTGAGAGTCTACCCATTATGCAGCAGATTCCGAATGGGAGGATGTTTCTGTTTCTGATCGGCATCTTTTATGAAGACACCTCAGAGGACAAGTTGCAGGAGCTGATGGTAGCAAAGGCGGCTTGCGAGCTGAGCTTCTGCTCCTCATTTCAGGGAGTTCAGCCTGTTTTCAGGCCTCTGAAGCCTTAAAAGTGCTAGTTTGCTGTGCATTTGGTTGAAATCTATATACTATAAAATAAACAGTTTTGTGTTCTTTAAGGAGTACATTTGAATGTTAAAACAGATGAAAAATAGCCCTGGTGTTCAGCTCTTTAAAATGTATGCATGACAGCTAAGGTAACCCTGACTTTTCCCCCTGTACTGCTCAGGAAGTCTGCATTTGGGGAATTCCCCCCCCCCCCACACATCTGGCAGTGGTGATACAGCTTTGTAAAAAACAGGACAGACTTTTTGAAATTTTAAAAGACAACAAAGGATGAGCTTTTCTCAAAAACCATGTCCTCTGTGTAACTCAAGCCCAATTCAAATCCCTTGAACCACATTTCAGTATGAACAGCAGTCCAGTTCTCAGTAATTGAAGTGGACCTTTCTCATTATCTATTATTTCTCAGTAACTGTAATAAATATATTTTTTTTTCTGAAATAAGTCTCTAAGGAGAAATTGTCCCTTCCTCTCTAGTTACTTTTAACCCTTGGAAGAATCAAATAGATTTAGATTATAAATACATGTAAAACCTTGATTCAATAGATGCACATTGAGCAGAGGTAAATTCCAGTAGTCTAAAGTTCCATCTGGTCATCCTTGTTTAACAGACAAACCAATAAGCAGAAGGCAGTTAGAGTCATTTATCTAAATTGTACAATGTCCATTGTGATTTGTGCATTGGTGTTATTTCTCAAATATCATAAATTAATATACATCACATCTGGATTGGTTTAATTATTTTTGTTATGATATGATTTTGCTGAAATATAAATAAATGGAAATGGCTTTTTAGCAGACAGCTAGTCATAGTGGACACTTACCCTATTAGCCTGTCAAATTGGCCGTATGTTTTAAAATTCTATACCAATTTAGACCATTTTTGTGACTGTGGAATCTGTCTATCCCAGGAGAGGTTAAAGTAAGACCAAACTGTATCCCAGTTTTAGGTAATAAAATAAATACCCCCTCCCCCAAAAGTAGAAATTGCTTCAGAAAATTTGGTGGCAGGCATTAAATAACCTTCTTTTGACAAGTTTGCATTGTTGACTATGAGTTTTCTTCAAGACTGTGGGAACATTGAAATTCAGAGAAAACTCAGACTGTACTCGGTTGAATGTCCTGTGTACTGCCAGGACTGTTTCGTTTTTTGTAGTTTAATTTATCCAAATAATAGAATTGCACTGGTGGATCATAAAAATAAGATAAATCAAAGAAGCAACATTAAGTGTCACAACAATATTCAAGACACGATCCTAGAAAATGCAGACATTTAAAATTCAGAATTGAAATACCAAACTCTAAAATGGCTGTGAGAATATAAACGAGTTAGTCTGGTGCTTAGAAAATAGCAGTTTTGAGTGCCATGTTATCATGACTAGCTGAAACCAAGCAACGTGCAAAATGAACAGATATGTGCAAATCTAATTTGCATGCAGGTTGGTGGAGAACTCACCTACAGAGTCCTCTGTTTTGCATTCATTACTCTTCTAGTATTGATTTTCAGCATGAGAACTAGGTGCTATCTTTCAACAGTGTGCAAGAATTGGATTCTTTTTGAAAATGGAGTAAATTGGAGATGGATGTGGGGGGAGAGAGAGAGAGATTAGATATAGTTATAGATTAGATATAGATATATAGATATAGGTTTTCAAGGAAAAAAAATAAAAAATATCTGGTTGTAGTTTTGATCTGTTTCCCTATTATGCATATACAGTGGTACCTCTACTTAAGAACGTCTCTACTTAAGAACTTTTCTGGATAAGAACCGGGTGTTCAAGATTTTTTTGCCTCTAGTTAAGAACCATTTTCTACTTAAGAACCCGAACCGGGAAAAATCTCCCAGGAAATTTGAGAGCGGCACGAAGGCCCGGCCAGTTTCCTGCCATTCCCCCTTTAATCCCGGCCACCTGGGCTGCCAGAGGAGCCTTTTGGTGGCGCTTAAATTGGCTTTGGCAGTCCAGAGTGAACAAAGCATTTTCCTTTCTCTGGGTGCTTGGACAGGGAATAAACCTCTGCCAGTGCCCAGAGAAAAGAAACGCTCCTTCGCTCTGCGCAGCCGAGGAGTCACCACAGCAAAGGAAAGATGCTGGCTCCAAAGCGAGTGAGCGAGAGGAGAGGGCAGCCCTTCAGCATGGGAACGAAGGGGAAGCAGGGAGCAGCAGCAGCAGCAGCCAGTGTATGGGAGGCTCCTCCTCACCGCCTCAGTCCCTCTTTTTTTTTTTTAAGCCTTAAAGTTTTGGAGTTTTTTGATTCCCCTCCCCTTCTTCCTTTGGCAGTGACTGTCCTCCTCCTCCTCCCCCCCCCCAAATTCCAAGCTTTTCTTTCTTTCCTAGTGGGTTTGTACGCATTATTTGCTTTTACATTGATTCCTATGGGAAAAATAGCTTCTACTTAAGAACTTTTCTGCCTAAGAACCTGGTCACGGAAGGAGTTAAGTTCTTAAGTAGAGGTGCCACTGTAGTTCTCTGGAGTGTGATTTTTCTGCAGTTAAGGACAAATGTAAATTTGGTGAGCTTCTTGTGTTAATTCCTGTTGCAGCCCACATAATGAGGGATCTGCTCGGGTTTAGATAACGCAGTGTGGTCCTATAGGCTTGTTTGCATGGCAGGAATGGAGGAAAGTCTGGCTCAACCATTAGCTGAACTAAAGTGTGTCTCATGTCTCCCAAATGGGATAGAGAGGATGGTATGAAATTGCTGGGGCACTGAGGTTTCCTACGGTGAGGATGACCTCATTTGTTCTGCTTTATTTAAGGTGTTAGTGATACATAGAAAATCGCTAAAGAAAACGTGAAGATTCAGAGACAAGGTGAAACTGCACCTTCACATCAGTCAGTTAACGCAGAGCCGTGAAGTGCTGGATTTTTTACATTTTAATCAAGGTAAATTAAAACCAGAACTTTAGCCCTAACCACGATTCCCAGGGCTTCCCTGTGGTCCAGCTGTCTCCCCTCACCATCCAGATGCCCTGAGCTATGATTTCATCACCAAATGTCCGAGCCTGTCAGGGATGGGAATTCTAATCCGGACATAAGTGAGCAGAGGGCAGAGGGCAGGGAGGAAGAGGCCATGGGCTCTGCTGGGAAAGCCTCTCCTCCCGCTTCTTTGTAGCAGTCCTCGCCCTAGCCCTTACTCCCTTTGCAGGAAGGCAGGTCAGTCGGGGGTCTTTGTCCTGGCTGCAGGGGAAGGGAGGAGTGAAGAGGAGCCTTCCCTGGAACCGCTGGGTGCCATCCGTATGGCTGCTGGGAGACCCTCTGGGAGGCCTTGTACTTGGTCTTTATAAGACATTATAAGATTGGGGGGTCCGGGGGGGGGAATCTTGGCAAACGATGGACAGGGAGTTTGCATGCAAAGTGCTTCCGGTAGAAAATCAAGCGTGTTGTTTTGGGCAGTTTTATACCATATCAGCCGAGCATTGAGATCTTGGGTGTGCCCGCATCCGTGACCTTTGTGAGTGCTCTTTCCTTAGGTTACACCACTTGCAGCATCAGTAGGATGCGGAATCCTCACCCGGCTGCACACTGCACTCTGTGGCATGTTGTGGTCTGGGAGCAGATGTGCAGAAACAGCAATGGCCTCAGAGTGTGCGACATGATCGGGGAGGGGGGAAAGGGAGGGTGGGCTGGGAGTAGGGGCGTAGCAAGGGGAAAGTAGGGAAGAATCCGCAGGGGGTGGTTTGAAGTGAACGTGCCCCGACCTTGAGTTAATCTGTGCAACACCCGGACGCAGAAAGGGAAGGGAAGCCGGGCTCTGAAAGAAGCTACACTTACACCAAAGAGTCTCAGGGAACTATTTTTGCATAAATGCTAATTATTGAAACACTTTCTCCTTAATTTTGAGGCAGCGTTGGCTATTTTTCATATTTGATACAGATTGTTTTTAATTTTAAAATAAGAAATTTGAAATTGTTCCCCCAGATAGGCTTTGGATGTGGTTTCTTAGAGCGTTTGCAGGTATTGGTGCCCTGATTTCTGATCCTGCATGTTTTGACATTGTGGAGAGAAACAGATTCTTGAAAGTAGCAGGAAGGATTTGTGAGCAAGATTTTATTTGCAGTCACAAAATCCATGATCAGAAACTGACACTGCTACTGCTATAGAGATTTATTTTCACTGGTAAGGGAATGTGGATGTTGCAATAGATCTGCAAGCACAAGAAGCCTTAGAAAAACCCTCGCCACCACTTCCTCTCTAGGGAGACCCATCGCCTCCGCTCTGAACAATGGGGGCCGCCATGCACGAGGACAGTTCAACCCCCAGACCTTTCAGAATATGTTACCAGTGAAAATAATTGCTTCTCCTGCCCGGTATTTTTAAATTAAAGGGGAAAAAAGCATCAGGGCCGTGAAGCCTAAGAAGATGGGTTTTCTTGCTGCCAACCAACCAGACTGGCTGAGTTCCGTCTTTGGTGGCCTGGCTGGAGCAGCATCGCCTCCTCTGCTACACAAAAGAGGGGCCTGCGCCTTTTATTTTTGCCGGATGGGGAAAAAATAGGGAAGGAGATGTTGACTACCTGTTTACTACATCAAGGTGCGCCAAGATTATGTCAAGACCAGGCTCCTTATTCCTATGAGGTTTACAAAGGAATAGCAGAAATAGTCCAGTATTGTTGAAGAAAAGTGAGTGGCCAACTGAGGGGAATTCTTTTGAAGGTTATAAGGACAAAATGTTAACGTGGGAAAGGGCGATTGTGGAAATTGCACCTAGGTAAACTTGTACATTATTACAATTCTTATAATAAATGTAAGACCTTTACATCTGTTTGAATAACAAGGCTAATTAACATGGATATGTAGAGTGGTGAGAACCACTGTAATAGTTGCTGTAGTTCAGGTTGAGGTCATATGTCAAAGGTTGGAGGCTTTGCAGAATAATTCCATAACTAATGTTTAAAAGAAAAAATTATATTATTGCCATTTCGGCCTATTTTTCAAATCTTAGTTTTTCTTCCAACAGCAGCAAAGCCATTTTGAAGGCTCTTGCATTAAAGCCTTTATACAGAAAGATTTTTTATTAATTTTTCTTTGCACAAGTAATTACTTTCAACCAGGACTATTATTAAAAATGATTCCTAAAAGGATCAAGAGAAATATCTCAGATTAAGTAAACCAATGTTAGGTCTGAGAATAGACCTGCCAAATCAAATAAATGCAGTCAGTCCTTATTTTTACTAATTTCAGGATAGTATTGCAAGATAGGGACTACCTATTTTAACTTATTTATTTTATGTTCAGCAGATTTTTGAATCATTGCCATATAAGATTTTAGGGGCAAGATGAATGAATGCCTTTACACGAGAAGCTTCAAAATGTGATGATGACCCAGCGGAAATTCTTCCTTGCCCTTGACTGAAAACCTCCTTGAGCAGCGGATTCATACTTGAAATGATGAAATAGTGCAACTAGCAGACAGAGGAGTCACATGTTTCAAGAACAGACTCCAGTCAGCATTCCCTGAATTAATTCTTACCACCTATGAAAAGCAACATTTAGAATGGCCAAGTAGTGACGTTCATGCCTTTTAACACTCTACCATGTTTCAGGCAGAAGATAGGACTGGAAAAAGAATAGTGGAACCTAAGAATTGCCTTAGATGACTCTTGGGGTGTTGTGCACATCTGCCTGCAGTAGATGGATTTGTTTAAAAAAGATATATGTATTTTGCAGTATTACATATGTGCCAAAGAAATGTATCTGAGATTTTCTGCAAGCCACTTTAAAGTTTCTGTGGAGATTCTCCGTCATGGATCTTGGTTGTCCCAAAAGTGCTTCTCCAAGAGCAACTGGACTTTCTGGTTTTTTCATGTCTTGCGTGTAAATGCAAAGTTGTAATAGTTACATGTACCTTTCAGTCCCAGACTGATAATCTGGAATAGAATATTAAACACATTTTTTTAATCCCTATAATCTGCAGACTGTCCATACCTATATTAAGTCACTCTTTGCAAAATCTTAGGCTTGTTTTCAACGAACGAGCACAAATAAAAATTTTGAAATGGAAACTGGAGTGAAAAATGTGCCTCTAACACAGAAGCTCTGGCAGCTCCTGGTCCACCCGATTGAAGAGCTACATTAACTTTGTTGAATGGAGCCCTTGTGTCCCCCCCCCCCACTTCCAATGTCTTTGGCTCAGGAGGCCAGAGCCATTGCTTCCCCATCCCCCAGTCTAGAATCCTAGTTCAGCTTGGAGGAGGCCCAGCCGCTGGGGGTGTGGAGAGGGCCTGTCCGAGGGAGCAGCCCGGCCTGCAGCAGAGGTTGGGCAGCAGCTCTTTCAAAGACCGGCCCCTGGTCCCCTGCTGGACGGGCTCCCCAGCCTCCCCCTGGCTGCAGCGGAGCAGAAAGCCGAGAGCTGTGTGGAGGGCCGGCTCATGGCAGGGAGGCCGGGGGCTTTGTGGGACGCCAATAAAAGGGCCTTGCACCGCGGCCGCCCTGCCTGCCATTGTCTCCCTTCTTTTCTAAGGACTGCTCTCTGGTCCGAGGGCTTTGGGGTGGTCAGCTGTGACTCTTTGTGCGTGGTCTCTCTCAGCGCCTTCTGCTTGTCCTTTTGATCTCTACTTCCCAGCTTGAGTTTTCGGCTCTTCCTCCCCCCCCCCCTACTTTTATTAGGACAGGAGGTAGAACAGCTCTGAGGTGGAACAATGCTCTCGACAAAGTTGAAAAGCCCTTTGAAGCTGAATTGTGTTGTTTACTGTTGGATTCCCCCAATCTACAGGCGAAACACAAAATTGTACACAAAAACACAAAACCCTTAGGAAAGTAGTAGTGTCCAATTTTTGCTTGAAAGTGCTTTCACGATTATAAATTAATTATGTGGTTCCGCTAGAAGTTTACTGGAAGGATATGGGAATTGCCCTCCCAAGCATTGCCTCATTTGGCCAGGATTAGAAGGAATGTTGAATAATGTCTGAAGAGGCCTTGAGTTAGTAGGCAAAGCTGGCTTGCAAGAAAGAGATTCTCCCTTAAATACTTACATATCTGTCACACGCAAACAGGTCCTGCTCTACACACACACATCCCAACGGCCTGTTGTGTAGTTAGTTCATACCCAGTGGATTCTGTGGATATTGACACGAAATCTGATTTATAATTCCACATGAGCACTTTACTAAAAATCCGAATAATCTTAACTAGAAAATTTCTCATCTGGCTTTTTTTTTTTTTAGTAATACAGTGATCCCCCGATTATCGCGAGGGTTCCGTTCCAAGACCCCTCGCGATAATCGATTTTTCGGGATGTAGTGGTGCGGAAGTAAAAACACCATCTGCGCATGCGCGCCCCTTTTTCCATGGCCGCGCATGCGCAGATGGTGTTTTTACTTCCGCACCTGGGAAGACCCAGCAGCTGAGGAGCCGCCTGCCTGCCCGCTTGTCCGCCGCTTTTCAGTTTGTCCGCCGCTTGTCTGCTTGTCCGGCCGCCGCTTGTCCGCCGCTTGTCCGCTTGTCCGGCCGCCGCTTTTCCGGCCGCCGCTTGTCTGCCGCTTTTCCGCTTGTCCGCCGCTTGTCTGCTTGTCTGGCCACCGCTTTTCCGCCGCTTGTCCGGCCGCTGCTTGTCCGCCGCTTGTCCGCTTGTCCGGCCGCCGCTTTTCTTGTCCGCCCGCCACTTGTCCGCCGCTCTGGGAGTTGAAGACCCAGGGAAGGTTCCTTCGGCCGCCCAGCAGCTGATCTGCTCGGCAGCGCAGTAGCAGCGAGGAGCCGAAGATGGGGTTTCCCTGTTGCCCACACAAAGGGGAAACCCCATCTTCGGCTCCTCGCTGCTACTGCGCTGCCGAGCAGATCAGCTGGTGGGCGGCCGAAGGAACCTTCCCTGGGTGCCGCCCGCCGCTCGAGAGCAGGAGGGGGAGAGATAGAGAAAGAGAGAGAAGGAAAGAAAGAGATGAGAGAGGGAGGAAGAGAGTGTGAGAGAGGAAGAAGCAAGATAGAGAAAGAGAGAGAAAGAAAGATGAGAAAGGAAGGGAGTGACGTCATCGGGTGAAAAAATCGCGATATAGCGTTTCGCAAAGATCGAGATCGCGAAACTCGGGGGATCACTGTATAATAAAAGCATGTCTGGTTTCTTATTTTAATTAGTGATTAGAGCTGAAGAGATTGTCAATGTTTATATTGCTGACCATTTAAGCACACCCAACCCTAAACAAAATTAAGCCCCTTTCCCCCCTCTTGGGGATGTGATGGGTCTAACGGGCAAGAAAGGAGTTGGGTTCACAAAGGAATTGCATCAGTGGAGGTCTCCCCCCTCCCCCCTCCCCCCTTTTAGGAGCCACCGGCCTGGTGAATATAGCCGCCTTCTCTTTTGGGGTGCTTCTTCCCTCTGAGCCTTTTTCTACATGGGAGTTTTTAACCCTCTTTAACAGCATAGTTACTTCTCCTCATTCTGGCCAGTCTTAATATTATTTTGGCCAAGAGCTGCCTGGTCTCTCTTAGGGTCTGGACCAGGTTCATCGTTGAAGGGCCCCCATTGCACCAGTCTTATGTTCTCTGTTCATCACCAGCTCTCCTCTCCCAAAACCAACCAACCAATCAACCAGGGACAGGGGGTGGTGGTGGTGGTGGTTGAGGGCTAAATGACCAAGGCTGCAGCTGGGGTTTCTCCCCCAATTCTGCTCTACCGTTGCTTTCCCTGGAAGTTAGCCCTTGGAAGGTCTGGAACAGGGAGCGGGGCCTTTGCCTAATCGTGGGTTCACACGTGTATCATTTGGGCAGATGAGAGTAGAACACCCTTCATCCCCTTCTGTCCTTGATTTGCTGTCAGCAAATATCAGCTACTTAATTTGGTGTCAAAATATTTCTGTGCAAGGAAAGATTTTAACTCTGTACTTTGGTTAAAAAAGAAACATATTCTGGAAAATCTGTTACCTATTTTACGAGCTCAAGTGTCGGTATGTCTTTCTGTTTTGCTAAGGAACACATTAGAAATCAGAAAATAACAATTTAATAATGCATATTTGGCCTGTTTGTTCTACCTGTTGCCTCTTTTTTGTGTAGCATTTGGGATAGATTTTGTTTCTTAGCAAAGGTTTTTTTTTAAAAAAATGTTACTGGTAGTGTTATTTTTTGAAAGTCTGAATTGAAGATTGAGTGGGCAAATTATAGCATAAGCTACTATGGCAACTTCCAAAGAACCTGCACTTTAATTGTCAGCTGGCAGATTTTAAGGTTCCATACTGATTTTTAATGGATAATAGCTTGCATGAAATTTAAATAATTATTTTCTTGAAATTTTCTGAATTTGAATTTAATTGTTTATGCTTTCACAAGTACCTGTATACTACTTCTGAATATTATTTTCTTATGCGTCTTATACGTGATTCATTTTTCAGGTAAGTATGTGTAAAAATCAGGTTCTTTCAGGCTGAAGAAATTTGTTAAGTGAGGCATTGCCGGTGTTTCTCTTCCCCATAAAAGTAACAGCCTCAAGTAGAAGCCCTTCTACTAGGTTTCAAATAAGCTTTGTGCAGTAGCCCAGCAGCAGTTTGAGATGGAAGATCTGGGACTTTGTCCCTCCTGCTGCCATCCCTCTTCAGATTAAGGCAGCCATTTCCAACCTAGGGCAGGGATGGAGACTCCTTTTTTTGTTCGGGTGCCAAAAGGGGGCATGTGTGTGTGTGCCCACACCCATAATGCAATGCCCCCCGTGCATGCACGCATATCCCCCACACTCTCCCCTGTGCACATGCACGCAGGCCTCACTAAAGCCCCTGGATCCCCTAGGCCCCTTGGGCCATTTCCTGAAGCCTAGGGAGGGAGAAAAGCGGCCCAACGGGCCTATCGGAGGTTTGTTTCCGAACTTCCGGTAGGCCCATTGGGTCCGTTTTCCACCATGCACAGACTCCAGAGGCTTTCCTGAAGCCTGGGGAGGGCGGAAACAGCCTCCCCCCCTTCCAGAAGGCCAAAGGCCAGCTGGCCAGCGCACGTTTGTGCTGGAGATGACCCAGGGCAACTCCTCGCAAGCCCTCAGATGTGGCTCCGCCTGCCACCATGAGCCTCGGGAATCGGAGAATTATAGCCCCATCTGAAAAATCTCAGAACACGAAGATGCCAGGACGCAAGGGGGAGTTTGGGGAGATTTTGTTTTGAAAAGCATCTTTGCATATTATGTACCAAAAAAGAACAGCAAATAGAAGAGATTGCAAACCAATAGATGTTTGGTAAAAGACTTGTCCTCCTGCTCATAAACTCTAGCATTATTTGAGCGACAAAAAGATGTTAATCCTTATAGAAATCAGATAAATGCACCAGAGGAAGAAGGATGCAAAACCCAGTTGCTTTGACAGCACCGAGAGAGCAAAGCCAGGTTTTTAAGACAGATCTCCCTAATGTTAAAAAAGAAAGACCAAAAAAAGAAAGCAGAGCCTCTGACTGTCAAATTTTATGTGGCTCTAGAAGAACATGATAACCTTGTCAATCTATTTTTAGAATTGGTGATCTATATTATTTTAATTTTCATCAGGGTCTCTCTTTCCGAAATGAAAACTGAAAGCCAGAATGAGCCAATGGAGGGTTTTGCTCTCTTGCCTATACTGTACAGGGTTCCCTCAATTTCCGCGGGGGATGCGTTCCAAGACCGCCCGCGAAAGTTGAATTTCCGCGAAGTAGAGATGCGGAAGTAAATGCACCATTTTTGTGTATGGACAGTATCACAAGCCTTCCCTTAACACTTTAAACCCCTAAATTACCATTTCCCATTCCCTTAACAACCATTTACTCACCATTATTACTGCTGCTCACCATTGAATAAGACAGTGATCCTGATATTTAGAAACATAATTATTTATTAACAATAATTATTTTTTTTGTTATTTATTTGCAAAAATTATTAGTTTGGCGATTAAGTATGATGTCATCAGATGGGAAAAACCGTGGTGTAGGAAAAAAACCACGAAGTATTTTTTAATTAATATTTTTTTAAAAACCGTAGTATAGGCTATTCGCGAAGTTCCAACCTGTGAAAATCGAGGGAACACTGTATTACTTAGTCCCAGAAAAAATTCTCCAGTGGTCGTGATGAGTCTTTATGGAATGAAAGAAGCTGCTGTTCTTCTAAGCCTAACCTTGGTCTAAATGAGCTGAATAGTGTGTCTGCTTGGAACCTCTGGTGCTGGGACAAAAATGTATAAGAATATTATACACACACCTCTTCCTTCCTTCCTTCCTTCCTTCCTTCCTTCCTTCCTTCCTTCCTTCCTTCCTTCCTTCCTTCCTTCCTTCCTCCCTCCCTCCCTCCCTCCCTCCCTCCCTTCCCTGTTGCTCTACCATGTGATGTGGATGGACGTACTAATACATTTGGTGAAAATGAATTCCTTCCCCACAGTTCATACAAAGGGCAGCTGCAAAGAACAGCACACCCACAGTTCTGTGCCACGTGCTTCAAACAGCTAAACTCTTATCTCCAGGACGGAGTGAAAATTGCTGTTCAGATTACCAGACCCTTGTTTTAAAAGGTTCAACTTACTTACTTACTTACTTACTTACTTACTTACTTACTTACTTACTTACTTACTTTAATTTTTTTAATTTTACTTTAATTTTTATTTTTGCTTTTATTTTTATTTTCCTGTCCTGTTAGCCTCCCAGCCCCTGGCCACCTGTTCTGCCCCCTCCTTTCCAGCAGATCACAAGGGGCGTCTGTTTGCTGACCGCTACCTGCTCTGCATGCAGCCCGTGTAGCTGAGGCCTGTGAGAGAGGCAGCCCACCCTGCTTTGCAGCAGAGGAAGATGAATGATGCCAGCGTCTGTGGGGAGCCGGGCTGCATCCTTGCAGGGCAGCCAGAGAGAGAAATAAAGAGGGGGGGGGGGAGGGAGGGAGGAGGCCAGGGCAGCATGAAAGGGCAGAGGGGTGGGCATCTTCTTTGCTGGCAACACTGCACTTCGCTGGCTCCCTTGTAAATGCCAGAGTCCTGTTTCCTTTTCGAAGGGCACCCTTGCGCATTCATTCTCCCTTCCTCTCTCTCTCTCTCTTTCCTCCCACCCCTCTCTTTCACACACACACACACACACACACACACACCCCTACCTATTGGTATGAAGCATGTAGAAACATGTAACACTCAGCATGTAGCATGTAAAGCTCTATTACCAGCAGCCTTTCAGTATTTGCATTGGATTGTAACCTGCCCGGAGTCATTTACTGAGATGGGTGGCTATAGAAGCCAAACAAATGAAGCCAGAGAGCCTCCTTCATGTACCTGCTGATTGTATGAACTTGCCTTTGATAGATTTAGCAAGGATGAAATGGCGGGATTTGCAAAGTTGTGAGAACTGGTTGACTGAGAGGCTCTTAATTCTCAAAACAGGAAGTGAATTTGATCTTTTCCACCCAAAAACGCTTCCCATTGCATCACACTGGGTCAGTTGGTCTTCTGAAAGCAGAAGGCAATGATAGTGGAGTCAATAGAGGAAAGGTCTCCCTTTGGAAATTGGTGACATGACACAATTGGTGCCATCTTCTCCGGGTCCCGTCGACTAAACAATGTCGTTTGGCGGGACCCAGGGGAAGAGCCTTCTCTGTGGCGGCCCTGACTCTCTGGAACCAGCTCCCCCCAGAGATCAGGACTGCCCCCACCCTCCTTGCCTTTCGTAAGCTCCTTAAAACCCACCTCTGTCGTCAGGCATGGGGGAATTGAGATATCCCTCCCCCCCCAGGTCTATACAATTTATGCATAGTATGTTTGTGTGTATGTTTGGTTTTAATAAGGATTTTTTAGTTATTAAATATTAGATTTGTTATATGCTGTTTTTATTATTGTTGTTAGCCGCCCCAAGTCTACGGAGAGGGGCGGCATACAAATCAAATAAATAAACAAACAAACAAACAAATAAATAAATAAACAAACCTGCCCATCATCTAGAATAAATGTCAAAGGTATTGCATTGGCTTCCTACCACACAGGCCATAGGATTGGGCCATATGAGCACAGGTGAGAGGTAGCCTAGTTGTACCTGTTCTTGGGAAGAAGCTACGCCTGCTTTCTGCCTTTTGCTAACACTAGGGTGGGTGGGGGGGCTTAGGCTTAAACCGTTGTTTGCAGAGGTCCTTGAGACCTCACTCAGCAAGCATTCAAGTCAAGCCGTGGCATTAGGTAGAGTTTATTTTTATATCTCTTGTGCAATGAAGGAATGAATGATGCTAATTAGGGCTGCATCAAAGAAAAGTGGTCAACTTCTTCTACAGACACTTGAGTAATTTTGACCATTGCTGCAGTCTGGCTTATTGATGTACCTGAGATCTCCTCAGTTTTGGGGCTCTGAAACGCTGAGTTAATTTTGCTGAGACATTATTTTTAGACATAAAGGACACTCTGCTCTCTCTCTTGCCTCAGAAGGCAAAGGGAATTTGAGAGTCAGAAACCAGAAGCCCCTTTTATGAGGATAATTTCCCAGCATTTTTAGATGATGAGGTTTGAACTGCATTGCAAATGATGCTGAAGGCAGCAGTCCAATAGGAGGAAGGGAAAGCAGCATTGATGCTGGATGCCAGGATGTCTAGGAGTAAGAAATGTGTCACCTAATGTTACAAGTGCAGGTCTGTCTTATGTCATATGTAAGGCTGGAAGGATGAAGAAGGAGGGGAGAGGCCAGGTTCTCCCAGGTGTCTGGTCCGTTGTCTTATGCAGCAGGAGGCTTAATTGCAGGATGGAAGGATGAGGCATTGACATTGTTATTTGGGATTCCCTCCCCCTTGTTAGAAATGCTCTATCCAGCCAATCTAAATGTTGGCATTAGAAAACCAGGCAGTGGGGCAGTGGGACTTTGGGGGCAATTCAAGGTGGATACAGTAGTAAGTGGGAAGCGGCCCAGGAGAACCAGAATTGCCAGCAGTGGACACCCCAAAGGAGAAAGGAGTTGCGTTACATGTCACTGAAACGAATAAACCTTAAGATTTCCTCTCATAGAGGTTGGTGCTCTCAATATGCAACAGGTTAGGTGGCTGGTTAAAAGGACATTAAATTCCTTTAAGAGTCAGGTTTTAACAGCGGCTATTGACCAGGACACTTCTATCCCTGTTTTCAGCCCCACAGGGCGTTTGCTCCTCGTTGTTGTCGGTTTTTGGAGAACATTAACAACCAGTTATTGTTGCACTTGTTACACAATATCATAAAAAGGCCACGTAAGAGAGGTGGCACAGTACCTCCCTGGCTGTGCTATAGGCTGCAGTTGCAACTCTGTTAGCCCACGATACACGTTACTAGTTGGTCTCATGTTTAACTTCAGGTGTAACTTCTGTTGTAACATTGTATTCAGAATTTTAAATATCTGGTAGACATAGATATAATTGCACCATTTTGTTTGTATAGGCAAATTTAATTTAAAACATTGAATAACTTGTGGAAGGGGGAAATACTTTTAATCATATAGTATTTTGTAAGTAGGTACAGTAGTTGGGCATTCTGATGGTTTGTGCAAGATGAAAAGTTGTAAGCAGCAAAGGCAGAGCTTTTATTATTAAGACTGTTTTATCACTTGGTGATGAGCACAGGAGCCTTTCCTAATATAGACCCATTTATCTTTCTTATTTTAGCATCTCACTTTGTTTCTCCCTCGCATGATAGGATGAGTAATGTTAGCTGGGAAGTGGATGGTCCCCGATTTGACTCCTGGTCAGCTCGAATGTATTAGTTCTTAGGTGCAGGTACTTATTTCATATTTTAAGTTCATTTCCTGCCTCCCATCTCTTGAGGCTGAGAATTCATTCACACATATGTACATAGACATCATCAGCACAAATTACAGAAATTAAACTTCAGGGTTGGAGTTTATTCTTTCCTTTTTCAGCTAAATAGACTTGAGGGGGAAAATCACATGATCTGCAAAAAAATACAATACAATTTAAATTACTGAAGGAATGTTTCTTCAGCATTATCCATTAAAACTGAGAAAATTGCATTATTTTCTCTCAGATACAGAGAAAATACATTTTGTTGAGCGATATCATGGTATTAATGATTTTTATGATTTACTTAGAACTGTGAAAGATTTTTTATTTAGCTTCTTAATTACATTGCTACTTCTGCAGTTGCAGGAAATAAAAAAAAATATCAATAGTTCCTGCCTGTTTTTCTTGGTACTTAGAAAACTTCTACATTGCCTTAAAATGATTGGACTCATTTGAGACAATGATGAATCTGCATACAAACGGGAGGTTGAACAACTAAGCTTGTGGTGTGACCAGAACAATCTGGAACGGAACACACTCAAAAACATAGAAATGGTGGTAGACTTTAGGAGAAACCCACCCATACTTCCACCTCTTGCAATACTACACAACACAGTGTCAACAGTAGAAACCTTCAAATTTCTAGGTTCAACCATATCACAAGATCTAAAATGGTCACCTAACATCAAAAACGTCATCAAAAAAACCACAACAAAGAATGTTCTTTCTGCGCCAACTCAGGGAGCTCAAACTGCCCAAGAAGCTACCGATCCAGTTCTACAGAGGAATCATTGAGTCTGTCATCTGCACCTCTGTCACTGTCTGGTTTGGTGCTGCAACCCAACAGGACCGACACAGACTTCAGAGGAGAATCAGAACTGCAGAAAAAGCAATGGCTGCCAACCTGCCTTTCCTTGAGGACCTGTTTACTGCACGAGGAGTCAAAAAGAGGAACGTGTAAATATTGACTGACCCCTCACATCCTGGACACAAACTGCTTCAACTCCATCCCTCAAAGCGACGCTACAGCGCACTGCACACCAAGACAACTAGACACAAGGACATTTTGTCTCCAAATGCCATACTCTGCTAAACAAATAATTCCCTGAACACTGTCAAACTAAGTCTGCCCTATTAGTCTTCTCATCATTCCCATCACCCATCTTTTCCCACAAATGACTGTAACTTCGTTGCTTGTATCTTTACAAATGACTGGTTCCTAATACGATTTGTTTGGTTATTTGTACATGGACTATAATTAAGTCTTCTACCTTGTACTTATATTTTCTTTGATGTGCATTGAGAGCATGTGCACCAAAGACATGTGCATGTGCACCAAGGCCAATAAAATTCTATTCTATTCTTTTTTTTAAAAAATGGTGATAAAGGGATTCCACCTTTATTGGTGTGTTTTCCCAAGTAACACAGCCAAAATGCTTGAAAGTCAAACCTGTTAAATGCCCTGGTGTTTCTAGGCTAAATTGCAAATCGAGATCCTATACGTTTTGCAGTGAAGAAAACTACTGCAAAAAAAAACCCCAACACAAAAATACCAACAACCTCCTCCTGGCTCTTCCGTTTCATAAGGGAAATCAACACATATCTCTGTGTTGAAACAAGTGGAGCTCAACTGTTTTTCAGAATTAGTCTCGTTAGCGGAAGTGCTGTTGTGCTCTCAGCTTCTATTCATGAAGTGGGGTTTTTATTTTGAGATACAAGAATGCAGTGTCTTTCTGAGCGCGGAATCACAGTTCTGCCTTGGCTATTCATTTCCCTGCCTAAATAGAAGAGGAAGTGGCTTGTTCGAAGCGTTTGCCGTGGGTGAGCTGTGAGTTGCAGGCCCCTGCCCCCACCGCAGCCCCAGTGGTCATGCGCTCCGGCCACACAGCGCCTGCGCGGATTCCTTTTCAGCAGACAGAAAATGTCCAGGGCGAGAGGCCCGTGACAGCGCCATGGCTGGGTTTTACATTCCCATGTAGTGATGAAACCCATCTGGAGTGCTGTCAAATTCCTTGGGACTGTTTTTATTTACAGTAGTATATAATTTTTCTTCCCAATCACTGCTGTTGGCCTCTGTTTGGTTTGCCCCTTCCCCAGATGCTCCTAAGCGTGGAGGCTCCCAACTTTCCATTGCCCTGTAAGGCCGCTCTGCGTGGTGCCTGTCTAGGGGAAGGCTATCAGATTGTAGCAAAGGAAACCAGAAGGTATTGCAGCTCAAGTTCAGGGGGGGGAGGGGAGGAGGAGGAGGCGGCAGCATTAGCGGATGTAGAAGGAGCTGGAATCAGGCGCTCTGTGCCATTAATAACAGCCCTGGCTGGCCGCCAAGGCTCCGAGTGTGGGATTAGCCTGAACAATCAAGACTGCAGGATCAAAACAAGGAGGCAGGAACAGCGAGGTCACACGGCTGCCATCTGCGTGGTGGTTGCCGCAGTGCTGCTGGGAGGGGGGACGGAAAAGGGGGGGGAGGGCCGCGGGAAGGGAAACGTGCTGCAGCCTGGGCCTGGGCTGGGCTGGTGGGTCCCGGAAGGCTCCCCTCCTCCCTGCAGCTTCCCACAGGGCTGCCCAGGCTTTCTGGGAGGGGCCACCGGACTCCCCCTGCCCCCTCTTTTCCTAAAGGTTGCCCACAGACCCTCCGTTGGGGGCTGTGCTTGAGGTTGGGGCCTCCTGGCAACATCTTCCCATGGGCTCCATCCCAACTGGGTTTGGAGGATATTTTGAGAAGAGGCATCGGTTCATTTTATACCAAGTTTGTTCAGGCTCTTGGATAGTCAACGGAGGCAATTATTGCTGACCCAGCAATTACGCTGAGCTAGTAAAATATCTCTTCTTGAGGCTTCTCTGGGTATATGTTGACAAATGGAGGTGGATAGTATCTCTAAAAGCTATTTTTGAAAAAATCGCTGCTGTGGATATAAATGTGGAAGCAGAAATCCCAGTGCAGAGGCTGTGGAGGTTTGCTAGAAACTACGACTACTCTAAATTGTCCAATGGAGTTTTGTGCTAGAAATATTTGACTGCTGAAATGTGAGGCAGAGAAGCACGTTGGGTGAATTGTAAATGAAAGCCACCCCCCAAAAGTCTCTGATGGATGTTTTAAAAATTGAACATTTTGCTTGATGGTTTTGTGCTCTTGATAACCCCAAAATCTTTTTGGTTTAGATATCCGTCGCTTGAACAATGCTGTTTTCAGTCTTATGATCAATGGAGATGAAGCCCTGGGCTGCTCCCTGTTTAGCCAAATGGAAGAGTATTTCTTCCCTGATTCCCTTTCTTTCCTTCTGGGTTTTCTGGCTGTGCCATTCTGCTGAGATTTGTCCTTCGAGGGCCGAGGATTCTGCGCCCCTGTGTCAACGAAGCAACTGAGGAAGATTTACCTTTTCTGTGATGTATTAGCAATAATTTCATTGTAAAAGGGCATCATCTGAAATACTGAAGAAACACGGCTCTTCCTTCATTCTTGCGACTGTTCCTCACCTTTTTGAGAGCTTACTTTATAATGACT
This sequence comes from Erythrolamprus reginae, assembly GCF_031021105.1. Lineage (NCBI taxonomy): Eukaryota > Metazoa > Chordata > Lepidosauria > Squamata > Dipsadidae > Erythrolamprus > Erythrolamprus reginae. The sequence goes on from NC_091958.1 coordinate 628,625, forward strand.
AATACGGGGGAGACTTTTCCAAGAATGCAGGCAAGTGTGGAAATCCAGTCCTCCACTCCACACAGGCTGCAACTTCAGGGCATCAGCACAACGCTGTGCTGTGCCATGGAAATAGGTGCCCTTGAAGTGTGATGTGCCCTTGTGAAATGACCCTGGCTGCCCTTTTGGAAATGGCAAGAAACAAAGATTTCATGTGTGTCTGTATCTGGCCATTGTTTTTACTTTTAACCTCCCAATTCCCAGTGGAAATGTTGGCTGATTTGGAAATCCATTTAAAAATGGCAGTGCATGAAACACATTTTATGCATTCTCCAGTCTTTGCAAGTTTGTGGGAACAAACTCAACGCTTCAAGTTTCCTATGTACATAAATGTATTTATTTATTTATCGGTTGTAAGAGACTCACTCCCAGAACAACTTAGATTTGGAAATTGCACCCATATGGTTTTATGTAACTAAAATGTCAGAAATATGAGTTTAGTTTCAGCTAAACCAACATTGGAGGCTTTGAAGAAGAGAGTGGACCAATATTTGTCTGAGGTGGTAGATAAGGTTCCCTGTGTGAGCAGAGGTTGGACTAGAAGACCCCCAAGGTCCTCCCAGCTCAGTGATTGCATTCTATTACCTGTTATTCCTTCCCATCCTCTCCTCATGGCAGCATCCCTCTCTGGCCGGTCCTGTCACCTGTCCAGCACAAGGCCTTTCTCCAGTGAAGAAGGGCTGCAATTTTTTTTACTACCACACTGTGGCCGTAGCTTATTGTGTGAGTGTGGCTTGGTGGTCATGTGACCAGGTGGGAGTGGCTTGACAATCATGTGACTGGGGTGGCTTAAAGGTCGTGTGACTGGGTGGAAGTGGCTTGTTGATCAAGATAAGTTTTCAAACAGGTGCTTGGACTCTTTTTCAGTTGATTAAGTCACATTATTTGAATAGCCACAAAAAGAACAAATGATAAACAGCATTATTTGTTGAGGAGCACAGCAACATTTTAAGGTTTTGTACTGAACCCACAAGGTTCAGTATGATAACAGATTAGGCAAGTAGCTCAATTTTCTTTAACTACTATAAAAGTTCCGTTCTAGATAATGATTAAGATGATTAAATTTGTATGCGTAAAAATATTAAATTGTATGCGTAAAAATAACTATTCAATAAATAGTCCATAAACTTACTACCTCCACTGCCGCGCCCCCCCCCCCCAAAAAAAAAATCTGTGGGGCCAGCAGCCCCTCACTGCTAAGAAAAGAGGCTTCCTCTCTCCAGTCTGGGATATTTCCTGGTGGTGCTGAAAATCCAGAGGAATCTGTTCTCCTTTGTTTCTTGGAGAGAAGAGAGAGGAGTTGGGAGCAGCTGGCTGAGTTAATTTCCTATCCTGGTTTTTCTGCTGCTGGCTGAATCTTCTGGTGTTGGCTGAAGAGCAGCACGATAATATGGTCTCAACATTTTCCATAGATTACACTGAAGCCTTGTGTCGTCTTAGGGACTGCAATCTCAAAGTCTTTACTGATCCAGGGGAAGTGAGGGGGTGGGGGTGGGGGGCTATTTGGTAGCAATCTGCTGCTCTGAACGCCGGAGAAAGTGACCGCTCTTGGACAGAATCTGGGTGGGACATGAATAATGTATGCACAATACAGGCTTCTCCGGCCAAGACTGTATTAATCATGTATTTCCTTTGTACCTATAGCTAGGAGAAGCTATTTGTTTTCCCCCAGAGTAAGCCAGGATTATGGGCCAGGACAACAAATGTAGGTCTGCTTAAGCCTAGGCACCAGCCATGTCTGATCCAGAGCAGGAGAAAGGCCTTTGTGTTAGGGAAGCCAGGTCTGCCTCGCTTCCTCTCGTTTCTTTCCTGAACACTAGAAAGATTTGGATGTTGTTGTCAGTCATGCATTGACCTCACCTGTTCCTGAACTATTTGTTTGCTTGCTTGTTTGTTTGTTTGTTTGTTTGTTTGGGAGGGATTGGAATTCTTCACCTGCTATAGCCTGTCTTTGCAAAAAAAAAAAAAAAGTGTTTGCTTTTTGCAGGAGACACCATGGCTGCCAGCTCCTCTTGCTGGCAAAGGAGCTACAGGCTGGTAGCCAGGGCCCCCACCCACTGGAATTTGGCAAGAAGAGATTACTTGATTGGTTGCTGGGGTGGGATAATCCAGAGAGGGTGGCCAGCTTGTTTAAGGGGACACTGCTGCTTTGGGAAAGAAACAGGCATTTCCTGGTTACACCAGGCTACCTAAGAAGCCTTAAGCGGTGTGTGTGTGTGGTGTGTAGGTCTGGCAGCAACATGAATTGTGAAGCCAGCCAAACCTAGGCAGTCTTGTTCGGTGCAGCTAAACTCACTGTCCAGACTTGTAAAGGCCTGGCATTCTAAAACAAGGCAGATGAGAGAGGGGGAAGGAAGGATCAGAAGAGTTAAGGTTGGACTTATACTGAAACGGGTTTTGTGAATGCGCTTTGAGAGCCAGGCCCTGCGAGGAGGAGGAGGAGGTTTCTCTCTGGTCCACCCCTGTGAGGCTTGGCGCCTTTGTCCCCGGGACGATGGGGGGGGGGCTTTGCTCCAGGGGCACCCCCCAAAGGCAGCCTGCAGACCAGCCTTGCGTGTCTCTTTCTGATGCCAGAGTTGGGATCTGTGGGAGCAGCCTTGAACCCCTTTTAATATTCCAGATGCGAAATCCGCTTCTGCCCACCCGGTTTAGTCGCTGATATGGCCCTGAAAACCCCACCGTGCAACCAAGCGAGGCCACCACGCTGCCTCTCAGGTCCACAAGCAGAGTGCGTGCGCCCTGTTTGTGGGAATCTCCCCAGGAGGCGACTGGAGCCTGTTTTCCACTCCACATGTGAATGCTGCCTAACAATTGAACGGCCCCAGCTCTGCTTTTCAATCCCTGGCTGAAGAGATCTCGGTGGTCTCCAGTGGTTCAGGGTGGATGCTGCTGCTGTTTGCATTGTGGTGGCCATTACGGACAGAGGGAGGGGATTTTAAAGTGGGGAGCCTTTCCGGGAGGGAGAGTTGCTTGCACTGGGCTGCCCTGCCTGCCCTGCCCTTGGGAAGAGCCTGAGCGTGGTGACCAGGATGGGGGGAAGCCCCTCCGCTTGGATGAGCCAAGAGAGCTTCCTAATCGTAGAAAGCTCTCTAGCCAACCGGGCTGATTGTCCTTCACAAAGGCCTCCAGTCCACAGCTGATGCTGGTGGGGGGGGGATTGCACCCAGGGTTGGAGATCTATCACAAACGCTATTAATAGGCAGTGGGAATAAATCCCTCTGCGATTGTGGTGGAGGAACACTTGCACAAACGCCCAAGTTCACATTTGTGGAAGGGAGCGGGAAAGGCCAGCAGGAAGTACACTAAAACTGACAAATGAGAACCGGTCGTTAAACTCTGTGTGCAGCTGTGCCACGGACTAAGCAGGCTCTTTTCCTGGGCGGTTAATGCCTTTAAGTCCAGATCCTTCTTCCTGCCCCTTCCTTCCTACCGTCCCTTCCCCCCTCTCTTCTGCAGGTATATATGGGGGAGAGAAAGTGAGGGTGGGCCTGAATGTGTGAAGGCACATGGGAAGCATCCATGCCTCTTCAACTCTTTCCCTTTGTCTCTTCTCGGTGGCGATTTTGAAGGAGGAAAGTGCTGGGGCCGGTGCTTGGCTTCCTTTCCTGGTGAGGGTCAGAGACCACTTCTCTCCCCAAGCCCTCCCCCCCTCCTGTGGCTTTTGGCTGACCAGGAGATGCAGCTCAGGTCCCAGCTGTGGGAGCCCCTTGGTGGAGAGAGGAGAGTGGCCTGTTCTCAGCCTGCCACACACACCTGGGGAAGAGTCCTTCCTGGCAAGAGCAGCCGCCTCCCATGGGCACCGGCGTGGCACTTTCTCTCCTCCAGGGCTTCCAGGGAAAGGCCTCTGATCCCCCTCCCCCTTCTTCTCCATCCTTTGCTCCCTCCCCCAGGCTCTTTGCAAGGGGGGCAGGAAGGAAGGGGTCTTTCCCTGGTTTGGCTGCAGAAAAGGAGGACGGTGAGCTGCTTCCACCTTTATGCGCTCGCCTTCTTTTCCCTGAGAACTGCAGCTGAAAACGGTTGAGCTGGTCCTCTTTACCTGGCTTTGTGTGCACAAATGTTCCCTTCTGAGGAAGGAATGAGGTGGGGGGATTTGAACACCATCAGCAGGGCAGGCTCCCCATTTGGCGAGGGGACTTTGGAAAAATGTTTTAAGGCTACAGGCGCAAAGCCACCGGTGACTGTGTTTCATGATTAAAATCACAGTGATTTCAGTGGGAGGACCGTTTTTAATCCCGCCACAGCCTTGTTAGCACACCTCTACGTGTTTATTCATTTATTTATTTATGTTAGTGGTGCTTCCAGGGTGTGTTGGGCACAATGATGAAAGAGTGAGAGCAGCTGAGTATTTCAGAGAATCTGAACTCCAGTAGGCAACTTGCAAGGGGGGGGGGGATAATATTGCTCTACTTGTAAAGTTGTATTGAAAGTGTTTTATAGCTGGCTATTTAAAATACCATGTTTTTTGGACTACACCTTTTTTGCCCCTGTGTATAAGATGCACAAGGATTTCGAAGAAGTAAGTAAGAAAGAAAAGGTTTTGGGCCTCCCCAGCCCCCAGGAGAGCATTCTGCAGACCCCCCAAAGGCAGGGCTGAGCTTTGGCAGGACCAGAATAGCTGCATTCCGTTGATAAGATGCCCCAACACTTCCTCCCTCTTGGAGGAGGGGGGCAGCGCCTCTTAAACTCTGAAAAATACAGTGAGCGTCGCATGGCTTCTTCCACAGCAGTGACCCTGTCCTGGGCTGCTTGAATACCATATGGGCAACTGTAGAGGAGCAGAGACTTAGCCCCCAATTGCCAGGTCTTCTTTGACAGACAGTTCCTCTTTTGGTGAAGTGGATGATTTTAAACTAGTGGAAGGAATTAATTCACCCTCCTGTATATACTTCAAATCTTGGAAAATAACACCTGACACTCACATGAAGTCAGATTTTGTTTGAGACATAAACTTATGCTTTGGCTTGTGCACAAATATCTGGCAGCCAGAGGTCATTAGGCTAAGCATCTTTTGACACCCCCTCCCCCATTGTCAGAGGTGAAGGTGTCAACAAGGGGGGATGACTCTCTTGTGATTTAAAATGGTTCAAAGAGGAATGCTGCTGCCAGGCAGAAGGTCAAGCCCACTCGCCACCTTCCGTTGTGCTGCTTCCAGAGGTTGCCACTACGACATGAGTCCTGCGGAGACTTTCATTGCACGTGGCCGCTCCTAGTTGGTGCTTAGATGCGCCCTGTCTTTCCAGAGGAGCTGCCTGCTTGCTTCACCCAGTCCTCTCCCCTTCCTTTGGCACCTGGGGGGAATCATTTGGATTGTCTCAGGGTCATCGAAATGCTTTTTTCAGCCTTTTGTCCAGCAGGCTGTTTCTGATTTTCTCAGAAAGCTCGGTAACATCCTTGGATTTGCATGGTTTCATTATTTTAGTGGTCAGCTTTTACTGCTCTTGCAGAGAAATGGATGGCTTGAAAGTTCAGGAGAATTGCATATAAGATGTTTGGTCATAGCAACATCTCTACAACCTTTCTCCTTAAGTAAATGAAAGGCTGGGAGGACAGCAGCACCTGTCCAAGATGGTCATCTAAACCTTTAAACAGTCCCAGAGTTTCTCGCCATTAAAGTTGTAACCACATTGTTAAATCAAACATAATAATTAATAAGCTGATGAGAGAGTTGAGGCTCAGGCAGAAACGTCTGTTTTGAAACAGTTCGTTGATAAAAATGTAGAGATATTTTTTTTAAAATGTATATGTGACTATTGCAGAAATAACCTTTTTTTAGCTTAATGCAAAGTTTATTTTACCGTATGTAAAATTCATTTGTGTAATTGCATACAGCCTGCTAGACATTGAGTGGGCATAAGAGTGTTTCAAGTCCCGGCACAATTTATTATTTAAAAGCAGTAAAATTACATTGCACCAAGTAGAGGGGAGTAATGATGTAATGGGTGTTTGTACTCCAGTTGCTGCCAGAGCTGCTCTACACATTAGTGCGTTGGCCGGGGTGGCTGCTCCTCTCAATTATTTATAGGCTTCTGGCCTGGAGCCTGGATGGGGTCACATCCCTGAAAGCTACCTTCATCTCCATTGTCCCCCCGTCTCCTGCCCAGCTGTCAGGCAGCACCCTGCTTTCATACAGGGACGAGGAGAGGGGCATGACGGGATGTGGGGGGCTTTCCCTTGGCTCTTGTCTGTCACTTAATACAAAAATGCTTAGGCTTTTAATTTAATTGGGGGGAGGGGGATAAGAGTCTAATATTTATCTGACATTCTCTCCTTCTTGCCTGCAGTGTGTTTCTGAGATGGGTCAGTGTTTCTGAGCCCTGAAGTTTCCCTTCCACTGTACAACCATCTGTTTATTAAGAATGTGTTGGTAAAATGCTACCAGCAGGCAGCTGCACCAGCGCATGAGAGAGACCTGCTTTGTCTTCCTATGGAGAAAGGCATGAAAGCAGTGGAGCCCAGAGGGGTTTCCAAGACAAAGGAAGGCCGGGGGGGGGGGGGTCAGCCTTCTGTCCACCTCTGGTGAAGTGATGTCCTTTTTATTTTAAGCAAAGCAAATAACGCTCATTTTAACCGTTGGGGGCTAAAGCTAGATAAGGTTTGGGAAACGGAAGGGTCAACGTTTTTCTCCTTCTCTTCTTCCAAATAAAATCCTGGTGGGCTCTTTGCTGTCTTCCCAGGAGCCACTTGTAGAAAGAAGTTCGCCACGTCATGAAGGCAGGAGGGGAAACTTGGGCAAAACGGGTGCCTGCCTCCAAACAGGCCACAAGCAGCCTAACACTTGTTATGCAATCACTTTGCCTAATATTTTGGCTTTAGTTTTAGCCAGTGGTGAGATCTGAAAACCTTCCCTGCCGGTTCTGTGGGCGTGGCTTGGAGGTGGGTGGGGCCAACTTGCATTTCTCTCTCTCCCTTCGGGGGCCTGGCCCAGAAGCAGCGTGGCCCCCATCATGGGCTGGATGCAGGGAGCAGGACTCAAGGCGCAGGGGAAGGCAAGCGGGTGCCACTCGGCCAAAGGCCCTGCGGAAGCTGAGCGGTCCAGGCCCAAAAGCCTCGCCATGTCCCTCCACAGTGGCTCCTTAGGTGAATGCAGTTTCTAGAGTGGCACCGCTGGTCAGCCAGGCCAGTCCACAGGGAGAGCAGGCAGGCAGCCGGAACACTGCTGGCCCCGCTGCCCCTCTCAGCATCTCCGCCAAGGACCACCCTCCCAGCCACTGGGCGGCTGGGCTGGACACCGACCTCAGAAGACCAGCAGGCACGGGGGACCTGCCAGCTCCCTTCTCCGCAGCCCCAACATGCTTGGTAGCCTTCCACGGGGCCTCCTGCTTGCCCACCTTCGCCAGCTGGCCACGGGGTGGAAGGCAGGAAGGCAGGCTGTGGGCCATGGGGGATGGAGTAGGGGAGGCAGGCTGGGATGGTCTACGGAGAGGGGTGGCATACAAATTTAATAATGGTGTGTGGTGGGGGGACGTGGGCAGTTAGGTAGAGGCCCCGACTTCCTTCGCAGGCTTACCAGGCAGGCAAAGTACAGAGAGCAGAGGCTGGGCAGGGCAGGTGGGCGAGCCAGGACGGGTTTGGCAAACGAGGCCACGTGTCTGCTCACAGCTCTACTGAGCCGGCAGCATTTCACCCCTGGGTTTAGCCTGCAAGTTTGATTGATTTTGAAGGTGCAATGCAAGTATATTCTGTCTTTCTTAAAAGGCTTTGAATATGGATCTTCGAGTCTTCGGAGAGGGCGGCATACAAATCTAAATAATAATAATAATAATAACAATAACAACAAAATAATAATAATAATAATAATAATAATAATAATGGTATAATGGTTGGTATAGCCAATCTTTTTAGGGGTGTGTGTGTGTGTGTGTAAGATGTGTGTGTGTGTGTGTGTGTGTGTGTGTGTGTGTGTGTGTGTGTATATATATATTCCATTTTACAACAACACAAAGATTGGAACTTCAGCCTGATGATGGTGAATGTGATTTCGCCGAAATGTCGCATAGACATGCAAAATATTACACAGGGCAAAACCCGAACTCAGAACAATCTACATACATACATACATACATACATACATACATACATACATACATACATATAAAAAAAAACCCATTTGATCTCAGGCGTGAATTGATCTCTGTGTCTCTCAGTCTTCTACCAAACTCCCAGCAGTTATTGGTTCTGAGTTTATTGGTTGGGTTTCATTCAAGGATACCAAATAAAATACGGATCCATCCAAGGTCTTCGGAGAGGGGCGGCATACAAATCTAAGTAATAAATAATAAATAAATAAATCCATCCCCATGGGGACCTCGGGGTATTCTGAGAGTGAGACTTTAGCAGAAACCACAGGGAAACTTGCAGCTCCATATATTCTAAGGATGTCCCTTTGACATAACTAATGTGGGGAAGCCAGGGCCAAAGCAGCGTCTGGTCTGTCTGGCCAAGCCCCATCCTAGAGGGAAGGAAAGAGGGGAGAGAACTGGAGAGGAGGAGGAGAAGTGTCCTTTCTGGTTGGCTGCTGGCTGGGAGGGAAGGCTCAGCCAGGAAGGGAGGGTTTCCAGCTGCCTGTGGGTCGGGTCGGCTTCCCTTCTGCCCCCCACCTACCTCCTGGCTCTGGCTGAGTTTTGGCCCCATTCTCCGCCCATAAGCTGCGTCTTCAGAAGGAGTTACAAACCTCCCGCCCTAGAGATAGAAAGGTTGTGCCCGGAGTGGGGCTGCTAAGGGGGAACACTGACATGTGCCTCCCCCCCCCGTGGTTCTGAGTGCAAGCAGCGTCCGGCGCAATGATGCTGATGCTGCACATGGGCAGGTAGCAAATCACGCGCAGAGACACAGGCGCATTCATGCGTGGAAGCAAGAAACCATGCCGAAACATGGGCGCACCTATGTCTCCATGTGCGATTTGGCTACCTGCACAGGTGCAGTCGCGTGATTGTGCTGGACTCCGCTAGCACTCAGACCCTCCCCCCTCTGGGCCTGCCCCCTTCCTGCCTGAAAGTGAGCTTTGGGGGCCGCTCAGTGAGGAGGGAGGCTGAGCACCCGGAGGGGACCCCGTGAGGAGAGGGCGCATCGCATGGCAGTGAAGCCACACACGTTTCCCCCCCTTCCTGGTGCTTGGCTGAGTCTTGCTGCAACCGGTTGGTCCCCTCCCTTGTGTGCAGGCCCCGCAGCTTGTAGCGCAAGGGCTTTATTTTATAATGATAGGCCTCCCGGTCCAAAGATTTGAGGGGAGACGGAGGCATAAACAAGTTTGCACCCCTCCCATTAGTGACAGTGTCTTAACTGAGTCGCTTTTCAGGGCTTGGCTTGGCTCCAGCCTCTCCCTCCCTGCTATTGTCCCTATTTACAGCTTTCAGAAATCAGCTGATGTCACTGCACATATGTTTAGAGCTGTTGCTAAGGTGATGAGCTGCAGAATCCAGCACCTACGCAGCCCTGCTGGAAGACGGAGAAGCTCTCGGCCCTCTTTTCACCCCCTCCCCCCCTCCTAATGGATCCCCGGCCTCTTTCCCAGAGAAGGCCCTTCCTGGCCGGGGGGGGGGGGGGGCGGCAGTAGTGGCCCTTGGCTCAGAGCTGCCCCTTTGCTTCCCCGCAGCGTCAGCATTGGAACATGGCTTCCGATTGGAGAGTTCAGCAATATCGGTTCTCATAGTGTGCTCTCTCTCTCTCTCTCTCTCTCTCTCTCTCTCTCTCTCTCTCTCTCTCTCTCTCACACACACACACACACACACACACACACACACACACAGAGCGCATAGAGCACTCGGGGATTCTCATTCTATGAAATCTTGGTGGTTCTTGCTTTGCCCTTGGATGGCTGATGCTGCCTGAGCCCTTCCACTTGGAGGCCGGATTGAAGCTGCTGTGGCCTGTGATCTCCACCTTCTTTGTATTCGTGAAGGGGGAGAATTGCTGATGATGTTTTTACCTTCATCACGTGCACCTCTCCTCCTGCAGTGTTACGCTTAAAGCTTTTTCACCTGAAACTTTGCAGGTGGATTGTTTTGTCCTTTGAGCCTGTGGGGGCTTTGTTAGAAGAAGCCCTGGTGTGTTGGGCAGGTGGGCTCCTTTCTGATAGAAACGAGGGCTGTTTATCTTTCCCCACTCCGTTGTACAATATGGACCTGTATCCAGTTTTGCTTTTACACCACAGCTGAGGTTCTGTTAACTGGGGCCCTCCAGACTTTTTAAGTAAACCCAGAGAATGGCTTTTATTCATAACAAGGAACCCATGAAATACAATAAGTCCAACCCACAGACTCCACTGAGCCCTGGTAAACTAATTCCTCTTTGACAGAACCACTCTAGGCAAACCTCCCTCTTGGTATATGCACAATAAAACAATGTTTTCCTTCCAAGGCCTGAGCAATCATTAGCTTTGGTTAAGAAGATCTGCTTCTCAGACTCAGAGGGAGGATTCTGTTCTTGCTGACAGACACCTATCAAGATGCTACTTTTTAAGAGTGTTGATGAAACATAATCAACAGGAAAAATCTGTGCAGTGTTCTCTTTCCATGGTTAATCACTTCAGCCTGAAGATGAAATAGGTCTTCATCCCAATGGTTTTTCATGTAAAACTGTCGTACTCAACTATATCCCGATTCTCTTTCTCTGGTATCTTGAGTTCTGCCTTTTCTGGATTCCTTCAGGCTTTTATTCTGCTGCATAAATACAACAGTATTTTAATTGTTGTTTACAAAATATGAAATAAATAGGAGAAACAAGAAATGTTTTCATTTCATTTCAACATACACACAGGGAAAACCTAGGCGGGGAGTTAATTTTTTTTTTTTAAAAGATGGTGATTTTGGGAGAGCACAATCCAGAATTCAGGGCATGGCCACAGTGAGAATCTGCGTGTGAGCTACCCCTGGTTCTCTCCCATTGTTAGTTAGGGCTACACATACTCCCCCTTGTCCAAGCTGTGACTGTTAAACTAACATGGACACATTTGTGAAAAGGAAGGTTCTAGGGAATCCAGGTGGGACATAACCATGTCCAGCTCTTGGGGGCTCCAACAGATCTGGACCGTCCTTCCGAGAGAGGTTGGGCCGGACTTCTTCCTTCGGTATTGTACAATCTGAATGTGAAGATTCTCAGAGGTTTGTAGCATGAAGAAAATGTCACTCAAGCAGCGGAAATTAATCAGATAAAGGGCAGCTGGTCACAAAGAAAGGGGGGAAGGGGTTTCTTTCAGTGTTGACCCATTCACTGGGAGCCTGCTTAGCTAGATCCCTGGGTTTGCAAGGGCACCCGTGACAAATTCCTTGTGGGTCCAATCACACTTGGCCAATCAACCATCCTGTCCAGTAAAAATGTTGAAAGAAGATCTTTGCTGTTTTGCAACTATATTTTAGAAGAATCCTTCAGTGGCTTCTTTCTCATCAGGGGAATAACACTCCCGTGAACTAATTCCACTTCAGCTTCCATTCTTTGTGGGGTCTCCAAGATTCGGCCCTTTCTTTAGGCAAGCAGGGGGGCTATGTGTCCATCCTAAATTTTAAAATGTTGAGGCTACCAAAGTGCTTGGGGTTCTCCCTTTTTTTGCACCGTAGCCTCTGCCCTTTATGTTTAGCTCCTACTATTGTAGTAGGGAAGAAGCAGGCGGAATTTGAATGGAGCAAAAGCAGATGGAAAAGTCTCAGGTGCTGGACCTGGCCTAAAAAGGACAAGGGCCGAGCTGCACCCACACTGGCTTCCCCCTTTGGACGTGGGGCTTTTTAAAGGGGGGAACACCTTGTCCTGGCGCTGGACAGAGGCTGGCCACTGCTAGAAGAGTTTTAGTGCATGGAACGGTTTTTGTAATTGTTTCCAACATTTCACATGACATGAGGCTTTGAAGTCCCGAGGATGTGCAGGGCCTCAGAAGGTCTTTCCAGCTCTTGGATTTTGAGGGGGGGGGGGCATCTCTCATTAGGACCTCAGCAGTGGGTCTGATCTTGCCTGTGGTTCCCGGTGGGCCTCCCTCTCAGCCTATATAATCTTTCAGGCAGCCCGTGTTTCGGATGAGCCAGCCGAATGCCCTGGCCTCTTGCAGTATTTAAGGCCCTGTTTTATTTATGAATCACTGTGGGGCACGAGGTCTCCCCGTCCGTCAGATGTGGCCCAAGGAAGGGAAATGGGTCAGGGCGGGATGTCGTCCCTTCCTCATTTCTCTCTCTGCCCCCCTCCCCCTCCTCCCTGCTCCTGTCCCCCACCACAAAGATGTTCCCGTGGCAGAAGAGCCTGAATAGAGATGGCCAAGCCAGCCTTTCACTCCCCAGGCAGAACAAAACCCAGAGTGTCATCGTCCCCCCCCCTCCCTCCATCTCTCTCGGGAAGATTGAAAGGGTGGGGAGGTCATTGACATGCAGATGTTCCCTGCTGGAGTTGCTTTCATCCATCCCCCTCTGGTGCAGGGAGAAAGGAGCAGGAGGAGCAGAGCGCTCTGTCTTCCCCTCTGTCTTCGCCAGTTCTCCCGCTGGTATCTTGCACCCAGCAGCTCAGGCAACAGGCGAGGGGGTCGTCCCAGCGCAGCCTCCGAATCCCCCTGTAGGAAAACGCTGGGATCAGAGGGCTCGATTGTTCCAGGCCACCCAATGTGCTCCGTGGGGGAGTCGCCCCACAGCTCCAAATGCAGCATCACTTCCCATAGACAGGCCACAGGGCCATTGGTTCAATGCCTTCAGAGCTATGGCATTATTAGTCACCTCTTGAGATAACTCAAAGTTTTAACCTATCCCAGGTTCTCTGCTTTCCCACAGGACGGTTTGGGTTATGGGTGGACTAATGGTGCATACAGGTCCAGAAGTCCGGTTTGAGACTACAGAACGTCCGCCCTCTCTTCTTTTGCTTGTTTCTGTCTCTGGAAGTTCTCATCTTTCTTGGGAATAGGAATTGACCAGTGCCGCTCACATTACGTCTGTTCCTTACTCTGTAGCTTGTTACAAGGCTTAAAAAAATAAAATAAACCCAGGGGCTCCTGCTGGTGTGGCTGCCGGCAGAAACCTTTCCATCCCTCATGACGTGGGCCTCCCACGGACTGTGAACGGCCGTCTGGAGTAAGACAATTGGGTGTCTCCACTCGGACGATCTGGGCCCGTGGCAGGAAAAGAGCTCCAGGTAAGCGCGAGGAGAAGGCCAGCCTTGTCCCACGCAGGTGGGTACAGCAGAAGCAGCCACAAGCCTGGCGTCCACCTCTGGTCCTAACAGGGTTTCTTGCCAGGGGGGCTGTGCCTTCTCTCTAAGGACGGGTGAGGGAATCTCTTCACAAGCATTCAAGCCTTTCTATAATAAATGAGACCTTTCCCCTCACAGTTTTATGAACATTAGAGCCAATTCCTGCTTTCCTCAGTTCAAAGGGGCCAAAACAGCCTTCCACCACCAGGCATCCTGTAGGTGTGTTTGACTACAGGTTCCATGGTTTCTAGTCAGGAGAGACTGCAGTCTGCTCTGTCCAAAGGTCCCAGTCTGGGGCAGAAGCCCCTTCCCTCAGAAGATGGCAGGCAAATGGGAAGCTTTGCTAAAAGAGCCCTGGGAAGTAGACAGAAAATGGTATTGGCTAACAACCAATAGAAAGGCACAGAACAGCCTGGACAAAATAGTCCAGTAAGGGGGGAAAGGCTAGCAAAGGGATGAAGTAAGTGCTTGGGCAGTTGCAGCTATAATCACTCTCACTTAATTGACATGACTAAGGCTTTACAACAAAGATACAATTATCGACATTGGTCTAAGAGTTTATGTATATTAATTATTCCTTATATTTTTAATTGTGTTGCAATAAATAAAAACTTTTATCTGTCCCTCACCCCAAGTACCCTTCACTCTCCCAGGTAAGCAATTGTTTTAGGCTGCCAGGGGGCTATTCTGTTCCCCGAGGACTAGGAGAATGCCTAAGCTAGCGTGTGCCTTCTCCATTGTGCTGGGGAGAGCCTCCAGGGGTGGGTGGGCCTCGCCTGCCAGCCGATGGGACTGAGTCTGCCAGAGCTGGGAGGAGGCGCCTCTGGGGACTTAGCCACGGTTTCCTGGGGAGTTTGGGAAACGTTTGCGCTGGGACAAAAGGATCCTCTGCACCGTATTCGAATGAGGCAACAGTTCTGGAGCTTCTCATTCCAGGGAACCGTGTAGATGGTCAGTTGTAAGCCTGATGCGCTTTAGAAAGAAATTGCCGCCTCTTTTTGGTCTGGAAGCTTCAGGTGATGCCAAAGGAAACAGTTGGTGACGCTTCTCAGCAGAACTCCAGTCTTCCGAAGCTTTGGGCTCAGTTGCCACCAGAGGAGCTTCCCTGCTTTATGACTCCCTTGCAGAGATGGTGGAGACCTTCATTGTCAGGGTCAAACCGTCATGCACCTTCTCTTGTTCGGTGTTTTGTGGGATGGACAGTCGTTAGTCTTGTTTCCTCTCCTCTCTGCTTCTTGTGTCTGTTCCGGTTCGGCCCAGTGGCTTCTCTGATGCTGTTCAGTGATTCCATCTTTCTTTTCCTTGGAAACGGCATTTCTTTTAGCCTCTTTCATCACAGAGTTCTTGCTTCTCCACGGTTGAGATTTTCTTTTTTAATTTCCCCATTTTATTGTGTTCTGAAATATCAAAAAAGTGCCTGGGCATGTAAGCTTTGAATAGAAGGCACGTCAGAGTGGAGGCTCACCTCCTGTCAGGCGTTGTGTGAGATAATGATGAGTGCCATTGAGGAGATTGTCTTCTCCTGCACCATGGCAACATTTCTCTCCTGAAATGATGGAGATCTCGACTTCGCCCAGTCTCTTGGTCACCTCCTTTTCTCTTACATCTTTTTCACTATACTCTTTCGCAGAGTTACTACTACACATGTTCATTAAAAACCTATAGCAGTGATGGTGAGCCTTTTTTTCCTCGGGTGCCAAAAGAGTGCGGGCATGAGCTATCGCGCATATGTGAGTGCCCACACCCATAATTCAGTGCCTGAGGAGGGTGAAAACAGACCCTCTGGAGGCCGGACATGGCCTGTTTCCCAACATCTGGTGGCCCCGGTAGGCTTGTATTTGGCCCTACCCAGGCTCCAAATGTGCCGCTAGAGCCAGGGGAAGGTAAAAATGCTCTCCCCTATCCCCATGGAGGCTCTCTGGAAGCCAAAAACGCCCTCCCAGAGCCTCTGTGTGAGCCAAAAATCAGCTGGCTGGCACTCACATGCGCATTGGAGCTGAGCTCGGGCAATGACTCGCCTGCCAGAGCTATAGCTCCGCCTGCCACCTGTAGCACCCATGCCATAGGTTCGCCATCACTGGCCTATAATATTTCTAATAGTAGGAAGGCTTCAGATTTTCAGTTGCTTGCCATTATTTGTCAGAGAGCAATGGAAGACTGAAATAATTTCTGTTACCTTTGAAGAAAAAACCAAGAAGCGTGGGGCCACCTGGCCATCCTCTCAAGCACTAGTAGACATGGGCCCTTTCTTTCCCCAGAATAGTCAGGAGCCAGGGCTTCACTTGCACATGGATCAATTGGAGGCGGCTCTTTGCTTTGAGCACCCGTGAGGAGAAGGCTGCCTCTGTCTCCCGCGGATGCCTTCTGAAGAGAGAGGTGGGTGGACGCTTGCTTTCCCACCAAGAGCCCTGGTTTCCTTCCCTTCCCCTGGAATTGGGTTGGGCTGAGAGAGAGAGAGAATTAACCAGGGCTCAGAGTTACCCAGGCCGAGAGTGAATGAAAACCTGGTCCAGAGCTTACGTCGTAACCCCCACCTGAGCCTTTTCAGTAAGCCCAGCTTGAATTCTGTTTCATATTTATACCAGCAGATATTATTATAGGTTCTGTGTTTGTCCTGTATTTTAAAAAACACAATTGCACGTAAGCTGCAGGAAGGAGCTTGTTTCCACCACGTGATGCCTGCTTGAGCTGTTTTGTTTAGGAAAGAAAAAAACCCCACCTGTGTTTGCATTGTCATCATGTTGCACTGCTTTTGTAACATTTAAGTCAAAGTTTCAAACTCCAAAGATGACAGAAAGTGTCTTCCAACAGCATGTTGCATCAGACTCGACCAAGGAGGATGCGGAAGACGTTTTCTCCACTTCCGCATCACAAGCCCTTCCCCACTAGAAAGGCAAACAGGGAAAGTCTAAGAAGGAGAGCCAGGAGAGAAGGTGTGTGTGTGTCCTGTGTCTTCCCTTCGTGTCTCTGGCGGCAGCTGAGAGATCAGAGAAGGCGGCACATGGGCCGAGTGCGTATTTGTGCTGGTATCCGAGTGCAATGCTCTCTTGGCCAAACTGTAACACACACACAAAGTCTGTAGGATTAGATTCTTGGGGAGAATTGTGTTAAGCTGCCAGGCCTCATTTGTGAGATTGATTTACCCAGCAAGCAATAAAATACAAAAGACCAGAAAATGTGGGAGATGGTAACCAATCACAGGGCCATTTCCTCTCTGGCTCGGTCCCGGTCAGTAACATCCTTCTTTGACCAGAGTTATTGCGGAGGTAGTTTTAACTGTATAGTTAACAATATCTCGTAGTAATTTTCTTTCAGTTGTGTATCACCAGTAGACATGAATAAATGATGTGGATCAAAAACTAAAGAAGGATATGCCATTTGTATCATTGGTTTCCATTCCAATTGACCGTAAAAACAGCATTTTGAAAGGCTCACCGATGGTGCACAAGCCCTGCTCTTGGTCAGTTAGGAGGGAGTGGGATGCAAATCTCGCTCCCCCCTTGCCTTTCCCTTTCCTTGCAGGGCGAGACCTTCAGTCCCCATCAGCCTGGGTGTGTGTGGAGGGGGGGGGGCGCTCCGGCCCTTGCCCTGGGCACAAGCACACACCCGTTCTATGCTCAGGAGTTTTGCTCGTGGGGCAATGGAGAAATGCCCTTGTGGGAAAGAATAAGCAGTGGGACCCTCCCCATCTAAGGGTCTGTTGTGGGCCTGTGAAAGTGAGAGGCAGTGGAATCCACAGGCGCCTCTTTTGTTCCAGTGGCTCTGGGGCATTTGCCCGGGCCCAGGTTAATCATGGCCAGGATGTACTTTGGTGCCCATCCTTTGATTGTCCTTCCTCACCATGGGCAAAAGTAGAGGATGAAATCCATTGGCTCCCTCCGGCCTGAGCCACGTTGCCAAGAGACAGCAAGGCCAGGCTTCCTTCCTCTGGGGGGGGGGGGAGCATCTGGCTGCCCTGGGCAGGCAGCATTTACAAGAGGGAGAAGAAGCCCCTTCGGTCAGGAGGAGGCGGTTTGCAAGAGCAGCCGGAATCAGCCCACGGGATTAAGAAATGAAAGCAAGAAGGTTACAGTGCACTTTGAAATGGGATCCAACCATCACTACAAAGCTTAGCCAGCAACCGACGGGCCACTTGGGCTGAATATTAAAAAGGGTGCAAGGGCTCCCCTGAAAGCTGTCAGGACAGGTGAAAGTGTGGGGCGAAGGGGTGGAGGCTGCCGGAGGAAGGAAAGCTCCAGCTCCTGGGGAACTTGTGCCTGGAATCCCAGTGTGAGGAGGCGTAATCCAGGCGCTGCTGCTGGAGACTCTGGAGGCCACCAGCTCCATCCCTTTGGGAGCCAGAGGGGAAGAAGGAGGCTCGCTTGACGCTGAGGGACATCTGGGAGGCAGCCTCACCATTTCAGCCCCCCCTGCCTTGCAGGACAGCTGCAGGAATCAAAGGGCCAGGAGAGAGCGTGGCCTGGCCTGTTCCTGGCTCCTGCTTAGAGAAAGGGTGAAACGACAAGTCACACGATGGATGCTCCCTGTGGGGGGAACCCCCTCGGCCCTGGCGGTTGTTTGCTTGCCGCCCTTCTGCAGTGACTCAGGGCAGCTTACACAATGAAATCAGCACAAAAATACACAATGTAAGAAACCCAATGTAGGTTTAATATAAAAACCCAGCCATGAAGGGCATTCAGGTAAAACCCAGCCTCCCACACTCACCCGTACTGTTCCCTGGGGCTGATGGCCATGCTCAAGGCCCCAGGGCGGCTGCCAGAGGGGCGTTTTTAGAGCCTTACGAAAGGCCAGGAGGGGGGTGGGGGGGACTTGATTCCAGAGGGCCGGAGCAGCCACAGAGAAGGCCCTTTCCCTAGGCCCCTCCAGGCGACATGGCTTGGCTGACGGGACCCGGAGAAGGCCGACTGTGGGCTCGGACCGGCCGCTGGGATGCATGAGGCAGAAGGCGGTCCCGGAAGTAATCCGGCACCTTGTCATGGCACCTTGATCCAAACAGAGTTTGCTAGAAGTCGTGATGAAGATCTTTCAAGGCAATTGTGTGTTTTATTGACTGTCAGGTCAGTTGGCATCAGTCTGGAGAGACCTTTGGTACCCAAGGTTATTACTTACCCTGCCCGGTCTCTGCATGGAAAGAGCCATTGGCCGTGGATTAAAGAGAAGCTGGAGGCTTGTGGGCAACTCTTCCTTCGGGGATGGGGAAATACGGCTTCACGTTGTTGCAATCATTTTAAATTGTTATTAAAATGGAGAAGTCACCATTCAAGTGGTCTGTCTTGACACCCGTCTTAATTCAAACCAAAGGGAGGGGGCCAAGTCTTCCCAAGCCACGCAGGGCTTCGGGGGTCTCCAGGGGCAGCCTGGGAACTCTGGAGAGCTTCTGGAGGTCTTGGAGGAAGTGGGCACGTGGAGAGCACAATGCCTGAAGGCAAGTGGTGCATGGCAGGTCTTTGGGAGCGCTGGGGGGCCTGGGGAGGGGGGGGTCATGCTGTTCCCGGAGGCTTGTGCGCCTGGGAAAGCAGCCCCAGGCAGTACCTGGGAGTCAGAGCGTGGGCACGAGGGCTGGCGCAGGTGCCGGGGGCAGGGGCAGCTGGCTGACTGGGGGCCTCTGCCGTACTTTAGCCCAGCTTGGGC
Source organism: Erythrolamprus reginae (assembly GCF_031021105.1). Lineage (NCBI taxonomy): Eukaryota > Metazoa > Chordata > Lepidosauria > Squamata > Dipsadidae > Erythrolamprus > Erythrolamprus reginae. The sequence goes on from NC_091958.1 coordinate 647,450, forward strand.
TGCTGCTGCCAAATGCCACAATGCAGGACTGGACTGTGGTGGCTGTGACTTTGCACAACAGTGCATCACACACACACACACATGCAGCTCACGCATGGCCTGCGCCAGGAATCCCAGGGCGCAAAGCAGGGAACTGCCAGGATTCTGCTTTGAATTATTTTATTTAAACATGTCCATCTTTTTAGGTAGAGAATATTCAGATAGAGCAGAAATATTTTAAGTAAAGAAATTTTAAATAAAAGAATTAAGCCGCATCTGAGTTAGTTTTGCTTCTCATTGGTGGGCTGTCTGTGAGGAAGCTCAGCCGAGTGACTCAGGAGCTGGAAAGCCTGTCTTGCGAATGCACAAACTCTGGAGTTTCCAGTGCTGGGAGTCTGAGGAGTGTCAGGCTTTCTTGGTGATGAAGCATCTTTCCAGAATCTGAAGGCATTTGGAGGTTATATTTAGCCTGAACCTTCTGGTCCTGGTAATCCCCTCATGTCTCTCTCTCTCTCTCTAACTTTGAATGGTCCCTGCCACCTCTTGAAACGAGCTCTGCGGCTGATAGGCCTTCAGGCTGATGAATCAGCACAACTATTTGCTATGTCACTGTGCCTCCCGGAGACTCATTAAGGCCCAGGCAGGACTTTGGATTGGTTCCCTTTCTTTGAGCTTCCTCTCCAGAGGCATCACCGTCCAGGAGATAGATTTGAGACCCCACTTCTTCTCAATGAAAGAGAATAGATTCCGAATTCTGGTGCTCTTTGAGCTCGGTTGGTTGCTTGCAGACGTTTTGTTACCCAACTAGATATTGTGTGTGTGTGTGTGTGTGTGTGCGCGCGCGCAAAACACACACACACAGAGAGAGAGAGAGATTGGTAGGAATTGTTTTTTCTGCAGTTCTAATTATCCATTGAAATCTGTATGAGGACTCAGAATACTATTATGTTTGGGGGAAATTCTATGATTGGATAGAAAACCAATATGGGTAGAAGTTAGTTAACACCAATTGAAATGGAAGGACGGTGATAGGCTAAAGATTTGAGACTTAGGCAACATAATATTTGATTGTTGGAGGTAGCACTCTATTTAAAATATCTAAAGGATTAGACTTGTAGACGTATTAGCAGAGAGCTGAGGTTACTATTACTACTATAAATTATAGACGTTTAGGGAGATGAGCTGCTCGGATGTTACCTATAAAATAATGGATGGATGCAATGAAATGAAAAGAGGAAGAGGGAGACGGAAGAGGGGAAGGGAGGAGAGAGGGATGTCAGAAGGGAGCAGCAGAAGACAGAGGTGAGGAGAAGGTGAGAGGAAGTAAGAAGAGGAAAGAAGGAGAGAGGGGAGAGAAGGAGAAAGGAGGTAGAGAAGAGGGAGGGAAGGAGAGAGAAAGGGGGGAGAATATTATGATATGGTATGGGGGAAACAGATGATCAACCATATAGTGTTAGATGTATATTGTTATGTTTGTTTATTTGACAATAATGTAAAATGTATGTTAATACTTGATAAGATCTTATGGTACATTTCTTGATGTGCATGAAGGAGAGTTAAAAATAAAAAAAATGTGATCTGAATGTTAATCACTATGTACTATTGATTCCCCTTTGTCTTTGTCTTATTCTTAATAAAACTCAATAAAGACTAATAAAAAATAAAATAAATAAAATAAAAAAGAAGTCCTTGTCGGTCTTGGTGGGTTGCAGAACCGAAGCAGACAGTGACAGAGGTGCAGATGACGGACTCAACGGTTCCTCTGTAGAACCGGATCAGCATCTCCTGGGGCAGTTGACGCTTCCTGAGTTGAAAGCGCAGAAAGAACCGTCTTGGTGGTGCTTTTTGGAGGAGGTTTCTGATGTTAGACAGAGCAGATAGAGAAACTTTAGAGCCTTATGTGGGGAAGGAAGCTTCCCTGGGCTTCCCACCTTTGAGGAGACCTAAGGAGAAGACCTCTGAGGGACGTCTGGAGGGGTCTTTCCCCACCACTTGCAAAAGCCAGGAGGCCTAGTGGGTAATGAAAAGAATTCCTCTCTTTTGGGGCTGCTGCTCATTAGGTTCTGTATTGGATAGTTGGGGAATGAAAGAAGCTCATTAAGATCTTCAGTTCTTTTTTCAGAATAATCCAAAAAATACTGATCCTCATTATTATTATTTATAAAATGTACATGATGCCTGATTCCAAATGATTTGGGGCTTACAGATAAAACTTTTAAAAAACACAATAATAGACAAACATGAAAGTGGGAAGAGTGATCAAAAAACAAGATGAGAGATTGGACTTTCAAGATGTGTGCGCAAATTAAGTGGGAAAAACATCATAATAAAGAGAAGAAATTATACTGCACTGTCACACCAGGGTTTACTTACCTTTGCTCTTTATACCAGAAAGTTAACAGGAAGCATTTAATGACAAATGCACACCAGGTTTCCGCCTTGGCAGTCGTGCTTGGTTCTGCAATGTTCACAGAAGCCTACATTTATTTGTTTATAATTTACGGTACCCGGAAGTCTGCGTGCTTGTTACTTAATCACCCTTTTACTTATTCTCAGTACCAATTAAAACTATGTAATATTATGTGTTCCAAAGAGGGAACTGAGAAATTGAAGAAAAATCACCTTGGCCTGAAAGTTACAAAAGGGTTGGTCTTTCTGTGCACAATGGAGTTGCCACCAGGGTTGGTTCCTCTGGATGGTGCGAAATAAAACCTCACAGCCGGCCCCCATTTCGCCTCCTCCACCGCGCAGGCCATTCAGCTGTGAACCTGGGTGGATGATTGAATGTCCTCCCCTTGAAGCTTGGAAGAGATCGCTGGAGCTGGGAGTCTCGGAGGAAAAACAGGGCCGAGCAGAGATAGCTGGCCCACTACCATTGGGCCTAAAACCACGACCTCTTGGCCTTGGCTTATTCGGGGGGCTTTGCGGCAATCCTCCCCCGGTTGTACTAGCCAAATCCTCTTGGCAGGGCTCTCTCTCTCTCTCCTCTGGGCATGTGGGGCCATTCTGGCCTGGAGGCCCTCAGCTCTTAGGGGTTTTAAGCAGAATCCCTGGGTGATGGGAGTTGGCCGCAGTTCAGTTATTGGAGTTCCCTTGCAGGTTCTCCTCCCGCAGGGCTCTTGGACTGCAGCTCCCCTGGCTGGTGGGCAAAACCTCCACAATGAACCTTCCGTCTAAGGCGGCCTTGAAAGCTGCTGTAGCTTCCGGTTGAAAGAGAACTTTGATTCCCCTCTTTTATTTCAAAAGCCCTGGTCATTGGATGTTAATTTAAATGAAGTCTCCATGGACTCAAACTAGATTCCCAAGGCTACACTTGGAGTATACGGGGCAGAAGGGATTTTCTGATACCTTTTCCCAGGGTGTTTTGAGTGGCCTGTGGGGGGCCCTACCTGGGCTTTCCTGGAGGTCCATCCAGATAGGAACGAGGCTTCCAACTGTTCAGGTTTAACCGCACATGGTGGCTTCGGCCTGGCAACCAGTCCCATCCAAGGGGGGAGCCCGCCCTGGATTAGAATGCCAGAGGGTCTTTCTACAAGTGTCTCTTCAGGAAAAAAACCTATCCAAATTTGTATATTTTTTGATACATAGCTAAAGTGGGGCAAATGTTTGATGGAAGCCTTTTCATTACCATGAAGTTATAATCTGAGAATAATCAAATCAACCTCCCAATGTTAGGGAAATTTCTGAAATCTAGTGATCCAAAAATGAATGATATTTGAAGCCGGCCTCTTCCCTCCCTCCCTCCCTCCCTTTCACCCACCCACCCACCCATCAAACCTTTTATTGCTGCCTCTAGGCCCAAGAGGACCTTTAAATAAGGGCAGAAGCACCCTGGATACACATTTTGGCTATTAAGGTGGTGGTGGGGAGGATTCTTAAAAACAGCAGGCCTAGAAGTGGCCTAGAGAATTTAACTTATTAAATTTACAAGCTGCCCAACTCCTTTTCTTGGACTCTGGGCAGCATACAAACAATATAAACAATATAAAGCAGAATAAAACCTCACAAACATTCATTCAACAAAAACATTCATGACTTCTGACCGGAGCTGAATGGTGTAGCTCAACGGCCCAGGCCTGCTGGCAAAGCCAGGTTTTCAAGGCCTTTCAGAAGGCCAGGAGGTGGGGGCGGTATGAATCTCCGGGGCCTCTGCTTCCAGAGAGCTGGAGCCGCCACCGAGAAGAACCCGTATTTCTGGGTTTGAAGCAATGCTCCCAAGACCAGAGGTTCAGGCTTCTCGTTCGCCTAAGGACTGAAGTCTGATCAAATTAAAAAGCCTGTAATTATCGCCCCGCATCCCACGTGTGCCGGTGCAGGAAAGAAGAGGTAGAGCTGAAAGGCCCGGAGGTCTCACAGCCGCTTGTGATGACTCGTTTGTGGCTGTGCATTATTTCAGACTTTACTTCCTTTACTTGGCTTCCCCTTCCCTGAAGTCTCGGGACCACAAAGAGGCAATAGAGGGCTGAGCAGGGCCATAAACACGGGAGGCAAAGCTCCTTTGAGAACAAACCACATTCCAACTTCAAGGCCGCTCACTTCCACGCAGGCCTCAGCCGGCTGCAGCCCCCACGAGTCCCCAGGGCGGCTGCTCAGAGAAAGGGAAGCTTTCACAGCCTTTTGCATTTCCTACATGGGTGGGGGAGGACATGCACCCCCACCCCCACCCCCGCCTAGAAACATGCCCTGCTCCAACTCCGCAGCTGCACTGAGTGGCCGGAGAGCCTGCTGGCCTCCCAGAGGGCAAAGCAGGGGCAGCCGGAGAGAGGGAGGGGCAGCTTCCGGCCCCCCACAAGGCCTCCTCCCATCACTCCTCTCACCCCCCCTCCCTTAAGGGGCTGCCGCATACGTTTCCCCACCAAGAGAGGTTTGCCCTGCACAAGAACCACTAGGAGAAAAACAACCTCTCTTTTAAAGAAAGCACTGACCTTTGAACTCCTGCGGTGTCCAGAGGCCCCTCCAAGGTCCCTGTGGTTGCCCCTGCCTGTTCGTTTCAGGCCCGGGCAGACTCCGGCTGCACTGTCTCTTTAACTGGTGCCTGCCTAGCCATAACCAGGTTCCACGGACGGAAAGCCTGGTGGTGGTTTATAGGCTGCTTTGTCTCGGGAAGGCTCCCCCCTCCCCCGCAGCCCCTTCTACCAGGGATGAGGAGCCTGTGGCACCCGTAGCCATACCTGAGGAGGGCACACGCTCCCTACAGCGGTCCGACCGGAAGCTCCCCGTGTGCTCCCCCTCCGCCTCCTTTTCGCTGCCAGGAGCCTCCAGGACCTCCCTCTGCTTTGGCCTCGGCCCACTTCTTCTGCCGCCGGCAAGGCTCTCCTGAAGGCCTGTGTAGCCGATAGCAGAGCTGAAGGTGGTCCAGAGCTCTGTTATCAGCTGCAGAGGCCTTCAGGGAAGCCCCCCTGGCTGCATAAGAAGTGGGCCCAGGTGGGAGAGGCCTGGTTGCAAGTAGCTGAAGGTGAGTAGCAGGGCAGCTCCATTGGCCCATTTTTCACTGTCTCCAGGCTTCGCGAGGCCTTCCTGGAAGTCTGGAGGCTTTGGTGAGGCCTGTGCCATGCGCGTGACTGGGGGGTGAGGGGGGGTTGTGCACATACACAGGGAAGTGCATTATGGGGCTGTGCTTTCACATGCTACCATTCTTGCGTGCACCATTTTGGCACCAGAGCCACCAAAGGTTTGCCCTCCCTGCCTTTTACCCCCTTCCACCCCCCTTCCAAGAGGAACTTCATCAATGGGCTTATGGAAATTATTTTAGCAGGGAAAGGGTTATTATTTCAGGCTGGCTAGGTAGTGGGACCTGGGCAGGGCTTGCCAGACCTAACTAGGGGTTTTGTTGCCTGTTGTTGCTGAGAATCATCGGAGGATTCTACAGCCTGTTTAGGTGTCCAGAGAGAGAAAACTACGTGGACCAGACTTTAGTTCAGCTGTCTTGTTTTCTAAATAATATTCTGCATAGAAAGCAGACTCATCGTTTAGGAAAGTAGAAATTATAACTGACCCCGTTTTCCAAGGCAAGATAAGACTTCCCCAAAACAGAACAAAAGAAGGTAGAGGCCCCCCCCGCCCCCCCATAAAAGGCTGGTTCAACGTGTGTGTAGCTGCTGCTCCTCTCTTCCCTGCACCTCAGACCCCTTAACAATGTGCTGTAAAACAAAATGGAGATTTCAGGCACTGCTGGTAATTGTTGTGCAAATATAAAACTCCCTCCAAGCTGCTAAATAGGCCAGGGCTCTGTTTACACGGAGAGGCAGCCAGCTTTCCAAGTGTAATGAGTCAGCTCCACGAACAGAAGGGGTGTGGAATTAATCTGGCATCCGTCTGGCTTGCTCTCTCTCTCTCTCTCTCTCTCTCTCTCTCTCTCTCTCTCTCTCTCTCTCTCTCTCTCTCTTGGAAAACCCGGTTTTCAGCCTCCCTGTAAAATAGGTGGATACGTCCTCACTACAAAGGGCCCTGGGGCTCCCCCCTCCCCCCCAGCGTAATTGCACCAAACGTATGGCCAAACGCCCTTTGCAGGCTCATTTTGAACTGGGGTCTCCATTTGGAAGTGGCTGTCGGTCAATATATTCCGAAAGGATTGAATGTCCCGTCTCCCATTTCCCCCACAGGCTGGGGTTTTTTTAATCTTACTTTAAGTGCTTGATGATTTCTGGGGGAGGGGAGGGGGGGAATGTGTCAGCCGTCACAAAATGAGGGTGGAGATGATGATGCAATACACCCCCCTCCTCTTATTGTGAGCCCAGGCCTCACTTTCTCCCTTGGTTTGACAATGGACTGTAAATATTGAATGATCTTACTGAAAGAGCAGTAGATGCTTGGAACAAACTTACAGCAGACGTGGCTGGTCAATCCACAGGAACTGAATGTAAACATCTATTTATTTATTTTATTTTATTTATTGGATTTGTATGCCGCCCCTCTCCATAGACTCGGATAAACCTGGGATAAACATAGATAAACATAGGAGCTCTTTTTCTGCTGTCAATCTTCTATGTTTCTATCTGTGGCAGTATAGCTCAACCTTGGCAACTGGAAGACGGCTGGACTCCAACCACCAGCTTTGCTGGCTGAGGATTCTGGGAGTTAAATCCACCCGTCTTCCAGTTGCCATTTCTGAGGAAAAGGAGGTCGGTTGAAGTTACAGAATCTGATGACGTTTTAATGGTGGCTTACGTTTGACAAATGAGCATTTTGAAAAGAAGGAAAGGCACCTGACCTTTTCCCCATGCAGGAGTAGTTGGGGCCTTAACTGACCCTTAAGAGTTGCCTAACTGGATCATAGTTACTATATGAGGAGCCTATATCCTGAGTGTAGCACTACAGAGTACGTATCTCTAGTGGGATATAAGCAGTGGTATTTTGACTTGCAAGATTGCCTCTACATTAGAAACCCTGCCCTTTAATGGTCTAAAGAACAAGGGGGGCCAATCTGAGGTTAGTTTGGGGAAAAGATTAGAAGTAACGTGAGAAAATATTATTTGACTGAAAGAGTAGTAGATGCTTGGAACAAACTTCCAGCAGACGTGGTTGGTAAATCCACAGGAACTGAATTTAAACATGCCTGGGATAAACATAGATCCATTGTAAGATAAAATACAGGAAATAGTAGAAGGGCAGACGAGAGGGACCAGGAGGTCTTTTTCTGCCGTCAATCTTCTATGTTTCTATGTTTCTAAATCTGCTCGTGGTAAACTTGGATTTTGGTTATGCTGGTGGCATACAAAGTGTGCCCAAAGTGGCAAGTTCTGTCTTCGTGGCTAACAGGGACCGTTGCATTTGCCAATGGATGCGGTGAATCTGTCCGTGTGGTCTCCTCCTCCTGTCAGCTCCCTAAAAAGGATGGTACAATGGTCATGAGGAGCTGCCAACATTAACAGAGGTGAAGATCATGACTCTTGCGAATTCCTCTCCAGGGCCTTGTGCCTCTTACCAACCGCTGCTCTGCTCTGGACGCTGGCTGAGATCGCGGGCCTTTGCCTGAAGCTCCTCTACAGCCTCAAGGCTGGCCGGTCTAGCTTTAGCCGGGGCCCTGGTCCACTGGTCAGAGGCAAGCGGGGGAAGGGACCAGGAGCCCTTGTGATGAGAGGTGGGGGGGGGGTCTCCCAGTCCATGCTGAGCCAGAGCAGGAAGGGAAACGGTTAATGTGAGAAAGCCAGGCCACGGACCTGCCTTCCTCCCTCCCACCAGGAGAGGCCCTCCCCCAGGCTGTTTCCTGGAGCCAGCCCCACAGACCTGAAAGCCCCGGGAAGCAGACCAGGCCCAAGCCTGTCAATAACATCTGGGGAAGGCCGCTGGTTGTAGGCAGGCCGGTGCCATCCTCGCTGCCACTGGGAAAATAGGGGGAGGAGTGTGGCCGCCCGCGCAGACAGGAGCCCCCCCTCCACCCAGCAATCCAAGGCCCAGCAGAGAAGACCCTAAAGGGGGCAGAGCACAACCTGTCTCTTGCGGAGGCCGCTGTGGCAAAATAAGATGGTGAAACCTCAATAAACGTCTAGGCCTGAGCCGGGCTCTTGACTGGGGTCCTGGCCACTCCCCAAATGGCTGCCCAGCGGAGCACAAAATGGCGCTCGTGCAAGTAAAAACTAGAGCATCTGATGGCTGTTGATTTGGCGATAAAAACAGGAGCGTTCGCCTAAGCAATGTAGCCAAACGGTCAGGGGCAAGAAAGAAGAGCGCCTGGTGCTTCTGAGGCAGGGCTGGAGTGCAGTTCTTTTGAGTCCAGCAGTCTTTTCACCGGGGACACCGATGGCGGGGCAGCAACCCAAAGCGGCCTTAACCTGATGCTGGAGCTGGGGAGGAAAGCCGCCGGCCAGCTGATGGGGCTCTTAAAATGGTGGGCGTGACCGCCTGCTCCAAATTGAAAATGCTGCTGGACAGATGGCCCGAAGGCCCAAACCTGCAGCAGCACGGGGAGAAGCTTCCCCTGCCCTGCTCTGTGGGGACCCCTGGCAGAAAGAAGCGGTGGCCTCGACCCTGGCCTCGACCCCTGGCAGAAAGAAGCGGTGTAGGAGACTCTGCCGCCCGCTCGTTCCCCCAAGGCAAACCAGGCGGCCATTCACAGTTAGAAACAGATCAGACAACCCACAACAAACTTCAGGGAAGTCCAGGAAAGGTTCCTAGGATCAAAGCCCAACAAACCCAGAGCTCAAGGAGCAATGAAAAATGCCTCCAGGAGCTGAGGCCTGAGTTGAACGACTGGGGGGGGGGGATCCCCAGAAAACCCCACCCATAGAGCTGTGGGGTCAGAGCAGCCCGTCCTGGGTGCTTTCGGTGTCCTGGAGGTAGGAAGAGACGGAGCAGCCCTCACCCACCATTGTAGCTCTTGCCTAGTAGGTACAAACAGGGTTTGGAAGATTTTCCCTGAAGGTTTGTTGGTTAAAATTTTTTTTTTAAAAAAAAACTAAGATTTGTTGGTCAGTAGCAACTATAGTCCACAAAGTGTTTTGATCTCTTCCACTTCTGCTTTTGAGTCTTGTCACCCATGTTTAAGTTGAACACCGTTTGCTTTTCCTAAACCTTCATCATTTATGCGGGATCAGTATTTTCGCGTCACAGGTCAAAAGACTGACCCCCACCCGTCCAATAAAAAGAAGGGAGTCCATTTGATATCTGTGCACAGGAATAAGAATCCCGTTGTGTATATTTTCTGGAATCAGCTTTTATACTTTCTTTTGGTTGGAGTCTATTGCTGGCTGGTCTTTTCAATGAATGAATCTTGTGTTTTCAGCTGACAAGTGGCTTTCACGGCTGATATTAGAAACAAAACATTATTGGGATTTATCTTACTTCATATTTTAGTGTTGGCTTTGGTGTCCAAGATACTTGTAATTCAGAGCTGTAAATGCTAGGAAAGGTCAGGCGCCTGTAAACAGAGCAGGCCAGGGATCTCTGGCTGGATAACAAGCCCTGCAAGTTAATGTGTTACTCACCCAGGCTGCACATGAAATTTCAGCTGCTTTCATTATATTATGGAACATCTTGCTGTCAGAATTCGGTAAAATAGAAGAAAATTAGGGTAATTATAACTTAGCGTCTCATCATTTCCAAGATGTGGATTTGGGGATAATTTTGCCTTCTTGGTCTTAAACTCTTGTTGCCTGGATCATTTTCTTCTCAGTCTCTGAACTCAGAGCATCAAAGTGGCGAGAAAGCGGTTGTGTTTTTCATGGAGCTCTTGCTGTCAAGAGAATGGGTTTGAGCCTGGTGCACCTCTCCCCCTTCTCTTTCCCTCTGATGCAGGCTGTAAAAAAATTCAAGATTCCTTAGAGAAAAGAATTGAGTTGTTTAAAAAAAAATCACCCCCCCCCCCAAACCCAGCTCTAATTGGTCCCGGTACTAGAGTCTCCCTGGTCCTGGGCAGCTTCTTTCAGTTGGGTTGGAAAGCTTGCTGCAAAGGTGTAGTTAACTTATAGGATGTGGCCACTCTCTCTGTGTGTTGGAAAGGGAGGGAGGGAACCTGGCTCTGCCTCCTTTGGTTAAAACAAAGCCTTTTCCTGGTCCATGTGGCTGAACTGTGTAGTGGCTGTAAAGTCTGTTGGAGATAGGTTACAATGTTTACTACTACTACTATTACTACTGTTGCTACTATGTGCTGCAAAATCTGGTTGTTGTTTTTTTTAAAAACCTTGTAACCAAGCAACTTACAGCATGGGTAACAAAGCTTTGCTGCTGTGCTTGTGGGTTGTGCTTGGCCATATACATGCAGATGCATAGGGAGCCCTGAGTGGCTGAAGAAAGGCAGGTCCTCAGCTGTGCAAAAAACAAGGCCAGTCGCTGCCTTTAGAGCTTCCCCTCTTTGCTCCCTGCTAGCAGACACCAGAAGCAAATGTCTCTGGCAATTTACCCTTTGCTACAAACGTCCTTATGTGAGACTCCCACCAGCCACAGGAGGATGCACTTTAATTGCATCAGGCATAGGAAGAAGGGGTTACAGTTTGATGGAAAAGTAGTAGGTGTTGTGTTTGCATGCACATCTGCATATATATAAAAAGATGATCCCTCTAAGGCAGGGGTCTCCAACCTTGGCACCTTTAAAACTCAAAGCTGGCTGAGGAATTCTGGGAGTTGAAGTCCACAAGTCTTAAAGGTGCCAAGGTTGGAGGCCCCTGTTCGAAGGAATCCAGACGGATGGTCCTCCGGAGCCATTTCCTGCATGTGGGAAGGTTTGCCTCTCGGGTGGCCTTGGGGGGGGGGGCTGCATGTGCCCTGGGCAGGCAGGGTCCCACCTAGGCTCTGGGCTTGCCCGGGTGCAGAGAGGCTCAGCCGGGGGTCTCGGTTCTTGCTAGCGGCCCCCCCGCCTCGCCCTCTTCTTCCAGGCCGTGGCTGACCCACCTGTGTGTTTCCTCCTTGCAGACCGTTGATGATGAAGCGAGGGCAGCATAAATGAAGGACAAGTAAGGAAGGCAGAACGATGCCCAAGGGAGCGTGTTCTAAAACACCACAACCGGACGATTTCTCTCTCAGCAACAACATGGTGGAGAAACAAACGGGGAAAAAGGTAACGTGTCCCTCTCCATCCTTTCCTACTTGGCTCCACTGTGTTGGGGGGACCGTCTTCACCTGCCCTCTCCGCCCCTCCCCCCAGCAGCCACTTACCTGCCCGACAGCTGCCAGGTGAGCCACCCGTGCAGTGCAGGTTCCTGCCAGCTTCTCCACAGGTTTGGTTGTGAGGAGCCAGCAGGAAATTCCCTCGCTCCACGGCCGGAGGATTCGGTTAAGGGCAGCGGCCGGAACAGCAGAGATGGCTGCTGCTAAGCAGTGGAGTCGCTCTTTCTGGCTCCATCACTCAGAGATGGGAATTTCCCCACAGAAATCCAAGGGCTCCCTGAGTGTCGGTGCAGAGGCTAAAATGGGTGGGGCTGCGGGGGTCTCCCTGCTGTTTTTCTCCCCACCAATGCAGTGAAATATCTGGAAGAGGCAGGTGTGACTTGCAGTTTCCAGGAATGCTGGGACTGTGATCTCCAGAAGGTGATTCCCGCTGCTCTCCCTGGTTGCTAGCAGGGTGAGCGTGACAGGACTTATCAAGGAGAGACCTCCCCGCCTGGCTCACCTTTCCTGTTCGCCAACTGTGCAAAGGAGCCCAAAGTGCTGTGTTCACAAAGGGCAAAGCTGATGAATTGGTTGCAAGGAGGGGCCCCAGCCGGTCTCCGCTTTCTAGTTATCTGCACTGCCGTGTGCTGGAGCCATGACGGAGGGGCAGGGCGGCTGGTCACGAGGCCTTTGCTTCTAGGGGTCGCTGTGCCTGCACCTCTGGACCTCTGGAGCGCAGCTTTTAATTTGTCCTGTGTTTGTCAACACTTCCCAAGGGCTTCCCTCCCTCTGCTTGACTCCGCTCCCTGGGGAGGGGCCCAGGAGATTGCTCAGGAGGAATCTCATTCCAGGCCTTGGCCAAAAACTAGCGGTCAGGCTGGCCTTAAGCTCCAAGGGCCTTGTGGGCTGAGCAGTTCACTATCCGTTCCCCCCAAACGATCTGGTCCTTTCTCTAGATATTCCTCTGTAGCATGTCACAGCCAGCCAATCGGAAGCTGTTGTCCTTGCAGCAAAAACTTGCTGGATTGTGTGAATTTTGATTTTTGTTTCACAGAATTTAACGTATGTATCACCTAGGCTTTGATAAACAAGCTAGCAGGAGAAATACCAGCACAGTTTCTCACCACTGCTGTTTTCCATCTGCTCCATTAAAATGCAAAGCTAAAATCTTTCTTTGTAATATCTATTATCTGCTCATCTCCTCCCCCCTCTCCCTTCCCCTCTTCCCTCTCCCCCTCTCTCCATGTGCAACATGTTTTTTTGCTGATAGTTGTGTGTGTGTGTGTGTGTGTGTGTGTGTATGTATGTATGTATGTATGTATGTATGTATGTGTATAGATAGATAGATAGATAGATATAGATATATAGTGATACCTTGTCTTACAAACTTAATTGGTTCCAGAACGAGGTTCTTAAGGTGAAAAGTTTGTAAGACAAAACAATGTTTCCCATAGGAATCAATGGAAAAGCGATTAATGTGTGCAAGCCCAAAACTCACCCCTTTTGCCAGCCAAAGCGTCCATTTTTGCACTGCTGAGATTTCCCTGAAGTTCCCCACCAGGGGAAACCCCACCTCTGGACTTCTGTGTTTTTGCTATGCTGCAGGGGAATCCCAGCAGGGGAATCCCAGCATCACAAAAACAAGCGCTTAGCTGGCAACGGAAGTCCGGAGGCGGGGTTTCCCAGTAAATGGAGCATCAGTGAAATCGCAGCATCGCAAAAACACCAAAGTCCTCAAAACCCCACCTCCAGACCTCTGTGTTTTTGCGATGCTGTGATTTCACTGAGGCTCCCCTCGCTGGGAAACCCCACCTCTGGACTTCCGTTGCCAGTGAAGCACCCGTTTTTGCACTGCTGGAATTCCCCTGCAGCATCACAAAAACACGGAAGTCCGGAGGTGGGGTTTCCTCTGGAGGGGAGCCTCAGGGAAATCCCAGCAGCGCAAAAACGGGTGCTTTGCTGGCAACGGAAGTCCGGAGGCAGGGCATCCCAGCGGCAGCAGTGGGTTTGTAAGGTGAAAATAGTTTGTAAGAAGAGGCAAAAAAATCTTAAACCCCAGATTTGTATCTCCAAAAGTTTGCATGACGTGGCATTTGTAAGATGAGGTATCACTGTATATATATATATATATATATATATATGTCACATGTTTTTTGCTGAATTTGAAAATTAAGGGAGACTAGGATAGATCTATTTCGGCCTTATTTTGGCCTCATCAGCTAGCTATACCCACTGGGACTTGAATATATATAAATTTCACATGTGTCAGTACATTCAACTTTATACAGAACAAAATATTTCATTCCTTCACATCTAGGATGTGTTATTTGAGTGTTCCCCTTTAATTTTTTGAGCGGTATATATACTGCTTTTTTGGGGGGGAGGTATATATGCCCATCCTTATGTACCATCTGGGCGTTAATGAGGCATCAGTCTCTATTCTAAGGCAATGTAGAAGTATTTTCAAATCAGCTGCTTAGGCCCTCTAGCCCTCAGGAAAAATTAATGTTTAGAAAACAGAAGTGTGAAACATTAGTGAAGAGTTCCTCAGGATAACTAAGAGTTATTGGGCACTCTGCTTCCAGAACACTTTCTCTCGTAATGGTCATCCCTTGACTTAAGTGTTTGAGTCACAAGTTTTCTTTAAAAAAACTCCAACACCTCCAGGTAACTGATCTAGATACCTAATTCATTACAACAGTATGTCTCTAATCTAATGAGGTTTGGAAACTTTTTAAGGCCTTCCAAAATAGCAGTCTGCTTGCAATCAGGATTAAAAAACAAAAACACGCATTTTTAATGTGCTTAGTTCAATCTGTTCTCTACAATGGAATGTGCTGATTTTAACCCTGGATAATGAAGGTACCGGTGTTTCTAATTGCACTTCCCATGATGCCAAAATTGGTGTATAGCGCTATTGGAAAAATACAAGCCTTTAACTTTGTTCCATTGGTGGGGTTTCATCTACTGGAGAGTCTTTGTGTTGAAGCACGCAGATTCTCTCTGGATCAGGGCGCTGGTATGTAGCCTGCAAGCCCAACACTTCAGAGGCTCTTCGGTGGTTGCCCCATTACTGGAACGCTCTCCCCAGGAGTTCTGCCTTGGCAGCAAGAGCCAGAGTGGCTTATTTTCCCAGACATTTTAATAAGCCTCCTGGATTTTTTTTAAAAAGTCTTCTTTTTAAAATGTTTCATTTTATTATGGCTCTTTTATTATGCATTTAGTGATGGTGTTTGAATATTTTTTGTTTTAGAAATTCCTCTGAATGTAGTTTGTTGTAAGCTGCCCTGATAAAACCTGGCTTTAAACAGAATAACAAATTTAAAAGCAATCCCTGTTCATCTCTGCAAGGACCCAGCTGAAAAGCCCGGAGGCCCAGTGTAGAGGGCCCACTCCAGCTGTGCCTCTTTCTTGCAGAACCACTTGGAATCTCCGGTTTCTTTTGAATTTGTGTGAAATGTAGTTGGAATAGTTGGCCAGTAGTTAACATTGCTGAACACAAACCTTGATACAGAAAACATTTATTAAGTTCACCTGATAACCAGACGGTCTTCAGGACAGCCTCAACCCACAGCAAGGAACAGAGCAGTCTCCAACATCCCACCTAAAGCCAGAGAGAATCGGTGCAGGTGGTGCTGGCCAGTTGTTACTCTAGACATGCAGAGACGGGCTGTTGTGCAGGCATAGATAGCATTTTAAAGCTGACCATTTGATCAGGGGTGTCAAATGCAATTCCATTGAAGGCCGCATCAGGGTTGTGTTTGACCTCGGGGGGGAGGGGGCAAGTGAGGATGGGGCTTGGGGGTCCCGTTTCCACTGGCAGAGGCACTGTGGGCCAGTCCCTCCCTGTTTCCAGGGTAGCCCCGTGGACCAGATCCAGCCCACGGGCCTTGAGCTTGACACCCCTGCCTTAGATCACCTGCCCAGAGTTTCCCTGTCTTCTCCTTCGGTTGTGATGGTTCTTGATGGCCCTGGGGTGCAGAACTGCAGGGGGCCCATGGGCAGCACTGTGGGGCGCTCCAGAGGCCCCTCCCTCTGCTGAGAGAGCCAAAGAGCTGCCTGGAGACACCTTGGGCAGGTGGGGAAACTCCCTCCATCTGGAGGAGGGGAGGGAAGGGAGCAAGGGGACCTGTGCCAAAGAAGGGGGCTCTTGCTCCCCCTGCATTCAAGGCCTCACTCGTCTGTCTATGCTTTTGTGCAGCGAGAGAAGCCCCGTGGTTACCCTGTCGGCTTGGCCCAGTCGCCATCATTTTGATTTGGCAAAGGTTTAAAAAACACCGCAAAGTGGTCATCTTGGAGTGAAAGGTTGGACAGCCGTCTTGCAACTGCTGGGAACTTGGGGAATGGGCAGCCAAGCCTACGTTTGTTTTTCCCGGACAGTAGCTTGATAGCAACGTTGCTTAAGAAGGTCAACCTTGCTGATGGCCAATATGAGTGAGGGCTTTGCTGAAAATCCTAATTTCCCTGTGTGTTTTCTAGGATAAAGATAAAGTTTCTCTAACCAAGACTCCAAAATTGGACCGGAGTGATGGTGGCAAAGAAGTGAAGGAGAGAGCTACGAAACGGAAACTACCTTTCACCGTTGGAACAAATGGAGATCAAAAAGATTCAGATACAGGCAAGTGTGTATATACAATGTTTAAAAGTGGCCTCAGAATTGAAAGATTTTGGACAAAGGATGAGAAAAAACAACGTTTAACAGCAAATCTGCCCCCATTTTGATGGCACCTGTTCTTGATGCAGGCCCCTTTTAATATGCTCTGAAATCTTTGCTTCTCTTTTTTGGTATTTTGATGGTCTGTCCATTTGTATCTTTTCAGGAGGGCCAAAAAATTAAGCTATGCAGTTTTAGAGATAAAACATGCAATCATCAGATTACCGTTTTACAAGCGTAATCTCTCTGCCACCTACCTGCCTTTTAGCCCCGTGTGCTGAGCATTCACACATAAATGGTGTGTAGATCGTCACCTGTTTTATTCTGTCATACGTGGAGAAGCCACAGTTGGCCCTGAGCACCGTTCAGTAGCTGCATGTGTCCCACAGGTGGCAGCTTGGCTTCCCATAGTGCAGCCCTTTCATTGGGATTTAGCTGTCGGCCTCTGCATTCCCAAAGCTCTGCCTTCTTTCTCCCCAGTGCAAAGTGGGCTGAGTTGACTGGTTGGTGTTTGGTTTTCCTCTGGTTTTCCTTAATGACCAGAACATCCCCTTGTGCTCGGAAGGGGGAAGGCCTGTTTTTATTTATTTACTTCTCCGTACTGAGAGGGCGGGTCCAGCAGTCACGTGGGTTGCTCGCTGTCTAATCCGTCGAGGACTGAGCCTAGTCTTTAAAACGCCTGCTGGATCTGCCCCTTCCCCAGAATTCGCTCGGTCCTGCGATCCAGCAGGACTCGTGGTGGCTCGTTCCTCTCGCAAAACACCTTCCCTTCGTCTTCTTTCTATCCAGAGAAGTAAATTTAATATTGTATTTTACTTAGAGCTTGCTTTGGTTTGCACGCCAGCCTCCCTGGCTCAGCGCCGAGGGAGAAGCTGCGGCGTGTGTATAGCGGTTTTTTCCAAAACGCCCTGCTCGCGCTGCTGCCGGATTGTATTTTTTCGCAAATCTAATTGGCCAGGAGGTTTACCTGCAAGCTAAGGATTGTTTCAAAAAAGGGCTTTTTTTCCTCCTGCGGTGTGGGACTGTTAGCAAGCTTCCCTTGGTTGTCCCCCCAACTTTTGCCTTCCCTCCGTTTGCAAAATCGTCGGAGCGGTTTATTTTGGCGCGAAGGCCCTCGGCGCCCAGTAATTTTCGGCACTTGCGGATCGCCTGGCACCATTAAGTCCGCCGCTTGGCCCTGGAGTAAGCTGTGAGACCCTCAGGCCTTTTCTCCCTGGCTAGTTCTCCAAACCAGTGTGCTTTGGTTTACTTTGTTGAAGGTTAGCGAGGCCTGCCCCTCTGCACTCCCTGGCACGAACTCTGGTACCGACCAGATTGACCGTGAGTTGCAGACGCTCCTGGGCCTAGGAGCAGGGGCCCCTTCCTCTTGGGAACTTTGCCCTAGGAGCTTCTCCCACCAAATTTTGGCTCAAGTCTTGTCCCTGTAGTTTGTTCAGGCCATGACTTCGGTTCCCAAGAGAGGCACATCTAAAGGTGAAGGGGTTCCATCAAGGCCTCTCACCCAGCACCATTCGTTGTCATCTGGCTGCCCTATCTTCGGTCCTAGCAGGGCCTCGCAGACAACCACTCCGCTCCTTTCCGGAAATTCAAGAATCCCTAAGAGGTATTTCAAACCTCAGGCCTTCCAAGGTCCACAGATCCCCATCCTGGGATTTACGCGGGTTCTCCATTCCCTCACTCAGGCACCATACGAACCCCTAAGATCAGCATCCTTCAGGTACCTATCTTACAAGGTAGCATTCCTGGGGGCGATAACATCTGCCCGACGCATCTTGGAATTGGCAGCCCTTTCTATTCGGCAGGATCTATGCCAGTTCCATTTGGACAAAGTAGTCCTGCGCCTGGACCCCACCTTTCTACCCAAGGTCAGTTCCATGGTCCACAGATCCCAGGACATTGTGTTGCCTTCCTTTTGTTCCAACCAGAACCATCATCTTGCAGTCAGATGGAACACCCTAGATCTCACCAGAGCGCTGAGAATCTATATCCAATGGACGGGACCCATTTGAAGGTCTGAAGCCCTATTCGTGGCCTACCACCCCAGATCCCTGAGATCCAAGGTATCCTCAACCATAATAGGTCGTTGGATCAGAGGGACCATCTCAAAGGCTCGTGAGTCAGCTTCCCTCTCCATACCTAGAAGTATCACAGCACATTCCACAAGAAGTGCAGCCACACCTGCCGCAGGGGCAACTCAAGCTCCATTGGAAGAAGTCTGCAAAGCAGCCACTTGGGCCTCTCCAAACTCCTTCATAAGGCATTACAAAAACGACTCGTACGCTTCAGCGGATGCTGCCTTGGGCAGAAGAGTCCTCCAATCCGTTATCTCTCAGGATAGCGAACTCATCCCTCCCTAGGGACTCATCTATTGGGTATGTCCCACGTGACTGCTGGACCCGCGCTCTCAGTACGGGGAATAGGCGTTGATCGCTTACCTGAACCCCTCTTCTCGTACGATGAGCGGGTACAGCAGTCACTTCCCTCCCTGTTTTTCCTTTCTAACTATGGTTATTCCTTTAACCTGTATCTTTTCCTATCATGATAGTTGAACACTATTGAGCCACCACAATTGAGCCTAAGTCTATGGATTCGTGAATTCTGGGGAAGGGGCGGATCCAGCAGGCTTTTTAAAGACTAGGCTCGGTCCCCGACGGATTGGACAGCAAGCAACCCACGTGACTGCTGTAGCCGCTCATCGTACGAGAAGAGGCGTTCAGGCAAGCAATCCTGTCTTATTCCAGTGGTTCAGGAATAGAAAACCATGTCTGTGGTAAAATAAAGGAACACATGGATATGAATTTTGGCTATTTGAGGATAGCAACCCAGTGCCTGGTTTAGTGTGGATAGAGAAATATTGTGGTGTTGCCTAAGAATCCAGCTGCAGTCAACACCATTTTCATTGTGTAATTAGTTGGAAGATTGTCATCTCCACAGGAAATACCGTGATCCTTAAATATTAACCCAAATCATAAACTGCTTGTGGCTTTAGGTAATGGCTTGAAATGGGACTAAGGCTTTCTGTTGTTGGTTTCTGTTGTTTCTGATTGTATGGCTAGAAATTTCATGACCACTTCATGGCTTCTGAAATAAGGTTTGGCAGTTATTAGATTTCAGCTCTTTCTGGGGTCTCACGTGTAGAAGGCCTAGTTCAACTGCCTGCTTTGTTCTCTATAATTCTAATTTTATTCCAATCCTAATACTTCTAACACCCAGACGGGTCAGGACAATGAGTAGTAAGAGAATTCCTCTTTCCTGGCCTCTGAGTCTTGCACTTCTGAGGTCACTGTGCTTCTTCTATGATTCCCAGCAGTCTTCAAAATTGGCTAGAAGTAACTGGCTTATTTTTCTCCCATTCTCTGCAAGCTTATTCTGCATATCATTATATCTGCTACATGCAGGACAGAAGGAAACAGAAAAATAATCAGAAGCTGGGAACATATTTTAGAAATTCCCCTCTCTGCCAGTCCTGAAGAGAGAAGGCCTGGAGCTCTTCCAGGTCCACCCTGAGACTCTTGGTGCTCCAGATCCGGCAAGGGAGAGGCCTTATCGGCAGAAGGAGGCAGCCCTGCCTTTGAGGAGAGCTGCTAGGCAGGCGCTAGGCAGAAGCCGCTTCCCCAGACCCCGCATCTACTCTGGTGGGCTGCTGCTTTTCTTGGCTGCTGGCTGAGTCACAGAGCTGCCCAGAAGAGGCCAGAAAACTCTGGCTGGATTCGTGGGCGGCCTTCCTGTGAAGGCGTATGAGGTCCTGCGGTCTGCTTGTTTTCTGCTCCCTTGTTGTGGGAAGGCTTGCAGACGGCTGACCAGCTCCTCAGGTTAGGCCTCTGAAGCCCTGGGGCACTTCAAGCGAGACCCCCGGGGAGCGTGTGACCATGGTTTTTTTTGGGGGGGGGGAGCAAAGCTCAAACCCAGCAGATGGTCCCACTCTGTGCAGTGGCTGGTCTCTCTTGAAGGCGCCCCTGCCTTCTCCTGGGCTGGCACAGCCGTCCCTGGGCTGAGCACGTTGGTGGTGAGGAAGGTGGCAAATCCTCCCCCCCTTGTGACCTCCTCCTCCTCCTCCTCAATGCCTCCGCTCAGCTAGTGGCCAAACCTGCCTGGCTTCCATGTGAACCCCCAGAAAAATAGCCGTGTTTGTAATCCGGGAACGACAAGCACATCTCGAAGGGTCTCCTGCTGGGGAAGAATGGCCGTTCGCCCCAATATATTCAGTAGTCTTAAAGCTGAGGCTGGCCGGCCACACCCTCCTCTTTCACAGCCGCAGCTTGTCCAAAAGTTGCCGCTCAGTTTCAATTTTCAATGTAATAAATGGGAAACGCTGCGTTGTAGAGCAGCAAATGTCTCTTTTCCCAGATGTCTTAGAAGCAGGGAAGGTGTCCCTTAGAAATCCTTTCCCCTTGCAGGGCAAAAGCTCTTCCAGAAACGCCAGGGAGGAAGTGACGTCGTCTGCGGGTGATTTGCAGAATGCGCTATTTTCCTTCCACCTTTGCTTCCGTCATGTTACGTCCACAGGACAAGCAGCAAAGGCTGAATGTGGGTTTTCCTGTCTCCTAAACTGGGAAGCACCAAGGGATTCAGCCTGAGCTGGCCAGGAAGGTTAATACGTCCAGTCCACACTATAAAAACCCCTTAGTTGTTCACTAATGAAACCCAGGCCTTTCCAGAAGGTCCAGGAACTGCTAATGCCTACGTGAAGCCTCAGCTTTAAGAGTCTGTTGAAGGGGGAGGGCAGGGGGATGAAGTGTAGGCTCTTCCAAAGGGGTTCTGGGCACCAGCCTTCAGGGCCCTTCAAGGACCCTCGTTTTCTCCCACTGCTCCCCCAGTAAGGGAGGGTGGCCTGGGCAGGAAGCATCATCACTGCCCCGAGGTTTCTACCCCCCCCCCCTGGCAGCTGCTCAGTCTTTCCGCCACCTTCCCTGCCTTCTCCAGCTTTGGCCTGCCCACCCTCTGCCTCTCCCTCTGGGGCTGGGGCCCTTCCCGGGTTCCTCTCGCCTGACCTTTCCACCCTTTGCACCTCACCTGGACCCGGGAAGGAAGTGGATGCTCATGGTTTAAACAAGGCTTAAACAAGGGACTCGAAACCAAGACTTACGAAGAGAGATTGAGAGAACTGGGCATGGACAGCCTAGAAAAAAGAAGGTCTAGAGGGGACATGATAGCAGTTTACAGATACTTGAGGGGTTGCCACGGTGAGGAGGGGGTCTCTTTATTCCCCAGAGCACCAGAGGGCCGGACGAGGAACAATGGCTGGAAGCTGACCAAGGAGAGATTCAACCTGGAAATAAGGAAGAACTTCCTGACGGTCAGAGCGATCAACCAATGGAACTGTCTGCCAGGGGAGGTGGTGAACTCCCCAACTCTGGACACCTTCAAGAGGAGATTGGACTTCCATTTGGCTGGGGTGCTGTAGGGTTTCCTGCTCAGGCAGGGGGTTGGACTCGATGACCTAACGGTCCCTTTCAACTCTATGAATAAATAAAATAAAAGGCATAAACCAATGGAGAGGTTGGAATCCCTGCAGGAGCCGCCCAGCCAAAACGGCTGTCCCGTGCCCCAAACAGTGGCTAAACTGGGCTCTGCTAAACCCAGGGTTGACTCTAAGTTGGCTTTCTAGAGTGATGGTGGGTTGCTGACCATGGCACTGGAAGACTATAAAAAGCTGTTTTGAAGGTCAACTTGAAAACTGAAAAAGCGGAAAGCCAGGAAGGACCTCATTGGCCGAGGAGGGTGTTGCAGCCCTTGCTTTGCTACTCAATACCTGGGCTATTTTTCTCCTAGTGTGTTTTCCTCTTAGTAGTTTCTGTATCGATGATTATGGGATGGATCTCTTAGAAATTGCCTGTTTCTGTTGGTGTCAAGCTGGAGCTTCAGCGGTCTTAAGAGTCGTGGAGACAGGAAAAGGGAAGGGCATACCAAGCCCACACTGCCAGGGGAGGAGGGGCTGCCTATCCCAAGGGGAGAAAGGCCGCTCTCGGTCTCGCTTCAGCAGGCAGGCATTCCGGGAGGGGAGGGGGTTCTGCCTGGGGCCTTTCCCCCCCAGGGCAGAGAAGGAAACGCAGGGCTGGGCTGTTTTGAAGCAGAGCCGAAGGCAGCAGCTCTTGTTCTCCATATCAGCGTCTGGAGCAAACGCTCTGCAGGAGGAAACCTCCACAGAACAAAAGGGGAGGGGCAGTCTAGCCAAGGGTCAGCCGTGCTTGGTTGGAGGTTGATCATTAACCTACCTTCTCAACTGTCCTGCCAGCAGATGCCGATTCCACCCAGGCCTTAAAAATTGCAGAGTGGTTGGTGCCTGGGACTAAGTTGAACATGCGGCCAGGGAGGTGGGGGGAAATGGACTGGAGCTTGTCCTTCCCATATAGACAGGGATGGATGAGCTTCCCTCCCTGAGACCACCCAGCTCTGGGAAAGAAGGAGAGGAACCAACCACAACTAGCCATGGCCAACACACCTTGGAACAACTCGCTACGGGACAAGAGTTACACTAATATCAAAGAGAGAACAAAATAAAATATGAAGGACAAAAATTTAAAATAGTTTGAAAATTATTTTAAATAATTAAATTGATTGTTGAATTGGCCGTGGCAAGTTATCCCATTCTGATCGACAGGCGCCTGTCCTGTCCTGCTCATTTGGGGGTGGGGTGGGGGGAGAAATGGGGCTTAACATGGTCTGTTTCTGAACCAAGGTTTGTAATTTGGGAGGGTAGAGATGGTAACTATCTACAATTGCTGCAGATAATGAGGGAGTTTTTAGACCACTTTTCTTTCTTCCCTCTTTTGCTTAATTTTTTATATATTTTTCTTTTGTCTATCTTTTATAGTTCTGTGATTTTGTGTAAAATTCTCTTTTAATTAAAAAATTACGTTTAAAAAATGGTTTGCTTCTGTTAGGTAGGTTACTGTTTGGGAAAACCTATATACCATATACATGCGATATCAAACCTATGGCACGCGTGCCCAAAGTGGCATGTGGAGCCATGTTGCTTGGCAGGCGTGGCATCGACCACGTCTGGCGCCCATGCGCCCATGCCAATCAGCGGGCCTTTGTCCGTTCAGCAGTGCAGAAAACTGAAGAGCTGGTCTTCCATTTTCCAGCACTGCTGCCTGTGCGCCGGCCAGCTGATTGGTGTGTGCGCATGCACAGCAGTACCTGGAAGACTGAGGGGAAGTTCATTTTCTGTTGCGTGCACGCAGAGTGATCCCTTTTCAGCACTTGCTGCTGTGCGCATGCTGCCGAAAGGGTTTGCCCTCACTGCTCTGTACTGTACCGAAACGTGGCTCAGAATCTCCCCAGCTGAGAAGGAGCCGCCCTCCGCCCGCTGGTGCCCTCTGTCTGGAAGCCGTGCGCCCTGGGAGGCAGCTTCAGACTCTGGCTCCCTTGACCGCTGCACAGGAGGCATTTTAAGCACCGGCCTGGGCTCCTTGGGGAAAAGTCGGGCAAAGCCGGAGCGGCCTCCCTTGCAAAGGACGAGCTTGAATGCAGAAGAGAATCTCATATTATAGAGCTGGAGAGGGTGACAGAAATGGTCTTGCTTCTTTCAGTGTTCCATTTTTATAGCTATCTTCTACATAGATAGATTTTTTTTAAATAGCTGGCAAACATATAGAATATAGTTTGTCGGCTATAAAAAAATAACTTCCGTGAATTAATTAATTACTTACTTACTTACTTACTTACTTACTTACTTACTTACTTACTTACTTACTTTATTTATTTATTTATTTATTTATTTATTTATTAGATTTGTATGCCGCCCCTCTCCGTAGACTCGGGGCGGCTAACGACAATAATAAAACAACATATAGCAAATCTAATATTTAAAATAACTAAAAACCCTTATTAAAAACCAAACATACACACAAACACACCATGCATAAACTGTACAGGCCTGGGGGGCAGAAAATCTCAATTCCCTATGGGCTCTGGAGGGGCCGAGAGGCAAAAGGGAAGCAGGGTGCTCCCTCCCATATTTGGGAATACCAGGGGGATTCGACAGAAAAAAACCTCATATAACTCTTCCCTGGTACAAGCTGATACAGAAGGAGAGCCTGGCTTAGAGGTTGAAGCTGCTGCCCTATTGGCAGACTCCCCAGGTTCAAATCCCAGTAAGGGTATGACTAGCTGATGAGAGCAAAATAACTTGAAGTAGATCTACTTCTACTTCCGAAGGAATTCTGATGAGACAGAAGCCGAATATATGCAATCTAGAACCTCAGTTCTCTGTGGTAGGTTTTCAAACAGACTTCAGTGTATTAGGAGCAGAAACCTGGAGGAAAGATGTTCAGATATTCACATTGGTACATAATGCGTGAAAAACCTTCTCTCTGGTGGCAAGAGGAACCTGTGTGCCTTCTGGGTGGAAAGATAGGCTACCTATGGAAGAATAATGAAGTGCACGGGAGCTCATTCCTTCCGGGCCACACAAGCTCACAAAAAGACCATCAAAGCTGGCGACGATATTGTTATGCCCTGCCTGCCCTGAGCTCCCCCGTCTCCGTGGCCTCGTCCACCTCCCTCAGGTGTAGAGCTACAATGCTCAAGCGGCCGGATGTTCCTTAACTGAAGTGTCGCCCTCTCTGGTTCCCAAAACGTGGAAAGAGGAGCCCATGTTGGAGGCAGCTTGGTCCACTCGCCTGAGCAGGCCTTGGTGGTCCTCCGTGCTGACCCTTGCCTTCCTGGTACAGAGTGGTGAGTTTGCAATGCTGGAGGAAGGAGGGGGATTCTCACCTTCTCCTTTGACTGCAATCCCCCCCCCAAGCTGTTCAGTCTGGCCGCTGAAGTGGGGGGGGGAGGGTATTTTGTTCCCCACCTGTGTTTTTAGTGATGCCTGTGAGCTGCCTAGGATCATCCTAAAGACAGGTGGCCCTGTAAGTTCTATCAGTGGGCATCTTTGGCTCCTTGGCTGGAGGTTGGACTGGTTCTTTGGGAAGAGGAGGCTTATTAGTCACTAGACGGTTAATTGTGCAGAGAATCACGAGGAACAGGTTGCCGGCTGGTGTCGAGAAATGTCTCGGTGTGCAGGAGAAGCTCACTTGTGTGTGTTTTTGTTGCTGACTTCAGTGTTGTCCACACGGTTGTTGACTCGGGGGGGGGGGGGGCTGTTCTGCCCAGCCCTTTCCCCAGGGTGCTGGGCTTTAAGAAAGAAAAAGAAACAGGGGTGGGGGGGAGAAGATAAAAGGTGGCTCCAGCCTAGTAGCCAGAGAGAATCCCTTGAATGTTGGAGGCCACACCCGCGATGTTACCTGAGTCTTTAAGGCCAGGCGCCCTCACCCACAGAGAGCCGGGCCACACATTATCCTGCCCCCCCTTGGCACGGTGGCACCGAGAAGAATCTGGGTGTGGGAGGCAAAAGCCGCCTCTGGCTTCCGTTTTGCAGACTGAGGATGAGGGGCCAGAAAGTGTCTGAGGATGAGGATGAGGATGTCATTAACGTGGTCTCTTCCTCATTAATAGTCTCTCTTGTGAAGAACGTTGCCTCTTTCTCACTTTTGGAAAGGGATCAGAAACGGTTTTTGTCTCTGTTTCCGAAGGGCAACTGGGGGGGGGGGGGCTAAGAAAAACCCTTCAGGTTTCCTGGCAAGGACTGAGTCTGGAGGAACCTGAGCAGGGAGAGGAGACCGGCCACAAGGCCACGGAATGGCCACATTTCTGCTTTTATTTCAGCCATGACAAATAGTCCAGAGTCTGAAAAGCGTATCCAAGCATCCGGAAGAGTTTCAGGCAGCGTTTTTTTCCGGGAATGTCTTTGTCTCCGCAAAATAGAAGGCTTGTTGGTCCACTCAGTCGGTGGATGAAGGCAGGTCCCTGCTGTCCTTTCAGATCCCGGAGAAGTCTTCTTTCAGCTGCAGGGTCAGAGCGATATTTGGCCGACTATTTCTACAGTGCCCATTTAGTTGTCAGTGCTTGAAGCCCCTCCACATTATTGCTGCTTTCGTCTGATAAGCTGCTGGCTCAGTTTTCTTCAGACAAAATACTTGAAGAGCCCTTTAATGAGAATGAAATTGGGCACCACTGAGAAGCCCCCCCCCCCCCAGAAGCCGTGGAAGGGGGCTCACTTCTTCTCTGAAGGGCCCTGGGTGCAAATAAGATCACTTTTGTAGTCTGCCTGGACCAGTCCTTCCCAATTATCTTCCATTACGGCCCCCCAGGAAGGAGTAAACATTCCCCCCTCCCAACTCTCCACCAGCGTGATTGGGGTGCAGTATGTTTAAGTGACCCTTTAATTTATTTGGCTTCATGCTGTCCACTGCCAACATTTTTAGACACAGTCAACATATCGCTCTTTCCTCACCTCCACCGTAGCCACAGTGAAGCCAAATGCTACACACGCTTCTTTGTCCTATTTGCTCGTCTTTGCTTTCGGGAGACTTGTGTTTGTCTCACGATCTCCGTCTCTCTCCTCCTTTCTTTTCACCCCTGTTCAATATTTTTCCATGGTGTCTCTTAAGGGTTTGTTATCTGCACATCATATCTCTTGCTCTGTGCTTTGTGCTATTGTTCAGTGCAAAACCTCCCTACTCCCTGCAGCAAAATAAAAGCACGTACCTCGGAGTCACGTGCCCCCCCGCATTGCTCTGAGCCCCCCTCCGCCCCCCACCATTTGAGAAACACTGGAATGCAGCCGCCTGATATTATTTGATGGGAATGCTTGTTTCTTTTTGTTATAAGTTTGCATCAGGATTTGCTGCTAGGTCTTGTTTTTTTCTGGAGAACCAAATTCCTACATAAACAGCCTTCTTCCATCTGGCCCCATTTCAGTGTTTTGGCCCCTCCCTTCCTCCGCTCCCCACGCTG
The DNA here is from genome assembly GCF_031021105.1 of Erythrolamprus reginae. Lineage (NCBI taxonomy): Eukaryota > Metazoa > Chordata > Lepidosauria > Squamata > Dipsadidae > Erythrolamprus > Erythrolamprus reginae. The sequence continues at coordinate 674,394 of NC_091958.1, forward strand.
GATTTAGTTTAGTTCAGTGCATATATAGATATATAGTGTATTCTGCTGCCTTCCTCCTGGTAGTGCTACTGTCTGTCCCCTGCCCATCCTTCCCTCTTTCCTTCCTTCCCTCCCCCCCTCCCTTCCCTCCTTCCTCCCTCCCTCCCTCCCTCCTTCCTTCCTTCCCTCCTTCCTTCCCTCTTTCCTTCCTTCCCTCTTTCCCTCCCTCCCTCCCTTCCCTCCCTCCCTCCGTCCTTCCTTCCTTCCTTCCTTCCTTCCTTCCTTCCTTCCTTGGCGTTGCTAGAATAATGTGGCATCCAACTGGTGGTCTTCCTGCTTTCTCTGCCGCTTTGTGCTGAAGATCTGGCTGCATTTCCTCCCACTCTAAATCTGGGTGTTTTGCACACTTCCCGTATCCACAGCTGCCTAGAACAATCGGCAGTACAGGATCCCTCCTCCGAGGCCCGGCTCCATTTGAGCGAAGCCCACTTCCTTACATCTGCACCGGCCTTGTGCCAACGTTTGGCATTTTGGGGTGCGCCTGAGTCCCTGGGAGAAGAGCCGCTCTGCACATGAAGCTGCAGATGATTTTAAAAAAGGGAAGCCGGCTGTGGGACATTCTACCCTGCCTCCCTCGCTCTGTGCACCACTCTGGTCTCTCTTTATTGACCTTGACTGGCTGTGCACTCGGAAACGTGTTTTTCTGAAGACGAGACCCTCAGGGCCAAGAGGGCGGATTCGGGAGACCAGCGGCCTGCTGCTTTTCTGAGGTCGCCCGTTGCCCCTTTGGGAGCCACCAGGCGCTGGGTTGTTTTCAGACCTCCTGCCTTGAGTTGCTCTCTGCCCCTGCAGCCCCCTTGCTTTGAGGCCTGCAAAAGAGAATATTTGGGGCCAGTTGAAAGAGACCTTAGAATCTCTCTCCCGCTAGATTTGGAATCGCCAGAGATTGAAATTGTTCCACATTAAAGTTTCATTTGACTTAGTGTGAAGCATCTAAGGTGTGTGGCTTCCTTCGCTGGACCTTGTCTTTTTTTTTTAGAGTAGCTTACTAAGCCTTTGTGCTGTCACGAGTGCAAGTTTCATTATTTTCAGCTCGATGTCCCCTTCACGGCCCAAGTGGGAGGAGTGCCCTCCCTGCTGCCCCAATCCTAGGGGTTTGGGTCATGCCTGGGATTGTTCAGGAAGCGGCTGCCAGCGGGCGGTTCTGGTGAACCCTGCTTTGCAGCCCCACCAGCCCCGCGTGCCCCCCCCTTGAGGGCAGGCTGGAGAGAAGCTTGACGGGGAGGGGAGCTGCCGGAGGAAGGGAGGGCTTCACCCACCGTGCAGGGGTTAGGCAGGTCAGGCCACTTTGGCCAGGGCGCCCAAAGGAACCAAGCGAACAGCTCAGGAGGGGCCTTCGCAGTTGGCCAAAGCAGAACACGGGAGGGGGCATTGTCCGAGAGAAGACGCTGCTGCGCTTCACTTGGGGTAAGAGGTCCGAGGAGGAGGATCGGAGGGTCCTTTCCCAGAGCCCCTCCCCCCCAGCACAGAACCCGTTATGGACACAGGACCTTCATCGAGAGGGTGACCTTCTAGGAATGCATTGACTGTGATACAGTTGGAGTCAATTGGCCCGGCTGTCGGCTGATGAAAACAAATTCCAAGTCAACTTTGAACTAATTTTTTCACTTCAGAAAATTCTGCACTTCTGGAAGCAGCCGAGAGGACGGACGTCAGCAGCCCCAACTTTGTGGAGAGAGTTTTTAGCGCACAGCATTTTGTTGTTCTTGGCAAAACTTGGTTGTGATTCAGGAAGTCCTGCTCAACCCCACGGAGGGAGGGAGGGAGAGGGAGCGAGGGAGCGAGGCCAGAGTCACAAGCTTCGGTCACCTACCAAGGCAGAGGAGGGGGGGGGCTTTGCCCACCTCCCAGTTTCCTGCTCCCCTCCCCCAGCAGAAGCTGTTTTTCCCCCTTGTCTGAGTTTCTGAAATCTGACCCAGGAGGGGGAGGGCCAGAGCCCCTGCCCGTCTGCTGTGGCCACCCCCTCCTTCCTCCTTCCTGTTTACATACAGACTCCCTTCCAGTTACACTCCCTTGCCTTGGCCAGGACTTCCCCCGGGCTCCAGGCAGGGCAGAGGCTGCTGTGCAGGAGCCTTCTTTGTGTGTGTGTGTGTGTAGGCAGCCCCAGCCTTCTTTGGCCAGGGCACACCTTTCCAATTTTGAAGCACACCCTGTGGCTGGGTGGCAGGCTGCCTTTCCCCAGAGGTCCAGGACCCGGTTGGAGAGAAGAGTCCCCGAAGCTGCCCTGGAAGGGGCCGGTCCTCTCTCCCCCCTGCACCAGGTTAATGTACTTTGGCCCTTGCTTGCAGCTGAGTCCTCTGGACTCAGAAGGTAACTGGGGCTTTCCCAGACCCCCCTCCCTGTGGAGAGTGCCACAAAGTAATGTGTAATCTGAGAATATGTGCTGGCCTCTTTTTCTTTGCCTGCTGTAGAATGAGCCATTATTTATTCCCTTTCTAGCATTCCGGATTTACGTGGCATCCCATATGGGGGAAATTCCATATTACCAGCACCGAATTTGATATTAAGTTTCTGGGGGAAAGTATCCCCCCCCCCCCCTTCTCCTGTTTCAAAGGCTGTCAGAAGAGTTTTGGAGTTGTGCACAGCTTCTGTAATATCAAATGTTGTAACTGTTCCTGGCATCCTCCGACTCCCCCCAAAATACATCCAAATATGCAATGCAGCATGTTCTTCCCTGGTTTGTGGTATATTCCTGCCCCTCTGTGGGAACTGCTGTAGGCGGCTGGCTGGTGACTGTGGAAGAAGGCCTCCATTGTTGGAGCCCTTCCTCCTCCTCCTCTTCCTCCTTGCCAGGATGAGGCACCTGGCGAGTGTGGGAATGAAAGGGAGCCTTTTGCCGCCTGTGCCAGAGCTTTGAGACCATCCTCTCTTGTCCTCCAGGGTTTCCATTCTTTGAAACGGCTGCCAATTCTGACAGAGATCTGGAGGTGGGAGCCCACAGGCTTTGCTCTCTAGTTGACACGGGATCTTTCCTGCCTTCTGGATCAGGGAATCTCTAGATTTCACCCTGCCAATGGTATGAAGTCACGGGGCCTGGCAGGCGGTTCACTTTTTCTGTTTGGGTTTTGGTTGAAGTGAGACTTCACTGGGCACTAAACTCTTTTCTGAGATTTGGATATGAACAGTAAATGTTTGCACTTTGATTTTAGGAAAATCGGCCCTGGCTGTACTTGTGTTTCAGAGTCCAAGAGGCAGGTTGGCCCTCAGAGAAGGCTGCACCTGCTCAGATCTAGGGACGGTGTGTGTGTGTGTGAATACACTTAGGCAAGAGAATCTGCTTCCTACCTTGAAATCAAAAGATCTCGGTCCTACTTGCAGAAGTCTTCATGGAAGACTTAATGGAAACCTCCCTACCCAAAAGCCGACTATAGTGGTGCCTCTCCTTATGAACTTCATTCGTTCCGTGACCAGGTTCTTAAGTAGAAAAGTTTGTAAGAAGAAGCCATTTTCCCCATAGGAATCAATGTAAAAGCAAATAATGTGTGTGATTGGGGACACCACAGGGAGGGTGGAGGCCCTGTTTCCTCCCAGGAGATTCCTAGAGAGGCCCCACAGAGGCTTCTCCCTGCCTTTTCCAGTTACAGTTTCGGAGGCTTGGGTTTGTAAGTGGAAAATGGTCCTTGAGAAGAGGCAAAAAAAATATTGAACACCTGGTTCTTATCTAGAAAAGTTCGTAAGTAGAGGCGTTCTTAGGCAGAGGTACCACTGTGTATGGAAAGTGGTGGGGCGGTATTCTGTCTGGGTGCCCCCAGACTTCAACACCAACTGGAAAAAACAGCCAGACACGCTGGTAAAAGCAAAGGCACTTTATAGTTTGAAAAATAAACACAGAGAAAAACCTGTTCTTCCCAACAGGCAGGCTATGAGGCTTCACAGCAGAGTCCTGACGGCCAGACAATACAGCAGACTTCTTGCTGGCACCCACACCACTGTAGAGAATAAGACCCACGCCTTTCCCCCCAAGGTTTCAGCCTTCAAGGCCACAAGCCAGAATCAGAGACGTCAAAGATCACAGCCAGGTCCCAGGACTCCCAAAGATAATACTCCACAATACAGGAAGGGTGGGTCTGCCTTTTCAGCCTTTCTGGGGAGAACCACACCCAAACCCAGCTGTTGCCTATTTAGGGCTGGAAGTACCTGGCTAATTGTCCCCTTCGTTGTGCTGCTCTTCTCTGCCTGAGATCGATGATGGCTTGTGCATTTTCATCTAAGGACTCCAGGCTGCTTGCTGGGGAGAGCTCCACCCCGGGGGATTCTGGCTGTTCTCCCTCTCCCTCGGCCTGATATTCCTCCTCCCCGTCTGCCTGGGCCTCCTCCTCCTCCTCCTGTTCCTCATCCTCCCCCTCTGAGCAGGGAGCCGGCAGAGGTTCAGCCGTTCCCTGAGGAGCCTCAGACGGAATCACAACAGGCGGGGAGTCGGGTCCTTTGGAAAGAATAAGCTTAAGAACTGTGTTCTGGAAAGATTTTTGGGCTGTGCCAATGCCTGTGTTTTGTGTCTCTCTGGCCCCACAGAAAAACAAGGTCCTGAGCGGAAGAGGATCAAAAAGGAACCGGCGGCTCGCAAGCCCAGCCTGCTCTTCGGAATGGGGCTGTCGGGGATCCGGGCAGGTTACCCGCTCTCCGAGCGCCAGCAGGTGGCCCTCCTCATGCAGATGACAGCAGAAGAGTCCGCCAACAGTCCAGGTGGGCCCAGGAGCTTCTGCGTCTTCCCAACGGAATTCCCCCCCTCCCCGGAACCCCTGGGCCAGTGTTCCTCAGTTGTTTCCTGTTATCCCCCCCCCCCCCCCGAAGAAATAAACATCCCCCCCCACACACACCAACCCTCCGCTGGGATGATTGTTTGCAATATTCAGCACGTTTTTGCTGGAAAAAACTCAAGTGGCTTATCAGCGTGATTGGGGTGCAATGTGCTTAAGTGATGCCTTAATTTATTTGGCTTCATGCTGTCCACTGCCAACATTTTTAGACATAGTCAACACTCCGGTCTTTCCTCATCTCCCACCGTAGTCACAGGGAAGCCAACCGGTACATTCCTTTCTCCATTAGCTTTTGGGGGACTTAATGTTTGTCTCATGAACTCTGTCTCTCTCCTCCTTTCTTTTCATCCGTGTTCAATATTTTCCCACGGTGTCTCTTAAGGGTTTGTTAAATGCACTTCACATCCCCTGCTCTGTGCTGGGTGCTATTGTTCGGTGCAAAAAACTCCCTGAGGCAAAAAAAAGCACATTCCCCAGGGTCACACGCCCCCCCTGGCATCGCTCCACCTCCCCCCCCAAGGGGCCCCACCCCACTATTTGAGAAGCACTGCACGGACAAACGTTGTAAGTGGGCAGAGTTTGTGCTGGCACCGGAGGGTTGGGGGATGCCTCTTAATTCCTGGTGTCCGAGATGCTTTTCCACCACTGCTTCCTTATAGTAGTTGCCCCCCCCTCAGTCTGTCTGTCCCTCTTGTGCACAGCCCCCTCTAAGAGCCTTAACCAGGCTCCTCCTTGTGTTTCTCTCCCCCCCCCCCCCAACAGTGGATACAACACCAAAGCACCCCTCCCAGTCTGCAGTCTGTCCGAAGGGAACTCCCAATTCTGCCTCCAAAACCAAAGATAAAGTGAACAAGAGAAACGAACGCGGAGAAACGCGGCTGCATCGGGCGTCCATCCGGGGAGACGCCCGGCGTGTCAAGGAGCTGATCATCGAGGGCGCCGATGTCAACGTGAAAGACTTCGCAGGTAACCGCGCGGGATGAGCGGCCCAACGGCAGGAACGGCTGGCGGAAGGTTGGCCAGCAAGAGGGTTTGTCAGACTCTGGGTTGAGCTACGGAATTAGGGGAACACAAGAGCCTGCTCGGAACAAGCGAGGGAAACCCTAGAGCAAAACCCATGGATGTTGTGTGTTGTTCTTATAGCGAGAGAGAGAGAGACGGGCGAGGGAGGGAGATAAAAAGACCTAAAGCATCACAGAACGCCTTGATTTGGAACATTCCTCAATGCCGACTCTTCATTTTAAATTTGTTACATATTCAAAGTTGTAACTGTCTAGTAAGACAGTAGCATTTTAATCCTCTGAGATAGTTTTGCTTAGCTGCTGCTTTCTGGCAGGGTTGCCCCCACCTCCCTCCCTCCCCCTCCCTCCCTCCCTCCCCCTCACAAACACACCTTCTGTTCGTCACTCCTTGCATTGCAGGAGCTAAATCCAGAGGTTCCTTGGGCTGTGTTTTCCGCCTGGGCATTTGCACACAGAGCTGTTGAGCCCTGAGCAACTCCAGAAATGCTCATTTTTCTCTCTTGTCAAAACTACACCCGAGCAGAATTAGATAGACAGACGTGTTCTCTGATGCAAAAGTTTAACAAAAATAAGTGTACATTTTTTAATTCACTAAATTTCTGTTGCCTTCCGTTCTCCCAGAGAGCAGCCAGCTGCGTTATATATGTTACTAACCCAAAAGCCAAGATGGGCTAAGTGATAGACAAGCACCCAGTTTCTCCAGATTTATCCCAGTGCTCATGGGAACATGGGCCTGCGTGTCCCCTACATGTGACCAATGCGTACTTTTGCAGGCTGGACCGCTTTGCACGAGGCCTGCAACCGAGGCTACTACGACGTTGCGAAACAGCTGCTTGCTGCAGGAGCCGAGGTCAATACCAAGGGTTTGGACGATGACACTCCCCTGCACGATGCCGCCAGCAATGGACACTACAAGGTCAGCTTTTGCCTTGGCCGAAGGGCAGCGTCTTCCTCTTTTCCAGGTTGCCCCAGGCCACCAACACAGAGGGTAGCTCTTGCTGCTTCAAAACTCCAGCAAACACACACGCACACGACTTGCGACAGTGGGATTCTCTACTCCTGTCTCCCCAGTGCCTCTCCCCTCCCCGAGATGCCCCGGTGCCCTTTGGCTCTCCTGAAGAGGAAGGCAGAGCGGCCTGGTCAGGGCACGAGGGGTGTAAGCAGGAAGGAGGCTTTTTTCACCGAATCAGACCGAGGCTGCCCATAGCCTCCAAAGACTTTCCCCCACAAAGGAGGAGCTGGGGGCTTGAGTGAAGTATGGACAAGTGTGTTTCTTCTGAGTTGTGATCTACATTCTGCAGATTTCAAGTTCCATTAATACAAGCTGGTAGGGAAGTTGACTTTAATTTGTGTTGTTTGACCTTCTCTTGGTGAAAAGCACCTGACTGAGATTTTTGTTTCGTTAGGTGGTGAAATTGTTGTTACATTACGGAGGAAACCCTCAACAACTTAACAGGAGGGGGGAGACGCCACTAAAAGTGGCCAACTCCCCCACCATGGTGAACTTGCTCTTGGGAAAGGCCACGTATCCTTCCAGTGAAGAGAGCTCCACAGGTGAGAGGCGGCAGGTGGGGCGGAAACTCTGCACCTGTGGGGGGGGAGGGGGGGTGCAGAGCTCTAAACAGGCATGGGGAAGGGTGGTGGTTTGGTGGAATAGAACAAGGCCTGTGGGATTGGTCCAAGCGTCCTTCGCCCTCCACTGACCAGTATTGCCTTCAGGAATAGTGTCTGTTGCTGTTGGTCCCGGGTTGTGAAAAGAGCCTCCAATTTACGTAATGCTCAGGAATGTCCAGTCCTTCCCTTCCGTGGCCCTGGCCCCAGTTCAGTTGTGGTTCTTTGGGGCTTGGTGTGCCATTCAGAACACTGTGCCCTGTGGGCTTTGACACACGTGTCGCAGGATCGCCATGACTGCCCTGGCGAGATTGACCTGGACGCTGTGCCCCTGGGGTCTCCACTGCCCATCCTGGAGAAGCTCCACATGCAGAAGCTGCATCCCGGAGAGGAGAGGCCGTTCCCTTCGTCCAGCGGTCGGGATATTGAGCAGCCTTTCTCTAGGGCGGCTCCCCCTGCCTTGCGGGCTTTTAAGTGGACTGCAACTACAATTCCAGGAATTCTTAGCCAGCAATTCCAAGAAGGGGGGCTGTCCAGAGACAGAGGCTGGGTCAGGACCAGTTCCATTGAGAGTCCAGCTTGGTGTTTTGTTTCTCACCTGTCTTTCTGCTCTGTAGAGAAGCTGTACTGGCATTTTATGTGTGGAGTTGGGGCAATAATGGAGTAAGAGACCTTGGATTAGTATCCTTTCTCTAAGCTGCCAATTTCATCCCTGCCAAGACGGTGCCATTCCTGCACTCCCGGCCATTTGCAAAACACACGGCAACATCAGGATGCAGATAGAGGGAAGACTTAAGTGTCATGGGCCTGGTTGAATGAAACACTCCCCTGTTCTTGGAGAGTGGGGGGAGGGGGGATGCAGAGAGTGGCCAGCACATCTCCACATTCACTTAGAGGTGCAAGCAGTGATGTGGAGATGCATGGCCCAGGCACACAAATAGGGGCCTTGGGACAGCTCTGGAGCCTCTAAGGCCGTCTGGGAACAGGTGGTGGGGGACGCTGGGCTGACCCCCTCCACGAGGCCATTACTCGTAGGCAGGAAAAGCTTCCGCTCTGGCAGAAAACCCCCCAGTGGCAGCGGTCAGAAATCAGATGAGGGGAGGGGAGAAATAAGGCTTCATTGAGGTCCTCCCTTACGGTGATCACCCCCCATCCCCTCCCGAACGATGGCCCAACCCACGAGGGAGCATAGTGATCTTTCTGAGAGAAAGAAGCTTTGCAGACTTAGAAAGTAATTTCCAAGGGTGACTAGTGGCCCAGAAAAGGGGAAAATCCCCAGTCCGACTCTGGTCTCCCCAACGAACCCAAAATGCCTCTTCCCAAGTTCTCCTCACTCCAGGAGTTAAGGGTCTGCAGCAAAGGGATGAGAGCCGTCCCGCTTACAAGAGCATTGTAGTGGTTACTGAGATAAATGCACACGCTGAGCCCTTTTAGAAGCCCTTGTAAATATTAAGTGTCAGTGCTCCACCTTTTGCAGCTGTGGAAGCGAAACCCCAGGGACGGAGGCCTCTCGGTCTGCTGCAGAGGCCGCGCCCCGGGGGTCCCTTGATGGACATGAGGGCAGGGCTGCTGCACTGCGCCTCTAGCCCTGGGTTGGCCCCGCAGACCCCCTTTCGAAAGAAGCGGATGTTGTCCCCAGCAGCAGCTCTTACTATAGATTTGCCCCCTTTCTGCCCAGATGCGCCAAGTGGATGCCAGCCATTGAGTCCCTGCGCAGCTTTGGCCTTTTACCCCAGAGGACCCCTCGGACCTCCGTATAGGTAGAGCAGCCCCAGCTATGCCTTACGCACGGAAGATAGATTGTCTACTCAGGTATTGTGAGCAGGTGTCTGTGGAGAACGCTGCCTAGGTGTGCTTAGGTGTGCCTCCCTTCACCCGCCGTGGTGTTCTTGCTTTTGCAGAGACTTCGGAGGAAGAAGACGCCCCGTCGTTTGCGCCCTCCAGCTCCATTGATGGCAACAACACGGACTCGGAGTTTGAGAAGGGTCTGAAGCACAAGGGGAAGAACCAGGAGGCCCCCAAGGCTGCCACACCCGTGAAGGACGAGTACGAGTTCGACGAGGACGATGAGCAGGACAGGGTCCCCCCCGTCGACGACAAGCACCTGCTGAAGAAGGACTACAGGAAAGAGACTAAGGCCAATAACATCATTTCCATCCCCAAGATGGAAGTGAAAACCTACACTAAAAACAGCACAATCGCACCAAAGAAAGCCGCTCATCGCATCCTTTCCGATACATCGGACGAAGAAGAGGGCGCCCTGGCGGTGGGCGGGGGGGAGAAGTTGCGCCTGATCACCCACCCCAGCCCCGCCAGCAACAAGGCCCGGGAGCCCCCCAGCGCCAAGCAGCAGAAAGAGAAAAACAAGGTGAAGAAGAAACGCAAGAAGGAGGCCAAAGGCAAAGAGGTTCGGTTTGGCAAAAAGAATGACAAGTTTTGTTCCTCCGAATCGGAGAGTGGAAACCTGGAGAGCGAGGAAGACGACCGAGACTCTGTGCAAAGCCCCCCCGCCTGCGCCAAGGACTCCCGGCTGGTGCTGAAGGAGTCGTCCCTCTTCAACTCCCTCTCGGCCTCCTCCGCCTCCTCCCACGGCAGCCTGGCCTCCCAGAAGCATAGCTCGGCCCTCCCAGATCCCCACTCCAAGCACTGGCGGACCGACAATTGGAAAACGGTTTCTTCCCCGGCCTGGTCGGACGTCAGCTCCTTATCCGATTCCACAAGGACCAGGCTGACCAGCGAGTCGGACTATACGTCCGAGGACTCGAGCCTGGCGTCCTTGAAGCCTGTGAGGAAGAAGCAGGAGCCCAAGAAGCGAGCTCAGCACGGGGCAGCGGCAGCAACGGTGGTGGTGGTGGAGAAGAAGAATTCATTCCATGGCAGCGTCGATGGGGCTATTCCAAAGCTGGACAAGGAGGGCAAGGTTGTAAAAAAGCATAAAACGAAACACAAACACAAAAACAAGGAGAGAGGCCAGTGTCCTGCTGGCCAAGACATTAAAATAATCAAAGCTTGTTCTTTTGATTACGAGGACTCTAAGCCAAAATCCGAGAAGGCTTTGATGATAGAGACCGAAAGCCCCGTTGAAAACAAGCTCAAAGCACTAAAGCACGAGAGGGAGCACTTCAAGAAAGAGGAGAAATTTCTGAGGACTAAATCTGAAGAGAAGGAGTGGTCGAGTAAAGAGGAAGCCGGGAAAAATTCTAAAGAGGAGAAATCCTTGAAAAAAGCCAAGGAGGCGAGCAAAGACACCAGCAAACCCTTCAGGGAGGAGAAGGCCAGCAGGCTGGAGAGGGAGAAGCCCACCAAGGAGAAATCTCCCAAAGAGGAGAAGCCCCGGACGCACAAGGAGGAGAGGAAGAAGAAGTCCAAGGACAAGCCCTTCAAAGCTGAGAAGAAGAGCGAAGCCAAGGAAGAAAAACCAGGCAGAACCGAGAGAGAAAGGCCGGTGAAAGAAGAGAAAGAAAAAAGCAAAAAAGAGAAAAGCTACCGGGAGGAAGTGCCATTCGAAGACTTTGGTAATAAAAATCAGTTTTTGGAAAACGAGGATACAAAGTTCAGCCTTTCGGATGACCAGCAAGATCGGTGGTTTTCGGATTTGTCATCTGACTCCTCTTTTGATTTCAAAGGAGAGGATAGCTGGGATTCCCCAGGGACGGACTACAGAGAAATAAAAAACGACAGTGTGGCAAAATTAATAATTGAAACAGTAAAGGAGGAGATAAAAGACAAGAAACGCGAAAGCAAAACAAAAGACAAAAGAGACTATAGTGAAAAGCGTCATGAAAAAGAGACGTTTCTTAAAAAGAAAGAAAGAGAAAACACCGAGAGGAATTCGGAGAAGAAGAAGGACCAAGCGGAGAAGCATAGAAACGCTCCCAATTATCTGCCCGAAAAGAAGAGAAAGGATTCTTCTGAAAGTTCTAGAGAGAGGAAGGAAAAGGACAGTGGCTTAGTTAGAGAACGGAGGGAATTGTCCGATAGCTCTAAAGACAGGAAAGAGGCCAAAGCTAAGCCAGAAGACGCCTACAGGGAGGAGTTTAAAGGCTACGGCTGCGAAGCATTTTTCAAAGAAAAACCTGACCCCGAATTTAGCGGGAAAAATTCGGAAGCCTGGGAAAGGCATCACTCGGGAAGGGAGAAGAAGGAGGCGTCCGAGAAGGACAAGAAAGAAAAATCAAAAACAGAGAAGTACAAAGAGAAATCCAAAACGGACGACAGGGAGAGAAGTGAGAAGACGCCATCCGAAAAGAACCCAAAGGACAAAGACCTGGAGAAAAGCTTTAAGGAGAAAAAGGAGACCAAGGAGAGACACAGGGACCCGCACAGCAAAGACAGAGAGAGGAAGACTTCCTTGGATCAGGCCAAAGACAAGAAGGAGAAGAACTTCTCTGGCGACCGGGAAGACTTCCACGAGAAGAAGGAGGAGAAAAAAGCGAGGGAGCGGAGCTGGTATAACAACATCCTCGACATTTTCACCGATGAAAGCGAGGACGAAAAGGACGAGTACCCTCTGACTGGGTTCAAGCTGGGGGACGGCCTGCTGAACGAAATGCACCGCCTGCAGGACAGCCTGCAGGACCCAGAGGAGAGCGCCGTGGCCGAGAGAGAGCTCTACGTCCCCGACAAGCACCGGAAGTATTCTTCTGACCGGCAGCCCCACTCTGTGGAGAAGCTGAAAGAGAAGGACTCTAAGGAGAGGAAGAAGGAGAAAGGGCTCTCGGAGGGAGGAGGGAAGGAGAAAAGAGAGAAAAGCTCCCTCGAGAAGCACAAGGAGAAGAGAGACAAAGACCGGAAAGAGCGGGTCTCCGTGGACTCTGGCCAGGAGAGGAGGACTAAGCAGAAGCTCCTGGAAAAGGCAGAAAAGAAACACGCCGGGGAAGAGAAGGCCAAAAGCCGGCACAAGGAAAAGCTGGACAAGGAGTACGCCAAGGAGAAGCGTTCTTCCAAGAGTGGGGAGGCAGAGAAGAGCTTGCTGGAGAAGCTGGAGGAAGAAGCCCTCAATGAATACCGAGACGACTCCAACGACAAGATCAGCGAGATCTCCTCGGACAGCTTCACCGACCGGACGCAGGACCCTGTGCTGGGCGGTCTCTTCGAGGGTCCTGGCCTTTCGCTTGCAGACCCTTCTGAGGAGAGGCTCAAGGAGTCGCTGCCTCTGCCTTGCCTGGCGGAGAAGCTCAAGGAGAAGGAGAGGCACCGACACTCCTCCTCCTCGTCTAAGAAGAGTCACGAGAAGGAGAAAGCCAAGAAAGAAAAAGCGGAGAAAAAGGACAAAACGGACGAGCCGAAAGACTCCAGCAGCCGGAAGGAGGCCGCCCAGCACGAGAAAGAGCTTGCCCTGGAGGGGGACGGTTTTGGCGGTGCCTACGGCCCGAAAGGCGAGGCTGAGGAAGACGTGGACAAAAGCACGGAGCACTTCTTTCCTGAGAAAAAGGAGAGGAGTGAGTCCGAAAGAGAACTTCCTAAGAAAATTGAAAAAACCTGCAGCTCCAACTCCTTCGGTGCAGCCAAAGAGAAGAAGAAGAGAGACCGTCACAAAGAGAAGTGGAAAGACGAGAGGGAGAAGCACAGAGACAAACACCCGGACGGGCTCTCCAAGCACCACAAGGAGGAGCAGAAGTTTGCCAAAGACAAGGAGGCCTCGCAAGCGGTCTGTCTCAAGGACAAACCTAAGGAGGAGCCCTCCAAGCCGAATGACCTCAAAGCAAAGGAAAGGCTGAAAGAAGCCCAGGAGAAGGAGAAGGCCGACTGCCTTAAGATGAGCAACGGAAACGACAAAATTGTCTTGTCCAAAGAGGCCGGCAAAAAAGATGTCAGGCCCCGGGAAAAGCTTTTGGGAGACGGGGACCTGATGATGACCAGCTTTGAGAGGATGCTGAGCCAAAAAGATGTTGAGATTGAAGAGCGCCACAAAAGGCACAAAGAGAGGATGAAGCAGATGGAAAAGATGAGGCACAGGTCCGGCGATCCCAAGTTGAAAGACAAAGTCAAAGCCAATGAGGAGATGCGCAAGAAGAGTCTGGACTTGACTACCAAGAAACCACTGGCTCTTGACTCTCAGTTAAAGGACAAAAAGCCCAAGGACCTCGGCCCACTAGCTCCCATAGCGTCTCCCGAGATCAAGGCCCAGCCTGCTGTGGGGGTGGATACCAAGGACTGGATAGCTGGCCCCCAACTGAAGGAAAACTTGCCCGCTTCTCCCAGGCCGGACCAGCACAGGCCGACGGGCGTTCCCACTCCAGCCTCGGTGGTTTCGTGCCCAAGCTACGAAGAGGTCATGCAGACGCCACGGACTCCATCTTGCAGCAACGAAGATTATACGGACCTGATGTTCGACTGTGCCGACTCTCAGCATTCCCTCCCCATCTCCACTATGTCCATGAATGCTTGTTCCCCATCGTTCTTCGACCGGTTCTCAAATCCTTCGAGTGGATTTTCTGAGAACCCAAGTCAGACCCCAACAAGGCTCGTCCCCTCGACAAATCTCCATCGGTCCATCTCTGTGGATATTAGAAGGGCACCGGAAGAAGAATTCAGTGTCGGAGATAAGTTTTTTAGGCAGCAGAGTGTCCCAGCCACATCCAGCTACGATTCTCCTGCCCAGCCCTTGATGGAGGAGAAGATGCCTCTTCCTTCTGTGCCTGCTGAGAAGTTCCCATGCTTATCTCCAGAATACTACTCGCCGGAATATGGAGTCCCATCGCCCAAAGTGGAGGCCCTGCATTGCACATCCGGAACGGTTAGCAGCCTTGGCCAGTCCCCCGAAAGTATATTTTCTGGGCTGCAAGCCAAGTCCTCCCCATCTCACAGAGACGAGCTGCTTGCCCCTTCTGTAGAAAGTGCCCTTCCCCAAGATCTGGACATGCCCTTGGAAGCTACAGAGGACCAACAGGCGACGGCTGCCATCCTACCCCCGGAGACCAGCTTCTTGCCCCCAATTGAGGAGAGCGCGTTTGACTCTGGTGAGCCAGAGCAGAGCAGCACAGAATGGGAGCCTACGCCAAAGAACCCTCCTCCAGTGCCGCCAGATTTAATTGGCGACCCTCCTGAGCACCCCGTGAGCTGGTCGGTGGGGCCGGAGCTGCTTGTGAAGTCTCCCCAGCATCGCCCCGATTCCCCAAAGCCTTTCTGCCCTCTAGAGATCGTGCTCCCCAGCGCACCGGTGCCCTTCATTCCTGCAGAGACGCTCTATCCCGTCTCCCCTCCCTCCTACCCCCTTTCCGTGGTGGAGCCAAGGCTCGAGAAAGCAAAAGAGGAGGAGGAGCAGGAGGAGGAGGAGGAAGAGACAGTCCCACCCGAAATGGTGTCCACAGAGCCTCCAGCTCCATGCGTGGACCCCCCGGCCAGGTTGGACACCGTCTTTTTCAGTCCCTGCAAGTCTGTCTCGGAAGACGCGTCGGACATGGCTTTGCCTCCAGCTGAGCCCCAAGTGGAAGCTGCGGATGCCATTGAGAAGAATTTCTTAGAAAACAGCAGCATCGCTCCTGCAAACCCAGTGGAGCCTTCGATTACGTGGCCGGATCCCTTTGCAAACTCTGAGGACGACCTGGACCTGGGCCCCTTCTCTCTGCCAGAGTTGCCCCTCCAGGCGAAAGACGTTCCTGAGGTGGAGATGGTGGAGGCCAGCGAAGAAAGCCACCCTGTTGCACCCTCCGAAGCCATCGCCTCAGCCCTGCTGGAGGCCGAGGTTCCTTTGGGGTCGGCAAAGGTCCAGGAGGATCTGAGTCTGACTCCAGAGAGCGTCCTGCCTGGGGAGCCCGACCTGCAAGGGGACGAAAAGAGGCCGGAGGAGGCTCCCACCAAAGCTGGGTCGGAGACCTGCAGCCTCCCAGAGCAGAAGACGGGAGAAGCCGCAGAGGCCTCCCAGAAGGTTCCGGATGCACCACCAGCAGAACTGGGGCACTTGGAGCCCAAGGAGGCGGAGGCTGGTGGGGAGGAAGCCGCTTCGGCTGCTGCTGTCATGTCCAGCGATGCCCCTCAGGGCTCTTTCGGCCAAGTGGATGGGACGGAGAGCCCTGAAGCTCCAGAGGCCGCCAGGGGCCCCAGCCAGGTTGCTTCTTCTCAGGCAGAGGCTCCCCAAGGGAACGTCCAGTTGGAGGCTGCAGAGTCCGCCCCCAAGCCGATTCCTGAGCCCCCAAAGGCTCCCAAAGTAGAAGAGATCCCGCAGCGGATCACCAGAAACCGAGCCCAAATGCTGGCCAATCAAAACAAGCAGAACGCTGCTGCCGCTGCGGCTTCCGAGAAGGAGTTCGCACCCGCTTCCGCTCCTTCCACCAGGGCCAAGGGGCGTGTGGCGGAGGAGGAGGACGCGCAGGCGCAGCACCCACGCAAGCGGCGGTTCCAGCGCTCCAGCCAGCAGATCCAGCAGCAGATCAACACCAGCAACCAGCAGACGCGGGAGATGATCCAGCAGACCTTGGCCGCCATCGTGGACACCATCAAGCTGGAGGACATCGAGCCGTACCACAGCGACCGCTCCAACCCTTACTTCGAGTACCTGCAGATCCGGAAGAAGATCGAGGAGAAGCGGAAAATCCTCTGCTACATCACCCCCCAAGCCCCCCAGTGCTACGCCGAGTACGTCACCTACACCGGCTCCTATTTGCTGGACGGGAAGCCTCTGAGCAAGCTGCACATCCCTGTGGTGAGTAACCCTCGGCTTTCACGGGGGGCGGCAGCGGCCCTGGCTCTCCCGGTTGGCCAGGTGCAGCCCCTAGGCCCACGGCAGCCCTGTGGGAGCAGTTCCCCTTGTTAGTTTGACCCGGCGCCCGTGGGGCCTTGCTGGAACCCGAGTCCGGGGAGGGGGAGGGCTGGACTGCAGCAACTGCCTGGAAGCCCCGGGGGGCATTGCACCAGCTAGGAAGGGCGAGTTTGAAGAACCGGGCCTGGAAATTAAATTACAGTAAATGGACCGTGGAAATTCTAGACCCACATTGGACACATTGCCAGAAATAACAGCAAGCCCAGCTGTCATCCGACTGAGCTGGTTGTGGCTTTGTGTCAGTGTGGCGGTGGGAAAGCCGTTTTTATAAACAGCCCCCCCCTCCCGCCATGCAGGGGGAGGAGCAGAGCAGAGCCGTTGCCTTCCCTCCTGCTATCTGCCCATAGAAATCCATGGGTCAGGAGGCCCCGAGTGTGAATCCTGATACTGTGGCTTTTTCTCAGAAAGTGAGAGGGGAGGAAAAAGAGAGTGAAGCCTTCCCAGCTGGGGGTGGGGGAGGGGGAGGGGGGGAGGCAGCTCTTCTACCTGCTTCCTCTCCCTTCAACCTGGGGGCCCCTGCTGGAAGGCCTCTCCGCCCCCTTCCTATAGTTCAGGAAGGCCTGACGTTGGGGGAATCCCTCCTGCTTTTGGGTGGGGCCGAATGGGAATGGCTTCCCCTCGCCTGCAGGGGTGATGTGGAAAGCAAGCGGGGGGGGGGAGGTTGAGCACTTCAGATCAGTCCCAGTTCTTTGCTGGGGGGGGGGGGGCTGCTCGAAGATGTTGGGGGAGGCCCAGGGGTGGGCTTCTGCCCAGATGGGTGGAAACGCAGTGGGGTGGTGTCCTGCCTAAGCCACACCCACAGTGTGGTAGTAAACATTTTGGTAGCCCTTCACTTCAGATGGGGTGCATGTAAGTTAGGAGTGGCCTGTTGGGAACCAGGGAAGCCGACCCTGGTTGAATCCCAGAGAAAGCGGGGGGGGGGGGGGGGGGGGGCTCCCGAGGGGAGGAGAGAAGCCCAGCCCCACACGCTCTGCAGGGGCACGGCTGGGTTTGCCTGGGAGGGAGGGAGGGAGGAAGGTTGTGGGAGCAGCCCCTGCCTCTCTTGCCGGCTGGGTCTGCCACTGCTCCCAGCACAGCTGCGTCCGTCCGCCCGCCCAGACCAGCACCCGTCTTCTCCTCCTTTCAGATCGCCCCTCCCCCGTCCTTGGCGGAGCCCCTGAAGGAGCTGTTCAAGCAGCAGGAAGCCGTCCGGGGGAAGCTGCGACTCCAGCACAGCATTGAGCGGGTAACTGCCCCCCACCCCCCCGGCCATTGCCTGGGGTCCCCGGCCGGGCCGCTAGGGTCGGATGCCATCTGGTAACGCTGCCCCCCTTTCCCCCCAGGAGAAGCTGATCGTGTCGTGCGAACAGGAGATTCTGAGAGTCCATTGCCGGGCAGCCAGGACGATCGCGAACCAGGCCGTGCCCTTCAGCGCCTGCACGATGCTCCTGGACTCGGAGGTCTACAACATGCCTCTGGAGAGCCAGGTGGGCTTCTGCCCAGGGGGGTCGGGTGCAGGAGGGGCAGCCCAGCCTCTCTCGTGCACTGGCCGCCTGCCAGGAGACCCTGCCCCCCTTTGAGGGCTGTTTCCCACGCCCCCCAACCCCCCCTTGGTTCTCCGGCACAGCCCCTCCGTCGTCCGGCTCTCCGGCTCCAGAAGGACCTCCACCCGGGGGGGCTGCGTATGCAGAACCAGGCTCTGCCCCAGACTGCGGGTCTCCCCCCACTCGCCCCCCTCCCCAGTTCTGTGCAAGGAAAGGCTGAAAAGGGAGGGGGGAGTCAGTGGGAGGGGCCGCCGGCTTTGCTTTGCGGCAGAGGAGCTGCACAAGAGGCTGCCCAGAGCAAGGGGAGCAGCGCCCCCTGCTGGCCAGTCGCTTTGAAGCAGCTCTTCCTCCTGATCTGGAAAGCTGTCATTTCCGTGGGAAGCTGACTGGTGCATTGCAGGCATCGGACCCACAAGCACAAAGCCCCGTGGGGGTGGGGAGGGAGATTGATTGGCTGTCTGTCATGCTCGTCCTGGACCTGATTCAGCCCCCCCACCCCCCCAAAGGAATTTTGTGTGACTTCCTACCACAGAGACAGTGCCGGGCTCTGGGTCTCAGCTCAGGAAGGGGGGGTGGGGGGCAGGGAGCACATCTCTCGCGAAGGAGCCCGGGAGTAGCACACTCATGGCCCGGAGCCCGCCAGTGGGGTTAGAGGAAATAGAGTGTGTGTGCGTGCACACATGTGTGTGAGAGAGAGGGAGAGAGGAAGACCCAACTCGCCTTCGTCCTTTGTCTCAGGGAGATGAAAACAAATCCGTCCGAGATCGTTTCAACGCTCGCCAGTTTATCTCGTGGCTGCAGGACGTGGATGACAAATACGACCGGATGAAGGTGAGCAGGGGAGCCAGCAGGGCTGGGCGGGGGGCCTCGTCGGCTGCCCCCTCTGGGGGGAGAGAAGGGGTCGTGGGGGCCCTGCCACAGTCCTCAGATCTGCCCCTCCCCTGCGGATGAGACTCTTCATTGCTTCACACACACACACCCCTGCCCCCTCCTCCAAATATCTCTGTGGTTCAGCTGGGGGTCCAGTTCTTAGGCAAGGCTGCTCTGGCCCAGCAGTTGCTGTGGTGTGATGTGGTTTAACAATCCCTGAGGATCAGAGCCGGGTTTTGTGGCTCTCTCCGGAAGGGCTCGTCTCCTCCAGCCGGTCTGTGGCCCTTCCCTCCGGCAGGGGGCAGCTCTTCCGCGCAGTGGCTCTGACGTGATACGGCCCCGTCCCACTCCTTGCTTCTCTTAAGACAGGCGGAAAGAAAACCTGGCAGTTAACGAGGGGGAACATGTAACATTCTGATCATAGGAAATTGGGGATGAATCAGTGGGTCCCAGCCCAGGATTGTCCATAATCCCCTCGTGTAGCTGGAGCTTTGCAAGAAACTTTTATCAACAATGCAGCATTCATCCACTCACGCGTTCGTTACTTTTTTCAAAAAATCCTTACGCGGTCACCCTCAATAATCTCAGGTGGACGGCAGCAGCCTTTGAGAAAAGCAGTAGAACAAGAACTCTACAGAACCCCACAACAGGCATCGCATGACACACGCCAGTTGCGCAACAATCCTGGTCACTTGACTCGTCTGCCCTAGTTGTAGCTCTGAGGACAGGTCATACGTGGCTTTTTTTTGGCACCATCTTAATTTTGAACGACCGCAGAGTGAATGGTGGTAACTCGAGGGTCCCTGTGTTTTTAGTGGCCACCTGCTTTCCTCTTAACAGTAAAAGTGGAAGAGCCTCATTTGCGCCACCGACAAAAGCCAACGAATTAAAAACCATCCGGTGGCCCAAGAATGTGCTGTCTGTCTCTGAAGGGCCTTTCAGTGCCAGAGCACAATCTTCTATTGAGGGGCAGGAAACCCTCCTGGTCTTTAGGCTCAACGTCTGGCCGGGTTCAGGCGTCCGACTGATAAAACGGCCTCTTCCTTCGTCTTTCTCACGGGAGGAACCTCTGTCCCAGGCGCGATGGAGCTCCTCCTCCAGGGGGCCCTGAAAGCCCAGAGGGAGCTGCAGGAGGCCTTACCCCCCCAGCTGCCTGCAGACTCCCCTCTGTGGGGGGGGGGAGGAGACCCCGAGACCACAAGGGGGGAGGGGGGAAGCGATCTGCCTCCCGCTTCGCGCAGTCAAGGCCCTCTCCTCTTTCCCCATCCAGACGTGCCTGCTGATGCGCCAGCAACATGAAGCCGCAGCCTTGAACGCAGTGCAGCGCATGGAGTGGCAGCTGAAGGTGCAGGAGCTGGACCCTGCCGGGCACAAGTCGCTCTGCGTGAACGAGGTGCCCTCCTTCTACGTGCCCATGGTGGACGTGAACGATGACTTTGTGCTCTTGCCAGCATGACAGGACCCACCCTGTGGACCTTTTCACTGCAAACTGGCACGGGTGGGTGCCCACCCCCTCGACTCCCCTCTCCAGGACGGGTGTAGGTGTTCACACACACACACGCACGCACACACACACAGACACGACCACTTGCTGAGGAATCCATAGCCAGACGAGGAGGAAGCCGGACATCGGTGGCAGAACCACCCGCGGCACTTTCGTCACGGAGCCCCAGGCGCCCCCTGGGCTGCAGGAGCAGCGGGAGGAGAGAGGCGCCGCCCATTCCCTGCCCCCCTCCGTGGCAGGAGCAGCCTGCGCGTGGCGGCAGGTTCAGGACTGGGGGAAGGGAGGCTCGACGGGTGCCCGCAGACCCCCAGCGCACTCTCTCTTCGGGGGGAGGAGCTGCCGCTGCCGCCAAGACTCGAAGCCGCCTCGCCATTTCTGCCGTTTGGAGCGCTTTGATTCTTCCATTTGCCTGTGGGTGGATCATCCCCCCAAGACCCTGCTGGGCTGCACTGGGGAGGGGGGGGCTTGTGGGGAGGTGGGGGTGGAGGAGACAGGCCGTCCCTTTGGTTCTTGTTGCAGCCGAGCTGCCCTCTGGGGCTGGTGGAGAGAGTCACCCCACTGGACTGGCAACGTGGGGCACCTTTGGAGCGGCCCCGCCTGGGGAGGGAGGCCCCCCACCGCAGAGACCAGAGACGTAAGTGGCGCAGAGCGAGGACTGTGCAATTCTGTTTTGAAGTGGAGTAAAATCCATGTGGTTTATATATATATATATATATAAATATATATATATAAATATATATTTTCCTTTAATCTTGGGCATTTTGTTTCTCTTTCTGAGTCCATAACTTGAAAAAAAGAAAAAGATAAAACACTACAAGAGCCAATACTCATATAAAAAGAAATTGTATCCCTTAAAAGCTGTACAGTTTTATATACGTTAACAATGTACTTTTTGCTGCCTTCTAGATAATTTATTTTGCAACACATTACTGCACAGTTGTAAATAACTTATGTACTGTAACATCACTTTCAGTCATGTGTAAAGAAATAAATTAATTAATTAAAATGATCTTTGTATGTATAGTTCCCCCAAGGCAGTAGCCCCCCACCCTCCTCCTCCTCCCCCTGCCCCATTCAGGAGACAGGCTGGCCACGGGCTGCCCTCACCCGCCTGCCCCCCAGCGCTCAGCCCAGCCGTGTCCTGGCCGCCTCTGCCTTGACATCCGGCCACAGGTTGACCTGCAGAGCCTGGTGCTCCCCTTCGGGGTCCGAGGCAGCCCAAAGACCCCTCGTGGGGCAGGCGAGGCGGAGGGCAGAGAGGCCGTGACAGTCGAGCCCCTGGCGGTGGGGGGCAGAAGCCCAGGCAAGGGAGCCCCAACTGGGGTTTCTGGCCCAGCTCGGCCCCGATTCCAAGTTGTGGATTGTCAAGTAGGATTTATTTAGCCTGGACGTTCAGAACGGAGCGTGCTTGGCTCAGCCCTGCCCCGGACGGCACTGCTTGTGGCCGGAGGGAGCTGGGTGGCTTTGAGAGCGCGAAGGGCCAGGAGGCCCCCCTCCCCCTCCCTGGTCCCGAAAGCTTTGGCTCTGCTTTTGCGGTCTAGGGAGGGTCAGCTCTGCCGTTGTTTTCTAACGTAGCCTTTTGGGACTGGCCACTTCCCAATCTGGATTGGCAGCCTTGAGTCTTGGGGAGAATTGCTCTTGCCCCCACCCCCACCCCAAATGCAGGAGGAGTTTTCTGAAGGCCAATGTGTCACTCTAGCTTACGATGTAAGTGGGTGGTGTTATTCCTGAACCTTTTGGCAACGTACATACGAACTCAGAACGAGCGGCTGGCACAGTGGCAGTCTGGGGCTAGCAAAGAGGGTCTCCCCTGCCCCCCCCCCAGTCAGAGCATGGGCTGTGGGCCCTGTGGGAACAGTTGTGAGTTCATTGGGGAGCGGAGTCTGAGACAGCGGGGGGGGGGGCAGGAAGAGGCCGTCAGGGCTCCTGGGCCTGGTTCTTCTTCTGGGCAGCCCTGCTGGTTGGCATCTCCAGTCCTTGGAGGAGGCTCGTGTCTTGGCTTGGGGGGGGCGAGGTCATTTCCTCCCCCCCCTCAAGCTTTCAGCCGCTGAAGGCCTTCAAAAGACTTGCATGGTGGGCATTCGCCAATTTGCCCTGAGGGCCTGGAGACACCCGGGTAACTGTGGAAGGGGAGCGTTTCCACCGGAGGCGCTTCCTCCCGCCAGGAGGGGGGGCCTTTCCTGCCTCTGGGACTCCACACAGTGCGTGTGGGGGGACGGGGTGGAGAGGGCCCACCACAAGCCTTCTGTTCTTAGCGTCCCATGTCATGGAGAAGCATCTGGGTCGCCCCAGGCCATTTTTTTTGCCTGCAGGGGGTGCGTCCCACCATGCTGGGGGCTTCCTGGGACGGTTGCAGAGCTTTCCACCATTACTGGGGGGGGGGGGGGGCTGGTTTAGCCAGTCCCCTTCGATCAGTCCCTCTCCTGGGGTGCCACTTCTGGCTGTCTTTCTTTCCTTCCCTTCTCGAGGCCGACGGGAATTCCCTCTCGGCCCCCCCAGACCTCCCCTCCTTTAAAGCCCGAGCCACGGCAGGAGCAGGGCACTGTGGGGGCCTGCGTTCTGTGGATTGGGCCACTGGTGTAAATAGCCCCCCTTGTCCAACCGCTTCTCCCGGGCAATTGTATATATACATGTAAATATCTCTCACAGGTCAAATTCACACCCTTTTATTTGTACTCGTGCAACTTGCATAGAATGTGGAGTTAAACAGCAGCAGGGTGCATTGTTTGTAATGTAATCATGTGTTTTTTTTATTTTTTATTTTTTACCAATGTAGTTTGTGTACATATAGTTTGTCAGTGCTGGTGCTGCCGAGGGCGCCACAAAACGGCCCCTTAGCTGCACAACGTCCTGCAGAAAGAGGCAAAGCAAACACAGGTGTTATTTTCTACAGTTGCATGTACAGAGAGAAGTGCAGAGATGCTGTTGTCCCTCAAGATAATGTTCATAAATAAATCTTTTTTTAAAAAAACACGGACAGTGTGCTATGGGCTCTTTTGATTTCCGCTGCTGCTCACCACCTTTCTGGGGGGGCTCTCCTCCTCCTCCGCCTGGCGCTTGCCCGTCCCCCCAAGACTTCCCACAGGGAGGAAAACGAAGGAGCAGAGGTTCTCCAGAGGGTCAGACGCACCTTAGTTTGGGGGTGGGGGAATTCTGCCCACCAGGTTTCCTGCTGTCTGGCCCTTAGCCTGGTCAGCTTCAGCACATCCATTGGCTGGCTGGTTTGGGGGTTGGCGGGGGGGGGATCTCTGCTTCAGAAGCACGGCTGACGGTCGGAGGGAGCTCCGGGGAAGGGGTAAGAAAAGGCAGCGGCCCTTCCGGGGAGCCATTTTGGACACGCCACGTTGAGCATTTGGAGGCTGAAAACGCAACACGTGGCGGAGGCCAAAGAGACAAGCCGTTGTCAGTGGCAATCTCTGCAGCCAGGAAGAGGATGCGCGGAGGGCGGTGGGCGGGGCTACATGCAGAGCATAAGACGCACCCAGACTTCCAGCCTCTTTAGGGGGGGCAAAAAGTGCGTCTTATACTCTGAAAAATACGGTATATCTCAAGAAAGAGTTTAACCCAAGCCTACAAGGTCTCCTGCATTACAGTACAATACTGGTCTGACTTTCACCTGTGGGAGCCCTAATATACGCGTTTGAGTAAAAGGGGAAGCCCGAGTCTACGGAGAGGGGCAGCATAAAAATCTAATAAATAAATACCCAAATTGGGGGGGGGGAGGCGACTAAAAACTGACCATGTCAGTGGCCTACAATCTATATAAGATGTTCTACTGCTGGCACTTGCCCGCTGCAAGTTTAGGAAAAACATTCCCAAATAGACCAGTGGAGTCTTCGGAGAGGGGCGGCATAAAAATCTAATAAATTGAATAGAATATTGGAAATGTAAAGAGAAGCAAGGAACCTATTACCACATGTGGTGGACATAGCCGGAAGCTAAGAAATATTGGATAAAGATAAGAAAGTCGGTAGAGGAAATTACTAAACAACAAATAGCTCTAAAACCAGAGCTATTTTTATTAGGGTATTAATAGGAAATGATAGCAACCCCCCCCAATATATTACATATAACAGCAGTCAGAATTGCGTACGTGCAAAATTGGAAAAACGATAGTATGTCCACTGATGGAATGGTGGTAAAGAAAGTGTAGAATATGTGGAGATTGATATATTGACAATGGGAATAAAGGAAAGAGGAGAAACTAAATACTATTTGATTTGGAATTTATGGTTCAACCGCTCAGAGAATAGAAGTAAAGAATAAGAATGTAAAAGTAAAATAATATGTGATAAAAATGTAATATATTTAGTCATGTAGTTGTAACAATCTCAGTGCGTAGAATAGAGATATTGTATCCTTAAGGTTTCTATTAATCTTGGTTGCTTCCCGATTGCTTATTTGACCCCCATGACAATCATTAAGTGCTGTCCCTCTTGATTCTTGACAAGTGTCTCTTTTATGGACACTGAGAACATCTGCACCAAAGACAAAATCCCTTGTGTGTCCAATCATAGTTGGCCAGTAAAGAATTCCATCCTATCCGAATCAAGGGAGGAAAAATGAAAATTACCTGGATGTACTTGTGACCAGTGTTCCCTCTAATTTTTTTGGGGGGTGGGCGGAAAAGTATAGTGTCTGAGCGGCAGTCCCTTTGGGACTGGGTGGCACAGAAATAATAAATAAACAAACAAACAAACAACAAACAAATAAAAAGCCCACCCTGTTTTGCCTCAGGGAATTTCAAAATAAAATACTGTCCTGTGTGTCTATAACAGTGAGCTCATAATAGGGCAACTCTATCAATATCAAAATGCCACTTAAATAGTTGAGCTAGTTTCAAACTAGATTTTGATTTTCTTTCTCTCTTCCTTACTCCCATTCTTTTTCTTTCTCTTTTCCTTCCTCTCTTTTTTCTATCTGTTTCTCTCTCTTCCTCTCTTCCTCTCTCTCTCCTTCCCTCTCGGCTTCTGGGCAGGTTTGGAAAACTCTGAGTTGATGATGATTTTTAAGTGAGCGATTGCTCACTGCTCAGCTTAGAGGGAACTATGATTGTGAGGTGTGCTGGTACCAGAGTGCTGTAAAGGTGGAAGTTGGGATAAGAAGATTGCTTAATGAAAATCAATTTAAAAATAAACCAATACTGAGAAGAAAGAGCCCTGTTGCAACTCATCTCTCTTTTTCCAAATTTGTAATCCAAGCGATTGAGAAGACGGCAATGTCACACACACACACAAACTCTTGGGGGGAAGAGTTGCCTCTCCAAGATTGTGATCTGGGCTGATGGAATCTACTTTCCTCTGGGTCAGTTAAAGACCACACACATTTGTGCCGCCTGTTGAATTTGGCTGGTTTGCAGGGCAACTTCCTTTGTGGTTGGGTCAGTTGCTGACAGCCGGCTGCTCTCCCTGGATAAGCTGCTGCGCCCAGAAGCCCCCCCCCCCCGCAGCCACAGGGGCAGTTTTTTAGAAAGCAATTCGAAGAGGAGGATTGAAATAAAAGGGTGCTGTGATGTCACACGATGGGATCCTTTTTCCAAAGGAAGCACTCCAGCAAAATTGCCTTCCCCCGCCCCTCCCCGAGTGCTTTTGCACAACTGGTTCTAAGGCGGCCGGGGAGGAAGGCAAACACTTGTTGCAAGAGTGGGAGGCCAACCGGAGAGCCCGAAGGGGGGGGGGGAGTCAGGCAGGAAAGTTGCTCAACTGGACGGAGCAGGTTCTTCTCCGCTGGCCACCTGCGCCCTGGCCGGGAAAGGCCCGCCCCGCCCAGCCCACAAGGAGAGGCCCCCGGAAGGCGGGCGGGCGGGGGAGAAAACTTTCCAGACCTCTGTGCCCCCCCCGTCCCGCCCCCCTCCCTCCGGACCCTGAAGGAAGGCAGGGGAGGGCAGGCCAGGAGCCGCGGAGGAAAGGAGGCCCCCGACCGAAGGAAGCTCCGGACGCACCTGACCTGGGCGCCTGGGCGGGTCTGTGGCTGACCCGTTCCCGGCTCTGAGCAACTTTGCTCCACATCAGGTGCAGCGGCCGCCTTTGCTCCGCTCCCTCCTGCTCGGGGCCCAGCTGGGAAGGAAGGAAAGAGCGGAGCCAGCGAGGGGCGCCGTGGAGATTCTGGGCTGCCGGAAAGAAAAGAGGGGAGGTGGCCCCCTTCCTCCGCTTGCCCCGGGCAGAGGGTCGCCTAGTCGGTTCCTCTCAGAAGGCGAGCCGAAGGGCGCAGCTGGGGGGGCGGCCCTGGAGGCCCCTCGGGGCTGAAGCGGGGGGGGGGGCGAGATTGCCCCTGAGCAAGTGCAGAGCGCCCCCGCAGCACCGCCGCCTTCGGGGGCTCCCCTCGGGCCCGGGGGAAGGCAGCGCCCGCCCGCCCCGTCCCTCCCCGCGACTCAGCCGCCGCCGGATCCGCCCCGCCCCGCCTGTCCCGCCCGGAGAAAGCCTTCGCCGCTCGGGCCGAGGCGGGTGGCCGGTGCCAGGCAGCGGATGGCGCGGGCGGCGGCGGAGGTCTTCGGGCGGCGGGCGCGCTTCCTGGCGGCGGCCTCGTGGGTGCCCAACGTGGGGCTGGCGCTGGCCTTGGCCGCGGGGCTCCTCCTGGCCGCCGTCCCGCCACACCGCTG
Source organism: Erythrolamprus reginae (assembly GCF_031021105.1). Classification (NCBI taxonomy): domain Eukaryota; kingdom Metazoa; phylum Chordata; class Lepidosauria; order Squamata; family Dipsadidae; genus Erythrolamprus; species Erythrolamprus reginae. Next base: position 701,079 of record NC_091958.1, read on the forward strand.
CCGCCCGGACCTCGCGCTGCTCCCGCCCGCCCTGCGCAACGCCTCCGGGCTCCGGCTGCTCGACGTCTCGGCGCCCCCCGGCAGCCGCTGCCTCCTCTACCGCTACCCGCCGGCCGGAGCAGCAGCCGCCGCCCCCCCGGGCCCGCCCAACGCCACTGGGCCCTGCACGCGCGGCTGGCAGTACGCGCTCCCCGCCGCTGGGCTCCGCTCCACGCTGGTCACGCAGGTGCGTCCCGCTCCGACGGCGGGGGGGGGCCGGGGGGGCGAGCTTCTCTACTGACCCCTCCGGCCGCTTCCCCCACAGTGGGACCTGGTGTGCGCCGAGCATTGGCGGGTCCCGCTGGAGCAGACCACCCACCTCCTGGGCTGGCTGGCGGGCTACGTGGCCCTCGGGGCGACCTGCGACAGGTAAGGCAGCGGCGGGGGCGGTTCTCCGGGTGGCCTCGGGCGGCCCCCACCATGCCCGACCGCTTGGCCCTCTGCCACCATTGGGCAACCGAGGGCGGCTGTTCTCAGCTTCCATGGCAAAGGTGGCGTCTGCACCTGCCCAGTTTCCACCCCACTTGAGAAGGTGATTCACAGCCACGTTTGAGTAAAAGGGGAAGCGTCCCTCCCAGCGCTCCTGGGCTAAGAGACACTCGGCAGACCCCCCCCCCCCCCGCAAGTCTTGGAAGCTGCCTCCAGGAGGCGCAGAACATCTGGCCTTTCTGCGGAGATGCCCTGCCAGGCAAGACGAGGATTTTGCAAAGCACAAAAGTCAATTGGCTAAGGGGGGAGGGCTCCTTCTTTGGGCCAGTGGCAGCCTTGCTGTGAAATGGACTTTGGGAATCCTGCCATTTTTCTGGGCTCCCTGGACCAGAATGAGTGGGAGTTGGGCAGCCTTCTGCAACCCCTGTGCAGTAGTTTATGTTGCTCTTTCAAACAGAGGCCAAAAAAGCCCTGAGTTGTGCTCCCCTGTGACGGAAGCCGTCCGAGGGCAACCAGGGCCAGTCTCTTCTCCTCTCCTTCCTTCCCCCCTGCTCTCCTCTCCTCCAGGTTTGGCCGTCGGATCGTCTTTGCTGTCTCCTTGGTACTGTCCGTCCCACTGGGCTTCGCCGTGGCCCTGGCGGTGGATTACCTGATGCTGGTTGTGATGCGGATGCTCTTTGGGGCTGTGCTGGCGGGGGCCTTCCTCTCCCTCTACGTGGCCCGTGAGTCGTTTCCTGCCCCTAGGACAGGCGGGAAGCAAGAGGGGCCCTCCCTGCTCCCCAAATAGCCCTGGCTTTAGGCCCAGGCCGAATGGGCCTTTCCCTCAGTGGGATTGCTTGGAACAAGGGGGTTTCAGCTGAGCCCCCAGAGGGAAGGACGGTCCCTGTTTGGGCCTTCCCTGGTCAGGATTCTTCTGGCACGCAGCTACTGCCCGACGTCTCCTGGGCAGGTTTGGGAAGCGGCTTTTCCTCTGGCCTTGCTGAGCGACTTCATGGCCTCCGTCCCATCGGCTCTGAGGCCCCCAGTGAGACTGGATGCATTTTATCTCGGCCCTAGCAGAGCCCGACTGCTCCGGACTCCTCCGCCTTCCCCGTTCATGCTCCACCTCTTCTTCTCCTTAGGCCTGGAGTTGTGTGACTGCCCCCACCGCCTGATGGTCGTGATGAGCGCCAGCTTCTTCTGGGTTGCTGGGCAGCTGCTCCTGCCGGGATTGGCTGTGGCTGTGGCGGAGTGGCGGTTGCTTCAGGGCGTCATCACCCTGGGACTGGCCCTGCTGGCCACTTGCTGGTGGTGAGAGTGCCGTCTGTCTGTCTTCCCTACGTGGGGTGTTTGGCCCTTCCTTGCCCCCTCGCCTCCTTCAGGGGAGCCCAGACGCTGCACCACCCAGTCCCACTTTCCCCCTCCCAGGTCGTCTTCTCTGTTCCCGGAGTCGGCCCGGTGGCTCTTGGCCACGCGGCAGCTGCAGAAAGCCAAGCTGGCCCTGCTGGACCTGGCCAGGGGCAACGGAGTCAGCCTGGAAAATGGCTCTCCAACTGAGGACTCTCTCTTGTCAGGTGGGTCTCCAGCTGGGCCTCTTGGGCCCCTTACGGATGCAGCTGGTTGCAGGGGCCAACCTGGATCCAGGGATTGGGAGCCCCTGAGCGGAGTCCCTCAGAGAGGGTGGGGGCGGGGATGCTCCCCTTGGTGCCCCACAGCCCCTCTGGGTTCTGCCTCCGGGCTCAGCTGAACGGCCAGCCAGTGGGGCCGGGGACCCAGCTCTCCTTTTGTGCCCAGAGACGGAGAGGCAGCCGGGAGGAGCCCCCCAAGCAGAGTATCAGAGTGTCTGTCGGATCTTCAGCACGAGGGTGGTGTGGAAGAACAGCCTCATTCTTGGCTTCACTGCGTAAGTGTCTTTGGGAGGGGGCAAGGGTGGGGCTGGTCCAATCTCCTCCTCTTCCTCATGAGCCACACTGGGCCCCCACGTGAGACCTCCTTCCCTCCTGGCCCTCGGTCACCCTGCGGACGTGACCTCCTTTCCCACCAGGTTCATTGGGAGCGGCATCCGCCACTGTTTTGCCCGCAACTTGGCTCCGTACGCGCCTCGCTTTTACTTCCCCTACTTCCTGCTGGCAGGGAGCGAAGCGGTGGCCATCCTCTTCCTCTGCCTGACGGTGGATCACTTTGGCCGCCGGGCAGTCCTGCTCTTTGGCACCATCCTGACCGGCATTTCCTCCCTGCTCCTCCTGGCCCTGATGCAGTGTAAGGAGACTCCGGCGGCTGCTGGGTGGCGGGAAAGTAGCCCTAGTTCTCAGGAGGGGAACCGACCCGTCTCGAGGGTCCCAGCTCTTGTGTTGCTGGAGCCCTGCGAGGGGCTTCCCTCCTCCCACAACTTGAGTCTTAGATGCCGCTTGGCTGGCTTGCTTGTGCTGAGATTTGTGCGGCAGATTCCTCTCCCCTGTGCAGGGGAGGCTCGGCGGAAGGACGCTCAGCCAGCCTCTCAACCGACGCGCTTCCCTTCCCCAGATCTGATGGCATGGCTCATCTTGGCACTCTCCATCCTGGGCATTTTGGCATCTCAAGCGGTTGCTGCCCTCAGCATCTTCTTTGCCAGCGAGGTGCTGCCCACCGTGGTCAGGTGAGGAGGCCTCAGGTGTCACCGGATTGGCAGACGGGAGCCTGGCCCAGAAGCCACCGGGGCCGACTCCTGCTTGCTCAGTGAGCCTTGGCCCTGGGCTGCCTTCGCTCAGGGGGTCCGTGCTGGTCCAGGGCCCCAGGTGAAAAAGTGGGCGGGGAGGGCCTGCCCAGGGGCCACGAGGGGCTTGCTGAGCTGGGGCCTAGAAGGGAAGCCCCCCCCTCCGCTGCTGCCCAATGGAGCTCTTCTGCTTTGCAGGGGGGGCGGGCTGGGCCTCATCCTGGCTGCACACACGCTGGGCCAGGCGGCCACCCCTCTGATGGACATCCAGCCCAACCGGGGGTTCTTCCTGCACCACGTGGTCTTCGCCTCCTTCGCCGTCCTCTCGGTGCTCAGCGTCATGCTCCTCCCGGAGACCAGCCACCGGCCCCTGCCAGACTCCCTGCAGGAGGGGGAGAGCCTGCACCGCCCCCCCCCTCTTCCACCCTAGACGCCGTCGCTCCCGCTGCCAGGACCAGCTACCACTGCTCTCCACCCACACGGGGGCCAGCCCCTACGACCCCGAGAGCTACGCCCACCTGGTCACAGCCACCAAGAAGATGCTGGGCGCCCGTGTGAGGCCTGCTGGCGCTGGGGGGCAAGGCAGGCCCCTGGGTCCAGACACCTGAGGACACGACAGTGCCCAGAGGAGAGTAGGGCTGCTGGGGCTGGACTGCCAGAAGGAACGTTCTTGGCCCCGGGGTCATCTGGTGACTGGTCATGGGGGCAGGAAGAAGTGGGTGGCCCCATTTCCTTGAGGGAAGGCTGACCCCCCAGGGCCCCTCTTTTCTTTGTGAACATGCAATAAACCCCACACTGCCTTCAGAGTTCATTTTCCTTAGGGGAGTTTTATTGTAAGCCACAACCAGCACTGCTGCCCCCTCTCAAATCCTGCCCTGTTCCCCAGACGAGACCCCCAAGCGCCTCATTCTTCAGCCCCTTTGCAGTCTTGGACTGGGCCTTGGGGGCAACACAACCAGGTCTGCCCATAGTCCACCGGAAGCTGCTTTCCAGGGTGGGCCATGGCCGGTTCTATCGGGGGGGGGGAGGCTGTTGCTGGGCAGGGAGGGGACATCACCACTTGCCTCCCGCGAGGTTGCCAGTCCTCCCTCCTCCCCAGGGGCTCTTCAGTTCCCTGGCAGGTGGAGGGTTTTCTCACCCAGCCACCCTCTTTCTTTAGGCCTAGAGACTTCCATGGGCCCTGGAGGAAACGGGTGGCCCTCAGGTCCCTGGGACTCTCCTCCACCAGCTGCCCGCAGAATCTCCACCGGTGGCCAGGGAAGGCACCTGGGGGTCTCTGCCTGCCTTCGGCTTCAGGGCACGCAGGCTGGTCCAGCTGGAGTTGGCAAGGCAGCGGCTGGAAGGGAGCCCGGCCTCTGGGGTGCAGCCCCACCTGCCAGCCAGTGGTGCTCCTCCTGCCCCTTACTGACCATACAGCTCGGCCAGGCGCTGGAACCGTGGGCCCCATTCGCGGATGTAGTCGTAGTCCTGGTCTTCGTCTCCCAGGCTGGACAGGATGGAGCTGAGGGACCCGCTGGCCGAACAGGCCCCCTCATAGTCATAGATGAGGGCCGTGTCGTAGGGGGGGGACGCTGGGGTCACTGTCGGCTGCCTCCAGGCCCTGCGCAGGAGATGGAGCAGGAAGGTAGAATCCTAGGGCCAGAAGGGACCCGAGAGGTCTTCTAGTCCGGCCCCCTACTCCAGGCAGGAGCCCACCCAATGAAGATCTCCAGAGGCAAAACACCCACAACCGCCAGCCAAGGGGATCAACAAGGCAGGTTTAGGATAGGCCAGGCGGGGGTCCCCCCCGCCCCCTCCCCCCCGACCTCCTCGCCACTTTTCACCTCATTGATGAAGTCCTCGATGTGGGAGGGGCAGGGCTGCAGGTGCTGGGGCCAGGCGTAGCTGTGGGAGGCCTCCCTCCTCCGAAAGGGCTTCCCGCGGGGGGTCGGGGGCCGAAAGAGGTCGGGGTCACGGAGCTGGGAGAGGTCGTAGGTGTCCTGCAGGCAGAGATGGGGGCCCCGGCCATCACCACCCTGTAGCTCAGAGGTGGGGAAAGGGACCGGCCCCACGGCAGCCCCACCGCTGGTCTCACCTGGTCCTCCTCGCCTCCCCCCTGCTCATCATAGTTGACGATGTTGTCGCGCAGGTCGTCCTGCCAGGCGCCCAGCAGCCCCTTGCGCAGAGCCTGTCGCCGGGAGTGCTCCAGTCCGGCCACCAGCAGCACCAGCACTGCCCAGAGAAGGCGGGTCAGAGGCCCCTGTGTCCCCCCCCACCAGTGTCCAAGCGCTCAGGGCAGCCAGCCACACTGCCCCCTCCCCGGGCTGCCCACAGCTCTTCCTCTCAAGACCCCCCCTGCCCAAGAAGCCTGGGGATTTGCACCTGGCCAATGCAGCCCCCACCCCCAAATAACTCTCTCACACACAACACACGCACACAGCTGCAGGAAAATGGGGAGGGCACACAGGAGGGGCTTCCTCTTTGCAGCAGGGAGGCAGAAACATCCCCCCCCGCCCCAAGTGCCCAAGAATAGGACATGCCCCCATTGGATTGGCAGTTCCACCCCCCTCCCAGCACTGAACCTCCAGCCCCTCCCACCAACGCTCTTCCCGCTTCCTTTTGTGGCCACTAGGGGGCAGCAGGCTTGGCTTGGCCATCAGGCACTTACACAGAAGTACGAGGGCGCTGCAGAGGATGGCCAGCAAGGCGCCCCAGCTGAGGCCTGCCCTGGCCCCCAGCGTGGCAGCTGCCTGAGCCCCACAGGGGCCCCACTGGCTGCAGGCACAGACGGAGACATTCAGCAGCTGCTCTCGCACACGTGGCGGGACCCCGGAGTCTCGGACGAGCAGTGGCAGGACGTGGAGGCCCTCGGCCACGTCCACGGGAGGCTGCAGCAGCACGTGGGTGTCTGGAGTGGGGAGTCAAAGGACGGAAGTGGTCTCAACACAAGGACAAACTGCCCAGGGCCCCTCCCGCCACCCAAGAGCTCCAGGCCTCACTTTCCAGAGGTTTTCAGAGCTTTTGTCCTCAGCTTGGGGTCTGGCAAAGTCGGGGCCCTGGCAGGCTCCAGCTGGACTGAGGCCAACTCTTGCCCCCATTAAAGGTTTCCAAGTGGGAAGGGGGTTCTGCCAGGAAGCCTGGTCAAGGCTCCTTGCGAGGCCTGGGCTGAGCTGCCCCCCCATCCCAGGCGCGATCCCAGGACCCCCGATTACCGTTGGGGTGGCTGAGAGTCCAGTTGTGGGCACCGCCAAGGCCCAGAAGGAAATGGAAGGGCGCTGCATGGGGTGCCAAGTCCTGGTCAGTGGCGCTCAGGACTAAGGTGCCCCCTTCTCGGCACAGCAACCCCGTGGTGGGGAAGAGGGAGGGCGCATGGTCGTTGACTTCCAGCACCTCCACAGAGAGGGTCCCGGTGGCTGTGAGGGGAGGGGTCCCTGAGAGAGAGAGAGAGGAGATGTGGGTCCAGTTGACCTTGGCGGTGTCTTCCACGCAGGGGGGGGGGCGGGCAAAGGGTGGGCTTCTCTCTCACCAATGGCTGCCCGGCCTGGCTAAGGACCCTCCCAGGGTCGGGTCAGCAGGATTTTTGAGCAGGGCTCCTTGCTTGCTCTCTCCCCCTCCTCCCACCCTCCGCTCGCCCACTCACCATCATCAACAGCCAGGATCTGCGTGATGTACCAGCCGCCCAGGAAGGTGGACCGCGCGGGTACTTTCTGCTGGACTTCCACGTGGCCAGATTGGGGGTCCACCCGCAGCCAACTGGCCAACTCGGAGACCGGCAGCAGGTACCTGGGGAGAGGAGAGGGGTTCAGGGACACAGGCATGTGCACCCTCCCACCCCCCAAGTGCAGGGCTTCCTTCTCACAGAGCAAAGGACCAACCCCCCCCCCAATGGCCGGATCTCCCGGGAGATTCCTCCGAGATCCCAGATGCCTCTGGAAAGCGAGTGGGGTGCAGGGCGGATCCAGAGGCCAGGAAACGCAGCCTGGAAGGGACCCCCATCCTGTGGGATTCTGCAGGGTTTGCTTTTAGGGATGGCGTTTTATTTATTATTTAGATTTGTATGCCGCCCCCCTCCGCAGACTCGGGGCGGAACTGAGGACTAGAGACTTCATTCTTACAACAGGAAGGAAACGGGGGTTGCACTTGCTGGATTTTACCCCGAATTCCAAACCCCGGGCAGGCCGAGCACCTGCACCTGCGCCCGACCTCCACCAGCCGGCTTGGATTTTGCTCACCTGAGCTGCTGAGCTTGCTGGGTGTCGGGGTCCCTGGCACGCAAGAGGGTGATTTCGGTGCCAGCGGCCGCCCCTTCATTCACCCTCCCCCTGCAGGGGTTGTCCAGGAAGGAGGGGGGCTCGTTGCCATCCGTCACCTGGAGCTGCACCGTGGCCAAGGCGTGGGCAGCTTTGGGGGCGGAGGGGTGGAGGGGGCTTTGGTTCTGCACAGAGACCAGCAGCTCATAACGGCTCTGCTCCTCGTAGTCCAGGGCCTGGCAAGCGGGAGAGAGAGAGAGAGAGAGAGAGATGGGGAGACATGGGGGGGGGGGCGCCAGCGCTCCTGGGGCACTACTGCTACCCCCTCCCTTTGTGCCCTGCCCCCCGCTCGCCTCCTTTGGCTGCTGCCTCCTGCCCACGGCTGCCACCTGCTGCAAGAAAGCTCTCTGTCCTTGGCCATTCCCTCCCCCCCTGGAAGGTGGAAGCAGCTGTCGGTCAGCCACTGGCCCTTGACAGGCAGGGAAGATGCAGGGTGAGTCCCTCCTGGGCCCACCTGGAGACTGCCCCTCCCCCATTCGTTGCCCCTGCGCTGAGCAGAGCCTGGCCCTTACCTTGACCATAGAGATGACCCCCTCGTTGGTCATGGGGTCAGGGTGGATGGAGAAAGCCCCTCGAGGGTCCCCCTCCAGGATGGTGAACTTGGCCAGCCAGTTGGGGGAGCCTGGCTGGTCCTTGTCCTCCACCGTCACCCGTCCAACCTCCACGCCCAGCTGGTTCTCGGGGGCCTCCAGGTGGAACTGCAAGGGAAGGGAGGAGGCAGCGTGAAAAGGGGGGGTGAGCAAACCATGGAGGAGACCCCCCCTCTTCATCCTGCTCCTCCCGTGGGGCAGCGAAAGGGGGCAGGAAAGGAGGCCTGTTTGCTAGCCAGCTCGCCCACCCACCCACCTGTTCCAGACTGGAGGGGTTCAGGTGGGGCCAGGTGGGGCAGCCGCTGCTGTGCATGGCCCATACAAAGACAGGTGTGAGTTGAACCTGTCAACCAAGCGGGAATTCTGCAGACATTTGAGTCCACAAAGAATTGGGCCGCTTAGAAATGGGACTAATAAATAAATCAACAAATTGCAGGGCAGTGCTAACCTCTAGCACAGTGTTTCCCAACCTTTTTTGAGCCGCGGCACATTATTCATGTTTTCAAAATTCTGGGGAACACTGAACGGGGGGGGGGGGGGGGGGGGGGTAAAGAAAAGTTTGGACAAAAAAAATATCTCTTCCTCCATTTCACTCTATTTCTACCTCCCTCTTTCTCTCTTCCTTCCTTCCCTTCTTTCTCTCCATCCCTCTTTCTTTCTTCCTCTCTTTTTTGCTCTTTCTCTCTCCCTCCTTCCCTCCCTCTATGTCTTTCCCTCTCCCTCCTTCCCCCTTTCTTTCTCTCTCTCTTGCTTTCTTTCCCTCTCTTTCTCTTGCTTTCTTTCTCTCTCATTCTCTCTCCCCTCCTTTTTCTCTCTCTCTCTTTCTCTCTCGTTCACCACGCCAGCAACAGAGAGAAAAAGAAAGAGCGAGAGAGAGCCGGAGAGAGAGTGGAGTGCGCAGCAGCCATCAGCTTCCTCGCCCTCCCAGACGTCCCCAGCGCCCGGCCTCGCGCCGCCTCCCGTTAGCCCGGCCGACTTTTCCCTGCTGCCGTTTTCTCTTCATGGCGCAAAGCCACACAGTCCCGGACTCCCGGATCGCTCGCTTCTCCGGCCAGCGCAGCGCTTTCCTGGGCAGATGGCTTTGCTGACCAGAGAAGCGAGCGATCCGGGAGTCCGGGACTGTGTGGCTTTGCGCCATGAAGAGAAAACGGCAGCAGGGAAAAGTCGGCCGTTTTCTCTTCATGGCGCAAAGCCACACAGTCCCGGACTCCTGGATTGCTCGCCCCAAGGCAGGAGGCGGCGGCGGAGGAGAGGGGGCGGATTGCGCCCCAAAGCTTGAGGCGGCAGCGGAGAGTGAGCGGATCGGGCGGGCAATGGGACAGGACGGAGAAGCCAGGGGCGCGTTTGGCCGGAGGCACCGTGGGGAGGCAGGGGCAGCCGTGGCTCCCTTTACTCCTACTGCCGCACCTCCCTGCCCCTGCCTCCTTTTTCCCGCCTTCCTTCTTTGGGACCCAGCAGGAGAACGCCGGATACGGCGGTCCGGCACCGGCAGCGCCCCGCCCAGCTGGAGCTTCCTAGGGGCGCCGCGGCACACCTGACCGGTTGGGAAACGCTGCTCTAGCAGCAGGGGATGATCAGCCCTGGTTCACCTGTACAGGTGGGCCAGTCCAAGGTTGCTCCCATCCCCTTCATCCCATGATGCTGGGGGTGGGGGGGCTCAGGAACCTCGCCTGGCACCGCTTGGAGGGGACGCCCAAGGAAGGGAGTTGTGCAGGGGGTGGGGGATAATAACGCCCCCAGGCGGAGGGGCTGCTCTCCCCACCTCATCCGACGTGAATTCAGGGGGGTTGTCGTTGACATCTTCCACATAAATGGATGCTGTCGCGGTGGTGGTCAGACCTTCTCCAGCCATGTCAGCCACTTGGAGTGTCAGGTTGTAGCTGCCCGTCACCTACACAGGGAGGGGCCAGAAAGTGGTAGCTGCCCCAGGGGTTTGCAGTAATGTCCTGGGTGGTTTGAGCACCTGCTCCTGTGCTTGGTGGCCAAGGTGAACCTTGTGATGCCTCTTGAAGGAAGCGGCTGAACCACCACAGGGAGTTTGGCAAAGCAAGTGAGAGAAAATGTCGTGTTTTGTCAACTAGATGTTTTGAACACTGTTTTCTGTGGCCCTTTAATGATCAGATAAATCCAAACCTTGTTGCTAAAAATACAGCAATAACACTCAGTGAGTGATTTGACTTTTGTGGGATGACCGGGGAACATTTTGCAAATATTTGGGACGGGCACTGTAATTGGGATCTCCCCCTCCCTCCCCCCTTTCCCTCCCCATTTCGCGCCAGCTCCTCCCTCCTCTGGGGCCAGAAGCTGCCTCTGGACACGAGGGGGAAGGAGACGTCCCTACCTCGCGGTCCAGCCCATCTGCAGCCACGTGGATCTCCCCCGAGAGCTCATGGATGGCAAACAGCTCCGCCCCTTCTGGGCCCAGGATGGAGTAGCGGAGCACCGCGTTGTCCGTCTCGGGGTCGTCAGCATCTGTGGCTTCGGCCTTCAACACAAACGTCCCTGAAAAGCACAGAGGACTTTTAGGGCAGCCATGCCTCTCGCCACTGAAACCTCCCGAGGGACTCTTCTTCCGAAAGAGCTTTCGCACCCACCACCACCACCACCACCACCGTGTTTGCTCCGCCATGGGATCCAGCCCCACACGTGAATGCGGTAACTAAGGGAGAGCCAAGGAATGGGGGTCACCGCTGTATCATTTGTGCTTCCAAGGGCAGCCGGGACTTGCACAGGCAGAGCTGCTTTCATGCCTTTGTGCAAACGGGGGAATTAAATAGAAAGATGGTTGGTTCAGGGCTACTCAGCTACAGAGGGGCACTGTCTGTTTGTTTGTGTTTGTTCCTTCCTTCCTTCCTCCCTAACCTCCCTCCTTCCTTCTTTCTTTCCTTCCTTCCTCCCCCCTTCCTTACTCATCTTTCCTTCTGCCATCCTTATTTCTTTTCTTCCTTCCTTCTCCCATCTTCCCTTCCCTTCCTTCCTTCCTTCCTTCCTTCATTCATTCACTCATTCACTCATTCATTCACTCATTCACTCATTCATTCACTCATTCATTCATTCATTCACTCATTCATATATTGAATTTATATGCCACCCCTCTCTGAGGACTTGGGGTGGCTTACAACATATAAAACCAACAGAATGCAATAGATAAATACAATTATTTACACTAAACAAACAATCTAAAATCCCCAGACAGGTTAAAATCAATCTTACACATTCAGACAGGATCCAATTGCCCCAAGCCTGGCGACATAAATGAGTCTTAACTCTTACAGAAGGCGAGGAGATTGAGGGCAGTGGAAATCTCCAGGGGAGCTGATTCCAGAGGGCCGGGCCCTCCACAGAGAAGGCTCTTCCCCTCGGCCCCACCAAGCGACATTGTCTAGTTGACGGAACCTGGAGAAAGCCGGCTCTGTGGGACCTGACCGGTCGCTGGGACTCATGGGGCAGGAGGCTGTCCTGCAGGCAGTCTGGCCCGATGCCATGTAGGGCTCCGTAGGTCATGGCCAACACTATGAACACAGCATGCACCCCATCTCTGAATGAGAGCGGTGACAAGGAATCAGGCAGAAGGAGAGACGGTGCTGCAGAATCAGCCCCGCCCAGAGCGAGGGGCAGGTCTGGGGTGCCCACCTGGCTTGGCCCCCTCCACCACCTGCCCCATGAAGACGTCCTGCCGGAACACTGGCCGGTTGTCATTCTGGTCCAGGACGAGGATCTCCAAGTCGGTGGGCTCTTCCAGAGGGACCCCGCCCAGGTCGAGGGCAAAAGCCTTGAGCTGGTTGTGGGGAGAAGAGAAGGAGGCCCATCTCAGCTGGGGGAGGCCGCCTCTGCCCCCCTGAGGAGACCTGGGGCAGCTTAGGGGGCAAGCAAGGCAATCCTGGAGGGCTTGACGGAGGTAGGTGGGGCTTCCGCCTCCTCCCTTCGGATGGGACTGAGTGGGGGAGGGGCAGGACCCAAACACTATCAAAGTCCAGGCCTTCCCTTACCCGAAAGCGGTCGTGTTTTTCCCGATCCAGCACAGTGTTGAGGTAGACTTTGCCACTCCGATTATCGATGGAGAAGATGTCCTTGGGGTCTTCATCCACCCCGGGACCCTTAATGCTGTAGACCACGACCCCCGGCTGCTGCTTGTCTGACTTAATCTGCAGAGAGGGAAGTGGGGGGGTGAGAGAAGGCCTCCCCCAAACTCTTTCCCCCTCTACCCCTCCCCTGAAGCTGGAGAAGGCCGGCATCCCACCAGCCTTGGGGCAGCAGGGGCTCCCGACTATTGTCCAGGGGCAACTATACAGCTGCAGTTTCAGCCAAAGTTTTTCCAGCTGTTCCTCCAGAGGTCAAGAATGAAGATGGGACTTGTGGCGTGCAGAAGGTGGCCCTCTGGGGAACTTATGGCTCTCCTCTGGAATTTGTCGGGGAGTGGGATCCCCTGGGCATGGGGGCTCAGTGACAGGAGGCCTGGGGAGCAGCAGACCCATAAGCCTGCCTCGCCACCCCCTCCTCTAAGAGAGGACCCAGGTCGGAGGGCTGGCACAGCAGCAGCCAAAGAAGAGCTGTCCCTCCCTCCTCAAATCTCAGCTCCCCCCTCCGGCTATCTCTCGCACCCACCTGGACCAGAAGGTAGGGCAGTCGCCTGTAGTTCTCAGGTAGGCTGATGGGGGGGATGACCCAGGCCCGCTTGACCCTCCGGGGGGCCGGACGGATGCTGTGAGAGGCCATCGCTCTGGCCCCACAGGGCTCCTTCTGGGAAGGGAAAGAAAAGGCTGGTCAAGATTGATTGATTTGGATTTGTATCCCGGCCCTAAGGACTTACAACATGTAAAAACAATACAATTGTAAAATCCAATAATAACTAAAACAACCAGGCTAAAACCCCAATTTTATTTAAAAACAGTCATTCCAATCCGCCAACATACTTTCTGTTCAACATCCATCCATCCATAGGCAGGGGCTGATGGCTACTGTACCCAGGCCTGGTGGCACAAATGAGTCTTAGACCCTTACGGAAGGCCAGGCGGGTGGGGGCAGTACAGATCTCCAGGGGAGCTGATTCCAGAGGGCCGGGCCCCCCACAGAGAAGGCTCTTACCGTAGGCCCCGCCAAGCGACATTGTCATGGCGGCCATGGAAGAGCCGCTGAGTCGTCCGTCCGTCCTTTGTGTGGGGACGGGGGGGGGGGAGAAGGAGGGGGGCTGGGTCGGCCTGCATTGGTGCAAAGCCAGAAGGAATCCAGAGGCCGTTTCTCTTAGCCAGACGTCTGAGAAACAAAAGGAGGTTGATGCCTTCGGACAGGTGCGGCCAGAGTTTCTGTGGGTTTTTTCCCCTGTTGCTGCTGCTGCTATATCGCCCCCTCCCTCCCCTCCCTCCCTGCTCTGCCCCACAGCAGGGATTAATCCCCAGACAGGGCCCATTTGGCCAGCAGCTGTGCAAAGAACGGCTGGGAGCTCTCCTGGGTCAGACCAGGGAGGGGGCCGACTTTCACGGCTGGGGGAGACAGAGAGGGTCATGGCTGCTTCTTCTGGAACCAGGCAGGTGAGGAGCGTCAATCAGCCTGGCAGAGTCCCTGAAGGGCCCCCGGGTTCCTTCCCTCTCTGGGTCGATGCACTTTCCTTCCCTTAAGGACAGCAGAGCAACATTGGGGGAAGAGCCTTCTCTGTGGTGGCCCCAGCTCTCTGGAATCAGCTCCCCCTGGAGATTCACACTGCCCCCACCCTCCTCGCCTTCCGCAAGAGTCTTAAGTCTCATCTATGCCGCCAGGCTTGGGGCAATTAGACCCTAGCTCCCTGGCCAATGAATGTTACGTATGATTGTTGTTTGAGTGGCTATGGTTGGTTTTTCTTAATAATAGTGGCTTTTATAGACCAGTACATTTAGTTTTTAAATTAATTGGATTTAGATTATTATATTGTATTCTTCTTTTTTATGTGTTGTACGGCACCCCAAGTCTTCGGAGAGAAGAGGCATATAAAGCCAATTAAATAAATAAATAAATTGGGGAAGAAAACCTATCGCAAGTTTGGCGGAGAGAATATTGCTTGTGATGCTGGGGGGATGAGGGGGTCCAGCCAAGAAGCCCAGCGGGGGGGGGGGCTGGGCTGCTCCTCTTCCCCCCCCAGCCCTGCCTTGCGTGGGATTCCTCCACCGAGCCTCATCCCAGGGGAGCGGCTGGGACATCCGGCATTCCTTCCCCGGCTGTTTGGGAGCCTGCCGGCCTCTGGCCTTTCCCACGTGGGGCCAGCCCCGTCTCCAGGCCCTCTGGGTGACCCTCGCGGGCCGCAGGAGCCTTTCCTGGAGCCCGTCTTCAAGAAGCTCCTTCCTGCCCATGAGCCCATTTTAATTAAAAGCCCTGACGGTGTAATAATGTTGAAAGCCTGACCAAAGCCTGAACTATGGAGGAGGATCCCTCAGGGAGGTCACGAGACGTCCAAGAAGACGTGGGAACTCTCTGATCTCATCCCGTTTTGTAGTGCAGAGGCTGCAGCCGAGGAGGGGGCCATTTCCTGCTACCCCCTAACCTCAGAGGGGGGGGTGCATTGCTGTCTGCAGGCCTTGCAGGGATGGGTGCCCCCCCCCCCGAGATGGTCTCAAAGCCTTTGGGGCTCGGAGGGGCCCATGCAGGTCTCAAGGTCCTCCAGGGCTTGGATCCGTCTGGCAGGCTGCTCCCTTTGCTGAGCTTTTGCAGGCTCCCCCCCCCCCCGAGGCTACTCAAAGTGGGGGGGGAACTCTTTTTCCCCGGATGGCCGGCCTTCGAACGGACCCCTCCTGGCCCAGCTATGAATTCCTCCCCGGCAGGTGGCGGAACAAATGCAGGAGCTGCTGATGGAAGAATGCGGCCTCCCCACAAGGCACGGCAGGGCTGGGGGTGGGGGGCAGCAGGCCGCCTTCTCCAAGTTGGCGCCCTTCGGAGCTGCCCAGTTGATGGGAAATGCCAGCCAGCAGATTAAATGCCCCCCTCCCAGGAAAAACCACGGGTTTAGTTGGGGGAGGGGGCTTGCCACCTTGCACAGGTCAGTTTGAAATGTGGGGATGGGCTCAACCCAGTTGAAGACTCTGGACTTGTGGGGAGGGGAGATGACCTCTGCCCTTCCTTGGCCTGCCCTCCCCTCCTTGCAATCCCCAGCCCCCCTCAGTTACGCTTTGCAGCAAAGCAGGTCTAATGCAAGCCACATGCAGCCCACTGCCCCAGCCCCCCAGCCCAGGGCCCGCATTCTTCTGCTCCCAGCTGCCTCCCGCCCGACATTCCAGGCTGGTCTTGTCTTGGGGCAGCTGGCAGACGGGGGTGGGTGATGGGGGTGCCTCCTTCCCTCCCTGGGCAAAGAGCCAAAGGGCTGCCTAGCTGGGACAAAGGCCAGCTGTTTTGCCCCGTCTCCACCTCAAAGGAGCCGCACTGTTGCCCCACAGATGAGGGCCGGGAAGAGAAAGGGACGTCTGGATCTTTGGAAGGGAGGGGGGGCTCCCTCACTGCCCCTAATGCAGGGAAGCCTTCACAAGGGGGGGAGGGGGCCCCTCGGTGTGGTACCCAGAAACCAGAAAAACTGGACAGGCTGACACACATGCGTGCCCATTGACCCCTCTGCCTTCCACGTTTCCTGCCTGGGGGAGAGATCCAGGTGAGACCCCTGGCATCATTGATTGACTGATTGGATGGGTGGGTTGGATTTCTATGCCGCCCTTCTCCGCAGGGCGGCTTACAAAAGTGAGCATAAAACACATTACAAATACAGCAAGAATAACCTAAAACTAATATTAAAGCCCCAAAGATATAAAAACTAGGCATTCCCATTCCTTCAACTACAATCACGCAATCCCATCTTCGACTGGAGTGAGAAGTTAAGCTCAATGGCCCCCTTCCCTGACTTCAAAAGAAAGTTCATGGAAAGCACTTTTAAAGGGGGCCACGTCTTGGTGAGCCCACGCAAAGGCCTTGAGCGGGGCTGCCATCCTGGCCCAGTGCAGATGTTGCCACCGCTTGGATCCCCTGGCAACGGGCTCTCCTGCAGGGGCTTCTCTCGCAGATCAGCCCCAAGAGCTGGAGGAGAGGCACAGACTCTTCCCCCAACAGGTCCTGCAGCATGGGCTCTGTAGTCCAAAGCAGCTGCTGCTGAGGATCCCCTCCCCTTGGCAGAAGAGAACGCTCCAGAGTGGCTGGGACCCTCAGGATCCTGAACGGAGTGGGGGGTGAAGGGAGGAAGGGCGGACTCTCCACCTCCGGTCTCCGCAGTAGATCCTTGGCTGGATCCCTTCTGAGAGCCGGGAGATCCACCCTCCCTCCTCTTAAGAGAAAGCCCCCCCGAATGGCTGGGTTCCCTCTCCTGGGGACAGGGCGGGGCTGCAGGGCCCCCAAAGAAGCCAGACCCATCCAGCGAGGAAGGCCCTCAGCCCCACCTGGCCCGGCTTACCTGGGCGGTGAGGGTGGCCAGGAGGCAGGTGCTGAGCCAGAAGAAGGGGAGCATCGTGGGGGGACGCCTGGTCGGCCGTTGCGGGAGCCCTGCTCGCTTTGCTCCTCTCCAAGGGGGCCGAGGCAGCTGTGCCTGGGACGGGGGCTAAAATAGCCTCGGCCAGCCGGCTGTGACAGACAGCACATGTGTTGGGGCCGGTCCAGAGGCTGGGAGGGAGGGCCGGATGGGCTGAGCTGAGTGGGCGAGTGGGCAGGGAATCCAGCAGAAAGGGGGATGAGTAGGAACCTCAACAACTGCCGCCCACAGACATCCTCCTTCTTATGGAACTACATTTCATCCATCCATCTATCTATCTATCTATCTATCTATCTATCTATCTATCTTATCTATCTATCTATCTCTATCTATCTATCTATCTATCTATCTATCTATCTATCTATCTTATCTATCTATCTTATCTATCTATCTAATCTATCTATCTATCTATCTATCTTATCTATCTATCTATCCATCCATCCATCCATCCATCCATCCATCCATCTATCTATCTATCTATCTATCTATCTATCTATCTATCTATCTCTACTTACTTATTTCTCATCATTTCTATCACCCATTTCCCACTTGTGGCTGTATGACTAAACTTGTTGCTTGTAACCTTATGATTTTTATTAATATTGATTGTTTCCTCATTGCTTATTTAATCCCTATGACAATCATTGTGTGGTACCTCCTGATCCTTGACAAATGTCTCTTTTTCTTTTATGTACCCCAAGAGCATCTGCACCAAAGATAAATTCCTTGTGTGTCCAATCACACTTGGCCAATAAAGAATTCAATTCAATTCTATTCAATTCTATTCTGTTCTATATTCTATTCTACATGCTATTATCCTATCCTATCCTATCCTTCCTTCCTTATTTGCTTACTCCCTTCTTTATATAGGCTGTCCTTCTCCTTGCAGACTCAGGGCAGCCCTCAATAGTAAAAATAAACACATTACATAACAATACAATATAAAACATTTCAAAATGTATAAAACCCACTATTAAAACAATCAATCATACCTCTTACATACAAATGGTTGGAGCGAAGCTCACGATCCCCAGGCCTGCTGGCATAGATGTGTCTTTAACGCTTTCCGAAAGGCAAAGAGAGTGGGGGTGGGGTGAATCTCCGGGCAGAGTTGGTTCCAGAGGGCCGGGGCCGCAACAGAGAAGGCTCTCCCCTGAGGACCCACCAGCCGACATTGTTTGGCAGACGTGGACTCTTTGCGACCTAACTGGCCCCTGCGATGCATAAGGCATTTTTACTTGGCTAATCTGCTATTTAACATTTGCTGACATCCTTCGTTTTCTGGCCCTTTTCAAGATGAGCTGTGTTGGGTGATTTTGTCAACATGCCCCTGTTGTTTTATTGCCAGTCACGAAAATGTTTCCCCTGGTTTTCTTTTTCACTGTCGGACCAGATTTCTTACTGGGACCGCCTTCTGCCGCATGAATCCCAGCGACCAGAGTCGGCCTTCTCCAGGTCCCGTCAGCCAATGTTGTTTGGCGGGGCCTAGGGGAAGAGCCTTCTCTGTGGGGGCCCCAGCCCTCTGGAATCAGTTCCCACCCTCCTTGCCTTTCATGAGAATTTGAAGACGCACCTGTACCGCCAGGCCAAGTGGGGACACTCATATTTACAGCCCCTGCCTATGAATGAACGTAGGCTGAATGGATAGTATGTTGGTGCATTGCATATGACTGTTTTTAGACTACATTGGGGTTTTAGACTGTTTGTTTTTAGTTTCATTGGATTTCAGAACTGTACTTTTTCACATGTTGTAAGCTGCTCCGAGTCCTCGGAGAGGATCGGGATAAAAATCCAATGAAGTAAAATAAATAAATGTTTAAAGAGGAGACGAGCCTCTTGGCCGGAGCAGAAGCCCATGAGCGACTGAGGGCCAGCCGGGAGCTCTTTGAGGGAGGGGCGCAGCCTTCCTCACCCTCTCCACACGGAGGGCACCCCACACTCTGCCCTGGCCGGCTGAGCACCAGCTGCTGCCCCCGCTGTTGGCTCTGAGGGGGTTGGCAACTCTGGGGGTGTGGTGTGATGGGGAGATCTGGCAGAACCGGGGCACCAGCTGGGCACGGGGACGGCCAGCGCTCTCTTTCCATGATGGAGGGAGCCAGCTGTGTTGGCAGCCCTTCTTGGCTCCCTCTTCAAAGGCCTTCCAAGGCCATCTGCAGAGCTTGGGAAACCCGGGAGCGGACTCAGCAGCGGGAGGGCCACGGAGGTAGAATCCGGGCCGCATCCTCTGACTCACTACAGAGCTTTGGGACTCGCAAAGGAGCATCGGCTGCCCTAGTGATGCTCGTGTGTAACCTGGTAGTGCTGCTCGGCAGCCAGCAGGGGGAGCCCCAACACTGGCAAAGAGCAGTGGAGATGCGTTGCACATGGAGGGAGGGAGGGCGTCCCGCCCCGAGTCTTCGGAGAGGGGCGGCATACAAATCTAAGTAATAAATAAATAATAAATAAATAAGAGGATTCTTGGGAGCCATGCGGTGGGGGGGTGTTTGCCAGCCCCTCCTTCAGGCTTTCTTTTTTCCCCTACCTGCCAGTCCAGCTGACGTTTGAGAGGAGCACATTCAGACACTCAGATCTGATACCGCTAGCTAAGTGACAGGGGTCTTCCAGTGTCTCAGGGATTGCCCCAAAGAAGAGGGAGTCAAGCTAGTCTCCAAAGCACCAGAAAGTAGGATAAGGAGCAATGGGTGGAAACTAAACAAGGAGAGAAGCAACTTAGAACTCAGGAGGAAATTCCTGACACTTAGAACAAACAATCAGTTTGATACAAGGCGGTCAAAAGCAGAACAAATATGTATATAAATTAAATAACCCAGTGTTTCCCAACCTTTTTTGAGCCGCGGCACATTATTGATATTTACAAAATCCTGGGGAACATTGAACCGGGACGGGGGGGATAAAGAAAAGTTTGGACAAAAAAATCTCTCTCCCTCCCTTTCGCTCTATTTCTCCCTCCCTCTTTCTCTCTCTTCCTTCCCTTCTTTCTCTCTCTCCATCCCTTTCTTTATCTCTTTTTTGCTCTCTTTCCCTCTCCCTCCTTCCCTCCATGTCTTTCTCTCTTCCTTGCTCTCTCTCTCTTGCTATCTCTTTCTTTCTCTCTGCCTCTCTTGCTATCTCTCTTTCTCTATCTTCCTCTCTCTCTCTTTCTGTCTCCCTTGCTATCTCTCTTGCTATGTCTCTCTCTCTGTGTCTCTTGCTATGTCTCTCTCTCTGCCTCTCTTGCTATGTCTCTCTATCTTTCTCTTTCTGTCTCTTTCTTTCTCTCTTTCTCTGTCTCTCTTGCTATGTCTCTCTTTCTTTCTCTCTCTGCCTCTTGCTGTCTCTCTTGCTATGTCTTTCTCTCTCTGTCTCTCTTCCTCTCTTGCTATCTCTCACTCTCTTTCTCTCTCTGCCTCTCTTGCTGTCTCTCTTTCTCTGTATCTCTGCCTCTCTTGCTATGTCTCTTTCTCTGTCTCTCTTGCTATGTCTCTCTCTCTTTCTGTCTTGCTATGTCTCTCTCTCTCTCTGCCTCTTTCTTTCTCTCTCTTTCTGCCTCTCTTGCCATGTCTCTTTCTCTCTTCCTCTGTCTCTCTTGCCATGTCTCTCTCTTTCTTTCTCTGCTTCTTGCTGTCTCTCTTTCTCATTCTCTCTGCCTCTTCCTATGTCTCTCTTTCTCTGTATCTCTGCCTCTCTTGCTATGTCTCTCTTTCTCTGTATCTCTGCCTCTCTTGCTATGTCTCTCTTTCTCTGTATCTCTGCCTCTCTTGCCATGTCTTTCTGTCTCTCTTGCTATGTCTCTCTCTCTTTCTGTCTTGCTATGTCTCTTTCTCTCTCTCTGCCTCTTGCTATGTCTCTTTCTCTGTATCTGTCTCTCTTGCTACGTCTCTCTTTCTCTCTCTGCCTCTCTTGCTATGTCTCTCTGTCTCTCTCTGCGTCTTGCTATGTCTCTCTTTCTCTGTATCTCTGCCTCTCTTGCCATGTCTCTTTCTGTTTCTCTGTCCCTCTTGCTGTTTCTCTCTTTCTCTCTCTCTCTGCCTCTCTATGTCTCTCTTTCTCTTTCTCTGCCTCTCTTGCTATGTCTCTCTCTCTCTTTCTCTGCCTCTCTTGCTATGTCTCTCTCTCTCTTTCTCTGCCTCTCTTGCTATGTCTCTCTGTCTCTTTCTCTGCCTCTCTTGCTATGTCTCTCTCTCTCTTTCTCTGCCTCTCTCTCTCTTTCTCTGCCTCTCTTGCTATGTCTCTCTCTCTCTCTCTGTCTCTTTCTTTATCTCTCTGCCTCTCTTGCTATGTCTCTCTCTCTCTTTCTCTGCCTCTCTTGCTATGTCTCTCTTTCTCTCTCTCTGTCTTTTTCTTTATCTCTCTGCCTCTCTTGCTATGTCTCTCTTTTTCTGTCTCTTTCTTTCTCTCTGCCTTTCTTGCTATGTCTCTCTCTCTTTCTGTCTTGCTATGTCTCTCTTTCTCTGCCTCTCTTGCTATGTCTCTCTCTCTTTTTCTCTGTGTGTCTCTCTTTCTCTCTCTCTGCCTCTCTTGCTATGTCTTTCTTTCTCTCTGCCTCTCTTGCCATGTCTGTTTCTCTCTCTCTGCCTCACTTGCTATGTCTCTTTCTTTCTCTCTGCCTCTCTTCCTATGTCTCTCTCTCTTTCTCTGTCTCTCTTGCCATGTCTTTCTTTCTCTCTCTGCCTCTCTTCCTGTCTCTCTCTTTCTGTCTTTCTGTCTCTTTCTCTGTCTCTTGCTATGTCTTTCTCTCTTTCCCTCCCTCTCTTGCTATGTCTCTCTTTCTCTCTCTCCCTCTCTTGCTATCTCTCTTTCTCTCTCTGCCTCTCTTGCTATGTCTCTTTCTCTCTCTTGCTGTCTTTCTCTCTTTCTCTTCCTCTCTTGCTATGTCTCTTTCTCTCTCTCCTTCTCTTGCTCTCTTTCTCTCTCTGCCTCTCTTGCTATGTCTCTTTCTTTCTCTTTCTATGTCTCTTTATCTCTCTCTCTGCCTCTCTTGCTATGTCTCTCTCTCTTTCTCTGTCTCTCTTGCTATGTCTCTTTCTTTCTCTCTGCCTCTCTTGCTGTCTCTCTTTCTCTCTCTGGCTCTCTTGCTGTGTCTTTCTCTGTATCTCTGCCTCTCTTGCTATGTCTCTCTCTCTCTTTGTCTTGCTGTCTCCTCTCTCTTTCTGCCTCTCTTGCCATGTCTCTTTCTCTGCCTCTCTTGCCATGTCTCTCTTTCTCTTCCTCTGTTTCTCTTGCCATGTCTCTTTCTCTCTCTCTCTGCCTCTCTTGCTATGTCTCTTTCTCTCTTGCTCTGCCTCTGTTGCTATGTCTCTTTCTCTCTGCCTCTCTCTCTGTCTCTTTCTTTATCTCTCTCTCTGCCTCTCTTGCTATGTCTCTCTGTCTTTCTCTGTCTTTCTCTCTGCCTTTCTTGCTGTCTCTCTCTCTTTTGCTATGTCTCTCTCTCTGTCTTGCTATGTCTCCCTTTCTCTGCCTCTCTTGCTATGTCTCTCTCTTTCTCTCTGTGTGTCTCTCTCTTGCTGTCTCTTTCTCTGCCTCTCTTGCTATGTCTTTCTCTATGCCTCTCTTGCTATGTCTCTCTTTCTCACTCTGCCTCTCTTGCTATGTCTCTTTCTTTGTCTCTCTCTCTCTCTGCCACTCTTGCTATGTCTCTTTCTCTGTCTCTCTTGCTATGTCTCTTTCCTTCTCTCTCTGCCTTTCTTGCTGTTTCTCTCTTTTGGTATGTCTCTCTCTTTCTCTCTGTCTCTGCCTCTTGCTTTCTCTCTTTGCCTCTTGCTATGTCTCTCTCTCTCTCTGCCTCTCTTGCTGTCTCTTTCTCTCTCTCTTGCTGTCTCTTTCTCTCTCTGTGTCTTGCTGTCTCTTTCTCTCTCTCACTATGTCTCTCTCTCTCTTCCTCTCTGTCTCTCTTGCCATGTCTCTCTCTCATTCTGCCTCTTGCTCTCTTTCTCTGCCTCTCTTGCTATCTCTCTTTCTGTCTCTGTCTCTTTCTCTCTCTGCCTCTTGCTATGTCTCTCTTTCTCTGTATCTCTGCCTCTCTTTCCATGTCTCTCTTTCTATTTCTCTGTCTCTCTTGCTATGTCTTTCTCTCTCTCTCTTGCTATGTATCTCTCTCTCTGTGTCTCTCTTGCTATGTCTTTCTCTCTCTCTCTGCCTCTCTTGCTATGTCTCTTTCTCTCTCTTCCTCTCTGTCTCTCTTCCATGTCTCTTTCTCTCTCTCTGCCTCTTGCTGTCTCCCTTTCTCTCTCTTTCTCTGCCTCTCTTGCCATGTCTCTTTCTCTCTCTCCGCCTCTTGCTATGTCTCCCTCTCTCTCTTTCTCTGCCTCTCTTGCTATGTCTCTTTCTCTCTCTCTCTCTGCCTCTTTCTCTCTGTGTGTCACTCTCTCTCTTGCTATGTCTCTCTTTCTCTCTCTGCCTCTCTTGCTGTCTCTATTTCTCTTTCTGCCTCTCTTGCTATGTCTCTCTCTGCCTCTCTTGCTATGTCTCTCTTTCTTTCTCTCTCTGCCTCTTGCTATGTCTCTTTCTCTCTCTCTTGCTATGTCTCTCTCTCTCTCTGCCTCTCTTGCTATCTCTCTTTCTCTCTCTCTCTTTTGCCATGTCTCTTTTTCTATCTCTGCCTCTTGCTATGTCTCTTTCTCTCTCTCTGCCTCTCTTGCTATGTCTCTCTTTCTCTCTGTGTGTGTGTCTCTCTCTTTCTCTGCCTCTCTTGCTGTCTCTCTCTCTGTCTTGCTATGTCTCTTTCTTTCTGTGTGTGTCTCTCTCTGCCTCTTGCTATCTCTTTCTCTGCCTCTCTTGCTATGTCTCTTTCTCTCTCTGCCTCTCTTGCTATGTCTCTCTGTGTGTATGTCTCTCTCTCTTGCTATGTCTTTCTTTCTCTCTCTGCCTCTTGCTATGTCTCTCTTTCTCTGTCTGCCTCTTTTGCTATGTCTCTCTCTCTCTTTCTGTCTTGCTATGTCTCTTTCTCTCTCTGTCTCTTTCTTTCTCTGCTTCTCTTGCTATGTCTCTCTCTCTTCCTCTCTGTCTCTTGCCATGTCTTTCTCTCTCATTCTGCCTCTTGCTCTTTCTCTGCCTCTCTTGCTGTCTCTTTCTCTGTGTGTGTTTCTCTCTCTGCCTCTCTTGCTGTTTCTCTTTCTCTCTGCCTCTCTTGCTGTCTCTTTCTCTCTCTGTCTCTCTTGCTATGTCTCTTTCTCTCTCTCTCTCTGTGTCTGTCTCTCTTTCTCTCTCTCTGCCTCTTGCTCTCTTGCTATGTCTCTTTCTCTCTGTCTCTCTTGCTATGTCCCTTTCTCTCTGCCTCTTGCTATGTCTCTCTTTCTGTCTCTTTCTCTCTGTGTCTCTCTCTGTCTCTTTCTCTCTCTGCCTCTCTTTCTCTCTCTATGTCTTTCTCTCTCTCTGCCTCTTGCTATGTCTCTTTCTGTGTCTCTCTCTGTCTCTCTTGCTATGTCTCTTTCTCTCTGCCTCTTGCTATGTCTCTCTTCCTCTCTCTCTTGCCATGTCTTTCTCTCATTCTGCCTCTTGCTATGTCTCTTTCTCTGTGTGTGTCTCTCTGTGTCTCTTTCTCTCTCTCTGCCTCTTGCTATGTCTCTTTCTCTCTTTCTGTGTGTGTGTCTCTGTCTCTCTTGCTATGTCTCCCTTTCTTTCTCTCTGCCTCTTGCTATGTCTCTCTCTTTCTGTCTCTCTTGCTGTCTCTCTCTCTCTTTCTGTCTTTCTGTGTGTCTCTCTTGCTGTCTCCCTTTCTTTCTCTCTGCCTCTTGCTATGTCTCTCTATCTCTCTCTGTTTCTCTTTCTCTTTCTTGCTATGTCTCTTTCTCTGCCTCTCTTGCTATGTCTCTTTCTCTCTCTCTGTCTCTTTCTCTGTGTGTGTCTCTCTCTGTCTCTCTTGCTATGTCTCTCTTTCTCTCTCTCTCTGCCTCTCTTGCTATGTCTCTTTCTCTCTCTCTCTGCCTCTTTCTCTGTCTCTCTTTCTCTGTCTCTTTCTCTCTGTGTGTGTCTCTCTCTCTGTCTCTATTGCTCTTTCTTTCTCTCTCTGCCTCTTGCTATCTCTCTCTCTTTCTCTCTTGCTATGTCTTTCTCTCTCTCTCTTGCTATGTCTCTCTCTTTCTCTGCCTCTCTTGCTATGTCTCTCTCTCTCTTTCTCTGCCTCTCTTGCTATGTCTCTCTCTCTTTCTCTGCCTCTCTTGCTATGTCTCTCTCTCTCTGCCTCTCTCTCTCTTTCTCTGCCTCTCTTGCTGTCTCTCTTTCTCTCTCTGTCTCTTTCTTTATCTCTCTGCCTCTCTTGCTATGTCTCTCTTTTTCTGTCTCTCTTGCTGTCTCTTTCTTTCTCTCTGCCTCTCTTGCTATGTCTCTCTTTTTCTGTCTCTCTTGCTGTCTCTTTCTTTCTCTCTGCCTTTCTTGCTATGTCTCTCTCTTTCTGTCTTGCTATGTCTCTCTTTCTCTGCCTCTCTTGCTATGTCTCTCTCTTTTTCTCTGTGTGTCTCTCTTTCTCTCTCTCTGCCTCTCTTGCTATGTCTCTTTCTTTCTCTCTGCCTCTCTTGCCATTTCTGTTTCTCTCTCTCTGCCTCACTTGCTATGTCTCTTTCTTTCTCTCTGCCTCTCTTCCTATGTCTCTCTCTCTTTCTCTGTCTCTCTTGCCATGTCTTTCTTTCTCTCTGTGCCTCTCTTCCTGTCTCTCTTCCTGTCTTTCTGTCTCTTTCTCTGTCTTTCTGTCTCTTTCTCTGTCTTTCTCTCTTTCTCTCCCTCTCTTGCTATGTCTCTCTTTCTTTCTCTCTCTCCCTCTCTTGCTATCTCTCTTTCTCTCTCTGCCTCTCTTGCTGTCTCTTTCTCTCTCTCTTTCTCTCTCTTGCTGTCTTTCTCTCTTTCTCTTCCTCTCTTGCTATGTCTCTTTCTCTCTCTCCCTCTCTTGCTCTCTTTCTCTCTCTGCCTCTCTTGCTATGTCTCTTTCTTTCTCTTTCTGTCTCTTTATCTCTCTCTGCCTCTCTTGCTATGTCTCTCTCTCTTTCTCTGTCTCTCTTGCTATGTCTCTTTCTTTCTCTCTGCCTCTCTTGCTGTCTCTCTTTCTCTCTCTGGCTCTCTTGCTGTGTCTTTCTCTGTATCTCTGCCTCTCTTGCTATGTCTCTCTCTCTCTTTGTCTTGCTGTCTCCTCTCTCTTTCTGCCTCTCTTGCCATGTCTCTTTCTCTGCCTCTCTTGCCATGTCTCTCTTTCTCTTCCTCTGTTTCTCTTGCCATGTCTCTTTCTCTCTCTCTCTGCCTCTCGCTCTGTCTCTTTCTCTCTCTTGCTCTGTCTCTTTCTCTCTCTTTCTCTGTCTCTTTCTCTCTTGCTCTGCCTCTCTTGCTATGTCTCTTTCTTTCTCTCTGCCTCTCTGTCTCTTTCTTTATCTCTCTCTCTGCCTCTCTTGCTATGTCTCTCTCTTTCTCTGTCTTTCTCTCTGCCTTTCTTGCTGTCTCTCTCTCTTTTGCTATGTCTCTCTCTCTGTCTTGCTATGTCTCCCTTTCTCTGCCTCTCTTGCTATGTCTCTCTCTTTCTCTCTCTGTGTGTCTCTCTCTTGCTGTCTCTTTCTCTGCCTCTCTTGCTATGTCTTTCTCTATGCCTCTCTTGCTATGTCTCTCTTTCTCACTCTGCCTCTCTTGCTATGTCTCTTTCTTTGTCTCTCTCACTCTCTGCCTCTCTTGCTATGTCTCTTTCTCTGTCTCTCTTGCTATGTCTCTTTCCTTCTCTCTCTGCCTTTCTTGCTGTTTCTCTCTTTTGGTATGTCTCTCTCTCTCTCTCTCTGCCTCTTGCTTTCTCTCTTTGCCTCTTGCTATGTCTCTCTCTCTCTCTCTGCTTCTCTTGCTGTCTCTTTCTCTCTCTCTTGCTGTCTCTTTCTCTCTCTGTGTCTTGCTGTCTCTTTCTCTCTCTCACTATGTCTCTCTCTCTCTTCCTCTCTGTCTCTCTTGCCATGTCTTTCTCTCTCATTCTGCCTCTTGCTCTCTTTCTCTGCCTCTCTTGCTATCTCTCTTTCTGTCTCTGTCTCTTTCTCTCTCTGCCTCTTGCTATGTCTCTCTTTCTCTGTATCTCTGCCTCTCTTTCCATGTCTCTCTTTCTATTTCTCTGTCTCTCTCTCTGCCTCTCTTGCTATGTCTCTTTCTCTGCCTCTCTTGCTGTCTCTTTCTCTCTCTTCCTCTCTGTCTCTCTTGCCATGTCTCTTTCTCTCCCTCTGCCTCTTGCTGTCTCCCTTTCTCTCTCTTTCTCTGCCTCTCTTGCCATGTCTCTTTCTCTCTCTCTGCCTCTTGCTATGTCTCCCTCTCTCTCTTTCTCTGCCTCTCTTGCTATGTCTCTTTCTCTCTCTCTCTGCCTCTTTCTCTCTGTGTGTCACTCTCTCTCTTGCTATGTCTCTCTTTCTCTCTCTGCCTCTCTTGCTATGTCTCTATTTCTCTTTCTGCCTCTCTTGCTATGTCTCTCTCTGCCTCTCTTGCTATGTCTCTCTTTCTTTCTCTCTCTGCCTCTTGCTATGTCTCTTTCTCTCTCTCTTGCTATGTCTCTCTCTCTCTCTGCCTCTCTTGCTATCTCTCTTTTTCTCTCTCTCTCTTTTGCCATGTCTCTTTTTCTATCTCTGCCTCTTGCTATGTCTCTTTCTCTCTCTCTGCCTCTCTTGCTATGTCTCTCTTTCTCTCTGTGTGTGTCTCTCTCTTTCTCTGCCTCTCTTGCTGTCTCTCTCTCTGTCTTGCTATGTCTCTTTCTTTCTGTGTGTGTCTCTCTCTGCCTCTTGCTATCTCTTTCTCTGTCTCTCTTGCTATGTCTTTCCTTCTCTCTCTGCCTTTCTTGCTGTTTCTCTCTTTTGCTATGTCTCTCTCTCTCTCTTTCTCTGCCTCTTGCTATGTCTCTCTTTCTCTTTGCCTCTTGCTATGTCTCTCTCTTTCTGTCTCTCTTGCTGTCTTTTTCTCTCTCTCTGCCTCTCTTGCTGTCTCTCTCTTTCTGTCTTGCTGTCTCACTTTCTCTGTCTCTCTTGCTATGTCTCTTTCTCTCTCTGCCTCTCTTGCTGTCTCTGTCTCTTGCTATGTCTCTCTTTCTCTCTCTCTGCCTCTCTTGCTATGTCTCTCTCTCTCTGCCTCTCTTGCTATGTCTCTCTTTCTCTGCCTCTCTTGCTATGTCTCTTTCTCTCTCTCTGCCTCTCTTGCTATGTCTGTGTGTATGTCTCTCTCTCTTGCTATGTCTTTCTTTCTCTCTCTGCCTCTTGCTATGTCTCTCTTTCTCTGTCTGCCTCTTTTGCTATGTCTCTCTCTCTTTCTGTCTTGCTATGTCTCTTTCTCTCTCTCTCTGTCTCTCTTTCTTTCTCTCTCTGCCTCTCTTGCTATGTCTCTCTCTCTTCCTCTCTGTCTCTTGCCATGTCTTTCTCTCTCATTCTGCCTCTTGCTCTTTCTCTGCCTCTCTTGCTGTCTCTTTCTCTGTGTGTTTCTCTCTCTCTGCCTCTCTTGCTGTTTCTCTTTCTCTCTGCCTCTCTTGCTGTCTCTTTCTCTCTCTGTCTCTTGCTATGTCTCTTTCTCTCTCTGTGTGTGTGTCTGTCTCTCTTTCTCTCTCTCTCTGCCTCTTGCTCTCTTTCTCTCTTGCTTTGTCTCTTTCTCTCTGTCTCTCTTGCTATGTCCCTTTCTCTCTCTGCCTCTTGCTATGTCTCTCTTTCTGTCTCTTTCTCTCTGTGTGTCTCTCTCTGCCTCTCTTTCTCTCTGTCTTTCTCTCTCTCTGCCTCTTGCTATGTCTCTTTCTGTGTCTCTCTCTCTGTCTCTCTTGCTATGTCTCTTTCTCTCTGCCTCTTGCTATGTCTCTCTTCCTCTCTCTCTTGCCATGTCTTTCTCTCATTCTGCCTCTTGCTATGTCTCTTTCTCTGTGTGTGTCTCTCTGTGTCTCTTTCTCTCTCTCTGCCTCTTGCTATGTCTCTTTCTCTCTTTCTGTGTGTGTGTCTCTGTCTCTCTTGCTATGTCTCCCTTTCTTTCTCTCTGCCTCTTGCTATGTCTCTCTCTTTCTGTCTCTCTTGCTATGTCTCTCTCTCTCTCTTGCTGTCTCTCTTTCTGTCTTTCTGTGTGTCTCTCTTGCTATGTCTCCCTTTCTTTCTCTCTGCCTCTTGCTATGTCTCTCTATCTCTCTCTGTCTCTCTCTTGCTGTCTTTCTCTCTTGCTATGTCTCTTTCTCTCTCTTTCTCTGCCTCTCTTGCTATGTCTCTTTCTCTGCCTCTCTTGCTATGTCTCTTTCTCTCTCTCTGTCTCTTTCTCTGTGTGTGTCTCTGTCTCTCTCTCTGCCTCTTGCTATGTCTCTTTCTCTGTGTGTCTCTCTTGCTATGTCTCTCTCTCATTCTCTCTCTCTGCCTCTCTTGCTATGTCTCTCTTTCTCTCTCTGTCTTCTTGCTGTCCCTTTCTCTCTCTGCCTCTTGCTATGTCTCTCTTTCTGTCTCTTTCTCTGTGTGTCTCTCTCTCTGTCTCTCTTGCTATGTCTCTCTTTCTCTCTCTCTCTGCCTCTCTTGCTATGTCTCTCTTTCTCTCTCTCTCTCTGCCTCTTTCTCTGTCTCTCTTTCTCTGTCTCTTTCTCTGTGTGTGTGTCTCTCTCTCTGTCTCTATTGCTCTTTCTTTCTCTCTCTGCCTCTTGCTATCTCTCTCTCTTTCTCTCTTGCTATGTCTTTCTCTCTCTCTCTTGCTATGTCTCTCTCTCTCTGTGTGTCTCTCTTGCTATGTCTTTCTTTCTCTCTCTCTTTGTCGGTCTCTTTCTCTCTCTGTCTCTTTTGCAGCACGTCCAACCGCCACCGTCAGTGCCTCCACCCTGGAGCTTCCTCTCGCTGCCGCCATCTCCCCGCGACTGCCTGGGATCGCTGCAGCCGTCACCCTCGCGCTCCCACTGCCAGTGCCCTCCCGCCAGGCCCCAAAGGACATTGGTTGCCGCCGCGCCAGGGAAGCTCCAACTGGGCGGGGCGCTGCTGGTGCCTCCGCCCTGGAGCTCTTGCCACTGCCATCCCCTGGCTACTACCCGGTGCCCCTGCTGATGGCGCCCTCCTGCTCTCGCTGCCGGTGCCCTCCCGCCAGCTCCAAAGAACATTTGCTGCCAACGCCAGGGAAGCTCCAGCTGGGCAGGGCGCTGCCGGACCGGTGCCGGTGCCTCCGACCTGGAGCTCCCACTCGCAACTGTCCCCCAGCTATTGCCTGATGCCGCTCTCCTTTTTCCTGCCTTCCTTCTTTGGGGCCCAGCAGGAGAGCGCCGGCAACAGCGGCATCGGGCAGTAGCCGGGGGACAGTTGCGAGTGGGAGCTCCAGGTCGGAGGTACCGGAACCGGCAGCGCCCCGCCCAGCTGGAGCTTCCCTAGGAGCTTCACGGCACACCTGACCGTGTCTCGCGGCACACTAGTGTGCAGTGGCACACTGGTTGGGAAACGCTGAAATAACCAGAGCTAATTTCCTTTTTCCTTTATCTTTGCCTGTAATAGCTATAAAAAATGACTATGGAGACAATCTTTAATGGACAAGAACATTTTAACTTGAATATTCTTTCTCCTCCCCCGCCCCTGTGTATATGTGTGTCTATACGTGTTTGTGTGTTGTGTTTATGTTCTTCTTTCCATTTTTTTAATGTATATATTTCAATAAAAATTATTTTTCACAAAGAACAATCAATCAGTGGAATGGCTTGCCTCCAGAAGTTGTGAATGAAGTTGGATAACCATATAACCGTAACCATGTCCGAAGTAGTGTAGGGTTTCCCGCCTAAGCAGGGGGCTGGCCTAGATAGGAGACCCCCAAGATCCCTTCCAACGCAGTTATTTGTGTTAAATAGTTGCTCTCACCCAGCCTGGCTATCCTTGGGGTCTTTGGCCTGCCACCCTTTATGGTATTTCCATGTGCCTTCTTGGCTGTGGGAATTTGAGAGGGGGAATTGCATTAGGGCGGTCTGCATGTAGCCACACCACATTCCTTCTAGGTGGTCAAGGTCATCCTTTGTCTTCAACACCTGGGCGGGAGGAGATGGGAGTTTCTGCCACGTTGGCTGCAGAAGATTGGTCAGGGTGATGGACTTGGGGGGGGCAAGGGCTTGAACTTTCAACTGGGTGGAGAAGCCCCCTCTGGACTTCAGAGTCCGGGTTCTCCCAGATGTGGCGACATGGCACTGCTAATAAATTGGAGGAATCCTTTGCTTCGGACTCTGATTTAGTTTTGGATGCTATTTGGGACCCTGACCCTGGCTTCCTAAAATGGGCTCAGCCAGAGACCTTCAGGTTGTGGGGAAACATTCCCTACGTGGCCTTGGGACCCAGGAGGATCTCGTGGCATCCACACGTGTGTGCGCCCACAAGGAAGGTGTCCAAGGCAGCCAATCCCCTTCCAAGGCCACTGGCTGATTCCAGCTGTCGCTTCTGATATCGTCTCCTGGGCGGCTCCTGGCCACACTCTCCTGTCGGCCCACATCAGCGCCCGGCCTTGACGCGAGTCTGGAGTGCAAGAGGAGACTCAGACGGACAGGAGGCATCTGGGAAGGTTTCCCACGGGGCCTCCGCGACGTTCAAGCTCTCTGCCGTCCTGGAGGCTCGGTTGGAAAGGCCTTCCGGGGACGCGGGTTGCATCGCCAGGCAGGAGAGACCGACGGACAGCCCAGCCTCCAATCCCGACTGCCTTTCCCTCCACCTGGAAGGAGGGACAGGGCACAGGGAACTCCACCCTTTGCCCATCGCCAGAGAGGAGATGGCACTTGGCTTGCTTTCCAGCTCCAGGGCCAGAATTGGGACCTTCAGAGGGCATCTGTATGGGTGCAGGAGGCCCTGAGGGCCACTTCAGAAAACAGGAGGTTGCATTCAACGGTTACGCAAGGAAAAATGCTTCCTTGAATTTCCTGCTAATCGGATTCATGGAGCCACTGAGCCCCAGTGAGGGAGAGAGAATTATACATCCCTTTTTGTGCCTCAGGAATCATTGCTTCTGCACACCCAGCCCCTTCCTCTGTTGTTCTGGGGTCCTCTCCTGGAGGGGCTATGGGGTGCTCCTGCACCCATACAGATGCCCTCCGAAGGTCCCAATTCTGGCCCTGGAGCTGGAAAGCAAGCCAAGCGCCATCTCCTGCCTGGTGATGGGCAAAGGGTGGACCTCTCTGTGCCAATTTGGCTTTCATTCTTCATGGGTGCAAAAGGGCTTGGATGCACCTGGTTCGAGCCTGCCCCCTGCTTTGACGGCCTGCAAGATCTTCAATGGCTGGGGCTGGAGAAGAGGAGGGGACCTTTCTGCCTGTCAGCCCCCCTTCAGCCGCCTCCTGCCTGACCCTGATGCGGTGTGGCAGGAGGGCAGTCAGCAGATGCTTCGTGCCACTGGCACCCTGGGCGAAGGGGCTATGGCTGGGCTGGCGACTGGAGAGATGCTCCTTAACAGGGGGCGATGGGAGCCCAGCGTGGTTCCCTGCCGGGGCCTCTAGCTCAGCTGCTGGGGGGACCCACCCGGCCAGCTGCCTCCCTTCACTCTGCAGCGCATCACGTCCATCAGCGTTAAAGGAGGCAAAGGACTCTCAGTCCCCCTCCTGGCAGGCTGGACCGAAGGACAGAGAGAAGGGTGGGTGTAGATGTACACACACACACACACACGCACACCCTTTCCCTCTGCTTCATAGAGTCCCACCATAGTTTGGAGGGAGGCCAGAAGAGGAGGCTTTGTGCTTGGCCAAGAAAGCTCCCTAACAGGCAGGGGGGCCCAGAGACCTGCAAAGTCCCCCTGGAGACCCTCTGGGAGAGAGGCACAGCAAGGGGGCAGGAAGGAACTTGGAGGAATCCTTTGCTTCGGGCAGGAAGGGAGCAGGAAGGGGGGGCTGGGAGTGGAATGAGAGGAGGCCCCACTGGCTGGGGTGCCAAGGCTGCTGCCCCCTTCAGGGGAGGGGGGGCAACTCGGCCTGGGCCCCTCCTCCCCCCAATTTTCCCTGAAAGGCAGCAGCAGCTCCGCTGGGGGATGCAGCAATAAAGGGCAGCGAAGGTCATCATTTTATAAGGCAATGGAAGATCATAGCAGCCACAAAGAGGTGGGGGTGGCCCGGCCCTGGGGGAGCAGGAGCAGTGGGGGTGGGGGGGAGCAGGAAGGCCTTCCCCTCCCCTGCAGGCAAAAAGGTCAGGGGCAGCTGGCGGGGGTGGAGGGCAGGTGGGATGGGGAGCTGGAAGGAAGCCCAAGAAGAGCCCAGGCAGGGCAGGAGACCCAAGGACTCGTCACTTGCCCCCTCAACCATTCTGAATTCTGATGGCTGCTGGCAACTCCTGCCAGGGACTACTCCAGCTTCAGCCACAACAACACACGAGCACACAACAGATACAAACTTAAAGTAAACTGCTCTAAACTTGACTGCAGGAAATACAACTTCTGTAACCGAGTAGTTGATGCACGGAACTCCCTACCAGACTCTGTAGTGTCATCTCCTCACCCCCAAAACTTGACCCTTAGACTGTCCACTGTTGACCTCTCTCAATGTTTGTATGACTGCTTTAATAATGGGTTTTTTTAAAAATGTTTTTAAATTATTAGATTTGTCTTGAATTGTTTTATTGTTGTTGTGAGCCGCCCCAAATCTATGGATCTAATAAATAAATAAATTCATTCCTAAGAGGTGAGTAGGGGACGTGCATAAGTGCCCCAGTGTCCCTACAGAAGCTGGGCCAGGGCAGGATTGCTCCCCCCACCTTGTGCCTTGCTGTGTCAACTGAGCAACGCATTCTGCCCTCCCCCAGGATGATGGTGATGGCCAGGGGGGAGGGGTTTCCTGCCATCCCCCCTCCCTCCAATCCATGGCACAGGGCAATGGCAAAATGCCAACCTCAAAGCCAAGCCGGTCAGAGAGGTTTCTCCTTTAGAATAACTGCCTTGCCTGAGTTCAGTTGGTGGCCGGAGGGGGGGGGCGCCCCTTCTTTGGCCATCCTGCCTCCACCCAATGACTCCCCACCGGCCCCCAGAGAAGCTCCCCCCACCCCTTTTGCCCTAAGTGGAGCCACAGCAAAGAAACAAAGCAGCCCGATCCCAGCAGGAGTTCTCTGCATTCTTCCAGGTCCCGTTTGGGATCCCTGCTGTTTCTCCGGGGGGGGGGGGGGGCTGGAGTGGCGGTTCTGCCTGTGTTAAAGTGATCCCAACAGCAGACCAAGCCCCCCCCCCAAATGGGGCCAAATGCCAGGCAGGAAGGTCCAGAATCTAATGGTCAGAGCAGCCCACAACCTCCCCCCACCGAACCCCCCTGCTTGTACCTCCACGGGGAAAATATTGGGTCAGGTGGATCTGCATGCAGGAAACTCCCCCCCCCCCCAAGGATGCACACATTAGCTAATGCGTTCACGCTCAGCGGTGGCTTCACAACACACCTCCCTCCTATCTCGATAAACACAACATCACAGCTGTATTTGTGCACCAAGCAGATCGCTTCCCTTATGGCTTCAAAGGCTGAGGAGGCAATGGAACCGTGGGGCCAAGACCCACTTGGACACCTGGACAGATCAGGGTGTGATCAGGATCCTGGTAGACTCAGGGGGCTTTCACCCCCCCCTCGAGCCCGGATCAGCTGCAGGGGGGTCTCCTCCTTTCTTCTAACTCAGGGGTTCTCAGCCTTTCTAATGCTATGGCCCCTTAATACAGTTCCTCCTGTTGTGGTGACTCCCAACCATAAGTCCAGTGCCAATTCTCCCAACAGAGCTTTAAGCTGATGGGCAGGAAGGTCAGAGGGACAACCCCCCCCCTGTCCACGCCTGATCGGTCGGATTGTGAAAATATGTCCCAAGGCACCAGAATAGAAGTTTTAGTTCCTACCGCCAAGGGAAATTTGTCTCCCCCCCCAGGGTCCTCTTACGCGACCCCTATGAAATGGTGGTTCAACCCCCAAAGGGGCCCTGACGCGCAGGTGGAGACCCACTGTGCTAGCTGCTCCCCCCCCCCCGGGGACGAGTGCATTCTGGGCTGGGGGGGGCTTTGGCCTGGCCCAGCAGGCAGCATCCTTGAGGCTCCCCAGGGACCCGTCGGGCAGGGGCTCCAGGGCCAGAGTCAAACGTCCCCACCTGGTCCCCAGGGGCCCCTCCCTGACGGACGCCCATCCCTCAGCCAGGCGTGACAGGCAGCTGCTTCCCTGCCTCTCTACCTGTGCTCATCCATCAGCCCATCGATCGGCCCTGGTGGGGTTTTATTAATGGTCTTGTCAGTGGCCGGGTGCAGAAGAGCCCGGGCTTGTCGGGAGTGATGGATCGGGGAGTCCGCCGGCTGCTATTTATTCTCCCGTGACCTTGTCTCTCCCCATTGTGGCTGGCTTAAGAGTTATGAATGTGAGACATGATAATTTGATATTGATCTATACGGTAAGTGAAGAAATTTACTGTGTGCTGATGTTTTAACAAAGGGGGGGGGGCTCCAATCCTTCCCACTTGGGTGGGGGGGACACGGCATGCCAGCCTTCTTCCCACCATCTCCCCCCCCACCGGTAGATGATTTGTGGGAAGGAGAGAGGAGAGATCAGTTAGACTCAAGGATGCATCCCTCCAAGGAAGGCCTCTTTCACTGCCCATAAAAATTGGGGATTGGGGGAGGATTCTTCTGTCCTTTGCATCACTTAATCAATCAGAATAGAGCTTTTGGGGACCTTGGAGGCCTTCTAGTCCAACCCCCTACTCAAGCTGAAGAACCTATACCATTTGAGACAAACTGTTGTCCAATCTCGTCTTAACAGCCTCCGTGGATGGAGCAACCACGTCCACTGTTTCTTTGGGAGCTTGGGAAATTGAGTTGACCCCTTCTCCTTCATGACAGCCTCTCTCGGGTATGGGCCCACTGCTATGTCATGTCACCCCAGTCCTTCTTTTTATTAAGCATTGTCCAAAAGGACATTTCCTTAACTTACAGAGTCCTCAGCTTGACGACCACAATTGGGAACCACTATTTCCAAGGCAAAGCAAGGCAGTTGTTAAGTGAGCTACACTCGATTTTATGACCTGCTTCCCCCAGGGTTGTGAAGTGAATCTCTTATTTCCTTTCTTCCTTGGTCATGCCAGTGTTTCCTTTCTGGTTCTAAGAACCCTTGCCAGGGCTAAATTATACCCGGCAGAAATCTATCAAATCTGGACAATGGCCACACCTAGCATTAACATAGACCATTGAGTTTATCATGCTGCAGGAAGGGAAATGAATCTTCTTTCTTCTACGATGCTGCCAGATGAAACAACAAAAGCATTATTTCAATTCCCGTGCACTGTAATAATAATAATAATAATAATAATAATAATAATAATAATAATAATAATAATAATAATAACAATCCATTGTGATTATTATTACCTCAACCCTAATCCTAACCCTCACTTACCTAGGAAGAACAGA
Source organism: Erythrolamprus reginae (assembly GCF_031021105.1). Classification (NCBI taxonomy): domain Eukaryota; kingdom Metazoa; phylum Chordata; class Lepidosauria; order Squamata; family Dipsadidae; genus Erythrolamprus; species Erythrolamprus reginae. The sequence goes on from NC_091958.1 coordinate 736,842, forward strand.
CTATCAAGTAGTGAAAGACCATCCACCTCCCTCCGTTATCCCAAAACCTTGGAAACAGTGCAGCCTTCTCCCTGAGAAGCGCCCCCATCAACTCATCTGCGCTCACGCATCAATGTAGGCAGGAGGACTGGTGAGCCAAAAGGATTCCAGTTTGAGACTCTCTAGGGATCCTCAGGGACTGGGAGAGCCTTCTCTCTGGGCGCTCTGGGCCCTTCCAGTGTGATTCACCCTCACCGCCCGCTCAGGGACTGGAAGACCTTCTGAAATTGGAGGCGCTGTGGCATTTCCACCATCATGTGTGGGTGCCTGGTGTGAGTCACAATGGCCTCAGAAAGTATGCAGCCTTTCCCCAGAGAAATGCCCCCATCAACTCATCTGTGCTCAGGCCTGAAATGTCCAGTTTGAGAGTCACTTAGGGATCCTCAGGGACTGGGAGAGCCTTCACTCTGAGCTCACCAGACTCCTCCAGTGTGATTCACCCTCACCGCCCGCTCAGGGACTGGAAGACCTCCTCCCACCAGGAGGCGCCGTGGCATTTCCACCCTAGTTTTGAGCACAGATGGAATCAGGAGTAGCGCATCTGTTTTGACTCACTTGCTTCACAGACTGCATTGCAAACGGTCATCACTGGCCATGTGGGAGGTGACCCAAAAGGATTCCCTTCCAGTTTGAGACTCTCTGGGGATCCTCAGGGACTGGGAGAGCCTTCTCTCTGGGCGCTCTGGGCCCTTCCAGTATGATTCACCCACACCGCCCGCTCAGGGACTGGAAGACCTCCTCCCACCAGGAGGCGCCGTGGCATTTCCACCATGATGCATGGATGTCTGCTATGAACATGGATGGCCTTGGAAACAGTGCAGCCTTCTCCCTGAGAAGCGCCCCCATCAACTCATCTGCGCTCACGCATCAATGTAGGCAGGAGGACTGGTGAGCCAAAAGGATTCCAGTTTGAGACTCTCTGGGGATCCTCAGGGACTGGGAGAGCCTTCTCTCTGGGCGCTCTGGGCCCTTCCAGTGTGATTCACCCTCACCGCCCGCTCAGGGACTGGAAGACCTTCTGAAATTGGAGGCGCTGTGGCATTTCCACCATCATGTGTGGGTGCCTGGTGTGAGTCACAATGGCCTCAGAAAGTATGCAGCCTTTCCCCAGAGAAATGCCCCCATCAACTCATCTGTGCTCAGGCCTGAAATGTCCAGTTTGAGAGTCACTTAGGGATCCTCAGGGACTGGGAGAGCCTTCACTCTGAGCTCACCAGACTCCTCCAGTGTGATTCACCCTCACCGCCCGCTCAGGGACTGGAAGACCTCCTCCCACCAGGAGGCGCCGTGGCATTTCCACCCTAGTTTTGAGCACAGATGGAATCAGGAGTAGCGCATCTGTTTTGACTCACTTGCTTCACAGACTGCATTGCAAACGGTCATCACTGGCCATGTGGGAGGTGACCCAAAAGGATTCCCTTCCAGTTTGAGACTCTCTGGGGATCCTCAGGGACTGGGAGAGCCTTCTCTCTGGGCGCTCTGGGCCCTTCCAGTATGATTCACCCACACCGCCCGCTCAGGGACTGGAAGACCTCCTCCCACCTGGAGGCGCCGTGGCATTTCCACCGTCATTTTGAGCACAGATGGAATCAGGGGTCGCGCATCTCCTTCGACTCACTTGCTTCACAGACTGCACTGCAAACGGTCATCCCTGGCCATGTGGGAGGTGACCCAAAAGGATTCCCTTCCAGTTTGGGAGTCATTTAAGGACGCTCAGGGACTGGGAGAGCCTTCTCTCAGAGTGCTCTGACTCCTCCAGTGTGATTCGCCCTCGGTGCCCGCTCAGGGACTGGAAGGGTCACCCAGTGGAGCTCCAGAGAGACTTCCAGTGTGAGTCTCACAGAGGGTGGTGTGCTCAGGGACTGCAAAAACCTATACCAATGGGTCAGCCCTATCATTTCCATGCTGTGTTGGTATGAAATGCTTTTGGGACACTATCAAATTTTAAGATCCACAGCCATGGCTAACATTACACCATAACAGAGTACTAACTTAATTTATAATTTAATTGGATTAATGCTATTGCAATTTACTGTTTTTTATGTGTTGTAAGCCGCCCCGAGTCTTAAGAGAAGGGCGGCATAGAAATCTAATAAATAAATAATAAATAAATAAATAAACAATTACTAGTTTAATAACCACTGCCCACACCTAGCCTTAAAAAGAGACAGAGGCATTCTTCCTAGTTTCAAGGACCATTGCCAGGTCTAAAAGTAAGGAGGTAAGAAAAATATGAAATCTTATATTAATCATGAAACACACACATTTAAAAAGGGTCACTGACCTTTGATTTCTGCTTTTAAAAAAACACCACAATGGGTAAAATTACGCAGGCAAGAAAACTAGAAACTCTACTATCGATCAACAGCCACAGCATTAAAATCTTATGATATTAAATCTTGAAATGTACATGATGTCTGGTATGATGTGTGTGTGGAAGTGACTTACAGTTTCAGAAATTCTTATACAGTTCACCTTCTATTTACTTGAAGTATCATTCTTGACAAAGATGATTTGTGTTTCATTCCTTCTTCCATTTTCACACTCAGCATTGCAGGCCCACAAAGGAATCTTCTGTCTTCTAAGTTGCTGTACTGTGTGCCTTGGACATTTAAAAAAACCCAACCCAACATTACTTCAATTGCCATACTAAGAATGCACAAACCACTGTGATTACACAAACCACTGTGTTATCCATACTTAACTAGGAAGAACGGACCATCAAGTAGTGAAAGACTATCCACCTCCCTCCATTATCCCAAAACTTTGAAGACGACAAGTCACAACCAAACTTACAGTGTAGAAGGCCACATCACAGCCAAAGGGTAAAAGGGCTTGAGCTGCAGACATCTTCTTGATCTCTTCTTTCTTCTTCTTTCACCTTCCTTTCTTCCTGAGTCATGCCAGGGTTTCCTTTCTGGTTCTAAGAACCCTTGCCAGGGCTAAATTATGCCAGGCAGAAATCTATAAAATCTGTAATCAATCGAGGGCCACTTAGAATTAAGAAGGGCCACTGAAGTTACCTTTTCCTGTTACTTTTTCCTTTCTGGTTCTAAGAACCACTGCCAGGGCTAAATTATGCCAGGCAAAATAGGTATAAAATCTATTATCAATTACTGGCCACACATAGCATTAAAAAGGGCCACTGAAGTTTTCTTTCTGGTTCTAAGAACCATCACCATGGCCGAATTATGCCAGGCAGAAATCTATCAAATCTGTAATCAATCAATGGCCACACCTAGCATTAACATAGACCATTGTGTTTATCATGCTGCAGGAAGGGAAATGAATCTTCTTTCTTCTACGATGCTGCCTTATGTGCCTTTGAGATAAAACAACAAAACATTATGTCAATTTCTGTCCACTGTAATAATATTAATCCATTGTGATTATTATTACCTCAACCCTAAACCTAACCCTCACTTACCTAGGAAGAACAGACTATCAAGTAGTGAAAGACCATCCACCTCCCTCCGTTATCCCAAAATCTTGGAGAAGACAAGTCACAACCGGAGTTACCTTGCTAAGTCGAAGGCCACATCACAGCCAAAGGCTAAAAGGGATTCTTGATCTTCTTGGTCTCTTCTTTCTTCTTCTTTCACCTTCCTTTCTTCCTGAGTCATGCCAGGGTTTCCTTTCTGGTTCTAAGAACCCTTGCCAGGGCTAAATATCTTGTCTATCATTAGCATTACAACAACTTAACAATAGTAAATTAAGAGTAAAACTCAGCAGTATTTCAAAAAATACATGTCAGGTTATTACCAAGCCTGAATGCCATTTAGAGATATTTCAGGTATAAAAAGATGACAAATGTGTGTGAGAAATCAAAATTCTTGAGGTGAGTGACACCTAATGTGTGTCATGATTAACATTTTTACCAGTCAGAAACGTAACATATATTTTCAACAACAGCCCAGGCTAAAATTATTCGAAGGGAGAAAACTAGAAACTATTTACCTATCACTACTTTTTATCTATCACTGGCCACCCCTAACATTAAAAAGAGCTGTTGAGGCTTTTTCCCCCCTGGTTCTAAGAACAATTGTCGTGGATAAATCTACGCCAGGAAGAAAACTATAAAACCTATTATAAATCACCGGCACACTTAACATTAAAAGGGGCCATTGTTTTCTGGTTCTAAGAACCAACATCGTGCCTAAATTGACCCAGGCGAGAAATCTACTCGGGATTTCAATGGCCACATCTCGAATTAAAAAGGGGGTGGCACACATTGATTTTCTATTTTGGGGACCTAACGTCTCACCCTAGCAAAAGTGGAGATATTAATTTATTGAAATGGCAATGGCTCGTATTAAAGTGCGTCACCAGATTTACTTTTGGTTCTACTGTAACATCTGGCTGCTACTAACATTATTCCTAAGAAGGGGAAGGAGGGCTGGTGAGCCAAAAGGATTCCATTCCAGTTTGAGGCTTAGTGGGGACCCTCAGGGACTGGGAGAGCCTTCTCTCTGGGCGCTCTGGACTCCTCCAGTGTGATTCGCCCTCACCACAAGCTCAGGGACTGGAAAGGTCACCCAGTGGAACTCCAGAGAGACATCCAGTGTGAGTCTTACAGAGGATCTACTCAGGAACTGAAAAACCTCCTCCACCATCATGCGTGGATGTCTGGTGTGAGTCACAATAGCCTTGGAAACAGTGCAGCCTTCTCCCTGAGAAGTGCCCCCATCAACTCATCTGCGCTCACGCATCAATGTAGGCAGGAGGACTGGTGAGCCAAAAGGATTCCAGTTTGAGACTCTCTGGGGATCCTCAGGGACTGGGAGAGCCTTCTCTCTGGGCGCTCTGGGCCCTTCCAGTGTGATTCACCCTCACCGCCCGCTCAGGGACTGGAAGACCTTCTGAAATTGGAGGCGCTGTGGCATTTCCACCATCATGTGTGGGTGCCTGGTGTGAGTCACAATGGCCTCAGAAAGTATGCAGCCTTTCCCCAGAGAAATGCCCCCATCAACTCATCTGTGCTCAGGCCTGAAATGTCCAGTTTGAGAGTCACTTAGGGATCCTCAGGGACTGGGAGAGCCTTCACTCTGAGCTCACCAGACTCCTCCAGTGTGATTCACCCTCACCGCCCGCTCAGGGACTGGAAGACCTCCTCCCACCAGGAGGCGCCGTGGCATTTCCACCCTAGTTTTGAGCACAGATGGAATCAGGAGTAGCGCATCTGTTTTGACTCACTTGCTTCACAGACTGCATTGCAAACGGTCATCACTGGCCATGTGGGAGGTGACCCAAAAGGATTCCCTTCCAGTTTGAGACTCTCTGGGGATCCTCAGGGACCGGGAGAGCCTTCTCTCTGGGCGCTCTGGGCCCTTCCAGTATGATTCACCCACACCGCCCGCTCAGGGACTGGAAGACCTCCTCCCACCAGGAGGCGCCGTGGCATTTCCACCATGATGCATGGATGTCTGCTATGAACATGGATGGCCTTGGAAACAGTGCAGCCTTCTCCCTGAGAAGCGCCCCCATCAACTCATCTGCGCTCACGCATCAATGTAGGCAGGAGGACTGGTGAGCCAAAAGGATTCCAGTTTGAGACTCTTTGGGGATCCTCAGGGACTGGGAGAGCATTCTCTCTGGGCGCTCTGGGCCCTTCCAGTGTGATTCACCCTCACCGCCCGCTCAGGGACTGGAAGACCTCCTCCCACCAGGAGGCACTGTGGCCTTTCCACCATCATTTTGAGCACAGATGGAATCAGGGGTAGCACATCTCCTTCGACTCACTTGCTTCACAGACTGCAATGCGAACGGTCATCCCTGGCCATGTGGGAGGTGACCCAAAAGGATTCCCTTCCAGTTTGAGACTCTTTGGGGATCCTCAGGGACTGGGAGAGCCTTCTCTCTGGGCGCTCTGGGCCCTTCCAGTGTGATTCACCCTCACCGCCCGCTCAGGGACTGGAAGACCTCCTCCCACCAGGAGGCGCCGTGGCATTTCCACCCTCATTTTGAGCACAGATGGAATCAGGGGTCGCGCATCTCCTTCGACTCACTTGCTTCACAGACTGCACTGCAAACGGTCATCCCTGGCCATGTGGGAGGTGACCCAAAAGGATTCCCTTCCAGTTTGGGAGTCATTTAAGGACGCTCAGGGACTGGGAGAGCCTTCTCTCAGAGTGCTCTGACTCCTCCAGTGTGATTCGCCCTCGGTGCCCGCTCAGGGACTGGAAGGGTCACCCAGTGGAGCTCCAGAGAGACTTCCAGTGTGAGTCTCACAGAGGGTGGTGTGCTCAGGGACTGGAAAAACCTATACCAATGGGTCAGCCCTATCATTTCCATGCTGTGTTGGTATGAAATGCTTTTGGGACACTATCAAATTTTAAGATCCACAGCCATGGCTAACATTACACCCTAACAGAGTACTAACTTAATTTATAATTTAATTGGATTAATGCTATTGCAATTTACTGTTTTTTATGTGTTGTAAGCCGCCCCGAGTCTTAAGAGAAGGGCGGCATAGAAATCTAATAAATAAATAATAAATAAATAAATAAACAATTACTAGTTTAATAACCACTGCCCACACCTAGCCTTAAAAAGAGACAGAGGCATTCTTCCTAGTTTCAAGGACCATTGCCAGGTCTAAAAGTAAGGAGGTAAGAAAAATATGAAATCTTATATTAATCATGAAACACACACATTTAAAAAGGGTCACTGACCTTTGATTTCTGCTTTTAAAAAAACACCACAATGGGTAAAATTACGCAGGCAAGAAAACTAGAAACTCTACTATCGATCAACAGCCACAGCATTAAAATCTTATGATATTAAATCTTGAAATGTACATGATGTCTGGTATGATGTGTGTGTGGAAGTGACTTACAGTTTCAGAAATTCTTATACAGTTCACCTTCTATTTACTTGAAGTATCATTCTTGACAAAGATGATGGTAATTCTTGTGTTTCATTCCTTCTTCCATTTTCACACTCAGCATTGCAGGCCCACAAAGGAATCTTCTGTCTTCTAAGTTGCTGTACTGTGTGCCTTGGACATTTAAAAAAACCCAACCCAACATTACTTCAATTGCCATACTAAGAATGCACAAACCACTGTGATTACACAAACCACTGTGTTATCCATACTTAACTAGGAAGAACGGACCATCAAGTAGTGAAAGACTATCCACCTCCCTCCATTATCCCAAAACTTTGAAGACGACAAGTCACAACCAAACTTACAGTGTAGAAGGCCACATCACAGCCAAAGGCTAAAGGGGCTTGAGCTGCAGACATCTTCTTGATCTCTTCTTTCTTCTTCTTTCACCTTCCTTTCTTCCTGAGTCATGCCAGGGTTTCCTTTCTGGTTCTAAGAACCCTTGCCAGGGCTAAATTATGCCAGGCAGAAATCTATAAAATCTGTAATCAATCGAGGGCCACTTAGAATTAAGAAGGGACACTGAAGTTTTCTTTCTGGTTCTAAGAACCATCACCATGGCCGAATTATGCCAGGCAGAAATCTATCAAATCTGTAATCAATCAATGGCCACACCTAGCATTAACATAGACCATTGAGTTTATCATGCTACAGGATGAGAGCTGAATCTTCTTTCTTTTACGATGCCGCCAGATGAAACAACAAAAGCATTATTTCAATTGCCGTGCACTGTAATAATAATAATAATAATAATAATAATAACAATCCATTGTGATTATTATTACCTCAACCCTAATCCTAACCCTCACTTACCTAGGAAGAACAGACTATCAAGTAGTGAAAGACCATCCACCTCCCTCCGTTATCCCAAAATCTTGGAGAAGACAAGTCACAACCGAAGTTACCTCGCTAAAGGCCACATCACAGCCAAAGGCTAAAAGGGCTTGAGCTGCAGACATCTTCTTGATCTCTTCTTTCTTCTTCTTTCACCTTCCTTTCTTCCTGAGTCATGCCAGGGTTTCCTTTCTGGTTCTAAGAACCCTTGCCAGGGCTAAATTATGCCAGGCAGAAATCTATAAAATCTGTAATCAATCAAGGGCCACTTAGAATTAAGAAGGGCCACTGAAGTTACCTTTTCCTGTTACATTATCCTTTCTGGTTTTAAGAACCACTGCCAGGGCTAAATTATGCCAGGCAAAATAAGTACAAAATCTATTATCAATTACTGGCCACACATAGCATTTAAAAGGGCCACTGAAGTTTTCTTTCTGGTTCTAAGAACCATCACCATGGCTGAATTATGCCAGGCAGAAATCTATATAATCTATAATCAATCAACAGCCACTTAGCATTAAGAAGGGCCATTGAAATTTTCTTTCTGGTTCTAAGAACCCTTGCCAGGGCTAAATTATGCCAGGCAGAAATCTATAACATCTGCAATCAATCAATGGCCACACCTAGCATTAACATAGACCATTGTGTTTATCATGCTGCAGGAAGGGAAATGAATCTTCTTTCTTCTACGATGCTGCCTTATGTGCCTTTGAGATAAAACAACAAAACATTATGTCAATTTCTGTCCACTGTAATAATATTAATCCATTGTGATTATTATTACCTCAACCCTAAACCTAACCCTCACTTACCTAGGAAGAACCGACTATCAAGTAGTGAAAGACCATCCACCTCCCTCCATTATCCCAAAACTTTGAAGACGACAAGTCACAACCAAACTTACAGTGTAGAAGGCCACATCACAGCCAAAGGCTAAAGGGGCTTGAGCTGCAGACATCTTCTTGATCTCTTCTTTCTTCTTCTTTCACCTTCCTTTCTTCCTGAGTCATGCCAGGGTTTCCTTTCTGGTTCTAAGAACCCTTGCCAGGGCTAAATTATGCCAGGCAGAAATCTATAAAATCTGTAATCAATCAAGGGCCACTTAGAATTAAGAAGGGCCACTGAAGTTACCTTTTCCTGTAACTATTTCCTTTCTGGTTCTAAGAACCTCTGCCAGGGCTAAATTATGCCAGGCAAAATAGGTATAAAATCTATTATCAATTACTGGCCACACATAGCATTTAAAAGGGCCACAGAAGTTTTCATTCTGGTTCTGAGAACCATCACCACGGCTGAATTATGCCAGGCAGACATCTATATAATCTATAATCAATCAACAGCCACACTTGGCATTAAGAAGGGCCATTGAAGTTTTCATTCTGGTTCTAAGAACCCTTGCCAGGGCTAAATTATGCCAGGCAGAAATTTATCAAATCTGTAATCAATCAATGGCCACACCTAGCATTAACATAGACCATTGTGTTTATCATGCTGCAGGAAGGGAAATGAATCTTCTTTCTTCTACGATGCTGCCTTATGTGCCTTTGAGATAAAACAACAAAACATTATTTCAATTCCCATCCACTGTAGTAGTAGTAGTAATAATAATAATAATAATAATAATAATAATAATAATAATCCACTGTGATTCCTATTACCTCAACCCTAAACCTAACCCTCACTTACCTAGGAAGAACAGACTATCATGTAGTGAAAGACCATCCACCTCCCTCCATTATCCCAAAAACTCGGAGAAGACAAGTCACAACCGAAGTTACCTCACTAAAGGCCACATCACAGCGAAAGGGTAAAAGGGCTTGAGCTGCAGACATCTTCTTGATCTCTTCTTTCTTCTTCTTTCACCTTCCTTTCTTCCTGAGTCATGCCAGGGTTTCCTTTCTGGTTCTAAGAACCCTTGCCAGGGCTAAATTATGCCAGGCAGAAATCTATAAAATCTGTAATCAATCAAGGGCCACTTAGAATTAAGAAGGGCCACTGAAGTTACCTTTTCCTGTTACATTATCCTTTCTGGTTTTAAGAACCACTGCCAGGGCTAAATTATGCCAGGCAAAATAAGTACAAAATCTATTATCAATTACTGGCCACACATAGCATTTAAAAGGGCCACTGAAGTTTTCTTTCTGGTTCTAAGAACCATCACCATGGCTGAATTATGCCAGGCAGAAATCTATATAATCTATAATCAATCAACAGCCACTTAGCATTAAGAAGGGCCATTGAAATTTTCTTTCTGGTTCTAAGAACCCTTGCCAGGGCTAAATTATGCCAGGCAGAAATCTATCACATCTGCAATCAATCAATGGCCACACCTAGCATTAACATAGACCATTGTGTTTATCATGCTGCAGGAAGGGAAATGAATCTTCTTTCTTCTACGATGCTGCCTTATGTGCCTTTGAGATAAAACAACAAAACATTATGTCAATTTCTGTCCACTGTAATAATATTAATCCATTGTGATTGCTATTACCTGAACCCTAAACCTAACCCTCACTTACCTAGGAAGAACAGACTATCATGTAGTGAAAGACCATCCACCTCCCTCCATTATCCCAAAAACTTGGAGAAGACAAGTCACAACCGAAGTTACCTCACTAAAGGCCACATCACAGCCAAAGGGTAAAAGGGCTTGAGCTGCAGACATCTTCTTGATCTCTTCTTTCTTCTTCTTTCACCTTCCTTTCTTCCTGAGTCATGCCAGGGTTTCCTTTCTGGTTCTAAGAACCCTTGCCAGGGCTAAATTATGCCAGGCAGAAATCTATAAAATCTGTAATCAATCGAGGGCCACTTAGAATTAAGAAGGGCCACTGAAGTTACCTTTTCCTGTTACATTTTCCTTTCTGGTTCTAAGAACCACTGCCAGGGCTAAATTATGCCAGGCAAAATAGGTATAAAATCTATTATCAATTACTGGCCACACATAGCATTAAGAAGGGCCACTGAAGTTTTCTTTCTGGTTCTAAGAACCATCACCATGGCCGAATTATGCCAGGCAGAAATCTATCAAATCTGTAATCAATCAATGGCCACACCTAGCATTAACATAGACCATTGTGTTTATCATGCTGCAGGAAGGGAAATGAATCTTCTTTCTTCTACGATGCTGCCTTATGTGCCTTTGAGATAAAACAACAAAACATTATGTCAATTTCTGTCCACTGTAATAATATTAATCCATTGTGATTATTATTACCTCAACCCTAAACCTAACCCTCACTTACCTAGGAAGAACAGACTATCAAGTAGTGAAAGACCATCCACCTCCCTCCGTTATCCCAAAATCTTGGAGAAGACAAGTCACAACCGGAGTTACCTTGCTAAGTCGAAGGCCACATCACAGCCAAAGGCTAAAAGGGATTCTTGATCTTCTTGGTCTCTTCTTTCTTCTTCTTTCACCTTCCTTTCTTCCTGAGTCATGCCAGGGTTTCCTTTCTGGTTCTAAGAACCCTTGCCAGGGCTAAATATCTTGTCTATCATTAGCATTACAACAACTTAACAATAGTAAATTAAGAGTAAAACTCAGCAGTATTTCAAAAAATACATGTCAGGTTATTACCAAGCCTGAATGCCATTTAGAGATATTTCAGGTATAAAAAGATGACAAATGTGTGTGAGAAATCAAAATTCTTGAGGTGAGTGACACCTAATGTGTGTCATGATTAACATTTTTACCAGTCAGAAACGTAACATATATTTTCAACAACAGCCCAGGCTAAAATTATTCGAAGGGAGAAAACTAGAAACTATTTACCTATCACTACTTTTTATCTATCACTGGCCACCCCTAACATTAAAAAGAGCTGTTGAGGCTTTTTCCCCCCTGGTTCTAAGAACAATTGTCGTGGATAAATCTACGCCAGGAAGAAAACTATAAAACCTATTATAAATCACCGGCACACTTAACATTAAAAGGGGCCATTGTTTTCTGGTTCTAAGAACCAACATCGTGCCTAAATTGACCCAGGCGAGAAATCTACTCGGGATTTCAATGGCCACATCTCGAATTAAAAAGGGGGTGGCACACATTGATTTTCTATTTTGGGGACCTAACGTCTCACCCTAGCAAAAGTGGAGATATTAATTTATTGAAATGGCAATGGCTCGTATTAAAGTGCGTCACCAGATTTACTTTTGGTTCTACTGTAACATCTGGCTGCTACTAACATTATTCCTAAGAAGGGGAAGGAGGGCTGGTGAGCCAAAAGGATTCCATTCCAGTTTGAGGCTTAGTGGGGACCCTCAGGGACTGGGAGAGCCTTCTCTCTGGGCGCTCTGGACTCCTCCAGTGTGATTCGCCCTCACCACAAGCTCAGGGACAGGAAAGGTCACCCAGTGGAACTCCAGAGAGACATCCAGTGTGAGTCTTACAGAGGATCTACTCAGGAACTGAAAAACCTCCTCCACCATCATGCGTGGATGTCTGGTGTGAGTCACAATAGCCTTGGAAACAGTGCAGCCTTCTCCCTGAGAAGTGCCCCCATCAACTCATCTGCGCTCACGCATCAATGTAGGCAGGAGGACTGGTGAGCCAAAAGGATTCCAGTTTGAGACTCTCTGGGGATCCTCACGGACTGGGAGAGCCTTCTCTCTGGGCGCTCTGGTCCCTTCCAGTGTGATTCACCCTCCCCGCCCGCTCAGGGACTGGAAGACCTCCTCCCACCAGGAGGCGCCGTGGCATTTCCACCATGATGCATGGATGTCTGCTATGAACATGGATGGCCTTGGAAACAGTGCAGCCTTCTCCCTGAGAAGCGCCCCCATCAACTCATCTGCGCTCACGCATCAATGTAGGCAGGAGGACTGGTGAGCCAAAAGGATTCCAGTTTGAGACTCTTTGGGGATCCTCAGGGACTGGGAGAGCCTTCTCTCTGGGCGCTCTGGGCCCTTCCAGTGTGATTCACCCTCACCGCCCGCTCAGGGACTGGAAGACCTCCTCCCACCAGGAGGCATTGTGGCCTTTCCACCATCATTTTGAGCACAGATGGAATCAGGGGTAGCACATCTCCTTCGACTCACTTGCTTCACAGACTGCACTGCAAACGGTCATCCCTGGCCATGTGGGAGGTGACCCAAAAGGATTCCCTTCCAGTTTGAGACTCTTTGGGGATCCTCAGGGACTGGGAGAGCCTTCTCTCTGGGCGCTCTGGGCCCTTCCAGTGTGATTCACCCTCACCGCCCGCTCAGGGACTGGAAGACCTCCTCCCACCAGGAGGCGCCGTGGCATTTCCACCCTCATTTTGAGCACAGATGGAATCAGGGGTCGCGCATCTCCTTCGACTCACTTGCTTCACAGACTGCACTGCAAACGGTCATCCCTGGCCATGTGGGAGGTGACCCAAAAGGATTCCCTTCCAGTTTGGGAGTCATTTAAGGACGCTCAGGGACTGGGAGAGCCTTCTCTCAGAGTGCTCTGACTCCTCCAGTGTGATTCGCCCTCGGTGCCCGCTCAGGGACTGGAAGGGTCACCCAGTGGAGCTCCAGAGAGACTTCCAGTGTGAGTCTCACAGAGGGTGGTGTGCTCAGGGACTGGAAAAACCTATACCAATGGGTCAGCCCTATCATTTCCATGCTGTGTTGGTATGAAATGCTTTTGGGACACTATCAAATTTTAAGATCCACAGCCATGGCTAACATTACACCCTAACAGAGTACTAACTTAATTTATAATTTAATTGGATTAATGCTATTGCAATTTACTGTTTTTTATGTGTTGTAAGCCGCCCCGAGTCTTAAGAGAAGGGCGGCATAGAAATCTAATAAATAAATAATAAAGAAATAAATAAACAATTACTAGTTTAATAACCACTGCCCACACCTAGCCTTAAAAAGAGACAGAGGCATTCTTCCTAGTTTCAAGGACCATTGCCAGGTCTAAAAGTAAGGAGGTAAGAAAAATATGAAATCTTATATTAATCATGAAACACACACATTTAAAAAGGGTCACTGACCTTTGATTTCTGCTTTTAAAAAAACACCACAATGGGTAAAATTACGCAGGCAAGAAAACTAGAAACTCTACTATCGATCAACAGCCACAGCATTAAAATCTTATGATATTAAATCTTGAAATGTACATGATGTCTGGTATGATGTGTGTGTGGAAGTGACTTACAGTTTCAGAAATTCTTATACAGTTCACCTTCTATTTACTTGAAGTATCATTCTTGACAAAGATGATGGTAATTCTTGTGTTTCATTCCTTCTTCCATTTTCACACTCAGCATTGCAGGCCCAGAAAGGAATCTTCTGTCTTCTAAGTTGCTGTACTGTGTGCCTTGGACATTTAAAAAAACCCAACCCAACATTACTTCAATTGCCATACTAAGAATGCACAAACCACTGTGATTACACAAACCACTGTGTTATCCATACTTAACTAGGAAGAACGGACCATCAAGTAGTGAAAGACTATCCACCTCCCTCCATTATCCCAAAACTTTGAAGACGACAAGTCACAACCAAACTTACAGTGTAGAAGGCCACATCACAGCCAAAGGCTAAAGGGGCTTGAGCTGCAGACATCTTCTTGATCTCTTCTTTCTTCTTCTTTCACCTTCCTTTCTTCCTGAGTCATGCCAGGGTTTCCTTTCTGGTTCTAAGAACCCTTGCCAGGGCTAAATTATGCCAGGCAGAAATCTATAAAATCTGTAATCAATCGAGGGCCACTTAGAATTAAGAAGGGCCACTGAAGTTACCTTTTCCTGTTACATTATCCTTTCTGGTTCTAAGAACCACTGCCAGGGCTAAATTATGCCAGGCAGAAATCTATAAAATCTCTAATCAATCGAGGGCCACTTAGAATTAAGAAGGGCCACTGAAGTTACCTTTTCCTGTTACTTTTTCCTTTCTGGTTCTAAGAACCACTGCCAGGGCTAAATTATGCCAGGCAAAATAGGTTTAAAATCTATTATCTATTACTGGCCACACATAGCATTAAGAAGGGCCACAGAAGTTTTCATTATGGTTCTAAGAACCCTTGCCAGGGCTAAATTATGCCAGGCAGAAATCTATAAAATCTGCAATCAATCAATGGCCACACCTAGCATTAACATAGACCATTGAGTTTATCATGCTACAGGATGAGAGCTGAATCTTCTTTCTTCTACGATGCTGCCAGATGAAACAACAAAAGCATTATTTCAATTCCCGTGCACTGTAATAATAATAATAATAATAATAATAATAATAATAATAATAACAATCCATTGTGATTATTATTACCTCAACCCTAATCCTAACCCTCACTTACCTAGGAAGAACAGACTATCAAGTAGTGAAAGACCATCCACCTCCCTCCATTATCCCAAAAACTCGGAGAAGACAAGTCACAACCGAAGTTACCTCACTAAAGGCCACATCACAGCCAAAGGGTAAAAGGGCTTGAGCTGCAGACATCTTCTTGATCTCTTCTTTCTTCTTCTTTCACCTTCCTTTCTTCCTGAGTCATGCCAGGGTTTCCTTTCTGGTTCTAAGAACCCTTGCCAGGGCTAAATTATGCCAGGCAGAAATCTATAAAATCTGTAATCAATCGAGGGCCACTTAGAATTAAGAAGGGCCACTGAAGTTACCTTTTCCTGTTACATTATCCTTTCTGGTTCTAAGAACCCTTGCCAGGGCTAAATTATGCCAGGCAGAAATCTATAAAATCTGTAATCAATCGAGGGCCACTTAGAATTAAGAAGGGCCACTGAAGTTACCTTTTCCTGTTACATTATCCTTTCTGGTTCTAAGAACCACTGCCAGGGCTAAATTATGCCAGGCAGAAATCTATAAAATCTGTAATCAATCGAGGGCCACTTAGAATTAAGAAGGGCCACTGAAGTTACCTTTTCCTGTTACTTTTTCCTTTCTGGTTCTAAGAACCACTGCCAGGGCTAAATTATGCCAGGCAAAATAGGTTTAAAATCTATTATCTATTACTGGCCACACATAGCATTAAGAAGGGCCACAGAAGTTTTCATTCTGGTTCTAAGAACCCTTGCCAGGGCTAAATTATGCCAGGCAGAAATCTATAAAATCTGTAATCAATCAATGGCCACACCTAGCATTAACATAGACCATTGAGTTTATCATGCTACAGGATGAGAGCTGAATCTTCTTTCTTCTACGATGCTGCCAGATGAAACAACAAAAGCATTATTTCAATTCCCGTGCACTGTAATAATAATAATAATAATAATAATAATAATAATAATAATAATAATAATAATAATAACAATCCATTGTGATTATTATTACCTCAACCCTAATCCTAACCCTCACTTACCTAGGAAGAACAGACTATCAAGTAGTGAAAGACCATCCACCTCCCTCCATTATCCCAAAAACTCGGAGAAGACAAGTCACAACCGAAGTTACCTCACTAAAGGCCACATCACAGCCAAAGGGTAAAAGGGCTTGAGCTGCAGACATCTTCTTGATCTCTTCTTTCTTCTTCTTTCACCTTCCTTTCTTCCTGAGTCATGCCAGGGTTTCCTTTCTGGTTCTAAGAACCCTTGCCAGGGCTAAATTATGCCAGGCAGAAATCTATAAAATCTGTAATCAATCGAGGGCCACTTAGAATTAAGAAGGGGCCACTGAAGTTACCTTTTCCTGTTACATTATCCTTTCTGGTTCTAAGAACCACTGCCAGGGCTAAATTATGCCAGGCAGAAATCTATAAAATCTGTAATCAATCGAGGGCCACTTAGAATTAAGAAGGGCCACTGAAGTTACCTTTTCCTGTTACATTATCCTTTCTGGTTCTAAGAACCACTGCCAGGGCTAAATTATGCCAGGAAAAATAGGTATAAAATCTATTATCAATTACTGGCCACACATAGCATTAAAAAGGGCCACTGAAGTTTTCTTTCTGGTTCTAAGAACCATCACCATGGCCGAATTATGCCAGGCAGAAATCAATCAAATCTGTAATCAATCAATGGCCACACCTAGCATTAACATAGACCATTGTGTTTATCATGCTGCAGGAAGGGAAATGAATCTTCTTTCTTCTACGATGCTGCCTTATGTGCCTTTGAGATAAAACAACAAAACATTATGTCAATTTCTGTCCACTGTAATAATATTAATCCATTGTGATTATTATTACCTCAACCCTAAACCTAACCCTCACTTACCTAGGAAGAACAGACTATCAAGTAGTGAAAGACCATCCACCTCCCTCCGTTATCCCAAAATCTTGGAGAAGACAAGTCACAACCGGAGTTACCTTGCTAAGTCGAAGGCCACATCACAGCCAAAGGCTAAAAGGGATTCTTGATCTTCTTGGTCTCTTCTTTCTTCTTCTTTCACCTTCCTTTCTTCCTGAGTCATGCCAGGGTTTCCTTTCTGGTTCTAAGAACCCTTGCCAGGGCTAAATATCTTGTCTATCATTAGCATTACAACAACTTAACAATAGTAAATTAAGAGTAAAACTCAGCAGTATTTCAAAAAATACATGTCAGGTTATTACCAAGCCTGAATGCCATTTAGAGATATTTCAGGTATAAAAAGATGACAAATGTGTGTGAGAAATCAAAATTCTTGAGGTGAGTGACACCTAATGTGTGTCATGATTAACATTTTTACCAGTCAGAAACGTAACATATATTTTCAACAACAGCCCAGGCTAAAATTATTCGAAGGGAGAAAACTAGAAACTATTTACCTATCACTACTTTTTATCTATCACTGGCCACCCCTAACATTAAAAAGAGCTGTTGAGGCTTTTTCCCCCCTGGTTCTAAGAACAATTGTCGTGGATAAATCTACGCCAGGAAGAAAACTATAAAACCTATTATAAATCACCGGCACACTTAACATTAAAAGGGGCCATTGTTTTCTGGTTCTAAGAACCAACATCGTGCCTAAATTGACCCAGGCGAGAAATCTACTCGGGATTTCAATGGCCACATCTCGAATTAAAAAGGGGGTGGCACACATTGATTTTCTATTTTGGGGACCTAACGTCTCACCCTAGCAAAAGTGGAGATATTAATTTATTGAAATGGCAATGGCTCGTATTAAAGTGCGTCACCAGATTTACTTTTGGTTCTACTGTAACATCTGGCTGCTACTAACATTATTCCTAAGAAGGGGAAGGAGGGCTGGTGAGCCAAAAGGATTCCATTCCAGTTTGAGGCTTAGTGGGGACCCTCAGGGACTGGGAGAGCCTTCTCTCTGGGCGCTCTGGACTCCTCCAGTGTGATTCGCCCTCACCACAAGCTCAGGGACTGGAAAGGTCACCCAGTGGAACTCCAGAGAGACATCCAGTGTGAGTCTTACAGAGGATCTACTCAGGAACTGAAAAACCTCCTCCACCATCATGCGTGGATGTCTGGTGTGAGTCACAATAGCCTTGGAAACAGTGCAGCCTTCTCCCTGAGAAGTGCCCCCATCAACTCATCTGCGCTCACGCATCAATGTAGGCAGGAGGACTGGTGAGCCAAAAGGATTCCAGTTTGAGACTCTCTGGGGATCCTCAGGGACTGGGAGAGCCTTCTCTCTGGGCGCTCTGGGCCCTTCCAGTGTGATTCACCCTCACCGCCCGCTCAGGGACTGGAAGACCTTCTGAAATTGGAGGCGCTGTGGCATTTCCACCATCATGTGTGGGTGCCTGGTGTGAGTCACAATGGCCTCAGAAAGTATGCAGCCTTTCCCCAGAGAAATGCCCCCATCAACTCATCTGTGCTCAGGCCTGAAATGTCCAGTTTGAGAGTCACTTAGGGATCCTCAGGGACTGGGAGAGCCTTCACTCTGAGCTCACCAGACTCCTCCAGTGTGATTCACCCTCACCGCCCGCTCAGGGACTGGAAGACCTCCTCCCACCAGGAGGCGCCGTGGCATTTCCACCCTAGTTTTGAGCACAGATGGAATCAGGGGTAGCACATCTCCTTCGACTCACTTGCTTCACAGACTGCAATGCGAACGGTCATCACTGGCCATGTGGGAGGTGACCCAAAAGGATTCCCTTCCAGTTTGAGACTCTTTGGGGATCCTCAGGGACTGGGAGAGCCTTCTCTCTGGGCGCTCTGGGCCCTTCCAGTGTGATTCACCCTCACCGCCCGCTCAGGGACTGGAAGACCTTCTGAAATTGGAGGCGCTGTGGCATTTCCACCATCATGTGTGGGTGCCTGGTGTGAGTCACAATGGCCTCAGAAAGTATGCAGCCTTTCCCCTGAGAAATGCCCCCATCAACTCATCTGTGCTCAGGCCTGAAATGTCTAGTTTGAGAGTCACTTAGGGATCCTCAGGGACTGGGAGAGCCTTCACTCTGAGCTCACCAGACTCCTCCAGTGTGATTCACCCTCACCGCCCGCTCAGGGACTGGAAGACCTCCTCCCACCAGGAGGCGCCGTGGCATTTCCACCCTAGTTTTGAGCACAGATGGAATCAGGAGTAGCGCATCTGTTTTGACTCACTTGCTATACAGACTGCATTGCAAACGGTCATCACTGGCCATGTGGGAGGTGACCCAAAAGGATTCCCTTCCAGTTTGAGACTCTCTGGGGATCCTCAGGGACTGGGAGAGCCTTCTCTCTGGGCGCTCTGGGCCCTTCCAGTATGATTCACCCACACCGCCCGCTCAGGGACTGGAAGACCTCCTCCCACCAGGAGGCGCCGTGGCATTTCCACCATGATGCATGGATGTCTGCTATGAACATGGATGGCCTTGGAAAGAGTGCAGCCTTCTCCCTGAGAAGCGCCCCCATCAACTCATCTGCGCTCACGCATCAATGTAGGCAGGAGGACTGGTGAGCCAAAAGGATTCCAGTTTGAGACTCTCTGGGGATCCTCAGGGACTGGGAGAGCCTTCTCTCTGGGCGCTCTGGGCCCTTCCAGTGTGATTCACCCTCACCGCCCGCTCAGGGACTGGAAGACCTTCTGAAATTGGAGGCGCTGTGGCATTTCCACCATCATGTGTGGGTGCCTGGTGTGAGTCACAATGGCCTCAGAAAGTATGCAGCCTTTCCCCTGAGAAATGCCCCCATCAACTCATCTGTGCTCAGGCCTGAAATGTCCAGTTTGAGAGTCACTTAGGGATCCTCAGGGACTGGGAGAGCCTTCACTCTGAGCTCACCAGACTCCTCCAGTGTGATTCACCCTCACCGCCCGCTCAGGGACTGGAAGACCTCCTCCCACCAGGAGGCGCCGTGGCATTTCCACCCTAGTTTTGAGCACAGATGGAATCAGGAGTAGCGCATCTGTTTTGACTCACTTGCTTCACAGACTGCATTGCAAACGGTCATCACTGGCCATGTGGGAGGTGACCCAAAAGGATTCCCTTCCAGTTTGAGACTCTCTGGGGATCCTCAGGGACTGGGAGAGCCTTCTCTCTGGGCGCTCTGGGCCCTTCCAGTATGATTCACCCACACCGCCCGCTCAGGGACTGGAAGACCTCCTCCCACCAGGAGGCGCCGTGGCATTTCCACCATGATGCATGGATGTCTGCTATGAACATGGATGGCCTTGGAAACAGTGCAGCCTTCTCCCTGAGAAGCGCCCCCATCAACTCATCTGCGCTCACGCATCAATGTAGGCAGGAGGACTGGTGAGCCAAAAGGATTCCAGTTTGAGACTCTTTGGGGATCCTCAGGGACTGGGAGAGCATTCTCTCTGGGCGCTCTGGGCCCTTCCAGTGTGATTCACCCTCACCGCCCGCTCAGGGACTGGAAGACCTCCTCCCACCAGGAGGCACTGTGGCCTTTCCACCATCATTTTGAGCACAGATGGAATCAGGGGTAGCACATCTCCTTCGACTCACTTGCTTCACAGACTGCAATGCGAACGGTCATCCCTGGCCATGTGGGAGGTGACCCAAAAGGATTCCCTTCCAGTTTGAGACTCTTTGGGGATCCTCAGGGACTGGGAGAGCCTTCTCTCTGGGCGCTCTGGGCCCTTCCAGTGTGATTCACCCGTCACCGCCCGCTCAGGGACTGGAAGACCTCCTCCCACCAGGAGGCGCCGTGGCATTTCCACCCTCATTTTGAGCACAGATGGAATCAGGGGTCGCGCATCTCCTTCGACTCACTTGCTTCACAGACTGCACTGCAAACGGTCATCCCTGGCCATGTGGGAGGTGACCCAAAAGGATTCCCTTCCAGTTTGGGAGTCATTTAAGGACGCTCAGGGACTGGGAGAGCCTTCTCTCTGAGTGCTCTGACTCCTCCAGTGTGATTCGCCCTCGGTGCCCGCTCAGGGACTGGAAGGGTCACCCAGTGGAGCTCCAGAGAGACTTCCAGTGTGAGTCTCACAGAGGGTGGTGTGCTCAGGGACTGGAAAAACCTATACCAATGGGTCAGCCCTATCATTTCCATGCTGTGTTGGTATGAAATGCTTTTGGGACACTATCAAATTTTAAGATCCACAGCCATGGCTAACATTACACCCTAACAGAGTACTAACTTAATTTATAATTTAATTGGATTAATGCTATTGCAATTTACTGTTTTTTATGTGTTGTAAGCCGCCCCGAGTCTTAAGAGAAGGGCGGCATAGAAATCTAATAAATAAATAATAAATAAATAAATAAACAATTACTAGTTTAATAACCACTGCCCACACCTAGCCTTAAAAAGAGACAGAGGCATTCTTCCTAGTTTCAAGGACCATTGCCAGGTCTAAAAGTAAGGAGGTAAGAAAAATATGAAATCTTATATTAATCATGAAACACACACATTTAAAAAGGGTCACTGACCTTTGATTTCTGCTTTTAAAAAAACACCACAATGGGTAAAATTACGCAGGCAAGAAAACTAGAAACTCTACTATCGATCAACAGCCACAGCATTAAAATCTTATGATATTAAATCTTGAAATGTACATGATGTCTGGTATGATGTGTGTGTGGAAGTGACTTACAGTTTCAGAAATTCTTATACAGTTCACCTTCTATTTACTTGAAGTATCATTCTTGACAAAGGTGATGGTAATTCTTGTGTTTCATTCCTTCTTCCATTTTCACACTCAGCATTGCAGGCCCACAAAGGAATCTTCTGTCTTCTAAGTTGCTGTACTGTGTGCCTTGGACATTTAAAAAAACCCAACCCAACATTACTTCAATTGCCATACTAAGAATGCACAAACCACTGTGATTACACAAACCACTGTGTTATCCATACTTAACTAGGAAGAACGGACCATCAAGTAGTGAAAGACTATCCACCTCCCTCCATTATCCCAAAACTTTGAAGACGACAAGTCACAACCAAACTTACAGTGTAGAAGGCCACATCACAGCCAAAGGCTAAAGGGGCTTGAGCTGCAGACATCTTCTTGATCTCTTCTTTCTTCTTCTTTCACCTTCCTTTCTTCCTGAGTCATGCCAGGGTTTCCTTTCTGGTTCTAAGAACCCTTGCCAGGGCTAAATTATGCCAGGCAGAAATCTATAAAATCTGTAATCAATCGAGGGCCACTTAGAATTAAGAATGGCCACTGAAGTTACCTTTTCCTGTTACATTTTCCTTTCTGGTTCTAAGAACCACTGCCAGGGCTAAATTATGCCAGGCAAAATAGGTATAAAATCTATTATCAATTACTGGCCACACATAGCATTAAGAAGGGCCACTGAAGTTTTCTTTCTGGTTCTAAGAACCATCACCATGGCCGAATTATGCCAGGCAGAAATCTATCAAATCTGTAATCAATCAATGGCCACACCTAGCATTAACATAGACCATTGTGTTTATCATGCTGCAGGAAGGGAAATGAATCTTCTTTCTTCTACGATGCTGCCTTATGTGCCTTTGAGATAAAACAACAAAACATTATGTCAATTTCTGTCCACTGTAATAATATTAATCCATTGTGATTATTATTACCTCAACCCTAAACCTAACCCTCACTTACCTAGGAAGAACAGACTATCAAGTAGTGAAAGACCATCCACCTCCCTCCGTTATCCCAAAATCTTGGAGAAGACAAGTCACAACCGGAGTTACCTTGCTAAGTCGAAGGCCACATCACAGCCAAAGGCTAAAACGGATTCTTGATCTTCTTGGTCTCTTCTTTCTTCTTCTTTCACCTTCCTTTCTTCCTGAGTCATGCCAGGGTTTCCTTTCTGGTTCTAAGAACCCTTGCCAGGGCTAAATTATGCCAGGCAGAAATCTATAAAATCTCTAATCAATCGAGGGCCACTTAGAATTAAGAAGGGCCACTGAAGTTACCTTTTCCTGTAACTATTTCCTTTCTGGTTCTAAGAACCACTGCCAGGGCTAAATTATGCCAGGCAAAATAGGTTTAAAATCTATTATCTATTACTGGCCACACATAGCATTTAAAAGGGCCACAGAAGTTTTCATTCTGGTTCTGAGAACCATCACCACGGCTGAATTATGCCAGGCAGAAATCTATATAATCTATAATCAATCAACAGCCACACTTGGCATTAAGAAGGGCCATTGAAGTTTTCATTCTGGTTCTAAGAACCCTTGCCAGGGCTAAATTATGCCAGGCAGAAATCTATAAAATCTGCAATCAATCAATGGCCACACCTAGCATTAACATAGACCATTGAGTTTATCATGCTACAGGATGAGAGCTGAATCTTCTTTCTTCTACGATGCTGCCAGATGAAACAACAAAAGCATTATTTCAATTCCCGTGCACTGTAATAATAATAATAATAATAATAATAATAATAATAATAATAATAATAACAATCCATTGTGATTATTATTACCTGAACCCTAATCCTAACCCTCACTTACCTAGGAAGAACAGACTATCAAGTAGTGAAAGACCATCCACCTCCCTCCATTATCCCAAAAACTCGGAGAAGACAAGTCACAACCGAAGTTACCTCACTAAAGGCCACATCACAGCCAAAGGGTAAAAGGGCTTGAGCTGCAGACATCTTCTTGATCTCTTCTTTCTTCTTCTTTCACCTTCCTTTCTTCCTGAGTCATGCCAGGGTTTCCTTTCTGGTTCTAAGAACACTTGCCAGGGCTAAATTATGCCAGGCAGAAATCTATAAAATCTGTAATCAATCGAGGGCCACTTAGAATTAAGAAGGGCCACTGAAGTTACCTTTTCCTGTTACATTATCCTTTCTGGTTCTAAGAACCACTGCCAGGGCTAAATTATGCCAGGCAGAAATCTATAAAATCTCTAATCAATCGAGGGCCACTTAGAATTAAGAAGGGCCACTGAAGTTACCTTTTCCTGTTACTTTTTCCTTTCTGGTTCTAAGAACCACTGCCAGGGCTAAATTATGCCAGGCAAAATAAGTACAAAATCTATTATCAATTACTGGCCACACATAGCATTTAAAAGGGCCACTGAAGTTTTCTTTCTGGTTCTAAGAACCATCACCATGGCTGAATTATGCCAGGCAGAAATCTATATAATCTATAATCAATCAACAGCCACTTAGCATTAAGAAGGGCCATTGAAATTTTCTTTCTGGTTCTAAGAACCCTTGCCAGGGCTAAATTATGCCAGGCAGAAATCTATCACATCTGCAATCAATCAATGGCCACACCTAGCATTAACATAGACCATTGTGTTTATCATGCTGCAGGAAGGGAAATGAATCTTCTTTCTTCTACGATGCTGCCTTATGTGCCTTTGAGATAAAACAACAAAACATTATGTCAATTTCTGTCCACTGTAATAATATTAATCCATTGTGATTATTATTACCTCAACCCTAAACCTAACCCTCACTTACCTAGGAAGAACAGACTATCAAGTAGTGAAAGACCATCCACCTCCCTCCATTATCCCAAAACTTTGAAGACGACAAGTCACAACCAAACTTACAGTGTAGAAGGCCACATCACAGCCAAAGGCTAAAGGGGCTTGAGCTGCAGACATCTTCTTGATCTCTTCTTTCTTCTTCTTTCACCTTCCTTTCTTCCTGAGTCATGCCAGGGTTTCCTTTCTGGTTCTAAGAACCCTTGCCAGGGCTAAATTATGCCAGGCAGAAATCTATAAAATCTGTAATCAATCAAGGGCCACTTAGAATTAAGAAGGGCCACTGAAGTTACCTTTTCCTGTAACTATTTCCTTTCTGGTTCTAAGAACCACTGCCAGGGCTAAATTATGCCAGGCAAAATAGGTATAAAATCTATTATCAATTACTGGCCACACATAGCATTTAAAAGGGCCACAGAAGTTTTCATTCTGGTTCTGAGAACCATCACCACGGCTGAATTATGCCAGGCAGACATCTATATAATCTATAATCAATCAACAGCCACACTTGGCATTAAGAAGGGCCATTGAAGTTTTCATTCTGGTTCTAAGAACCCTTGCCAGGGCTAAATTATGCCAGGCAGAAATTTATCAAATCTGTAATCAATCAATGGCCACACCTAGCATTAACATAGACCATTGTGTTTATCATGCTGCAGGAAGGGAAATGAATCTTCTTTCTTCTACGATGCTGCCTTATGTGCCTTTGAGATAAAACAACAAAACATTATTTCAATTCCCATCCACTGTAGTAGTAGTAGTAATAATAATAATAATAATAATAATAATAATAATAATAATAATCCACTGTGATTCCTATTACCTCAACCCTAAACCTAACCCTCACTTACCTAGGAAGAACAGACTATCATGTAGTGAAAGACCATCCACCTCCCTCCATTATCCCAAAAACTCGGAGAAGACAAGTCACAACCGAAGTTACCTCACTAAAGGCCACATCACAGCGAAAGGGTAAAAGGGCTTGAGCTGCAGACATCTTCTTGATCTCTTCTTTCTTCTTCTTTCACCTTCCTTTCTTCCTGAGTCATGCCAGGGTTTCCTTTCTGGTTCTAAGAACCCTTGCCAGGGCTAAATTATGCCAGGCAGAAATCTATAAAATCTGTAATCAATCAAGGGCCACTTAGAATTAAGAAGGGCCACTGAAGTTACCTTTTCCTGTTACATTATCCTTTCTGGTTTTAAGAACCACTGCCAGGGCTAAATTATGCCAGGCAAAATAAGTACAAAATCTATTATCAATTACTGGCCACACATAGCATTTAAAAGGGCCACTGAAGTTTTCTTTCTGGTTCTAAGAACCATCACCATGGCTGAATTATGCCAGGCAGAAATCTATATAATCTATAATCAATCAACAGCCATTTAGCATTAAGAAGGGCCATTGAAATTTTCTTTCTGGTTCTAAGAACCCTTGCCAGGGCTAAATTATGCCAGGCAGAAATCTATCACATCTGCAATCAATCAATGGCCACACCTAGCATTAACATAGACCATTGTGTTTATCATGCTGCAGGAAGGGAAATGAATCTTCTTTCTTCTACGATGCTGCCTTATGTGCCTTTGAGATAAAACAACAAAACATTATGTCAATTTCTGTCCACTGTAATAATATTAATCCATTGTGATTGCTATTACCTGAACCCTAAACCTAACCCTCACTTACCTAGGAAGAACAGACTATCATGTAGTGAAAGACCATCCACCTCCCTCCATTATCCCAAAAACTCGGAGAAGACAAGTCACAACCGAAGTTACCTCACTAAAGGCCACATCACAGCCAAAGGGTAAAAGGGCTTGAGCTGCAGACATCTTCTTGATCTCTTCTTTCTTCTTCTTTCACCTTCCTTTCTTCCTGAGTCATGCCAGGGTTTCCTTTCTGGTTCTAAGAACCCTTGCCAGGGCTAAATTATGCCAGGCAGAAATCTATAAAATCTGTAATCAATCGAGGGCCACTTAGAATTAAGAAGGGCCACTGAAGTTACCTTTTCCTGTTACATTTTCCTTTCTGGTTCTAAGAACCACTGCCAGGGCTAAATTATGCCAGGCAAAATAGGTATAAAATCTATTATCAATTACTGGCCACACATAGCATTAAGAAGGGCCACTGAAGTTTTCTTTCTGGTTCTAAGAACCATCACCATGGCCGAATTATGCCAGGCAGAAATCTATCAAATCTGTAATCAATCAATGGCCACACCTAGCATTAACATAGACCATTGTGTTTATCATGCTGCAGGAAGGGAAATGAATCTTCTTTCTTCTACGATGCTGCCTTATGTGCCTTTGAGATAAAACAACAAAACATTATGTCAATTTCTGTCCACTGTAATAATATTAATCCATTGTGATTGCTATTACCTGAACCCTAAACCTAACCCTCACTTACCTAGGAAGAACAGACTATCATGTAGTGAAAGACCATCCACCTCCCTCCATTATCCCAAAAACTCGGAGAAGACAAGTCACAACCGAAGTTACCTCACTAAAGGCCACATCACAGCCAAAGGGTAAAAGGGCTTGAGCTGCAGACATCTTCTTGATCTCTTCTTTCTTCTTCTTTCACCTTCCTTTCTTCCTGAGTCATGCCAGGGTTTCCTTTCTGGTTCTAAGAACCCTTGCCAGGGCTAAATTATGCCAGGCAGAAATCTATAAAATCTGTAATCAATCGAGGGCCACTTAGAATTAAGAAGGGCCACTGAAGTTACCTTTTCCTGTTACATTTTCCTTTCTGGTTCTAAGAACCACTGCCAGGGCTAAATTATGCCAGGCAAAATAGGTATAAAATCTATTATCAATTACTGGCCACACATAGCATTAAGAAGGGCCACTGAAGTTTTCTTTCTGGTTCTAAGAACCATCACCATGGCCGAATTATGCCAGGCAGAAATCTATCAAATCTGTAATCAATCAATGGCCACACCTAGCATTAACATAGACCATTGTGTTTATCATGCTGCAGGAAGGGAAATGAATCTTCTTTCTTCTACGATGCTGCCTTATGTGCCTTTGAGATAAAACAACAAAACATTATGTCAATTTCTGTCCACTGTAATAATATTAATCCATTGTGATTGCTATTACCTGAACCCTAAACCTAACCCTCACTTACCTAGGAAGAACAGACTATCATGTAGTGAAAGACCATCCACCTCCCTCCATTATCCCAAAAACTCGGAGAAGACAAGTCACAACCGAAGTTACCTCACTAAAGGCCACATCACAGCCAAAGGGTAAAAGGGCTTGAGCTGCAGACATCTTCTTGATCTCTTCTTTCTTCTTCTTTCACCTTCCTTTCTTCCTGAGTCATGCCAGGGTTTCCTTTCTGGTTCTAAGAACCCTTGCCAGGGCTAAATTATGCCAGGCAGAAATCTATAAAATCTGTAATCAATCGAGGGCCACTTAGAATTAAGAAGGGCCACTGAAGTTACCTTTTCCTGTTACATTTTCCTTTCTGGTTCTAAGAACCACTGCCAGGGCTAAATTATGCCAGGCAAAATAGGTATAAAATCTATTATCAATTACTGGCCACACATAGCATTAAGAAGGGCCACTGAAGTTTTCTTTCTGGTTCTAAGAACCATCACCATGGCCGAATTATGCCAGGCAGAAATCTATCAAATCTGTAATCAATCAATGGCCACACCTAGCATTAACATAGACCATTGTGTTTATCATGCTGCAGGAAGGGAAATGAATCTTCTTTCTTCTACGATGCTGCCTTATGTGCCTTTGAGATAAAACAACAAAACATTATGTCAATTTCTGTCCACTGTAATAATATTAATCCATTGTGATTATTATTACCTCAACCCTAAACCTAACCCTCACTTACCTAGGAAGAACAGACTATCAAGTAGTGAAAGACCATCCACCTCCCTCCGTTATCCCAAAATCTTGGAGAAGACAAGTCACAACCGGAGTTACCTTGCTAAGTCGAAGGCCACATCACAGCCAAAGGCTAAAACGGATTCTTGATCTTCTTGGTCTCTTCTTTCTTCTTCTTTCACCTTCCTTTCTTCCTGAGTCATGCCAGGGTTTCCTTTCTGGTTCTAAGAACCCTTGCCAGGGCTAAATTATGCCAGGCAGAAATCTATAAAATCTCTAATCAATCGAGGGCCACTTAGAATTAAGAAGGGCCACTGAAGTTACCTTTTCCTGTAACTATTTCCTTTCTGGTTCTAAGAACCACTGCCAGGGCTAAATTATGCCAGGCAAAATAGGTTTAAAATCTATTATCTATTACTGGCCACACATAGCATTTAAAAGGGCCACAGAAGTTTTCATTCTGGTTCTGAGAACCATCACCACGGCTGAATTATGCCAGGCAGAAATCTATATAATCTATAATCAATCAACAGCCACACTTGGCATTAAGAAGGGCCATTGAAGTTTTCATTCTGGTTCTAAGAACCCTTGCCAGGGCTAAATTATGCCAGGCAGAAATCTATAAAATCTGCAATCAATCAATGGCCACACCTAGCATTAACATAGACCATTGAGTTTATCATGCTACAGGATGAGAGCTGAATCTTCTTTCTTCTACGATGCTGCCAGATGAAACAACAAAAGCATTATTTCAATTCCCGTGCACTGTAATAATAATAATAATAATAATAATAACAATCCATTGTGATTATTATTACCTGAACCCTAATCCTAACCCTCACTTACCTAGGAAGAACAGACTATCAAGTAGTGAAAGACCATCCACCTCCCTCCATTATCCCAAAAACTCGGAGAAGACAAGTCACAACCGAAGTTACCTCACTAAAGGCCACATCACAGCCAAAGGGTAAAAG
Organism: Erythrolamprus reginae; assembly: GCF_031021105.1. Taxonomy (NCBI): domain Eukaryota; kingdom Metazoa; phylum Chordata; class Lepidosauria; order Squamata; family Dipsadidae; genus Erythrolamprus; species Erythrolamprus reginae. Next base: position 766,119 of record NC_091958.1, read on the forward strand.
GGCTTGAGCTGCAGACATCTTCTTGATCTCTTCTTTCTTCTTCTTTCACCTTCCTTTCTTCCTGAGTCATGCCAGGGTTTCCTTTCTGGTTCTAAGAACCCTTGCCAGGGCTAAATTATGCCAGGCAGAAATCTATAAAATCTGTAATCAATCGAGGGCCACTTAGAATTAAGAAGGGCCACTGAAGTTACCTTTTCCTGTTACATTATCCTTTCTGGTTCTAAGAACCACTGCCAGGGCTAAATTATGCCAGGCAGAAATCTATAAAATCTCTAATCAATCGAGGGCCACTTAGAATTAAGAAGGGCCACTGAAGTTACCTTTTCCTGTTACTTTTTCCTTTCTGGTTCTAAGAACCACTGCCAGGGCTAAATTATGCCAGGCAAAATAGGTATAAAATCTATTATCAATTACTGGCCACACATAGCATTAAGAAGGGCCACTGAAGTTTTCTTTCTGGTTCTAAGAACCATCACCATGGCCGAATTATGCCAGGCAGAAATCTATCAAATCTGTAATCAATCAATGGCCACACCTAGCATTAACATAGACCATTGTGTTTATCATGCTGCAGGAAGGGAAATGAATCTTCTTTCTTCTTCTTTCACCTTCCTTTCTTCCTGAGTCATGCCAGGGTTTCCTTTCTGGTTCTAAGAACCCTTGCCAGGGCTAAATATCTTGTCTATCATTAGCATTACAACAACTTAACAATAGTAAATTAAGAGTAAAACTCAGCAGTATTTCAAAAAATACATGTCAGGTTATTACCAAGCCTGAATGCCATTTAGAGATATTTCAGGTATAAAAAGATGACAAATGTGTGTGAGAAATCAAAATTCTTGAGGTGAGTGACACCTAATGTGTGTCATGATTAACATTTTTACCAGTCAGAAACGTAACATATATTTTCAACAACAGCCCAGGCTAAAATTATTCGAAGGGAGAAAACTAGAAACTATTTACCTATCACTACTTTTTATCTATCACTGGCCACCCCTAACATTAAAAAGAGCTGTTGAGGCTTTTTCCCCCCTGGTTCTAAGAACAATTGTCGTGGATAAATCTACGCCAGGAAGAAAACTATAAAACCTATTATAAATCACCGGCACACTTAACATTAAAAGGGGCCATTGTTTTCTGGTTCTAAGAACCAACATCGTGCCTAAATTGACCCAGGCGAGAAATCTACTCGGGATTTCAATGGCCACATCTCGAATTAAAAAGGGGGTGGCACACATTGATTTTCTATTTTGGGGACCTAACGTCTCACCCTAGCAAAAGTGGAGATATTAATTTATTGAAATGGCAATGGCTCGTATTAAAGTGCGTCACCAGATTTACTTTTGGTTCTACTGTAACATCTGGCTGCTACTAACATTATTCCTAAGAAGGGGAAGGAGGGCTGGTGAGCCAAAAGGATTCCATTCCAGTTTGAGGCTTAGTGGGGACCCTCAGGGACTGGGAGAGCCTTCTCTCTGGGCGCTCTGGACTCCTCCAGTGTGATTCGCCCTCACCACAAGCTCAGGGACTGGAAAGGTCACCCAGTGGAACTCCAGAGAGACATCCAGTGTGAGTCTTACAGAGGATCTACTCAGGAACTGAAAAACCTCCTCCACCATCATGCGTGGATGTCTGGTGTGAGTCACAATAGCCTTGGAAACAGTGCAGCCTTCTCCCTGAGAAGTGCCCCCATCAACTCATCTGCGCTCACGCATCAATGTAGGCAGGAGGACTGGTGAGCCAAAAGGATTCCAGTTTGAGACTCTCTGGGGATCCTCAGGGACTGGGAGAGCCTTCTCTCTGGGCGCTCTGGGCCCTTCCAGTGTGATTCACCCTCACCGCCCGCTCAGGGACTGGAAGACCTTCTGAAATTGGAGGCGCTGTGGCATTTCCACCATCATGTGTGGGTGCCTGGTGTGAGTCACAATGGCCTCAGAAAGTATGCAGCCTTTCCCCAGAGAAATGCCCCCATCAACTCATCTGTGCTCAGGCCTGAAATGTCCAGTTTGAGAGTCACTTAGGGATCCTCAGGGACTGGGAGAGCCTTCACTCTGAGCTCACCAGACTCCTCCAGTGTGATTCACCCTCACCGCCCGCTCAGGGACTGGAAGACCTCCTCCCACCAGGAGGCGCCGTGGCATTTCCACCCTAGTTTTGAGCACAGATGGAATCAGGAGTAGCGCATCTGTTTTGACTCACTTGCTTCACAGACTGCATTGCAAACGGTCATCACTGGCCATGTGGGAGGTGACCCAAAAGGATTCCCTTCCAGTTTGAGACTCTCTGGGGATCCTCAGGGACTGGGAGAGCCTTCTCTCTGGGCGCTCTGGGCCCTTCCAGTATGATTCACCCACACCGCCCGCTCAGGGACTGGAAGACCTCCTCCCACCAGGAGGCGCCGTGGCATTTCCACCATGATGCATGGATGTCTGCTATGAACATGGATGGCCTTGGAAACAGTGCAGCCTTCTCCCTGAGAAGCGCCCCCATCAACTCATCTGCGCTCACGCATCAATGTAGGCAGGAGGACTGGTGAGCCAAAAGGATTCCAGTTTGAGACTCTTTGGGGATCCTCAGGGACTGGGAGAGCCTTCTCTCTGGGCGCTCTGGTCCCTTCCAGTGTGATTCACCCTCACCGCCCGCTCAGGGACTGGAAGACTTCCTCCCACCAGGAGGCGCCGTGGCATTTCCACCCTCATTTTGAGCACAGATGGAATCAGGGGTCGCGCATCTCCTTCGACTCACTTGCTTCACAGACTGCACTGCAAACGGTCATCCCTGGCCATGTGGGAGGTGACCCAAAAGGATTCCCTTCCAGTTTGAGACTCTTTGGGGATCCTCAGGGACTGGGAGAGCCTTCTCTCTGGGCGCTCTGGTCCCTTCCAGTGTGATTCACCCTCACCGCCCGCTCAGGGACTGGAAGACCTCCTCCCACCAGGAGGCGCCGTGGCATTTCCACCCTCATTTTGAGCACAGATGGAATCAGGGGTCGCGCATCTCCTTCGACTCACTTGCTTCACAGACTGCACTGCAAACGGTCATCCCTGGCCATGTGGGAGGTGACCCAAAAGGATTCCCTTCCAGTTTGGGAGTCATTTAAGGACGCTCAGGGACTGGGAGAGCCTTCTCTCAGAGTGCTCTGACTCCTCCAGTGTGATTCGCCCTCGGTGCCCACTCAGGGACTGGAAGGGTTACCCAGTGGAGCTCCAGAGAGACTTCCAGTGTGAGTCTCACAGAGGGTGGTGTGCTCAGGGACTGGAAAAACCTATACCAATGGGTCAGCCCTATCATTTCCATGCTGTGTTGGTATGAAATGCTTTTGGGACACTATCAAATTTTAAGATCCACAGCCATGGCTAACATTACACCATAACAGAGTACTAACTTAATTTATAATTTAATTGGATTAATGCTATTGCAATTTACTGTTTTTTATGTGTTGTAAGCCGCCCCGAGTCTTAAGAGAAGGGCGGCATAGAAATCTAATAAATAAATAATAAATAAATAAATAAACAATTACTAGTTTAATAACCACTGCCCACACCTAGCCTTAAAAAGAGACAGAGGCATTCTTCCTAGTTTCAAGGACCATTGCCAGGTCTAAAAGTAAGGAGGTAAGAAAAATATGAAATCTTATATTAATCATGAAACACACACATTTAAAAAGGGTCACTGACCTTTGATTTCTGCTTTTAAAAAAACACCACAATGGGTAAAATTACGCAGGCAAGAAAACTAGAAACTCTACTATCGATCAACAGCCACAGCATTAAAATCTTATGATATTAAATCTTGAAATGTACATGATGTCTGGTATGATGTGTGTGTGGAAGTGACCTACAGTTTCAGAAATTCTTATACAGTTCACCTTCTATTTACTTGAAGTATCATTCTTGACAAAGATGATTTGTGTTTCATTCCTTCTTCCATTTTCACACTCAGCATTGCAGGCCCACAAAGGAATCTTCTGTCTTCTAAGTTGCTGTACTGTGTGCCTTGGACATTTAAAAAAACCCAACCCAACATTACTTCAATTGCCATACTAAGAATGCACAAACCACTGTGATTACACAAACCACTGTGTTATCCATACTTAACTAGGAAGAACGGACCATCAAGTAGTGAAAGACTATCCACCTCCCTCCATTATCCCAAAACTTTGAAGACGACAAGTCACAACCAAACTTACAGTGTAGAAGGCCACATCACAGCCAAAGGCTAAAGGGGCTTGAGCTGCAGACATCTTCTTGATCTCTTCTTTCTTCTTCTTTCACCTTCCTTTCTTCCTGAGTCATGCCAGGGTTTCCTTTCTGGTTCTAAGAACCCTTGCCAGGGCTAAATTATGCCAGGCAGAAATCTATAAAATCTGTAATCAATCGAGGGCCACTTAGAATTAAGAATGGCCACTGAAGTTACCTTTTCCTGTTACATTTTCCTTTCTGGTTCTAAGAACCACTGCCAGGGCTAAATTATGCCAGGCAAAATAGGTATAAAATCTATTATCAATTACTGGCCACACATAGCATTAAGAAGGGCCACTGAAGTTTTCTTTCTGGTTCTAAGAACCATCACCATGGCCGAATTATGCCAGGCAGAAATCTATCAAATCTGTAATCAATCAATGGCCACACCTAGCATTAACATAGACCATTGTGTTTATCATGCTGCAGGAAGGGAAATGAATCTTCTTTCTTCTACGATGCTGCCTTATGTGCCTTTGAGATAAAACAACAAAACATTATGTCAATTTCTGTCCACTGTAATAATATTAATCCATTGTGATTATTATTACCTCAACCCTAAACCTAACCCTCACTTACCTAGGAAGAACAGACTATCAAGTAGTGAAAGACCATCCACCTCCCTCCGTTATCCCAAAATCTTGGAGAAGACAAGTCACAACCGGAGTTACCTTGCTAAGTCGAAGGCCACATCACAGCCAAAGGCTAAAACGGATTCTTGATCTTCTTGGTCTCTTCTTTCTTCTTCTTTCACCTTCCTTTCTTCCTGAGTCATGCCAGGGTTTCCTTTCTGGTTCTAAGAACCCTTGCCAGGGCTAAATTATGCCAGGCAGAAATCTATAAAATCTGTAATCAATCAAGGGCCACTTAGAATTAAGAAGGGCCACTGAAGTTACCTTTTCCTGTTACATTATCCTTTCTGGTTTTAAGAACCACTGACAGGGCTAAATTATGCCAGGCAAAATAAGTACAAAATCTATTATCAATTACTGGCCACACATAGCATTTAAAAGGGCCACTGAAGTTTTCTTTCTGGTTCTAAGAACCATCACCATGGCTGAATTATGCCAGGCAGAAATCTATATAATCTATAATCAATCAACAGCCACTTAGCATTAAGAAGGGCCATTGAAATTTTCTTTCTGGTTCTAAGAACCCTTGCCAGGGCTAAATTATGCCAGGCAGAAATCTATCACATCTGCAATCAATCAATGGCCACACCTAGCATTAACATAGACCATTGTGTTTATCATGCTGCAGGAAGGGAAATGAATCTTCTTTCTTCTACGATGCTGCCTTATGTGCCTTTGAGATAAAACAACAAAACATTATGTCAATTTCTGTCCACTGTAATAATATTAATCCATTGTGATTATTATTACCTCAACCCTAAACCTAACCCTCACTTACCTAGGAAGAACAGACTATCAAGTAGTGAAAGACCATCCACCTCCCTCCATTATCCCAAAACTTTGAAGACGACAAGTCACAACCAAACTTACAGTGTAGAAGGCCACATCACAGCCAAAGGCTAAAGGGGCTTGAGCTGCAGACATCTTCTTGATCTCTTCTTTCTTCTTCTTTCACCTTCCTTTCTTCCTGAGTCATGCCAGGGTTTCCTTTCTGGTTCTAAGAACCCTTGCCAGGGCTAAATTATGCCAGGCAGAAATCTATAAAATCTGTAATCAATCAAGGGCCACTTAGAATTAAGAAGGGCCACTGAAGTTACCTTTTCCTGTAACTATTTCCTTTCTGGTTCTAAGAACCACTGCCAGGGCTAAATTATGCCAGGCAAAATAGGTTTAAAATCTATTATCTATTACTGGCCACACATAGCATTTAAAAGGGCCACTGAAGTTTTCTTTCTGGTTCTAAGAACCATCACCATGGCTGAATTATGCCAGGCAGAAATCTATATAATCTATAATCAATCAACAGCCACTTAGCATTAAGAAGGGCCATTGAAATTTTCTTTCTGGTTCTAAGAACCCTTGCCAGGGCTAAATTATGCCAGGCAGAAATCTATCACATCTGCAATCAATCAATGGCCACACCTAGCATTAACATAGACCATTGTGTTTATCATGCTGCAGGAAGGGAAATGAATCTTCTTTCTTCTACGATGCTGCCTTATGTGCCTTTGAGATAAAACAATAAAACATTATGTCAATTTCTGTCCACTGTAATAATATTAATCCATTGTGATTATTATTACCTCAACCCTAATCCTAACACTCACTTACCTAGGAAGAACAGACTATCAAGTAGTGAAAGACCATCCACCTCCCTCCGTTATCCCAAAATCTTGGAGAAGACAAGTCACAACCGGAGTTACCTTGCTAAGTCGAAGGCCACATCACAGCCAAAGGCTAAAAGGGATTCTTGATCTTCTTGGTCTCTTCTTTCTTCTTCTTTCACCTTCCTTTCTTCCTGAGTCATGCCAGGGTTTCCTTTCTGGTTCTAAGAACCCTTGCCAGGGCTAAATATCTTGTCTATCATTAGCATTACAACAACTTAACAATAGTAAATTAAGAGTAAAACTCAGCAGTATTTCAAAAAATACATGTCAGGTTATTACCAAGCCTGAATGCCATTTAGAGATATTTCAGGTATAAAAAGATGACAAATGTGTGTGAGAAATCAAAATTCTTGAGGTGAGTGACACCTAATGTGTGTCATGATTAACATTTTTACCAGTCAGAAACGTAACATATATTTTCAACAACAGCCCAGGCTAAAATTATTCGAAGGGAGAAAACTAGAAACTATTTACCTATCACTACTTTTTATCTATCACTGGCCACCCCTAACATTAAAAAGAGCTGTTGAGGCTTTTTCCCCCCTGGTTCTAAGAACAATTGTCGTGGATAAATCTACGCCAGGAAGAAAACTATAAAACCTATTATAAATCACCGGCACACTTAACATTAAAAGGGGCCATTGTTTTCTGGTTCTAAGAACCAACATCGTGCCTAAATTGACCCAGGCGAGAAATCTACTCGGGATTTCAATGGCCACATCTCGAATTAAAAAGGGGGTGGCACACATTGATTTTCTATTTTGGGGACCTAACGTCTCACCCTAGCAAAAGTGGAGATATTAATTTATTGAAATGGCAATGGCTCGTATTAAAGTGCGTCACCAGATTTACTTTTGGTTCTACTGTAACATCTGGCTGCTACTAACATTATTCCTAAGAAGGGGAAGGAGGGCTGGTGAGCCAAAAGGATTCCATTCCAGTTTGAGGCTTAGTGGGGACCCTCAGGGACTGGGAGAGCCTTCTCTCTGGGCGCTCTGGACTCCTCCAGTGTGATTCGCCCTCACCACAAGCTCAGGGACTGGAAAGGTCACCCAGTGGAACTCCAGAGAGACATCCAGTGTGAGTCTTACAGAGGATCTACTCAGGAACTGAAAAACCTCCTCCACCATCATGCGTGGATGTCTGGTGTGAGTCACAATAGCCTTGGAAACAGTGCAGCCTTCTCCCTGAGAAGTGCCCCCATCAACTCATCTGCGCTCACGCATCAATGTAGGCAGGAGGACTGGTGAGCCAAAAGGATTCCAGTTTGAGACTCTCTGGGGATCCTCAGGGACTGGGAGAGCCTTCTCTCTGGGCGCTCTGGGCCCTTCCAGTGTGATTCACCCTCACCGCCCGCTCAGGGACTGGAAGACCTTCTGAAATTGGAGGCGCTGTGGCATTTCCACCATCATGTGTGGGTGCCTGGTGTGAGTCACAATGGCCTCAGAAAGTATGCAGCCTTTCCCCAGAGAAATGCCCCCATCAACTCATCTGTGCTCAGGCCTGAAATGTCCAGTTTGAGAGTCACTTAGGGATCCTCAGGGACTGGGAGAGCCTTCACTCTGAGCTCACCAGACTCCTCCAGTGTGATTCACCCTCACCGCCCGCTCAGGGACTGGAAGACCTCCTCCCACCAGGAGGCGCCGTGGCATTTCCACCCTAGTTTTGAGCACAGATGGAATCAGGGGTAGCACATCTCCTTCGACTCACTTGCTTCACAGACTGCAATGCGAACGGTCATCACTGGCCATGTGGGAGGTGACCCAAAAGGATTCCCTTCCAGTTTGAGACTCTTTGGGGATCCTCAGGGACTGGGAGAGCCTTCTCTCTGGGCGCTCTGGGCCCTTCCAGTATGATTCACCCACACCGCCCGCTCAGGGACTGGAAGACCTCCTCCCACCAGGAGGCGCCGTGGCATTTCCACCATGATGCATGGATGTCTGCTATGAACATGGATGGCCTTGGAAACAGTGCAGCCTTCTCCCTGAGAAGTGCCCCCATCAACTCATCTGCGCTCACGCATCAATGTAGGCAGGAGGACTGGTGAGCCAAAAGGATTCCAGTTTGAGACTCTTTGGGGATCCTCAGGGACTGGGAGAGCCTTCTCTCTGGGCGCTCTGGGCCCTTCCAGTGTGATTCACCCTCACCGCCCGCTCAGGGACTGGAAGACTTCCTCCCACCAGGAGGCATTGTGGCCTTTCCACCATCATTTTGAGCACAGATGGAATCAGGGGTAGCACATCTCCTTCGACTCACTTGCTTCACAGACTGCAATGCGAACCGTCATCACTGGCCATGTGGGAGGTGACCCAAAAGGATTCCCTTCCAGTTTGAGACTCTTTGGGGATCCTCAGGGACTGGGAGAGCCTTCTCTCTGGGCGCTCTGGGCCCTTCCAGTGTGATTCACCCTCACCGCCCGCTCAGGGACTGGAAGACCTCCTCCCACCAGGAGGTGCCGTGGCATTTCCACCCTCATTTTGAGCACAGATGGAATCAGGGGTCGCGCATCTCCTTCGACTCACTTGCTTCACAGACTGCACTGCAAACGGTCATCCCTGGCCATGTGGGAGGTGACCCAAAAGGATTCCCTTCCAGTTTGGGAGTCATTTAAGGATGCTCAGGGACTGGGAGAGCCTTCTCTCAGAGTGCTCTGACTCCTCCAGTGTGATTCGCCCTCGGTGCCCACTCAGGGACTGGAAGGGTCACCCAGTGGAGCTCCAGAGAGACTTCCAGTGTGAGTCTCACAGAGGGTGGTGTGCTCAGGGACTGGAAAAACCTATACCAATGGGTCAGCCCTATCATTTCCATGCTGTGTTGGTATGAAATGCTTTTGGGACACTATCAAATTTTAAGATCCACAGCCATGGCTAACATTACACCATAACAGAGTACTAACTTAATTTATAATTTAATTGGATTAATGCTATTGCAATTTACTGTTTTTTATGTGTTGTAAGCCCCCCCAAGTCTTAAGAGAAGGGCGGCATAGAAATCTAATAAATAAATAATAAATAAATTAAATAAACAATTACTAGTTTAATAACCACTGCCCACACCTAGCCTTAAAAAGAGACAGAGGCATTCTTCCTAGTTTCAAGAACCATTGCCAGGTCTAAAAGTAAGGAGGTAAGAAAAATATGAAATCTTATATTAATCATGAAACACACACATTTAAAAAGGGTCACTGACCTTTGATTTCTGCTTTTAAAAAAACACCACAATGGGTAAAATTACGCAGGCAAGAAAACTAGAAACTCTACTATCGATCAACAGCCACAGCATTAAAATCTTATGATATTAAATCTTGAAATGTACATGATGTCTGGTATGATGTGTGTGTGGAAGTGACTTACAGTTTCAGAAATTCTTATACAGTTCACCTTCTATTTACTTGAAGTATCATTCTTGACAAATATGATGGTAATTCTTGTGTTTCATTCCTTCTTCCATTTTCACACTCAGCATTGCAGGCCCACAAAGGAATCTTCTGTCTTCTAAGTTGCTGTACTGTGTGCCTTGGACATTTAAAAAAACCCAACCCAACATTACTTCAATTGCCATACTAAGAATGCACAAACCACTGTGATTACACAAACCACCGTGTTATCCATACTTAACTAGGAAGAACGGACCATCAAGTAGTGAAAGACTATCCACCTCCCTCCATTATCCCAAAACTTTGAAGACGACAAGTCACAACCAAACTTACAGTGTAGAAGGCCACATCACAGCCAAAGGCTAAAGGGGCTTGAGCTGCAGACATCTTCTTGATCTCTTCTTTCTTCTTCTTTCACCTTCCTTTCTTCCTGAGTCATGCCAGGGTTTCCTTTCTGGTTCTAAGAACCCTTGCCAAGGCTAAATTATGCCAGGCAGAAATCTATAAAATCTGTAATCAATCGAGGGCCACTTAGAATTAAGAAGGGCCACTGAAGTTACCTTTTCCTGTAACTATTTCCTTTCTGGTTCTAAGAACCACTGCCAGGGCTAAATTATGCCAGGCAAAATAGGTTTAAAATATATTATCTATTACTGGCCACACATAGCATTAAGAAGGGCCACAGAAGTTTTCATTCTGGTTCTAAGAACCCTTGCCAGGGCTAAATTATGCCAGGCAGAAATCAATCAAATCTGCAATAAATCAATGGCCACACCTAGCATTAACATAGACCATTGTGTTTATCATGCTGCAGGAAGGGAAATGAATCTTCTTTCTTCTACGATGCTGCCTTATGTGCCTTTGAGATAAAACAACAAAACATTATGTCAATTTCTGTCCACTGTAATAATATTAATCCATTGTGATTATTATTACCTCAACCCTAAACCTAACCCTCACTTACCTAGGAAGAACAGACTATCAAGTAGTGAAAGACTATCCACCTCCCTCCATTATCCCAAAACTTTGAAGACGACAAGTCACAACCAAACTTACAGTGTAGAAGGCCACATCACAGCCAAAGGCTAAAGGGGCTTGAGCTGCAGACATCTTCTTGATCTCTTCTTTCTTCTTCTTTCACCTTCCTTTCTTCCTGAGTCATGCCAGGGTTTCCTTTCTGGTTCTAAGAACCCTTGCCAGGGCTAAATTATGCCAGGCAGAAATCTATAAAATCTGTAATCAATCGAGGGCCACTTAGAATTAAGAAGGGCCACTGAAGTTACCTTTTCCTGTAACTATTTCCTTTCTTGGTCTAAGAACCACTGCCAGGGCTAAATTATGCCAGGCAAAATAGGTTTAAAATATATTATCTATTACTGGCCACACATAGCATTAAGAAGGGCCACAGAAGTTTTCATTCTGGTTCTAAGAACCCTTGCCAGGGCTAAATTATGCCAGGCAGAAATCTATAAAATCTGCAATCAATCAATGGCCACACCTAGCATTAACATAGACCATTGTGTTTATCATGCTGCAGGAAGGGAAATGAATCTTCTTTCTTCTACGATGCTGCCTTATGTGCCTTTGAGATAAAACAACAAAACATTATGTCAATTTCTGTCCACTGTAATAATATTAATCCATTGTGATTATTATTACCTCAACCCTAAACCTAACCCTCACTTACCTAGGAAGAACAGACTATCAAGTAGTGAAAGACCATCCACCTCCCTCCGTTATCCCAAAATCTTGGAGAAGACAAGTCACAACCGGAGTTACCTTGCTAAGTCGAAGGCCACATCACAGCCAAAGGCTAAAAGGGATTCTTGATCTTCTTGGTCTCTTCTTTCTTCTTCTTTCACCTTCCTTTCTTCCTGAGTCATGCCAGGGTTTCCTTTCTGGTTCTAAGAACCACTGCCAGGGCTAAATTATGCCAGGCAAAATAGGTTTAAAATCTATTATCTATTACTGGCCACACATAGCATTAAGAAGGGCCATTGAAGTTTTCTTTCTGGTTCTAAGAACCCTTGCCAGGGCTAAATTATGCCAGGCAGAAATCAATCAAATCTGCAATCAATCAATGGCCACACCTAGCATTAACATAGACCATTGAGTTTATCATGCTGCAGGAAGGGAAATGAATCTTCTTTCTTCTACGATGCTGCCTTATGTGCCTTTGAGATAAAACAACAAAACATTATTTCAATTCCCGTCCACTGTAGTAGTAGTAGTAGTAGTAGTAATAATAATAATAATAATAATAATAATAATAATAATAATAATAATAATAATCCACTGTGATTCCTATTACCTCAACCCTAAACCTAACCCTCACTTACCTAGGAAGAACAGACTATCAAGTAGTGAAAGACCATCCACCTCCCTCCATTATCCCAAAATCTTGGAGAAGACAAGTCACAACCGAAGTTACCTCGCTAAAGGCCACATCACAGCCAAAGGCTAAAAGGGCTTGAGCTGCAGACATCTTCTTGATCTCTTCTTTCTTCTTCTTTCACCTTCCTTTCTTCCTGAGTCATGCCAGGGTTTCCTTTCTGGTTCCTAGAACCCTTGCCAGGGCTAAATTATGCCAGGCAGAAATCTATAAAATCTGTAATCAATCAAGGGCCACTTAGAATTAAGAAGGGCCACTGAAGTTACCTTTTCCTGTAACTATTTCCTTTCTGGTTCTAAGAACCACTGCCAGGGCTAAATTATGCCAGGCAAAATAGGTTTAAAATCTATTATCTATTACTGGCCACACATAGCATTAAGAAGGGCCACAGAAGTTTTCATTCTGGTTCTGAGAACCATCACCATGGCTGAATTATGCCAGGCAGAAATCTATATAATCTATAATCAATCAACAGCCACACATAGCATTAAGAAGGGCCATTGAAGTTTTCTTTCTGGTTCTAAGAACCCTTGCCAGGGCTAAATTATGCCAGGCAGAAATCAATCAAATCTGCAATCAATCAATGGCCACACCTAGCATTAACATAGACCATTGTGTTTATCATGCTGCAGGAAGGGAAATGAATCTTCTTTCTTCTACGATGCTGCCTTATGTGCCTTTGAGATAAAACAACAAAACATTATTTCAATTCCTGTCCACTGTAGTAGTAGTAGTAGTAGTAGTAGTAGTAATAATAATAATAATAATAATAATAATAATCCACTGTGATTCCTATTACCTCAACCCTAAACCTAACCCTCACTTACCTAGGAAGAACAGACTATCATGTAGTGAAAGACCATCCACCTCCCTCCATTATCCCAAAATCTTGGAGAAGACAAGTCACAACCAAACTTACAGTGTAGAAGGCCACATCACAGCCAAAGGCTAAAAGGACTTGAGCTGCAGACATCTTCTTGATCTCTTCTTTCTTCTTCTTTCACCTTCCTTTCTTCTTCGTGAGTCATGCCAGGGTTTCCTTTCTGGTTCTAAGAACCCTTGCCAGGGCTAAATTATGCCAGGCAGAAATCAATCAAATCTGTAATCAATCGAGGGCCACTTAGAATTAAGAAGGGCCACTGAAGTTTTCTTTCTGGTTCTAAGAACCATCACCATGGCCGAATTATGCCAGGCAGAAATCTATCAAATCTGTAATAAATCAATGGCCACACCTAGCATTAACATAGACCATTGTGTTTATCATGCTGCAGGAAGGGAAATGAATCTTCTTTCTTCTACGATGCTGCCTTATGTGCCTTTGAGATAAAACAACAAAACATTATGTCAATTTCTGTCCACTGTAATAATATTAATCCATTGTGATTATTATTACCTCAACCCTAAACCTAACCCTCACTTACCTAGGAAGAACAGACTATCAAGTAGTGAAAGACCATCCACCTCCCTCCGTTATCCCAAAATCTTGGAGAAGACAAGTCACAACCGGAGTTACCTTGCTAAGTCGAAGGCCACATCACAGCCAAAGGCTAAAAGGGATTCTTGATCTTCTTGGTCTCTTCTTTCTTCTTCTTTCACCTTCCTTTCTTCCTGAGTCATGCCAGGGTTTCCTTTCTGGTTCTAAGAACCCTTGCCAGGGCTAAATATCTTGTCTATCATTAGCATTACAACAACTTAACAATAGTAAATTAAGAGTAAAACTCAGCAGTATTTCAAAAAATACATGTCAGGTTATTACCAAGCCTGAATGCCATTTAGAGATATTTCAGGTATAAAAAGATGACAAATGTGTGTGAGAAATCAAAATTCTTGAGGTGAGTGACACCTAATGTGTGTCATGATTAACATTTTTACCAGTCAGAAACGTAACATATATTTTCAACAACAGCCCAGGCTAAAATTATTCGAAGGGAGAAAACTAGAAACTATTTACCTATCACTACTTTTTATCTATCACTGGCCACCCCTAACATTAAAAAGAGCTGTTGAGGCTTTTTCCCCCCTGGTTCTAAGAACAATTGTCGTGGATAAATCTACGCCAGGAAGAAAACTATAAAACCTATTATAAATCACCGGCACACTTAACATTAAAAGGGGCCATTGTTTTCTGGTTCTAAGAACCAACATCGTGCCTAAATTGACCCAGGCGAGAAATCTACTCGGGATTTCAATGGCCACATCTCGAATTAAAAAGGGGGTGGCACACATTGATTTTCTATTTTGGGGACCTAACGTCTCACCCTAGCAAAAGTGGAGATATTAATTTATTGAAATGGCAATGGCTCGTATTAAAGTGCGTCACCAGATTTACTTTTGGTTCTACTGTAACATCTGGCTGCTACTAACATTATTCCTAAGAAGGGGAAGGAGGGCTGGTGAGCCAAAAGGATTCCATTCCAGTTTGAGGCTTAGTGGGGACCCTCAGGGACTGGGAGAGCCTTCTCTCTGGGCGCTCTGGACTCCTCCAGTGTGATTCGCCCTCACCACAAGCTCAGGGACTGGAAAGGTCACCCAGTGGAACTCCAGAGAGACATCCAGTGTGAGTCTTACAGAGGATCTACTCAGGAACTGAAAAACCTCCTCCACCATCATGCGTGGATGTCTGGTGTGAGTCACAATAGCCTTGGAAACAGTGCAGCCTTCTCCCTGAGAAGTGCCCCCATCAACTCATCTGCGCTCACGCATCAATGTAGGCAGGAGGACTGGTGAGCCAAAAGGATTCCAGTTTGAGACTCTCTGGGGATCCTCAGGGACTGGGAGAGCCTTCTCTCTGGGCGCTCTGGGCCCTTCCAGTGTGATTCACCCTCACCGCCCGCTCAGGGACTGGAAGACCTTCTGAAATTGGAGGCGCTGTGGCATTTCCACCATCATGTGTGGGTGCCTGGTGTGAGTCACAATGGCCTCAGAAAGTATGCAGCCTTTCCCCAGAGAAATGCCCCCATCAACTCATCTGTGCTCAGGCCTGAAATGTCCAGTTTGAGAGTCACTTAGGGATCCTCAGGGACTGGGAGAGCCTTCACTCTGAGCTCACCAGACTCCTCCAGTGTGATTCACCCTCACCGCCCGCTCAGGGACTGGAAGACCTCCTCCCACCAGGAGGCGCCGTGGCATTTCCACCCTAGTTTTGAGCACAGATGGAATCAGGAGTAGCGCATCTGTTTTGACTCACTTGCTTCACAGACTGCATTGCAAACGGTCATCACTGGCCATGTGGGAGGTGACCCAAAAGGATTCCCTTCCAGTTTGAGACTCTCTGGGGATCCTCAGGGACTGGGAGAGCCTTCTCTCTGGGCGCTCTGGGCCCTTCCAGTATGATTCACCCACACCGCCCGCTCAGGGACTGGAAGACCTCCTCCCACCAGGAGGCGCCGTGGCATTTCCACCATGATGCATGGATGTCTGCTATGAACATGGATGGCCTTGGAAACAGTGCAGCCTTCTCCCTGAGAAGCGCCCCCATCAACTCATCTGCGCTCACGCATCAATGTAGGCAGGAGGACTGGTGAGCCAAAAGGATTCCAGTTTGAGACTCTTTGGGGATCCTCAGGGACTGGGAGAGCATTCTCTCTGGGCGCTCTGGGCCCTTCCAGTGTGATTCACCCTCACCGCCCGCTCAGGGACTGGAAGACCTCCTCCCACCAGGAGGCACTGTGGCCTTTCCACCATCATTTTGAGCACAGATGGAATCAGGGGTAGCTCATCTCCTTCGACTCACTTGCTTCACAGACTCCAATGCGAACGGTCATCACTGGCCATGTGGGAGGTGACCCAAAAGGATTCCCTTCCAGTTTGAGACTCTTTGGGGACCCTCAGGGACTGGGAGAGCCTTCTCTCTGGGCGCTCTGGATCCTTCCAGTATGATTCGCCCTCAACTGCCCACTCAGGGACTGGAAGACCTCCTCCCACCAGGAGGCGCCGTGGCATTTCCACCCTCATTTTGAGCACAGATGGAATCAGGGGTCGCGCATCTCCTTCGACTCACTTGCTTCACAGACTGCACTGCAAACGGTCATCCCTGGCCATGTGGGAGGTGACCCAAAAGGATTCCCTTCCAGTTTGGGAGTCATTTAAGGACGCTCAGGGACTGGGAGAGCCTTCTCTCAGAGTGCTCTGACTCCTCCAGTGTGATTCGCCCTCGGTGCCCGCTCAGGGACTGGAAGGGTCACCCAGTGGAGCTCCAGAGAGACTTCCAGTGTGAGTCTCACAGAGGGTGGTGTGCTCAGGGACTGGAAAAACCTATACCAATGGGTCAGCCCTATCATTTCCATGCTGTGTTGGTATGAAATGCTTTTGGGACACTATCAAATTTTAAGATCCACAGCCATGGCTAACATTACACCATAACAGAGTACTAACTTAATTTATAATTTAATTGGATTAATGCTATTGCAATTTACTGTTTTTTATGTGTTGTAAGCCGCCCCGAGTCTTAAGAGAAGGGCGGCATAGAAATCTAATAAATAAATAATAAATAAATAAATAAACAATTACTAGTTTAATAACCACTGCCCACACCTAGCCTTAAAAAGAGACAGAGGCATTCTTCCTAGTTTCAAGGACCATTGCCAGGTCTAAAAGTAAGGAGGTAAGAAAAATATGAAATCTTATATTAATCATGAAACACACACATTTAAAAAGGGTCACTGACCTTTGATTTCTGCTTTTAAAAAAACACCACAATGGGTAAAATTACGCAGGCAAGAAAACTAGAAACTCTACTATCGATCAACAGCCACAGCATTAAAATCTTATGATATTAAATCTTGAAATGTACATGATGTCTGGTATGATGTGTGTGTGGAAGTGACTTACAGTTTCAGAAATTCTTATAAAGTTCACCTTCTATTTACTTGAAGTATCATTCTTGACAAAGATGATGGTAATTCTTGTGTTTCATTCCTTCTTCCATTTTCACACTCAGCATTGCAGGCCCAGAAAGGAATCTTCTGTCTTCTAAGTTGCTGTACTGTGTGCCTTGGACATTTAAAAAAACCCAACCCAACATTACTTCAATTGCCATACTAAGAATGCACAAACCACTGTGATTACACAAACCACTGTGTTATCCATACTTAACTAGGAAGAACGGACCATCAAGTAGTGAAAGACTATCCACCTCCCTCCATTATCCCAAAACTTTGAAGACGACAAGTCACAACCAAACTTACAGTGTAGAAGGCCACATCACAGCCAAAGGCTAAAGGGGCTTGAGCTGCAGACATCTTCTTGATCTCTTCTTTCTTCTTCTTTCACCTTCCTTTCTTCCTGAGTCATGCCAGGGTTTCCTTTCTGGTTCTAAGAACCCTTGCCAGGGCTAAATTATGCCAGGCAGAAATCTATAAAATCTGTAATCAATCAAGGGCCACTTAGAATTAAGAAGGGCCACTGAAGTTACCTTTTCCTGTTACATTATCCTTTCTGGTTTTAAGAACCACTGCCAGGGCTAAATTATGCCAGGCAAAATAAGTACAAAATCTATTATCAATTACTGGCCACACATAGCATTTAAAAGGGCCACTGAAGTTTTCTTTCTGGTTCTAAGAACCATCACCATGGCTGAATTATGCCAGGCAGAAATCTATATAATCTATAATCAATCAACAGCCACTTAGCATTAAGAAGGGCCATTGAAATTTTCTTTCTGGTTCTAAGAACCCTTGCCAGGGCTAAATTTTGCCAGGTAGAAATCTATCACATCTGCAATCAATCAATGGCCACACCTAGCATTAACATAGACCATTGTGTTTATCATGCTGCAGGAAGGGAAATGAATCTTCTTTCTTCTCCGATGCTGCCTTATGTGCCTTTGAGATAAAACAACAAAACATTATGTCAATTTCTGTCCACTGTAATAATATTAATCCATTGTGATTGCTATTACCTGAACCCTAAACCTAACCCTCACTTACCTAGGAAGAACAGACTATCATGTAGTGAAAGACCATCCACCTCCCTCCATTATCCCAAAAACTCGGAGAAGACAAGTCACAACCGAAGTTACCTCACTAAAGGCCACATCACAGCCAAAGGGTAAAAGGGCTTGAGCTGCAGACATCTTCTTGATCTCTTCTTTCTTCTTCTTTCACCTTCCTTTCTTCCTGAGTCATGCCAGGGTTTCCTTTCTGGTTCTAAGAACCCTTGCCAGGGCTAAATTATGCCAGGCAGAAATCTATAAAATCTGTAATCAATCGAGGGCCACTTAGAATTAAGAAGGGCCACTGAAGTTACCTTTTCCTGTTACATTTTCCTTTCTGGTTCTAAGAACCACTGCCAGGGCTAAATTATGCCAGGCAAAATAGGTATAAAATCTATTATCAATTACTGGCCACACATAGCATTAAGAAGGGCCACTGAAGTTTTCTTTCTGGTTCTAAGAACCATCACCATGGCCGAATTATGCCAGGCAGAAATCTATCAAATCTGTAATCAATCAATGGCCACACCTAGCATTAACATAGACCATTGTGTTTATCATGCTGCAGGAAGGGAAATGAATCTTCTTTCTTCTACGATGCTGCCTTATGTGCCTTTGAGATAAAACAACAAAACATTATGTCAATTTCTGTCCACTGTAATAATATTAATCCATTGTGATTATTATTACCTCAACCCTAAACCTAACCCTCACTTACCTAGGAAGAACAGACTATCAAGTAGTGAAAGACCATCCACCTCCCTCCGTTATCCCAAAATCTTGGAGAAGACAAGTCACAACCGGAGTTACCTTGCTAAGTCGAAGGCCACATCACAGCCAAAGGCTAAAAGGGATTCTTGATCTTCTTGGTCTCTTCTTTCTTCTTCTTTCACCTTCCTTTCTTCCTGAGTCATGCCAGGGTTTCCTTTCTGGTTCTAAGAACCCTTGCCAGGGCTAAATATCTTGTCTATCATTAGCATTACAACAACTTAACAATAGTAAATTAAGAGTAAAACTCAGCAGTATTTCAAAAAATACATGTCAGGTTATTACCAAGCCTGAATGCCATTTAGAGATATTTCAGGTATAAAAAGATGACAAATGTGTGTGAGAAATCAAAATTCTTGAGGTGAGTGACACCTAATGTGTGTCATGATTAACATTTTTACCAGTCAGAAACGTAACATATATTTTCAACAACAGCCCAGGCTAAAATTATTCGAAGGGAGAAAACTAGAAACTATTTACCTATCACTACTTTTTATCTATCACTGGCCACCCCTAACATTAAAAAGAGCTGTTGAGGCTTTTTCCCCCCTGGTTCTAAGAACAATTGTCGTGGATAAATCTACGCCAGGAAGAAAACTATAAAACCTATTATAAATCACCGGCACACTTAACATTAAAAGGGGCCATTGTTTTCTGGTTCTAAGAACCAACATCGTGCCTAAATTGACCCAGGCGAGAAATCTACTCGGGATTTCAATGGCCACATCTCGAATTAAAAAGGGGGTGGCACACATTGATTTTCTATTTTGGGGACCTAACGTCTCACCCTAGCAAAAGTGGAGATATTAATTTATTGAAATGGCAATGGCTCGTATTAAAGTGCGTCACCAGATTTACTTTTGGTTCTACTGTAACATCTGGCTGCTACTAACATTATTCCTAAGAAGGGGAAGGAGGGCTGGTGAGCCAAAAGGATTCCATTCCAGTTTGAGGCTTAGTGGGGACCCTCAGGGACTGGGAGAGCCTTCTCTCTGGGCGCTCTGGACTCCTCCAGTGTGATTCGCCCTCACCACAAGCTCAGGGACTGGAAAGGTCACCCAGTGGAACTCCAGAGAGACATCCAGTGTGAGTCTTACAGAGGATCTACTCAGGAACTGAAAAACCTCCTCCACCATCATGCGTGGATGTCTGGTGTGAGTCACAATAGCCTTGGAAACAGTGCAGCCTTCTCCCTGAGAAGTGCCCCCATCAACTCATCTGCGCTCACGCATCAATGTAGGCAGGAGGACTGGTGAGCCAAAAGGATTCCAGTTTGAGACTCTCTGGGGATCCTCAGGGACTGGGAGAGCCTTCTCTCTGGGCGCTCTGGGCCCTTCCAGTGTGATTCACCCTCACCGCCCGCTCAGGGACTGGAAGACCTTCTGAAATTGGAGGCGCTGTGGCATTTCCACCATCATGTGTGGGTGCCTGGTGTGAGTCACAATGGCCTCAGAAAGTATGCAGCCTTTCCCCAGAGAAATGCCCCCATCAACTCATCTGTGCTCAGGCCTGAAATGTCCAGTTTGAGAGTCACTTAGGGATCCTCAGGGACTGGGAGAGCCTTCACTCTGAGCTCACCAGACTCCTCCAGTGTGATTCACCCTCACCGCCCGCTCAGGGACTGGAAGACCTCCTCCCACCAGGAGGCGCCGTGGCATTTCCACCCTAGTTTTGAGCACAGATGGAATCAGGAGTAGCGCATCTGTTTTGACTCACTTGCTTCACAGACTGCATTGCAAACGGTCATCACTGGCCATGTGGGAGGTGACCCAAAAGGATTCCCTTCCAGTTTGAGACTCTCTGGGGATCCTCAGGGACTGGGAGAGCCTTCTCTCTGGGCGCTCTGGGCCCTTCCAGTATGATTCACCCACACCGCCCGCTCAGGGACTGGAAGACCTCCTCCCACCAGGAGGCGCCGTGGCATTTCCACCATGATGCATGGATGTCTGCTATGAACATGGATGGCCTTGGAAACAGTGCAGCCTTCTCCCTGAGAAGCGCCCCCATCAACTCATCTGCGCTCACGCATCAATGTAGGCAGGAGGACTGGTGAGCCAAAAGGATTCCAGTTTGAGACTCTTTGGGGATCCTCAGGGACTGGGAGAGCATTCTCTCTGGGCGCTCTGGGCCCTTCCAGTGTGATTCACCCTCACCGCCCGCTCAGGGACTGGAAGACCTCCTCCCACCAGGAGGCACTGTGGCCTTTCCACCATCATTTTGAGCACAGATGGAATCAGGGGTAGCACATCTCCTTCGACTCACTTGCTTCACAGACTGCAATGCGAACGGTCATCCCTGGCCATGTGGGAGGTGACCCAAAAGGATTCCCTTCCAGTTTGAGACTCTTTGGGGATCCTCAGGGACTGGGAGAGCCTTCTCTCTGGGCGCTCTGGGCCCTTCCAGTGTGATTCACCCTCACCGCCCGCTCAGGGACTGGAAGACCTCCTCCCACCAGGAGGCGCCGTGGCATTTCCACCCTCATTTTGAGCACAGATGGAATCAGGGGTCGCGCATCTCCTTCGACTCACTTGCTTCACAGACTGCACTGCAAACGGTCATCCCTGGCCATGTGGGAGGTGACCCAAAAGGATTCCCTTCCAGTTTGGGAGTCATTTAAGGACGCTCAGGGACTGGGAGAGCCTTCTCTCTGAGTGCTCTGACTCCTCCAGTGTGATTCGCCCTCGGTGCCCGCTCAGGGACTGGAAGGGTCACCCAGTGGAGCTCCAGAGAGACTTCCAGTGTGAGTCTCACAGAGGGTGGTGTGCTCAGGGACTGGAAAAACCTATACCAATGGGTCAGCCCTATCATTTCCATGCTGTGTTGGTATGAAATGCTTTTGGGACACTATCAAATTTTAAGATCCACAGCCATGGCTAACATTACACCATAACAGAGTACTAACTTAATTTATAATTTAATTGGATTAATGCTATTGCAATTTACTGTTTTTTATGTGTTGTAAGCCGCCCCGAGTCTTAAGAGAAGGGCGGCATAGAAATCTAATAAATAAATAATAAATAAATAAATAAACAATTACTAGTTTAATAACCACTGCCCACACCTAGCCTTAAAAAGAGACAGAGGCATTCTTCCTAGTTTCAAGGACCATTGCCAGGTCTAAAAGTAAGGAGGTAAGAAAAATATGAAATCTTATATTAATCATGAAACACACACATTTAAAAAGGGTCACTGACCTTTGATTTCTGCTTTTAAAAAAACACCACAATGGGTAAAATTACGCAGGCAAGAAAACTAGAAACTCTACTATCGATCAACAGCCACAGCATTAAAATCTTATGATATTAAATCTTGAAATGTACATGATGTCTGGTATGATGTGTGTGTGGAAGTGACTTACAGTTTCAGAAATTCTTATAAAGTTCACCTTCTATTTACTTGAAGTATCATTCTTGACAAAGATGATGGTAATTCTTGTGTTTCATTCCTTCTTCCATTTTCACACTCAGCATTGCAGGCCCAGAAAGGAATCTTCTGTCTTCTAAGTTGCTGTACTGTGTGCCTTGGACATTTAAAAAAACCCAACCCAACATTACTTCAATTGCCATACTAAGAATGCACAAACCACTGTGATTACACAAACCACTGTGTTATCCATACTTAACTAGGAAGAACGGACCATTAAGTAGTGAAAGACTATCCACCTCCCTCCATTATCCCAAAACTTTGAAGACGACAAGTCACAACCAAACTTACAATGTAGAAGGCCACATCACAGCCAAAGGCTAAAGGGGCTTGAGCTGCAGACATCTTCTTGATCTCTTCTTTCTTCTTCTTTCACCTTCCTTTCTTCCTGAGTCATGCCAGGGTTTCCTTTCTGGTTCTAAGAACCCTTGCCATGGCTAAATTATGCCAGGCAGAAATCTATAAAATCTGTAATCAATCGAGGGCCACTTAGAATTAAGAAGGGCCACTGAAGTTTTCTTTCTGGTTCTAAGAACCATCACCATGGCCGAATTATGCCAGGCAGAAATCTATCAAATCTGTAATCAATCAATGGCCACACCTAGCATTAACATAGACCATTGAGTTTATCATGCTACAGGAAGGGAAATGAATCTTCTTTCTTCTACGATGCTGCCTTATGTGCCTTTGAGATAAAACAACAAAACATTATGTCAATTTCTGTCCACTGTAATAATATTAATCCATTGTGATTATTATTACCTCAACCCTAAACCTAGGAAGAACAGACTATCATGTAGTGAAAGACCATCCACCTCCCTCCATTATCCCAAAATCTTGGAGAAGGCAAGTCACAACCGAAATTACCTCGCTAAAGGCCACATCACAGCCAAAGGGTAAAAGGGCTTGAGCTGCAGACATCTTCTTGATCTCTTCTTTCTTCTTCTTTCACCTTCCTTTCTTCCTGAGTCATGCCAGGGTTTCCTTTCTGGTTCTAAGAACCCTTGCCATGGCTAAATTATGCCAGGCAGAAATCTATAAAATCTGTAATCAATCGAGGGCCACTTAGAATTAAGAAGGGCCACTGAAGTTTCCATTCTGGTTCTAAGAACCATCACCATGGCCGAATTATGCCAGGCAGAAATCTATCAAATCTGTAATCAATCAATGGCCACACCTAGCATTAACATAAACCATTGAGTTTATCATGCTACAGGATGAGAGCTGAATCTTCTTTCTTCTACGATGCTGCCAGATGAAACAACAAAAGCATTATTTCAATTCCCGTGCACTGTAATAATAATAATAATAATAATAATAATAACAATCCATTGTGATTATTATTACCTCAACCCTAATCCTAACCCTCACTTACCTAGGAAGAACAGACTATCAAGTAGTGAAAGACCATCCACCTCCCTCCGTTATCCCAAAATCTTGGAGAAGACAAGTCACAACCGAAGTTACCTCGCTAAAGGCCACATCACAGCCAAAGGCTAAAAGGGCTTGAGCTGCAGACATCTTCTTGATCTCTTCTTTCTTCTTCTTTCACCTTCCTTTCTTCCTGAGTCATGCCAGGGTTTCCTTTCTGGTTCTAAGAACCCTTGCCAGGGCTAAATTATGCCAGGCAGAAATCTATAAAATCTGTAATCAATCAAGGGCCACTTAGAATTAAGAAGGGTCACTGAAGTTACCTTTTCCTGTAACTATTTCCTTTCTGGTTCTAAGAACCACTGCCAGGGCTAAATTATGCCAGGCAAAATAGGTTTAAAATCTATTATCTATTACTGGCCACACATAGCATTTAAAAGGGCCACAGAAGTTTTCATTCTGGTTCTGAGAACCATCACCACGGCTGAATTATGCCAGGCAGAAATCTATATAATCTATAATCAATCAACAGCCACACTTGGCATTAAGAAGGGCCATTGAAGTTTTCATTCTGGTTCTAAGAACCCTTGCCAGGGCTAAATTATGCCAGGCAGAAATTTATCAAATCTGTAATCAATCAATGGCCACACCTAGCATTAACATAGACCATTGTGTTTATCATGCTGCAGGAAGGGAAATGAATCTTCTTTCTTCTACGATGCTGCCTTATGTGCCTTTGAGATAAAACAACAAAACATTATTTAAATTCCCATCCACTGTAGTAGTAGTAGTAATAATAATAATAATAATAATAATAATAATAATAATAATAATAATAATAATAATAATCCACTGTGATTCCTATTACCTCAACCCTAAACCTAACCCTCACTTACCTAGGAAGAACAGACTATCATGTAGTGAAAGACCATCCACCTCCCTCCATTATCCCAAAAACTCGGAGAAGACAAGTCACAACCGAAGTTACCTCACTAAAGGCCACATCACAGCCAAAGGGTAAATGGGCTTGAGCCGCAGACATCTTCTTGATCTCTTCTTTCTTCTTCTTTCACCTTCCTTTCTTCCTGAGTCATGCCAGGGTTTCCTTTCTGGTTCTAAGAACCCTTGCCAGGGCTAAATTATGCCAGGCAGAAATCTATAAAATCTGTAATCAATCGAGGGCCACTTAGAATTAAGAAGGGCCACTGAAGTTACCTTTTCCTGTTACATTATCCTTTCTGGTTCTAAGAACCACTGCCAGGGCTAAATTATGCCAGGAAAAATAGGTATAAAATCTATTATCAATTACTGGCCACACATAGCATTAAAAAGGGCCACTGAAGTTTTCTTTCTGGTTCTAAGAACCATCACCATGGCCGAATTATGCCAGGCAGAAATCAATCAAATCTGTAATCAATCAATGGCCACACCTAGCATTAACATAGACCATTGTGTTTATCATGCTGCAGGAAGGGAAATGAATCTTCTTTCTTCTACGATGCTGCCTTATGTGCCTTTGAGATAAAACAACAAAACATTATGTCAATTTCTGTCCACTGTAATAATATTAATCCATTGTGATTATTATTACCTCAACCCTAAACCTAACCCTCACTTACCTAGGAAGAACAGACTATCAAGTAGTGAAAGACCATCCACCTCCCTCCGTTATCCCAAAATCTTGGAGAAGACAAGTCACAACCGGAGTTACCTTGCTAAGTCGAAGGCCACATCACAGCCAAAGGCTAAAAGGGATTCTTGATCTTCTTGGTCTCTTCTTTCTTCTTCTTTCACCTTCCTTTCTTCCTGAGTCATGCCAGGGTTTCCTTTCTGGTTCTAAGAACCCTTGCCAGGGCTAAATATCTTGTCTATCATTAGCATTACAACAACTTAACAATAGTAAATTAAGAGTAAAACTCAGCAGTATTTCAAAAAATACATGTCAGGTTATTACCAAGCCTGAATGCCATTTAGAGATATTTCAGGTATAAAAAGATGACAAATGTGTGTGAGAAATCAAAATTCTTGAGGTGAGTGACACCTAATGTGTGTCATGATTAACATTTTTACCAGTCAGAAACGTAACATATATTTTCAACAACAGCCCAGGCTAAAATTATTCGAAGGGAGAAAACTAGAAACTATTTACCTATCACTACTTTTTATCTATCACTGGCCACCCCTAACATTAAAAAGAGCTGTTGAGGCTTTTTCCCCCCTGGTTCTAAGAACAATTGTCGTGGATAAATCTACGCCAGGAAGAAAACTATAAAACCTATTATAAATCACCGGCACACTTAACATTAAAAGGGGCCATTGTTTTCTGGTTCTAAGAACCAACATCGTGCCTAAATTGACCCAGGCGAGAAATCTACTCGGGATTTCAATGGCCACATCTCGAATTAAAAAGGGGGTGGCACACATTGATTTTCTATTTTGGGGACCTAACGTCTCACCCTAGCAAAAGTGGAGATATTAATTTATTGAAATGGCAATGGCTCGTATTAAAGTGCGTCACCAGATTTACTTTTGGTTCTACTGTAACATCTGGCTGCTACTAACATTATTCCTAAGAAGGGGAAGGAGGGCTGGTGAGCCAAAAGGATTCCATTCCAGTTTGAGGCTTAGTGGGGACCCTCAGGGACTGGGAGAGCCTTCTCTCTGGGCGCTCTGGACTCCTCCAGTGTGATTCGCCCTCACCACAAGCTCAGGGACTGGAAAGGTCACCCAGTGGAACTCCAGAGAGACATCCAGTGTGAGTCTTACAGAGGATCTACTCAGGAACTGAAAAACCTCCTCCACCATCATGCGTGGATGTCTGGTGTGAGTCACAATAGCCTTGGAAACAGTGCAGCCTTCTCCCTGAGAAGCGCCCCCATCAACTCATCTGCGCTCACGCATCAATGTAGGCAGGAGGACTGGTGAGCCAAAAGGATTCCAGTTTGAGACTCTCTGGGGATCCTCAGGGACTGGGAGAGCCTTCTCTCTGGGCGCTCTGGGCCCTTCCAGTGTGATTCACCCTCACCGCCCGCTCAGGGACTGGAAGACCTTCTGAAATTGGAGGCGCTGTGGCATTTCCACCATCATGTGTGGGTGCCTGGTGTGAGTCACAATGGCCTCAGAAAGTATGCAGCCTTTCCCCAGAGAAATGCCCCCATCAACTCATCTGTGCTCAGGCCTGAAATGTCCAGTTTGAGAGTCACTTAGGGATCCTCAGGGACTGGGAGAGCCTTCACTCTGAGCTCACCAGACTCCTCCTGTGTGATTCACCCTCACCGCCCGCTCAGGGACTGGAAGACCTCCTCCCACCAGGAGGCGCCGTGGCATTTCCACCCTAGTTTTGAGCACAGATGGAATCAGGAGTAGCGCATCTGTTTTGACTCACTTGCTTCACAGACTGCATTGCAAACGGTCATCACTGGCCATGTGGGAGGTGACCCAAAAGGATTCCCTTCCAGTTTGAGACTCTCTGGGGATCCTCAGGGACTGGGAGAGCCTTCTCTCTGGGCGCTCTGGGCCCTTCCAGTATGATTCACCCACACCGCCCGCTCAGGGACTGGAAGACCTCCTCCCACCAGGAGGCGCCGTGGCATTTCCACCATGATGCATGGATGTCTGCTATGAACATGGATGGCCTTGGAAACAGTGCAGCCTTCTCCCTGAGAAGTGCCCCCATCAACTCATCTGCGCTCACGCATCAATGTAGGCAGGAGGACTGGTGAGCCAAAAGGATTCCAGTTTGAGACTCTTTGGGGATCCTCAGGGACTGGGAGAGCCTTCTCTCTGGGCGCTCTGGGCCCTTCCAGTGTGATTCACCCTCACCGCCCGCTCAGGGACTGGAAGACTTCCTCCCACCAGGAGGCATTGTGGCCTTTCCACCATCATTTTGAGCACAGATGGAATCAGGGGTAGCACATCTCCTTCGACTCACTTGCTTCACAGACTGCAATGCGAACCGTCATCACTGGCCATGTGGGAGGTGACCCAAAAGGATTCCCTTCCAGTTTGAGACTCTTTGGGGATCCTCAGGGACTGGGAGAGCCTTCTCTCTGGGCGCTCTGGGCCCTTCCAGTGTGATTCACCCTCACCGCCCGCTCAGGGACTGGAAGACCTCCTCCCACCAGGAGGTGCCGTGGCATTTCCACCCTCATTTTGAGCACAGATGGAATCAGGGGTCGCGCATCTCCTTCGACTCACTTGCTTCACAGACTGCACTGCAAACGGTCATCCCTGGCCATGTGGGAGGTGACCCAAAAGGATTCCCTTCCAGTTTGGGAGTCATTTAAGGACGCTCAGGGACTGGGAGAGCCTTCTCTCAGAGTGCTCTGACTCCTCCAGTGTGATTCGCCCTCGGTGCCCACTCAGGGACTGGAAGGGTCACCCAGTGGAGCTCCAGAGAGACTTCCAGTGTGAGTCTCACAGAGGGTGGTGTGCTCAGGGACTGGAAAAACCTATACCAATGGGTCAGCCCTATCATTTCCATGCTGTGTTGGTATGAAATGCTTTTGGGACACTATCAAATTTTAAGATCCACAGCCATGGCTAACATTACACCATAACAGAGTACTAACTTAATTTATAATTTAATTGGATTAATGCTATTGCAATTTACTGTTTTTTATGTGTTGTAAGCCCCCCCAAGTCTTAAGAGAAGGGCGGCATAGAAATCTAATAAATAAATAATAAATAAATTAAATAAACAATTACTAGTTTAATAACCACTGCCCACACCTAGCCTTAAAAAGAGACAGAGGCATTCTTCCTAGTTTCAAGAACCATTGCCAGGTCTAAAAGTAAGGAGGTAAGAAAAATATGAAATCTTATATTAATCATGAAACACACACATTTAAAAAGGGTCACTGACCTTTGATTTCTGCTTTTAAAAAAACACCACAATGGGTAAAATTACGCAGGCAAGAAAACTAGAAACTCTACTATCGATCAACAGCCACAGCATTAAAATCTTATGATATTAAATCTTGAAATGTACATGATGTCTGGTATGATGTGTGTGTGGAAGTGACTTACAGTTTCAGAAATTCTTATACAGTTCACCTTCTATTTACTTGAAGTATCATTCTTGACAAATATGATGGTAATTCTTGTGTTTCATTCCTTCTTCCATTTTCACACTCAGCATTGCAGGCCCACAAAGGAATCTTCTGTCTTCTAAGTTGCTGTACTGTGTGCCTTGGACATTTAAAAAAACCCAACCCAACATTACTTCAATTGCCATACTAAGAATGCACAAACCACTGTGATTACACAAACCACCGTGTTATCCATACTTAACTAGGAAGAACGGACCATCAAGTAGTGAAAGACTATCCACCTCCCTCCATTATCCCAAAACTTTGAAGACGACAAGTCACAACCAAACTTACAGTGTAGAAGGCCACATCACAGCCAAAGGCTAAAGGGGCTTGAGCTGCAGACATCTTCTTGATCTCTTCTTTCTTCTTCTTTCACCTTCCTTTCTTCCTGAGTCATGCCAGGGTTTCCTTTCTGGTTCTAAGAACCCTTGCCAGGGCTAAATTATGCCAGGCAGAAATCTATAAAATCTGTAATCAATCGAGGGCCACTTAGAATTAAGAAGGGCCACTGAAGTTACCTTTTCCTGTAACTATTTCCTTTCTGGTTCTAAGAACCACTGCCAGGGCTAAATTATGCCAGGCAAAATAGGTTTAAAATATATTATCTATTACTGGCCACACATAGCATTAAGAAGGGCCACAGAAGTTTTCATTCTGGTTCTAAGAACCCTTGCCAGGGCTAAATTATGCCAGGCAGAAATCAATCAAATCTGCAATCAATCAATGGCCACACCTAGCATTAACATAGACCATTGTGTTTATCATGCTGCAGGAAGGGAAATGAATCTTCTTTCTTCTACGATGCTGCCTTATGTGCCTTTGAGATAAAACAACAAAACATTATGTCAATTTCTGTCCACTGTAATAATATTAATCCATTGTGATTATTATTACCTCAACCCTAAACCTAACCCTCACTTACCTAGGAAGAACAGACTATCAAGTAGTGAAAGACCATCCACCTCCCTCCGTTATCCCAAAATCTTGGAGAAGACAAGTCACAACCGGAGTTACCTTGCTAAGTCGAAGGCCACATCACAGCCAAAGGCTAAAAGGGATTCTTGATCTTCTTGGTCTCTTCTTTCTTCTTCTTTCACCTTCCTTTCTTCCTGAGTCATGCCAGGGTTTCCTTTCTGGTTCTAAGAACCACTGCCAGGGCTAAATTATGCCAGGCAAAATAGGTTTAAAATCTATTATCTATTACTGGCCACACATAGCATTAAGAAGGGCCATTGAAGTTTTCTTTCTGGTTCTAAGAACCCTTGCCAGGGCTAAATTATGCCAGGCAGAAATCAATCAAATCTGCAATCAATCAATGGCCACACCTAGCATTAACATAGACCATTGAGTTTATCATGCTGCAGGAAGGGAAATGAATCTTCTTTCTTCTACGATGCTGCCTTATGTGCCTTTGAGATAAAACAACAAAACATTATTTCAATTCCTGTCCACTGTAGTAGTAGTAGTAGTAGTAGTAGTAGTAGTAGTAGTAGTAATAATAATAATAATAATAATAATAATAATAATAATAATAATCCACTGTGATTCCTATTACCTCAACCCTAAACCTAACCCTCACTTACCTAGGAAGAACAGACTATCATGTAGTGAAAGACCATCCACCTCCCTCCATTATCCCAAAATCTTGGAGAAGACAAGTCACAACCAAACTTACAGTGTAGAAGGCCACATCACAGCCAAAGGCTAAAAGGACTTGAGCTGCAGACATCTTCTTGATCTCTTCTTTCTTCTTCTTTCACCTTCCTTTCTTCTTCGTGAGTCATGCCAGGGTTTCCTTTCTGGTTCTAAGAACCCTTGCCAGGGCTAAATTATGCCAGGCAGAAATCAATCAAATCTGCAATCAATCGAGGGCCACTTAGAATTAAGAAGGGCCACTGAAGTTTTCTTTCTGGTTCTAAGAACCATCACCATGGCCGAATTATGCCAGGCAGAAATCTATCAAATCTGTAATAAATCAATGGCCACACCTAGCATTAACATAGACCATTGTGTTTATCATGCTGCAGGAAGGGAAATGAATCTTCTTTCTTCTACGATGCTGCCTTATGTGCCTTTGAGATAAAACAACAAAACATTATGTCAATTTCTGTCCACTGTAATAATATTAATCCATTGTGATTATTATTACCTCAACCCTAAACCTAGGAAGAACAGACTATCATGTAGTGAAAGACCATCCACCTCCCTCCATTATCCCAAAATCTTGGAGAAGGCAAGTCACAACCGAAGTTACCTCGCGAAAGGCCACATCACAGCCAAAGGCTAAAAGGGCTTGAGCTGCAGACATCTTCTTGATCTCTTCTTTCTTCTTCTTTCACCTTCCTTTCTTCCTGAGTCATGCCAGGGTTTCCTTTCTGGTTCTAAGAACCCTTGCCAGGGCCAAATTATGCCAGGCAGAAATCTATAAAATCTGTAATCAATCAAGGGCCACTTAGAATTAAGAAGGGCCACTGAAGTTACCTTTTCCTGTAACTATTTCCTTTCTGGTTCTAAGAACCACTGCCAGGGCTAAATTATGCCAGGCAGAAATCAATCAAATCTGCAATCAATCAATGGCCACACCTAGCATTAACATAGACCATTGTGTTTATCATGCTGCAGGAAGGGAAATGAATCTTCTTTCTTCTACGATGCTGCCTTATGTGCCTTTGAGATAAAACAACAAAACATTATGTCAATTTCTGTCCACTGTAATAATATTAATCCATTGTGATTATTATTACCTCAACCCTAAACCTAACCCTCACTTACCTAGGAAGAACAGACTATCAAGTAGTGAAAGACCATCCACCTCCCTCCATTATCCCAAAATCTTGGAGAAGACAAGTCACAACCGAAGTTACCTCGCTAAAGGCCACATCACAGCCAAAGGCTAAAAGGGCTTGAGCTGCAGACATCTTCTTGATCTCTTCTTTCTTCTTCTTTCACCTTCCTTTCTTCCTGAGTCATGCCAGGGTTTCCTTTCTGGTTCTAAGAACCCTTGCCAGGGCTAAATTATGCCAGGCAGAAATCTATAAAATCTGTAATCAATCGAGGGCCACTTAGAATTAAGAAGGGCCACTGAAGTTTCCTTTCTGGTTCTAAGAACCATCACCATGGCCAAATTATGCCAGGCAGAAATCTATCAAATCTGTAATCAATCAATGGCCACACCTAGCATTAACATAGACCATTGAGTTTATCATGCTACAGGATGAGAGCTGAATCTTCTTTCTTCTACGATGCTGCCTTATGTGCCTTTGAGATAAAACAACAAAAGCATTATTTCAATTCCCGTGCACTGTAATAATAATAATAATAATAATAATAATAATAACAATCCATTGTGATTATTATTACCTCAACCCTAAACCTAGGAAGAACAGACTATCATGTAGTGAAAGACCATCCACCTCCCTCCATTATCCCAAAATCTTGGAGAAGGCAAGTCACAACCGAAGTTACCTCGCTAAAGGCCACATCACAGCCAAAGGCTAAAAGGGCTTGAGCTGCAGACATTTTCTTGATCTCTTCTTTCTTCTTCTTTCACCTTCCTTTCTTCCTGAGTCATGCCAGGGTTTCCTTTCTGGTTCTAAGAACCCTTGCCATGGCTAAATTATGCCAGGCAGAAATCTATAAAATCTGTAATCAATCGAGGGCCACTTAGAATTAAGAAGGGACACTGAAGTTTTCTTTCTGGTTCTAAGAACCATCACCATGGCCGAATTATGCCAGGCAGAAATCTATCAAATCTGTAATCAATCAATGGCCACACCTAGCATTAACATAGACCATTGAGTTTATCATGCTACAGGATGAGAGCTGAATCTTCTTTCTTCTACGATGCCGCCAGATGAAACAACAAAAGCATTATTTCAATTCCCGTGCACTGTAATAATAATAATAATAATAATAACAATCCATTGTAATTATTATTACCTCAACCCTAATCCTAACCCTCACTTACCTAGGAAGAACAGACTATCAAGTAGTGAAAGACCATCCACCTCCCTCCGTTATCCCAAAATCTTGGAGAAGACAAGTCACAACCGAAGTTACCTCGCTAAAGGCCACATCACAGCCAAAGGCTAAAAGGGCTTGAGCTGCAGACATCTTCTTGATCTCTTCTTTCTTCTTCTTTCACCTTCCTTTCTTCCTGAGTCATGCCAGGGTTTCCTTTCTGTTTCTAAGAACCCTTGCCAGGGCTAAATTATGCCAGGCAGAAATCTATAAAATCTGTAATCAATCAAGGGCCACTTAGAATTAAGAAGGGCCACTGAAGTTACCTTTTCCTGTAACTATTTCCTTTCTGGTTCTAAGAACCACTGCCAGGGCTAAATTATGCCAGGCAAAATAGGTATAAAATCTATTATCAATTACTGGCCACACATAGCATTTAAAAGGGCCACGGAAGTTTTCATTCTGGTTCTGAGAACCATCACCACGGCTGAATTATGCCAGGCAGAAATCTATATAATCTATAATCAATCAACAGCCACACTTGGCATTAAGAAGGGCCATTGAAGTTTTCATTCTGGTTCTAAGAACCCTTGCCAGGGCTAAATTATGCCAGGCAGAAATTTATCAAATCTGTAATCAATCAATGGCCACACCTAGCATTAACATAGACCATTGTGTTTATCATGCTGCAGGAAGGGAAATGAATCTTCTTTCTTCTACGATGCTGCCTTATGTGCCTTTGAGATAAAACAACAAAACATTATTTCAATTCCCATCCACTGTAGTAGTAGTAGTAATAATAATAATAATAATAATAATAATAATAATCCACTGTGATTCCTATTACCTCAACCCTAAACCTAACCCTCACTTACCTAGGAAGAACAGACTATCATGTAGTGAAAGACCATCCACCTCCCTCCATTATCCCAAAAACTTGGAGAAGACAAGTCACAACCGAAGTTACCTCACTAAAGGCCACATCACAGCCAAAGGGTAAAAGGGCTTGAGCTGCAGACATCTTCTTGATCTCTTCTTTCTTCTTCTTTCACCTTCCTTTCTTCCTGAGTCATGCCAGGGTTTCCTTTCTGGTTCTAAGAACCCTTGCCAGGGCTAAATTATGCCAGGCAGAAATCTATAAAATCTGTAATCAATCAAGGGCCACTTAGAATTAAGAAGGGCCACTGAAGTTACCTTTTCCTGTTACATTATCCTTTCTGGTTTTAAGAACCACTGCCAGGGCTAAATTATGCCAGGCAAAATAAGTACAAAATCTATTATCAATTACTGGCCACACATAGCATTTAAAAGGGCCACTGAAGTTTTCTTTCTGGTTCTAAGAACCATCACCATGGCTGAATTATGCCAGGCAGAAATCTATATAATCTATAATCAATCAACAGCCACTTAGCATTAAGAAGGGCCATTGAAATTTTCTTTCTGGTTCTAAGAACCCTTGCCAGGGCTAAATTATGCCAGGCAGAAATCTATCACATCTGCAATCAATCAATGGCCACACCTAGCATTAACATAGACCATTGTGTTTATCATGCTGCAGGAAGGGAAATGAATCTTCTTTCTTCTACGATGCTGCCTTATGTGCCTTTGAGATAAAACAACAAAACATTATGTCAATTTCTGTCCACTGTAATAATATTAATCCACTGTGATTATTATTACCTCAACCCTAAACCTAACCCTCACTTACCTAGGAAGAACAGACTATCATGTAGTGAAAGACCATCCACCTCCCTCCATTATCCCAAAAACTCGGAGAAGACAAGTCACAACCGAAGTTACCTCACTAAAGGCCACATCACAGCCAAAGGGTAAAAGGGCTTGAGCCGCAGACATCTTCTTGATCTCTTCTTTCTTCTTCTTTCACCTTCCTTTCTTCCTGAGTCATGCCAGGGTTTCCTTTCTGGTTCTAAGAACCCTTGCCAGGGCTAAATTATGCCAGGCAGAAATCTATAAAATCTGTAATCAATCGAGGGCCACTTAGAATTAAGAAGGGCCACTGAAGTTACCTTTTCCTGTTACATTATCCTTTCTGGTTCTAAGAACCACTGCCAGGGCTAAATTATGCCAGGAAAAATAGGTATAAAATCTATTATCAATTACTGGCCACACATAGCATTAAAAAGGGCCACTGAAGTTTTCTTTCTGGTTCTAAGAACCATCACCATGGCCGAATTATGCCAGGCAGAAATCAATCAAATCTGTAATCAATCAATGGCCACACCTAGCATTAACATAGACCATTGTGTTTATCATGCTGCAGGAAGGGAAATGAATCTTCTTTCTTCTACGATGCTGCCTTATGTGCCTTTGAGATAAAACAACAAAACATTATGTCAATTTCTGTCCACTGTAATAATATTAATCCATTGTGATTATTATTACCTCAACCCTAAACCTAACCCTCACTTACCTAGGAAGAACAGACTATCAAGTAGTGAAAGACCATCCACCTCCCTCCGTTATCCCAAAATCTTGGAGAAGACAAGTCACAACCGGAGTTACCTTGCTAAGTCGAAGGCCACATCACAGCCAAAGGCTAAAAGGGATTCTTGATCTTCTTGGTCTCTTCTTTCTTCTTCTTTCACCTTCCTTTCTTCCTGAGTCATGCCAGGGTTTCCTTTCTGGTTCTAAGAACCCTTGCCAGGGCTAAATATCTTGTCTATCATTAGCATTACAACAACTTAACAATAGTAAATTAAGAGTAAAACTCAGCAGTATTTCAAAAAATACATGTCAGGTTATTACCAAGCCTGAATGCCATTTAGAGATATTTCAGGTATAAAAAGATGACAAATGTGTGTGAGAAATCAAAATTCTTGAGGTGAGTGACACCTAATGTGTGTCATGATTAACATTTTTACCAGTCAGAAACGTAACATATATTTTCAACAACAGCCCAGGCTAAAATTATTCGAAGGGAGAAAACTAGAAACTATTTACCTATCACTACTTTTTATCTATCACTGGCCACCCCTAACATTAAAAAGAGCTGTTGAGGCTTTTCCCCCCCTGGTTCTAAGAACAATTGTCGTGGATAAATCTACGCCAGGAAGAAAACTATAAAACCTATTATAAATCACCGGCACACTTAACATTAAAAGGGGCCATTGTTTTCTGGTTCTAAGAACCAACATCGTGCCTAAATTGACCCAGGCGAGAAATCTACTCGGGATTTCAATGGCCACATCTCGAATTAAAAAGGGGGTGGCACACATTGATTTTCTATTTTGGGGACCTAACGTCTCACCCTAGCAAAAGTGGAGATATTAATTTATTGAAATGGCAATGGCTCGTATTAAAGTGCGTCACCAGATTTACTTTTGGTTCTACTGTAACATCTGGCTGCTACTAACATTATTCCTAAGAAGGGGAAGGAGGGCTGGTGAGCCAAAAGGATTCCATTCCAGTTTGAGGCTTAGTGGGGACCCTCAGGGACTGGGAGAGCCTTCTCTCTGGGCGCTCTGGACTCCTCCAGTGTGATTCGCCCTCACCACAAGCTCAGGGACTGGAAAGGTCACCCAGTGGAACTCCAGAGAGACATCCAGTGTGAGTCTTACAGAGGATCTACTCAGGAACTGAAAAACCTCCTCCACCATCATGCGTGGATGTCTGGTGTGAGTCACAATAGCCTTGGAAACAGTGCAGCCTTCTCCCTGAGAAGTGCCCCCATCAACTCATCTGCGCTCACGCATCAATGTAGGCAGGAGGACTGGTGAGCCAAAAGGATTCCAGTTTGAGACTCTCTGGGGATCCTCAGGGACTGGGAGAGCCTTCTCTCTGGGCGCTCTGGGCCCTTCCAGTGTGATTCACCCTCACCGCCCGCTCAGGGACTGGAAGACCTTCTGAAATTGGAGGCGCTGTGGCATTTCCACCATCATGTGTGGGTGCCTGGTGTGAGTCACAATGGCCTCAGAAAGTATGCAGCCTTTCCCCAGAGAAATGCCCCCATCAACTCATCTGTGCTCAGGCCTGAAATGTCCAGTTTGAGAGTCACTTAGGGATCCTCAGGGACTGGGAGAGCCTTCACTCTGAGCTCACCAGACTCCTCCAGTGTGATTCACCCTCACCGCCCGCTCAGGGACTGGAAGACCTCCTCCCACCAGGAGGCGCCGTGGCATTTCCACCCTAGTTTTGAGCACAGATGGAATCAGGAGTAGCGCATCTGTTTTGACTCACTTGCTTCACAGACTGCATTGCAAACGGTCATCACTGGCCATGTGGGAGGTGACCCAAAAGGATTCCCTTCCAGTTTGAGACTCTCTGGGGATCCTCAGGGACTGGGAGAGCCTTCTCTCTGGGCGCTCTGGGCCCTTCCAGTATGATTCACCCACACCGCCCGCTCAGGGACTGGAAGACCTCCTCCCACCAGGAGGCGCCGTGGCATTTCCACCATGATGCATGGATGTCTGCTATGAACATGGATGGCCTTGGAAACAGTGCAGCCTTCTCCCTGAGAAGCGCCCCCATCAACTCATCTGCGCTCACGCATCAATGTAGGCAGGAGGACTGGTGAGCCAAAAGGATTCCAGTTTGAGACTCTTTGGGGATCCTCAGGGACTGGGAGAGCATTCTCTCTGGGCGCTCTGGGCCCTTCCAGTGTGATTCACCCTCACCGCCCGCTCAGGGACTGGAAGACCTCCTCCCACCAGGAGGCACTGTGGCCTTTCCACCATCATTTTGAGCACAGATGGAATCAGGGGTAGCTCATCTCCTTCGACTCACTTGCTTCACAGACTCCAATGCGAACGGTCATCACTGGCCATGTGGGAGGTGACCCAAAAGGATTCCCTTCCAGTTTGAGACTCTTTGGGGACCCTCAGGGACTGGGAGAGCCTTCTCTCTGGGCGCTCTGGATCCTTCCAGTATGATTCGCCCTCAACTGCCCACTCAGGGACTGGAAGACCTCCTCCCACCAGGAGGCGCCGTGGCATTTCCACCCTCATTTTGAGCACAGATGGAATCAGGGGTCGCGCATCTCCTTCGACTCACTTGCTTCACAGACTGCACTGCAAACGGTCATCCCTGGCCATGTGGGAGGTGACCCAAAAGGATTCCCTTCCAGTTTGGGAGTCATTTAAGGACGCTCAGGGACTGGGAGAGCCTTCTCTCAGAGTGCTCTGACTCCTCCAGTGTGATTCGCCCTCGGTGCCCGCTCAGGGACTGGAAGGGTCACCCAGTGGAGCTCCAGAGAGACTTCCAGTGTGAGTCTCACAGAGGGTGGTGTGCTCAGGGACTGGAAAAACCTATACCAATGGGTCAGCCCTATCATTTCCATGCTGTGTTGGTATGAAATGCTTTTGGGACACTATCAAATTTTAAGATCCACAGCCATGGCTAACATTACACCATAACAGAGTACTAACTTAATTTATAATTTAATTGGATTAATGCTATTGCAATTTACTGTTTTTTATGTGTTGTAAGCCGCCCCGAGTCTTAAGAGAAGGGCGGCATAGAAATCTAATAAATAAATAATAAATAAATAAATAAACAATTACTAGTTTAATAACCACTGCCCACACCTAGCCTTAAAAAGAGACAGAGGCATTCTTCCTAGTTTCAAGGACCATTGCCAGGTCTAAAAGTAAGGAGGTAAGAAAAATATGAAATCTTATATTAATCATGAAACACACACATTTAAAAAGGGTCACTGACCTTTGATTTCTGCTTTTAAAAAAACACCACAATGGGTAAAATTACGCAGGCAAGAAAACTAGAAACTCTACTATCGATCAACAGCCACAGCATTAAAATCTTATGATATTAAATCTTGAAATGTACATGATGTCTGGTATGATGTGTGTGTGGAAGTGACTTACAGTTTCAGAAATTCTTATACAGTTCACCTTCTATTTACTTGAAGTATCATTCTTGACAAAGATGATTTGTGTTTCATTCCTTCTTCCATTTTCACACTCAGCATTGCAGGCCCACAAAGGAATCTTCTGTCTTCTAAGTTGCTGTACTGTGTGCCTTGGACATTTAAAAAAACCCAACCCAACATTACTTCAATTGCCATACTAAGAATGCACAAACCACTGTGATTACACAAACCACTGTGTTATCCATACTTAACTAGGAAGAACGGACCATCAAGTAGTGAAAGACTATCCACCTCCCTCCATTATCCCAAAACTTTGAAGACGACAAGTCACAACCAAACTTACAGTGTAGAAGGCCACATCACAGCCAAAGGCTAAAGGGGCTTGAGCTGCAGACATCTTCTTGATCTCTTCTTTCTTCTTCTTTCACCTTCCTTTCTTCCTGAGTCATGCCAGGGTTTCCTTTCTGGTTCTAAGAACCCTTGCCAGGGCTAAATTATGCCAGGCAGAAATCTATAAAATCTGTAATCAATCGAGGGCCACTTAGAATTAAGAAGGGCCACTGAAGTTACCATTTCCTGTAACTATTTCCTTTCTGGTTCTAAGAACCACTGCCAGGGCTAAATTATGCCAGGCAAAATAGGTTTAAAATCTATTATCTATTACTGGCCACACATAGCATTAAGAAGGGCCACAGAAGTTTTCATTCTGGTTCTAAGAACCCTTGCCAGGGCTAAATTATGCCAGGCAGAAATCTATCACATCTGCAATCAATCAATGGCCACACCTAGCATTAACATAGACCATTGTGTTTATCATGCTGCAGGAAGGGAAATGAATCTTCTTTCTTCTACGATGCTGCCTTATGTGCCTTTGAGATAAAACAACAAAACATTATGTCAATTTCTGTCCACTGTAATAATATTAATCCATTGTGATTATTATTACCTCAACCCTAAACCTAACCCTCACTTACCTAGGAAGAACAGACTATCAAGTAGTGAAAGACCATCCACCTCCCTCCATTATCCCAAAACTTTGAAGACGACAAGTCACAACCAAACTTACAGTGTAGAAGGCCACATCACAGCCAAAGGCTAAAGGGGCTTGAGCTGCAGACATCTTCTTGATCTCTTCTTTCTTCTTCTTTCACCTTCCTTTCTTCCTGAGTCATGCCAGGGTTTCCTTTCTGGTTCTAAGAACCCTTGCCAGGGCTAAATTATGCCAGGCAGAAATCTATAAAATCTGTAATCAATCAAGGGCCACTTAGAATTAAGAAGGGCCACTGAAGTTACCTTTTCCTGTTACATTATCCTTTCTGGTTTTAAGAACCACTGCCAGGGCTAAATTATGCCAGGCAAAATAAGTACAAAATCTATTATCAATTACTGGCCACACATAGCATTTAAAAGGGCCACTGAAGTTTTCTTTCTGGTTCTAAGAACCATCACCATGGCTGAATTATGCCAGGCAGAAATCTATATAATCTATAATCAATCAACAGCCACTTAGCATTAAGAAGGGCCATTGAA
This sequence comes from Erythrolamprus reginae, assembly GCF_031021105.1. Taxonomy (NCBI): domain Eukaryota; kingdom Metazoa; phylum Chordata; class Lepidosauria; order Squamata; family Dipsadidae; genus Erythrolamprus; species Erythrolamprus reginae. The sequence continues at coordinate 806,349 of NC_091958.1, forward strand.
ATTTTCTTTCTGGTTCTAAGAACCCTTGCCAGGGCTAAATTATGCCAGGTAGAAATCTATCACATCTGCAATCAATCAATGGCCACACCTAGCATTAACATAGACCATTGTGTTTATCATGCTGCAGGAAGGGAAATGAATCTTCTTTCTTCTCCGATGCTGCCTTATGTGCCTTTGAGATAAAACAACAAAACATTATGTCAATTTCTGTCCACTGTAATAATATTAATCCATTGTGATTGCTATTACCTGAACCCTAAACCTAACCCTCACTTACCTAGGAAGAACAGACTATCATGTAGTGAAAGACCATCCACCTCCCTCCATTATCCCAAAAACTCGGAGAAGACAAGTCACAACCGAAGTTACCTCACTAAAGGCCACATCACAGCCAAAGGGTAAAAGGGCTTGAGCCGCAGACATCTTCTTGATCTCTTCTTTCTTCTTCTTTCACCTTCCTTTCTTCCTGAGTCATGCCAGGGTTTCCTTTCTGGTTCTAAGAACCCTTGCCAGGGCTAAATTATGCCAGGCAGAAATCTATAAAATCTGTAATCAATCGAGGGCCACTTAGAATTAAGAAGGGCCACTGAAGTTACCTTTTCCTGTTACATTATCCTTTCTGGTTCTAAGAACCACTGCCAGGGCTAAATTATGCCAGGAAAAATAGGTATAAAATCTATTATCAATTACTGGCCACACATAGCATTAAAAAGGGCCACTGAAGTTTTCTTTCTGGTTCTAAGAACCATCACCATGGCCGAATTATGCCAGGCAGAAATCAATCAAATCTGTAATCAATCAATGGCCACACCTAGCATTAACATAGACCATTGTGTTTATCATGCTGCAGGAAGGGAAATGAATCTTCTTTCTTCTACGATGCTGCCTTATGTGCCTTTGAGATAAAACAACAAAACATTATGTCAATTTCTGTCCACTGTAATAATATTAATCCATTGTGATTATTATTACCTCAACCCTAAACCTAACCCTCACTTACCTAGGAAGAACAGACTATCAAGTAGTGAAAGACCATCCACCTCCCTCCGTTATCCCAAAATCTTGGAGAAGACAAGTCACAACCGGAGTTACCTTGCTAAGTCGAAGGCCACATCACAGCCAAAGGCTAAAAGGGATTCTTGATCTTCTTGGTCTCTTCTTTCTTCTTCTTTCACCTTCCTTTCTTCCTGAGTCATGCCAGGGTTTCCTTTCTGGTTCTAAGAACCCTTGCCAGGGCTAAATATCTTGTCTATCATTAGCATTACAACAACTTAACAATAGTAAATTAAGAGTAAAACTCAGCAGTATTTCAAAAAATACATGTCAGGTTATTACCAAGCCTGAATGCCATTTAGAGATATTTCAGGTATAAAAAGATGACAAATGTGTGTGAGAAATCAAAATTCTTGAGGTGAGTGACACCTAATGTGTGTCATGATTAACATTTTTACCAGTCAGAAACGTAACATATATTTTCAACAACAGCCCAGGCTAAAATTATTCGAAGGGAGAAAACTAGAAACTATTTACCTATCACTACTTTTTATCTATCACTGGCCACCCCTAACATTAAAAAGAGCTGTTGAGGCTTTTTCCCCCCTGGTTCTAAGAACAATTGTCGTGGATAAATCTACGCCAGGAAGAAAACTATAAAACCTATTATAAATCACCGGCACACTTAACATTAAAAGGGGCCATTGTTTTCTGGTTCTAAGAACCAACATCGTGCCTAAATTGACCCAGGCGAGAAATCTACTCGGGATTTCAATGGCCACATCTCGAATTAAAAAGGGGGTGGCACACATTGATTTTCTATTTTGGGGACCTAACGTCTCACCCTAGCAAAAGTGGAGATATTAATTTATTGAAATGGCAATGGCTCGTATTAAAGTGCGTCACCAGATTTACTTTTGGTTCTACTGTAACATCTGGCTGCTACTAACATTATTCCTAAGAAGGGGAAGGAGGGCTGGTGAGCCAAAAGGATTCCATTCCAGTTTGAGGCTTAGTGGGGACCCTCAGGGACTGGGAGAGCCTTCTCTCTGGGCGCTCTGGACTCCTCCAGTGTGATTCGCCCTCACCACAAGCTCAGGGACTGGAAAGGTCACCCAGTGGAACTCCAGAGAGACATCCAGTGTGAGTCTTACAGAGGATCTACTCAGGAACTGAAAAACCTCCTCCACCATCATGCGTGGATGTCTGGTGTGAGTCACAATAGCCTTGGAAACAGTGCAGCCTTCTCCCTGAGAAGTGCCCCCATCAACTCATCTGCGCTCACGCATCAATGTAGGCAGGAGGACTGGTGAGCCAAAAGGATTCCAGTTTGAGACTCTCTGGGGATCCTCAGGGACTGGGAGAGCCTTCTCTCTGGGCGCTCTGGGCCCTTCCAGTGTGATTCACCCTCACCGCCCGCTCAGGGACTGGAAGACCTTCTGAAATTGGAGGCGCTGTGGCATTTCCACCATCATGTGTGGGTGCCTGGTGTGAGTCACAATGGCCTCAGAAAGTATGCAGCCTTTCCCCAGAGAAATGCCCCCATCAACTCATCTGTGCTCAGGCCTGAAATGTCCAGTTTGAGAGTCACTTAGGGATCCTCAGGGACTGGGAGAGCCTTCACTCTGAGCTCACCAGACTCCTCCAGTGTGATTCACCCTCACCGCCCGCTCAGGGACTGGAAGACCTCCTCCCACCAGGAGGCGCCGTGGCATTTCCACCCTAGTTTTGAGCACAGATGGAATCAGGAGTAGCGCATCTGTTTTGACTCACTTGCTTCACAGACTGCATTGCAAACGGTCATCACTGGCCATGTGGGAGGTGACCCAAAAGGATTCCCTTCCAGTTTGAGACTCTCTGGGGATCCTCAGGGACTGGGAGAGCCTTCTCTCTGGGCGCTCTGGGCCCTTCCAGTATGATTCACCCACACCGCCCGCTCAGGGACTGGAAGACCTCCTCCCACCAGGAGGCGCCGTGGCATTTCCACCATGATGCATGGATGTCTGCTATGAACATGGATGGCCTTGGAAACAGTGCAGCCTTCTCCCTGAGAAGTGCCCCCATCAACTCATCTGCGCTCACGCATCAATGTAGGCAGGAGGACTGGTGAGCCAAAAGGATTCCAGTTTGAGACTCTTTGGGGATCCTCAGGGACTGGGAGAGCCTTCTCTCTGGGCGCTCTGGGCCCTTCCAGTGTGATTCACCCTCACCGCCCGCTCAGGGACTGGAAGACTTCCTTCCCACCAGGAGGCATTGTGGCCTTTCCACCATCATTTTGAGCACAGATGGAATCAGGGGTAGCACATCTCCTTCGACTCACTTGCTTCACAGACTGCACTGCAAACGGTCATCCCTGGCCATGTGGGAGGTGACCCAAAAGGATTCCCTTCCAGTTTGGGAGTCATTTAAGGACGCTCAGGGACTGGGAGAGCCTTCTCTCTGAGTGCTCTGACTCCTCCAGTGTGATTCGCCCTCGGTGCCCGCTCAGGGACTGGAAGGGTCACCCAGTGGAGCTCCAGAGAGACTTCCAGTGTGAGTCTCACAGAGGGTGGTGTGCTCAGGGACTGGAAAAACCTATACCAATGGGTCAGCCCTATCATTTCCATGCTGTGTTGGTATGAAATGCTTTTGGGACACTATCAAATTTTAAGATCCACAGCCATGGCTAACATTACACCATAACAGAGTACTAACTTAATTTATAATTTAATTGGATTAATGCTATTGCAATTTACTGTTTTTTATGTGTTGTAAGCCCCCCCAAGTCTTAAGAGAAGGGCGGCATAGAAATCTAATAAATAAATAATAAATAAATTAAATAAACAATTACTAGTTTAATAACCACTGCCCACACCTAGCCTTAAAAAGAGACAGAGGCATTCTTCCTAGTTTCAAGAACCATTGCCAGGTCTAAAAGTAAGGAGGTAAGAAAAATATGAAATCTTATATTAATCATGAAACACACACATTTAAAAAGGGTCACTGACCTTTGATTTCTGCTTTTAAAAAAACACCACAATGGGTAAAATTACGCAGGCAAGAAAACTAGAAACTCTACTATCGATCAACAGCCACAGCATTAAAATCTTATGATATTAAATCTTGAAATGTACATGATGTCTGGTATGATGTGTGTGTGGAAGTGACTTACAGTTTCAGAAATTCTTATACAGTTCACCTTCTATTTACTTGAAGTATCATTCTTGACAAATATGATGGTAATTCTTGTGTTTCATTCCTTCTTCCATTTTCACACTCAGCATTGCAGGCCCACAAAGGAATCTTCTGTCTTCTAAGTTGCTGTACTGTGTGCCTTGGACATTTAAAAAAACCCAACCCAACATTACTTCAATTGCCATACTAAGAATGCACAAACCACTGTGATTACACAAACCACCGTGTTATCCATACTTAACTAGGAAGAACGGACCATCAAGTAGTGAAAGACTATCCACCTCCCTCCATTATCCCAAAACTTTGAAGACGACAAGTCACAACCAAACTTACAGTGTAGAAGGCCACATCACAGCCAAAGGCTAAAGGGGCTTGAGCTGCAGACATCTTCTTGATCTCTTCTTTCTTCTTCTTTCACCTTCCTTTCTTCCTGAGTCATGCCAGGGTTTCCTTTCTGGTTCTAAGAACCCTTGCCAGGGCTAAATTATGCCAGGCAGAAATCTATAAAATCTGTAATCAATCGAGGGCCACTTAGAATTAAGAAGGGCCACTGAAGTTACCTTTTCCTGTAACTATTTCCTTTCTGGTTCTAAGAACCACTGCCAGGGCTAAATTATGCCAGGCAAAATAGGTTTAAAATATATTATCTATTACTGGCCACACATAGCATTAAGAAGGGCCACAGAAGTTTTCATTCTGGTTCTAAGAACCCTTGCCAGGGCTAAATTATGCCAGGCAGAAATCAATCAAATCTGCAATCAATCAATGGCCACACCTAGCATTAACATAGACCATTGTGTTTATCATGCTGCAGGAAGGGAAATGAATCTTCTTTCTTCTACGATGCTGCCTTATGTGCCTTTGAGATAAAACAACAAAACATTATGTCAATTTCTGTCCACTGTAATAATATTAATCCATTGTGATTATTATTACCTCAACCCTAAACCTAACCCTCACTTACCTAGGAAGAACAGACTATCAAGTAGTGAAAGACCATCCACCTCCCTCCGTTATCCCAAAATCTTGGAGAAGACAAGTCACAACCGGAGTTACCTTGCTAAGTCGAAGGCCACATCACAGCCAAAGGCTAAAAGGGATTCTTGATCTTCTTGGTCTCTTCTTTCTTCTTCTTTCACCTTCCTTTCTTCCTGAGTCATGCCAGGGTTTCCTTTCTGGTTCTAAGAACCACTGCCAGGGCTAAATTATGCCAGGCAAAATAGGTTTAAAATCTATTATCTATTACTGGCCACACATAGCATTAAGAAGGGCCACAGAAGTTTTCATTCTGGTTCTGAGAACCATCACCATGGCTGAATTATGCCAGGCAGAAATCTATATAATCTATAATCAATCAACAGCCACACATAGCATTAAGAAGGGCCATTGAAGTTTTCTTTCTGGTTCTAAGAACCCTTGCCAGGGCTAAATTATGCCAGGCAGAAATCAATCAAATCTGCAATCAATCAATGGCCACACCTAGCATTAACATAGACCATTGTGTTTATCATGCTGCAGGAAGGGAAATGAATCTTCTTTCTTCTACGATGCTGCCTTATGTGCCTTTGAGATAAAACAACAAAACATTATGTCAATTTCTGTCCACTGTAATAATATTAATCCATTGTGATTATTATTACCTCAACCCTAAACCTAACCCTCACTTACCTAGGAAGAACAGACTATCAAGTAGTGAAAGACCATCCACCTCCCTCCGTTATCCCAAAATCTTGGAGAAGACAAGTCACAACCGGAGTTACCTTGCTAAGTCGAAGGCCACATCACAGCCAAAGGCTAAAAGGGATTCTTGATCTTCTTGGTCTCTTCTTTCTTCTTCTTTCACCTTCCTTTCTTCCTGAGTCATGCCAGGGTTTCCTTTCTGGTTCTAAGAACCCTTGCCAGGGCTAAATATCTTGTCTATCATTAGCATTACAACAACTTAACAATAGTAAATTAAGAGTAAAACTCAGCAGTATTTCAAAAAATACATGTCAGGTTATTACCAAGCCTGAATGCCATTTAGAGATATTTCAGGTATAAAAAGATGACAAATGTGTGTGAGAAATCAAAATTCTTGAGGTGAGTGACACCTAATGTGTGTCATGATTAACATTTTTACCAGTCAGAAACGTAACATATATTTTCAACAACAGCCCAGGCTAAAATTATTCGAAGGGAGAAAACTAGAAACTATTTACCTATCACTACTTTTTATCTATCACTGGCCACCCCTAACATTAAAAAGAGCTGTTGAGGCTTTTTCCCCCCTGGTTCTAAGAACAATTGTCGTGGATAAATCTACGCCAGGAAGAAAACTATAAAACCTATTATAAATCACCGGCACACTTAACATTAAAAGGGGCCATTGTTTTCTGGTTCTAAGAACCAACATCGTGCCTAAATTGACCCAGGCGAGAAATCTACTCGGGATTTCAATGGCCACATCTCGAATTAAAAAGGGGGTGGCACACATTGATTTTCTATTTTGGGGACCTAACGTCTCACCCTAGCAAAAGTGGAGATATTAATTTATTGAAATGGCAATGGCTCGTATTAAAGTGCGTCACCAGATTTACTTTTGGTTCTACTGTAACATCTGGCTGCTACTAACATTATTCCTAAGAAGGGGAAGGAGGGCTGGTGAGCCAAAAGGATTCCATTCCAGTTTGAGGCTTAGTGGGGACCCTCAGGGACTGGGAGAGCCTTCTCTCTGGGCGCTCTGGACTCCTCCAGTGTGATTCGCCCTCACCACAAGCTCAGGGACTGGAAAGGTCACCCAGTGGAACTCCAGAGAGACATCCAGTGTGAGTCTTACAGAGGATCTACTCAGGAACTGAAAAACCTCCTCCACCATCATGCGTGGATGTCTGGTGTGAGTCACAATAGCCTTGGAAACAGTGCAGCCTTCTCCCTGAGAAGTGCCCCCATCAACTCATCTGCGCTCACGCATCAATGTAGGCAGGAGGACTGGTGAGCCAAAAGGATTCCAGTTTGAGACTCTCTGGGGATCCTCAGGGACTGGGAGAGCCTTCTCTCTGGGCGCTCTGGGCCCTTCCAGTGTGATTCACCCTCACCGCCCGCTCAGGGACTGGAAGACCTTCTGAAATTGGAGGCGCTGTGGCATTTCCACCATCATGTGTGGGTGCCTGGTGTGAGTCACAATGGCCTCAGAAAGTATGCAGCCTTTCCCCAGAGAAATGCCCCCATCAACTCATCTGTGCTCAGGCCTGAAATGTCCAGTTTGAGAGTCACTTAGGGATCCTCAGGGACTGGGAGAGCCTTCACTCTGAGCTCACCAGACTCCTCCAGTGTGATTCACCCTCACCGCCCGCTCAGGGACTGGAAGACCTCCTCCCACCAGGAGGCGCCGTGGCATTTCCACCCTAGTTTTGAGCACAGATGGAATCAGGAGTAGCGCATCTGTTTTGACTCACTTGCTTCACAGACTGCATTGCAAACGGTCATCACTGGCCATGTGGGAGGTGACCCAAAAGGATTCCCTTCCAGTTTGAGACTCTCTGGGGATCCTCAGGGACTGGGAGAGCCTTCTCTCTGGGCGCTCTGGGCCCTTCCAGTATGATTCACCCACACCGCCCGCTCAGGGACTGGAAGACCTCCTCCCACCAGGAGGCGCCGTGGCATTTCCACCATGATGCATGGATGTCTGCTATGAACATGGATGGCCTTGGAAACAGTGCAGCCTTCTCCCTGAGAAGTGCCCCCATCAACTCATCTGCGCTCACGCATCAATGTAGGCAGGAGGACTGGTGAGCCAAAAGGATTCCAGTTTGAGACTCTTTGGGGATCCTCAGGGACTGGGAGAGCCTTCTCTCTGGGCGCTCTGGGCCCTTCCAGTGTGATTCACCCTCACCGCCCGCTCAGGGACTGGAAGACTTCCTTCCCACCAGGAGGCATTGTGGCCTTTCCACCATCATTTTGAGCACAGATGGAATCAGGGGTAGCACATCTCCTTCGACTCACTTGCTTCACAGACTGCACTGCAAACGGTCATCCCTGGCCATGTGGGAGGTGACCCAAAAGGATTCCCTTCCAGTTTGGGAGTCATTTAAGGACGCTCAGGGACTGGGAGAGCCTTCTCTCTGAGTGCTCTGACTCCTCCAGTGTGATTCGCCCTCGGTGCCCGCTCAGGGACTGGAAGGGTCACCCAGTGGAGCTCCAGAGAGACTTCCAGTGTGAGTCTCACAGAGGGTGGTGTGCTCAGGGACTGGAAAAACCTATACCAATGGGTCAGCCCTATCATTTCCATGCTGTGTTGGTATGAAATGCTTTTGGGACACTATCAAATTTTAAGATCCACAGCCATGGCTAACATTACACCATAACAGAGTACTAACTTAATTTATAATTTAATTGGATTAATGCTATTGCAATTTACTGTTTTTTATGTGTTGTAAGCCCCCCCAAGTCTTAAGAGAAGGGCGGCATAGAAATCTAATAAATAAATAATAAATAAATTAAATAAACAATTACTAGTTTAATAACCACTGCCCACACCTAGCCTTAAAAAGAGACAGAGGCATTCTTCCTAGTTTCAAGAACCATTGCCAGGTCTAAAAGTAAGGAGGTAAGAAAAATATGAAATCTTATATTAATCATGAAACACACACATTTAAAAAGGGTCACTGACCTTTGATTTCTGCTTTTAAAAAAACACCACAATGGGTAAAATTACGCAGGCAAGAAAACTAGAAACTCTACTATCGATCAACAGCCACAGCATTAAAATCTTATGATATTAAATCTTGAAATGTACATGATGTCTGGTATGATGTGTGTGTGGAAGTGACTTACAGTTTCAGAAATTCTTATACAGTTCACCTTCTATTTACTTGAAGTATCATTCTTGACAAATATGATGGTAATTCTTGTGTTTCATTCCTTCTTCCATTTTCACACTCAGCATTGCAGGCCCACAAAGGAATCTTCTGTCTTCTAAGTTGCTGTACTGTGTGCCTTGGACATTTAAAAAAACCCAACCCAACATTACTTCAATTGCCATACTAAGAATGCACAAACCACTGTGATTACACAAACCACCGTGTTATCCATACTTAACTAGGAAGAACGGACCATCAAGTAGTGAAAGACTATCCACCTCCCTCCATTATCCCAAAACTTTGAAGACGACAAGTCACAACCAAACTTACAGTGTAGAAGGCCACATCACAGCCAAAGGCTAAAGGGGCTTGAGCTGCAGACATCTTCTTGATCTCTTCTTTCTTCTTCTTTCACCTTCCTTTCTTCCTGAGTCATGCCAGGGTTTCCTTTCTGGTTCTAAGAACCCTTGCCAGGGCTAAATTATGCCAGGCAGAAATCTATAAAATCTGTAATCAATCGAGGGCCACTTAGAATTAAGAAGGGCCACTGAAGTTACCTTTTCCTGTAACTATTTCCTTTCTGGTTCTAAGAACCACTGCCAGGGCTAAATTATGCCAGGCAAAATAGGTTTAAAATATATTATCTATTACTGGCCACACATAGCATTAAGAAGGGCCACAGAAGTTTTCATTCTGGTTCTAAGAACCCTTGCCAGGGCTAAATTATGCCAGGCAGAAATCAATCAAATCTGCAATCAATCAATGGCCACACCTAGCATTAACATAGACCATTGTGTTTATCATGCTGCAGGAAGGGAAATGAATCTTCTTTCTTCTACGATGCTGCCTTATGTGCCTTTGAGATAAAACAACAAAACATTATGTCAATTTCTGTCCACTGTAATAATATTAATCCATTGTGATTATTATTACCTCAACCCTAAACCTAACCCTCACTTACCTAGGAAGAACAGACTATCAAGTAGTGAAAGACCATCCACCTCCCTCCGTTATCCCAAAATCTTGGAGAAGACAAGTCACAACCGGAGTTACCTTGCTAAGTCGAAGGCCACATCACAGCCAAAGGCTAAAAGGGATTCTTGATCTTCTTGGTCTCTTCTTTCTTCTTCTTTCACCTTCCTTTCTTCCTGAGTCATGCCAGGGTTTCCTTTCTGGTTCTAAGAACCACTGCCAGGGCTAAATTATGCCAGGCAAAATAGGTTTAAAATCTATTATCTATTACTGGCCACACATAGCATTAAGAAGGGCCACAGAAGTTTTCATTCTGGTTCTGAGAACCATCACCATGGCTGAATTATGCCAGGCAGAAATCTATATAATCTATAATCAATCAACAGCCACACATAGCATTAAGAAGGGCCATTGAAGTTTTCTTTCTGGTTCTAAGAACCCTTGCCAGGGCTAAATTATGCCAGGCAGAAATCAATCAAATCTGCAATCAATCAATGGCCACACCTAGCATTAACATAGACCATTGTGTTTATCATGCTGCAGGAAGGGAAATGAATCTTCTTTCTTCTACGATGCTGCCTTATGTGCCTTTGAGATAAAACAACAAAACATTATTTCAATTCCTGTCCACTGTAGTAGTAGTAGTAGTAGTAGTAGTAGTAGTAGTAGTAGTAGTAATAATAATAATAATAATAATAATAATAATAATAATCCACTGTGATTCCTATTACCTCAACCCTAAACCTAACCCTCACTTACCTAGGAAGAACAGACTATCATGTAGTGAAAGACCATCCACCTCCCTCCATTATCCCAAAATCTTGGAGAAGACAAGTCACAACCAAACTTACAGTGTAGAAGGCCACATCACAGCCAAAGGCTAAAAGGACTTGAGCTGCAGACATCTTCTTGATCTCTTCTTTCTTCTTCTTTCACCTTCCTTTCTTCTTCGTGAGTCATGCCAGGGTTTCCTTTCTGGTTCTAAGAACCATCACCATGGCCGAATTATGCCAGGCAGAAATCTATCAAATCTGTAATAAATCAATGGCCACACCTAGCATTAACATAGACCATTGTGTTTATCATGCTGCAGGAAGGGAAATGAATCTTCTTTCTTCTACGATGCTGCCTTATGTGCCTTTGAGATAAAACAACAAAACATTATGTCAATTTCTGTCCACTGTAATAATATTAATCCATTGTGATTATTATTACCTCAACCCTAAACCTAGGAAGAACAGACTATCATGTAGTGAAAGACCATCCACCTCCCTCCATTATCCCAAAATCTTGGAGAAGGCAAGTCACAACCGAAGTTACCTCGCGAAAGGCCACATCACAGCCAAAGGCTAAAAGGGCTTGAGCTGCAGACATCTTCTTGATCTCTTCTTTCTTCTTCTTTCACCTTCCTTTCTTCCTGAGTCATGCCAGGGTTTCCTTTCTGGTTCTAAGAACCCTTGCCAGGGCCAAATTATGCCAGGCAGAAATCTATAAAATCTGTAATCAATCAAGGGCCACTTAGAATTAAGAAGGGCCACTGAAGTTACCTTTTCCTGTAACTATTTCCTTTCTGGTTCTAAGAACCACTGCCAGGGCTAAATTATGCCAGGCAGAAATCAATCAAATCTGCAATCAATCAATGGCCACACCTAGCATTAACATAGACCATTGTGTTTATCATGCTGCAGGAAGGGAAATGAATCTTCTTTCTTCTACGATGCTGCCTTATGTGCCTTTGAGATAAAACAACAAAACATTATGTCAATTTCTGTCCACTGTAATAATATTAATCCATTGTGATTATTATTACCTCAACCCTAAACCTAACCCTCACTTACCTAGGAAGAACAGACTATCAAGTAGTGAAAGACCATCCACCTCCCTCCATTATCCCAAAATCTTGGAGAAGACAAGTCACAACCGAAGTTACCTCGCTAAAGGCCACATCACAGCCAAAGGCTAAAAGGGCTTGAGCTGCAGACATCTTCTTGATCTCTTCTTTCTTCTTCTTTCACCTTCCTTTCTTCCTGAGTCATGCCAGGGTTTCCTTTCTGGTTCTAAGAACCCTTGCCAGGGCTAAATTATGCCAGGCAGAAATCTATAAAATCTGTAATCAATCGAGGGCCACTTAGAATTAAGAAGGGCCACTGAAGTTTCCTTTCTGGTTCTAAGAACCATCACCATGGCCAAATTATGCCAGGCAGAAATCTATCAAATCTGTAATCAATCAATGGCCACACCTAGCATTAACATAGACCATTGAGTTTATCATGCTACAGGATGAGAGCTGAATCTTCTTTCTTCTACGATGCTGCCTTATGTGCCTTTGAGATAAAACAACAAAAGCATTATTTCAATTCCCGTGCACTGTAATAATAATAATAATAATAATAATAATAATAATAATAACAATCCATTGTGATTATTATTACCTCAACCCTAAACCTAGGAAGAACAGACTATCATGTAGTGAAAGACCATCCACCTCCCTCCATTATCCCAAAAACTCGGAGAAGACAAGTCACAACCGAAGTTACCTCGCTAAAGGCCACATCACAGCCAAAGGGTAAAAGGGCTTGAGCCGCAGACATCTTCTTGATCTCTTCTTTCTTCTTCTTTCACCTTCCTTTCTTCCTGAGTCATGCCAGGGTTTCCTTTCTGGTTCTAAGAACCCTTGCCAGGGCTAAATTATGCCAGGCAGAAATCTATAAAATCTGTAATCAATCGAGGGCCACTTAGAATTAAGAAGGGCCACTGAAGTTACCTTTTCCTGTTACATTATCCTTTCTGGTTCTAAGAACCACTGCCAGGGCTAAATTATGCCAGGAAAAATAGGTATAAAATCTATTATCAATTACTGGCCACACATAGCATTAAAAAGGGCCACTGAAGTTTTCTTTCTGGTTCTAAGAACCATCACCATGGCCGAATTATGCCAGGCAGAAATCAATCAAATCTGTAATCAATCAATGGCCACACCTAGCATTAACATAGACCATTGTGTTTATCATGCTGCAGGAAGGGAAATGAATCTTCTTTCTTCTACGATGCTGCCTTATGTGCCTTTGAGATAAAACAACAAAACATTATGTCAATTTCTGTCCACTGTAATAATATTAATCCATTGTGATTATTATTACCTCAACCCTAAACCTAACCCTCACTTACCTAGGAAGAACAGACTATCAAGTAGTGAAAGACCATCCACCTCCCTCCGTTATCCCAAAATCTTGGAGAAGACAAGTCACAACCGGAGTTACCTTGCTAAGTCGAAGGCCACATCACAGCCAAAGGCTAAAAGGGATTCTTGATCTTCTTGGTCTCTTCTTTCTTCTTCTTTCACCTTCCTTTCTTCCTGAGTCATGCCAGGGTTTCCTTTCTGGTTCTAAGAACCCTTGCCAGGGCTAAATATCTTGTCTATCATTAGCATTACAACAACTTAACAATAGTAAATTAAGAGTAAAACTCAGCAGTATTTCAAAAAATACATGTCAGGTTATTACCAAGCCTGAATGCCATTTAGAGATATTTCAGGTATAAAAAGATGACAAATGTGTGTGAGAAATCAAAATTCTTGAGGTGAGTGACACCTAATGTGTGTCATGATTAACATTTTTACCAGTCAGAAACGTAACATATATTTTCAACAACAGCCCAGGCTAAAATTATTCGAAGGGAGAAAACTAGAAACTATTTACCTATCACTACTTTTTATCTATCACTGGCCACCCCTAACATTAAAAAGAGCTGTTGAGGCTTTTTCCCCCCTGGTTCTAAGAACAATTGTCGTGGATAAATCTACGCCAGGAAGAAAACTATAAAACCTATTATAAATCACCGGCACACTTAACATTAAAAGGGGCCATTGTTTTCTGGTTCTAAGAACCAACATCGTGCCTAAATTGACCCAGGCGAGAAATCTACTCGGGATTTCAATGGCCACATCTCGAATTAAAAAGGGGGTGGCACACATTGATTTTCTATTTTGGGGACCTAACGTCTCACCCTAGCAAAAGTGGAGATATTAATTTATTGAAATGGCAATGGCTCGTATTAAAGTGCGTCACCAGATTTACTTTTGGTTCTACTGTAACATCTGGCTGCTACTAACATTATTCCTAAGAAGGGGAAGGAGGGCTGGTGAGCCAAAAGGATTCCATTCCAGTTTGAGGCTTAGTGGGGACCCTCAGGGACTGGGAGAGCCTTCTCTCTGGGCGCTCTGGACTCCTCCAGTGTGATTCGCCCTCACCACAAGCTCAGGGACTGGAAAGGTCACCCAGTGGAACTCCAGAGAGACATCCAGTGTGAGTCTTACAGAGGATCTACTCAGGAACTGAAAAACCTCCTCCACCATCATGCGTGGATGTCTGGTGTGAGTCACAATAGCCTTGGAAACAGTGCAGCCTTCTCCCTGAGAAGTGCCCCCATCAACTCATCTGCGCTCACGCATCAATGTAGGCAGGAGGACTGGTGAGCCAAAAGGATTCCAGTTTGAGACTCTCTGGGGATCCTCAGGGACTGGGAGAGCCTTCTCTCTGGGCGCTCTGGGCCCTTCCAGTGTGATTCACCCTCACCGCCCGCTCAGGGACTGGAAGACCTTCTGAAATTGGAGGCGCTGTGGCATTTCCACCATCATGTGTGGGTGCCTGGTGTGAGTCACAATGGCCTCAGAAAGTATGCAGCCTTTCCCCAGAGAAATGCCCCCATCAACTCATCTGTGCTCAGGCCTGAAATGTCCAGTTTGAGAGTCACTTAGGGATCCTCAGGGACTGGGAGAGCCTTCACTCTGAGCTCACCAGACTCCTCCAGTGTGATTCACCCTCACCGCCCGCTCAGGGACTGGAAGACCTCCTCCCACCAGGAGGCGCCGTGGCATTTCCACCCTAGTTTTGAGCACAGATGGAATCAGGAGTAGCGCATCTGTTTTGACTCACTTGCTTCACAGACTGCATTGCAAACGGTCATCACTGGCCATGTGGGAGGTGACCCAAAAGGATTCCCTTCCAGTTTGAGACTCTCTGGGGATCCTCAGGGACTGGGAGAGCCTTCTCTCTGGGCGCTCTGGGCCCTTCCAGTATGATTCACCCACACCGCCCGCTCAGGGACTGGAAGACCTCCTCCCACCAGGAGGCGCCGTGGCATTTCCACCATGATGCATGGATGTCTGCTATGAACATGGATGGCCTTGGAAACAGTGCAGCCTTCTCCCTGAGAAGTGCCCCCATCAACTCATCTGCGCTCACGCATCAATGTAGGCAGGAGGACTGGTGAGCCAAAAGGATTCCAGTTTGAGACTCTTTGGGGATCCTCAGGGACTGGGAGAGCCTTCTCTCTGGGCGCTCTGGGCCCTTCCAGTGTGATTCACCCTCACCGCCCGCTCAGGGACTGGAAGACTTCCTTCCCACCAGGAGGCATTGTGGCCTTTCCACCATCATTTTGAGCACAGATGGAATCAGGGGTAGCACATCTCCTTCGACTCACTTGCTTCACAGACTGCACTGCAAACGGTCATCCCTGGCCATGTGGGAGGTGACCCAAAAGGATTCCCTTCCAGTTTGGGAGTCATTTAAGGACGCTCAGGGACTGGGAGAGCCTTCTCTCTGAGTGCTCTGACTCCTCCAGTGTGATTCGCCCTCGGTGCCCGCTCAGGGACTGGAAGGGTCACCCAGTGGAGCTCCAGAGAGACTTCCAGTGTGAGTCTCACAGAGGGTGGTGTGCTCAGGGACTGGAAAAACCTATACCAATGGGTCAGCCCTATCATTTCCATGCTGTGTTGGTATGAAATGCTTTTGGGACACTATCAAATTTTAAGATCCACAGCCATGGCTAACATTACACCATAACAGAGTACTAACTTAATTTATAATTTAATTGGATTAATGCTATTGCAATTTACTGTTTTTTATGTGTTGTAAGCCCCCCCAAGTCTTAAGAGAAGGGCGGCATAGAAATCTAATAAATAAATAATAAATAAATTAAATAAACAATTACTAGTTTAATAACCACTGCCCACACCTAGCCTTAAAAAGAGACAGAGGCATTCTTCCTAGTTTCAAGAACCATTGCCAGGTCTAAAAGTAAGGAGGTAAGAAAAATATGAAATCTTATATTAATCATGAAACACACACATTTAAAAAGGGTCACTGACCTTTGATTTCTGCTTTTAAAAAAACACCACAATGGGTAAAATTACGCAGGCAAGAAAACTAGAAACTCTACTATCGATCAACAGCCACAGCATTAAAATCTTATGATATTAAATCTTGAAATGTACATGATGTCTGGTATGATGTGTGTGTGGAAGTGACTTACAGTTTCAGAAATTCTTATACAGTTCACCTTCTATTTACTTGAAGTATCATTCTTGACAAATATGATGGTAATTCTTGTGTTTCATTCCTTCTTCCATTTTCACACTCAGCATTGCAGGCCCACAAAGGAATCTTCTGTCTTCTAAGTTGCTGTACTGTGTGCCTTGGACATTTAAAAAAACCCAACCCAACATTACTTCAATTGCCATACTAAGAATGCACAAACCACTGTGATTACACAAACCACCGTGTTATCCATACTTAACTAGGAAGAACGGACCATCAAGTAGTGAAAGACTATCCACCTCCCTCCATTATCCCAAAACTTTGAAGACGACAAGTCACAACCAAACTTACAGTGTAGAAGGCCACATCACAGCCAAAGGCTAAAGGGGCTTGAGCTGCAGACATCTTCTTGATCTCTTCTTTCTTCTTCTTTCACCTTCCTTTCTTCCTGAGTCATGCCAGGGTTTCCTTTCTGGTTCTAAGAACCCTTGCCAGGGCTAAATTATGCCAGGCAGAAATCTATAAAATCTGTAATCAATCGAGGGCCACTTAGAATTAAGAAGGGCCACTGAAGTTACCTTTTCCTGTAACTATTTCCTTTCTGGTTCTAAGAACCACTGCCAGGGCTAAATTATGCCAGGCAAAATAGGTTTAAAATATATTATCTATTACTGGCCACACATAGCATTAAGAAGGGCCACAGAAGTTTTCATTCTGGTTCTAAGAACCCTTGCCAGGGCTAAATTATGCCAGGCAGAAATCAATCAAATCTGCAATCAATCAATGGCCACACCTAGCATTAACATAGACCATTGTGTTTATCATGCTGCAGGAAGGGAAATGAATCTTCTTTCTTCTACGATGCTGCCTTATGTGCCTTTGAGATAAAACAACAAAACATTATGTCAATTTCTGTCCACTGTAATAATATTAATCCATTGTGATTATTATTACCTCAACCCTAAACCTAACCCTCACTTACCTAGGAAGAACAGACTATCAAGTAGTGAAAGACCATCCACCTCCCTCCGTTATCCCAAAATCTTGGAGAAGACAAGTCACAACCGGAGTTACCTTGCTAAGTCGAAGGCCACATCACAGCCAAAGGCTAAAAGGGATTCTTGATCTTCTTGGTCTCTTCTTTCTTCTTCTTTCACCTTCCTTTCTTCCTGAGTCATGCCAGGGTTTCCTTTCTGGTTCTAAGAACCACTGCCAGGGCTAAATTATGCCAGGCAAAATAGGTTTAAAATCTATTATCTATTACTGGCCACACATAGCATTAAGAAGGGCCACAGAAGTTTTCATTCTGGTTCTGAGAACCATCACCATGGCTGAATTATGCCAGGCAGAAATCTATATAATCTATAATCAATCAACAGCCACACATAGCATTAAGAAGGGCCATTGAAGTTTTCTTTCTGGTTCTAAGAACCCTTGCCAGGGCTAAATTATGCCAGGCAGAAATCAATCAAATCTGCAATCAATCAATGGCCACACCTAGCATTAACATAGACCATTGTGTTTATCATGCTGCAGGAAGGGAAATGAATCTTCTTTCTTCTACGATGCTGCCTTATGTGCCTTTGAGATAAAACAACAAAACATTATTTCAATTCCTGTCCACTGTAGTAGTAGTAGTAGTAGTAGTAGTAGTAGTAGTAGTAGTAGTAATAATAATAATAATAATAATAATAATAATAATAATAATAATCCACTGTGATTCCTATTACCTCAACCCTAAACCTAACCCTCACTTACCTAGGAAGAACAGACTATCATGTAGTGAAAGACCATCCACCTCCCTCCATTATCCCAAAATCTTGGAGAAGACAAGTCACAACCAAACTTACAGTGTAGAAGGCCACATCACAGCCAAAGGCTAAAAGGACTTGAGCTGCAGACATCTTCTTGATCTCTTCTTTCTTCTTCTTTCACCTTCCTTTCTTCTTCGTGAGTCATGCCAGGGTTTCCTTTCTGGTTCTAAGAACCCTTGCCAGGGCTAAATTATGCCAGGCAGAAATCAATCAAATCTGCAATCAATCGAGGGCCACTTAGAATTAAGAAGGGCCACTGAAGTTTTCTTTCTGGTTCTAAGAACCATCACCATGGCCGAATTATGCCAGGCAGAAATCTATCAAATCTGTAATAAATCAATGGCCACACCTAGCATTAACATAGACCATTGTGTTTATCATGCTGCAGGAAGGGAAATGAATCTTCTTTCTTCTACGATGCTGCCTTATGTGCCTTTGAGATAAAACAACAAAACATTATGTCAATTTCTGTCCACTGTAATAATATTAATCCATTGTGATTATTATTACCTCAACCCTAAACCTAGGAAGAACAGACTATCATGTAGTGAAAGACCATCCACCTCCCTCCATTATCCCAAAATCTTGGAGAAGGCAAGTCACAACCGAAGTTACCTCGCGAAAGGCCACATCACAGCCAAAGGCTAAAAGGGCTTGAGCTGCAGACATCTTCTTGATCTCTTCTTTCTTCTTCTTTCACCTTCCTTTCTTCCTGAGTCATGCCAGGGTTTCCTTTCTGGTTCTAAGAACCCTTGCCAGGGCCAAATTATGCCAGGCAGAAATCTATAAAATCTGTAATCAATCAAGGGCCACTTAGAATTAAGAAGGGCCACTGAAGTTACCTTTTCCTGTAACTATTTCCTTTCTGGTTCTAAGAACCACTGCCAGGGCTAAATTATGCCAGGCAAAATAGGTATAAAATCTATTATCAATTACTGGCCACACATAGCATTTAAAAGGGCCACGGAAGTTTTCTTTCTGGTTCTAAGAACCCTTGCCAGGGCTAAATTATGCCAGGCAGAAATCAATCAAATCTGCAATCAATCAATGGCCACACCTAGCATTAACATAGACCATTGTGTTTATCATGCTGCAGGAAGGGAAATGAATCTTCTTTCTTCTACGATGCTGCCTTATGTGCCTTTGAGATAAAACAACAAAACATTATGTCAATTTCTGTCCACTGTAATAATATTAATCCATTGTGATTATTATTACCTCAACCCTAAACCTAACCCTCACTTACCTAGGAAGAACAGACTATCAAGTAGTGAAAGACCATCCACCTCCCTCCATTATCCCAAAATCTTGGAGAAGACAAGTCACAACCGAAGTTACCTCGCTAAAGGCCACATCACAGCCAAAGGCTAAAAGGGCTTGAGCTGCAGACATCTTCTTGATCTCTTCTTTCTTCTTCTTTCACCTTCCTTTCTTCCTGAGTCATGCCAGGGTTTCCTTTCTGGTTCTAAGAACCCTTGCCAGGGCTAAATTATGCCAGGCAGAAATCTATAAAATCTGTAATCAATCGAGGGCCACTTAGAATTAAGAAGGGCCACTGAAGTTTCCTTTCTGGTTCTAAGAACCATCACCATGGCCAAATTATGCCAGGCAGAAATCTATCAAATCTGTAATCAATCAATGGCCACACCTAGCATTAACATAGACCATTGAGTTTATCATGCTACAGGATGAGAGCTGAATCTTCTTTCTTCTACGATGCTGCCTTATGTGCCTTTGAGATAAAACAACAAAAGCATTATTTCAATTCCCGTGCACTGTAATAATAATAATAATAATAATAATAATAATAATAATAACAATCCATTGTGATTATTATTACCTCAACCCTAAACCTAGGAAGAACAGACTATCATGTAGTGAAAGACCATCCACCTCCCTCCATTATCCCAAAATCTTGGAGAAGGCAAGTCACAACCGAAGTTACCTCGCTAAAGGCCACATCACAGCCAAAGGCTAAAAGGGCTTGAGCTGCAGACATTTTCTTGATCTCTTCTTTCTTCTTCTTTCACCTTCCTTTCTTCCTGAGTCATGCCAGGGTTTCCTTTCTGGTTCTAAGAACCCTTGCCATGGCTAAATTATGCCAGGCAGAAATCTATAAAATCTGTAATCAATCGAGGGCCACTTAGAATTAAGAAGGGACACTGAAGTTTTCTTTCTGGTTCTAAGAACCATCACCATGGCCGAATTATGCCAGGCAGAAATCTATCAAATCTGTAATCAATCAATGGCCACACCTAGCATTAACATAGACCATTGAGTTTATCATGCTACAGGATGAGAGCTGAATCTTCTTTCTTCTACGATGCCGCCAGATGAAACAACAAAAGCATTATTTCAATTCCCGTGCACTGTAATAATAATAATAATAATAATAACAATCCATTGTAATTATTATTACCTCAACCCTAATCCTAACCCTCACTTACCTAGGAAGAACAGACTATCAAGTAGTGAAAGACCATCCACCTCCCTCCGTTATCCCAAAATCTTGGAGAAGACAAGTCACAACCGAAGTTACCTCGCTAAAGGCCACATCACAGCCAAAGGCTAAAAGGGCTTGAGCTGCAGACATCTTCTTGATCTCTTCTTTCTTCTTCTTTCACCTTCCTTTCTTCCTGAGTCATGCCAGGGTTTCCTTTCTGTTTCTAAGAACCCTTGCCAGGGCTAAATTATGCCAGGCAGAAATCTATAAAATCTGTAATCAATCAAGGGCCACTTAGAATTAAGAAGGGCCACTGAAGTTACCTTTTCCTGTAACTATTTCCTTTCTGGTTCTAAGAACCACTGCCAGGGCTAAATTATGCCAGGCAAAATAGGTATAAAATCTATTATCAATTACTGGCCACACATAGCATTTAAAAGGGCCACAGAAGTTTTCATTCTGGTTCTGAGAACCATCACCACGGCTGAATTATGCCAGGCAGAAATCTATATAATCTATAATCAATCAACAGCCACACTTGGCATTAAGAAGGGCCATTGAAGTTTTCATTCTGGTTCTAAGAACCCTTGCCAGGGCTAAATTATGCCAGGCAGAAATTTATCAAATCTGTAATCAATCAATGGCCACACCTAGCATTAACATAGACCATTGTGTTTATCATGCTGCAGGAAGGGAAATGAATCTTCTTTCTTCTACGATGCTGCCTTATGTGCCTTTGAGATAAAACAACAAAACATTATTTCAATTCCCATCCACTGTAGTAGTAGTAGTAATAATAATAATAATAATAATAATAATAATAATAATAATACACTGTGATTCCTATTACCTCAACCCTAAACCTAACCCTCACTTACCTAGGAAGAACAGACTATCATGTAGTGAAAGACCATCCACCTCCCTCCATTATCCCAAAAACTTGGAGAAGACAAGTCACAACCGAAGTTACCTCACTAAAGGCCACATCACAGCCAAAGGGTAAAAGGGCTTGAGCTGCAGACATCTTCTTGATCTCTTCTTTCTTCTTCTTTCACCTTCCTTTCTTCCTGAGTCATGCCAGGGTTTCCTTTCTGGTTCTAAGAACCCTTGCCAGGGCTAAATTATGCCAGGCAGAAATCTATAAAATCTGTAATCAATCAAGGGCCACTTAGAATTAAGAAGGGCCACTGAAGTTACCTTTTCCTGTTACATTATCCTTTCTGGTTTTAAGAACCACTGCCAGGGCTAAATTATGCCAGGCAAAATAAGTACAAAATCTATTATCAATTACTGGCCACACATAGCATTTAAAAGGGCCACTGAAGTTTTCTTTCTGGTTCTAAGAACCATCACCATGGCTGAATTATGCCAGGCAGAAATCTATATAATCTATAATCAATCAACAGCCACTTAGCATTAAGAAGGGCCATTGAAATTTTCTTTCTGGTTCTAAGAACCCTTGCCAGGGCTAAATTATGCCAGGCAGAAATCTATCACATCTGCAATCAATCAATGGCCACACCTAGCATTAACATAGACCATTGTGTTTATCATGCTGCAGGAAGGGAAATGAATCTTCTTTCTTCTACGATGCTGCCTTATGTGCCTTTGAGATAAAACAACAAAACATTATGTCAATTTCTGTCCACTGTAATAATATTAATCCACTGTGATTATTATTACCTCAACCCTAAACCTAACCCTCACTTACCTAGGAAGAACAGACTATCATGTAGTGAAAGACCATCCACCTCCCTCCATTATCCCAAAAACTCGGAGAAGACAAGTCACAACCGAAGTTACCTCACTAAAGGCCACATCACAGCCAAAGGGTAAAAGGGCTTGAGCCGCAGACATCTTCTTGATCTCTTCTTTCTTCTTCTTTCACCTTCCTTTCTTCCTGAGTCATGCCAGGGTTTCCTTTCTGGTTCTAAGAACCCTTGCCAGGGCTAAATTATGCCAGGCAGAAATCTATAAAATCTGTAATCAATCGAGGGCCACTTAGAATTAAGAAGGGCCACTGAAGTTACCTTTTCCTGTTACATTATCCTTTCTGGTTCTAAGAACCACTGCCAGGGCTAAATTATGCCAGGAAAAATAGGTATAAAATCTATTATCAATTACTGGCCACACATAGCATTAAAAAGGGCCACTGAAGTTTTCTTTCTGGTTCTAAGAACCATCACCATGGCCGAATTATGCCAGGCAGAAATCAATCAAATCTGTAATCAATCAATGGCCACACCTAGCATTAACATAGACCATTGTGTTTATCATGCTGCAGGAAGGGAAATGAATCTTCTTTCTTCTACGATGCTGCCTTATGTGCCTTTGAGATAAAACAACAAAACATTATGTCAATTTCTGTCCACTGTAATAATATTAATCCATTGTGATTATTATTACCTCAACCCTAAACCTAACCCTCACTTACCTAGGAAGAACAGACTATCAAGTAGTGAAAGACCATCCACCTCCCTCCGTTATCCCAAAATCTTGGAGAAGACAAGTCACAACCGGAGTTACCTTGCTAAGTCGAAGGCCACATCACAGCCAAAGGCTAAAAGGGATTCTTGATCTTCTTGGTCTCTTCTTTCTTCTTCTTTCACCTTCCTTTCTTCCTGAGTCATGCCAGGGTTTCCTTTCTGGTTCTAAGAACCCTTGCCAGGGCTAAATATCTTGTCTATCATTAGCATTACAACAACTTAACAATAGTAAATTAAGAGTAAAACTCAGCAGTATTTCAAAAAATACATGTCAGGTTATTACCAAGCCTGAATGCCATTTAGAGATATTTCAGGTATAAAAAGATGACAAATGTGTGTGAGAAATCAAAATTCTTGAGGTGAGTGACACCTAATGTGTGTCATGATTAACATTTTTACCAGTCAGAAACGTAACATATATTTTCAACAACAGCCCAGGCTAAAATTATTCGAAGGGAGAAAACTAGAAACTATTTACCTATCACTACTTTTTATCTATCACTGGCCACCCCTAACATTAAAAAGAGCTGTTGAGGCTTTTTCCCCCCTGGTTCTAAGAACAATTGTCGTGGATAAATCTACGCCAGGAAGAAAACTATAAAACCTATTATAAATCACCGGCACACTTAACATTAAAAGGGGCCATTGTTTTCTGGTTCTAAGAACCAACATCGTGCCTAAATTGACCCAGGCGAGAAATCTACTCGGGATTTCAATGGCCACATCTCGAATTAAAAAGGGGGTGGCACACATTGATTTTCTATTTTGGGGACCTAACGTCTCACCCTAGCAAAAGTGGAGATATTAATTTATTGAAATGGCAATGGCTCGTATTAAAGTGCGTCACCAGATTTACTTTTGGTTCTACTGTAACATCTGGCTGCTACTAACATTATTCCTAAGAAGGGGAAGGAGGGCTGGTGAGCCAAAAGGATTCCATTCCAGTTTGAGGCTTAGTGGGGACCCTCAGGGACTGGGAGAGCCTTCTCTCTGGGCGCTCTGGACTCCTCCAGTGTGATTCGCCCTCACCACAAGCTCAGGGACTGGAAAGGTCACCCAGTGGAACTCCAGAGAGACATCCAGTGTGAGTCTTACAGAGGATCTACTCAGGAACTGAAAAACCTCCTCCACCATCATGCGTGGATGTCTGGTGTGAGTCACAATAGCCTTGGAAACAGTGCAGCCTTCTCCCTGAGAAGTGCCCCCATCAACTCATCTGCGCTCACGCATCAATGTAGGCAGGAGGACTGGTGAGCCAAAAGGATTCCAGTTTGAGACTCTCTGGGGATCCTCAGGGACTGGGAGAGCCTTCTCTCTGGGCGCTCTGGGCCCTTCCAGTGTGATTCACCCTCACCGCCCGCTCAGGGACTGGAAGACCTTCTGAAATTGGAGGCGCTGTGGCATTTCCACCATCATGTGTGGGTGCCTGGTGTGAGTCACAATGGCCTCAGAAAGTATGCAGCCTTTCCCCAGAGAAATGCCCCCATCAACTCATCTGTGCTCAGGCCTGAAATGTCCAGTTTGAGAGTCACTTAGGGATCCTCAGGGACTGGGAGAGCCTTCACTCTGAGCTCACCAGACTCCTCCAGTGTGATTCACCCTCACCGCCCGCTCAGGGACTGGAAGACCTCCTCCCACCAGGAGGCGCCGTGGCATTTCCACCCTAGTTTTGAGCACAGATGGAATCAGGAGTAGCGCATCTGTTTTGACTCACTTGCTTCACAGACTGCATTGCAAACGGTCATCACTGGCCATGTGGGAGGTGACCCAAAAGGATTCCCTTCCAGTTTGAGACTCTCTGGGGATCCTCAGGGACTGGGAGAGCCTTCTCTCTGGGCGCTCTGGGCCCTTCCAGTATGATTCACCCACACCGCCCGCTCAGGGACTGGAAGACCTCCTCCCACCAGGAGGCGCCGTGGCATTTCCACCATGATGCATGGATGTCTGCTATGAACATGGATGGCCTTGGAAACAGTGCAGCCTTCTCCCTGAGAAGCGCCCCCATCAACTCATCTGCGCTCACGCATCAATGTAGGCAGGAGGACTGGTGAGCCAAAAGGATTCCAGTTTGAGACTCTTTGGGGATCCTCAGGGACTGGGAGAGCATTCTCTCTGGGCGCTCTGGGCCCTTCCAGTGTGATTCACCCTCACCGCCCGCTCAGGGACTGGAAGACCTCCTCCCACCAGGAGGCACTGTGGCCTTTCCACCATCATTTTGAGCACAGATGGAATCAGGGGTAGCTCATCTCCTTCGACTCACTTGCTTCACAGACTCCAATGCGAACGGTCATCACTGGCCATGTGGGAGGTGACCCAAAAGGATTCCCTTCCAGTTTGAGACTCTTTGGGGACCCTCAGGGACTGGGAGAGCCTTCTCTCTGGGCGCTCTGGATCCTTCCAGTATGATTCGCCCTCAACTGCCCACTCAGGGACTGGAAGACCTCCTCCCACCAGGAGGCGCCGTGGCATTTCCACCCTCATTTTGAGCACAGATGGAATCAGGGGTCGCGCATCTCCTTCGACTCACTTGCTTCACAGACTGCACTGCAAACGGTCATCCCTGGCCATGTGGGAGGTGACCCAAAAGGATTCCCTTCCAGTTTGGGAGTCATTTAAGGACGCTCAGGGACTGGGAGAGCCTTCTCTCAGAGTGCTCTGACTCCTCCAGTGTGATTCGCCCTCGGTGCCCGCTCAGGGACTGGAAGGGTCACCCAGTGGAGCTCCAGAGAGACTTCCAGTGTGAGTCTCACAGAGGGTGGTGTGCTCAGGGACTGGAAAAACCTATACCAATGGGTCAGCCCTATCATTTCCATGCTGTGTTGGTATGAAATGCTTTTGGGACACTATCAAATTTTAAGATCCACAGCCATGGCTAACATTACACCATAACAGAGTACTAACTTAATTTATAATTTAATTGGATTAATGCTATTGCAATTTACTGTTTTTTATGTGTTGTAAGCCGCCCCGAGTCTTAAGAGAAGGGCGGCATAGAAATCTAATAAATAAATAATAAATAAATAAATAAACAATTACTAGTTTAATAACCACTGCCCACACCTAGCCTTAAAAAGAGACAGAGGCATTCTTCCTAGTTTCAAGGACCATTGCCAGGTCTAAAAGTAAGGAGGTAAGAAAAATATGAAATCTTATATTAATCATGAAACACACACATTTAAAAAGGGTCACTGACCTTTGATTTCTGCTTTTAAAAAAACACCACAATGGGTAAAATTACGCAGGCAAGAAAACTAGAAACTCTACTATCGATCAACAGCCACAGCATTAAAATCTTATGATATTAAATCTTGAAATGTACATGATGTCTGGTATGATGTGTGTGTGGAAGTGACTTACAGTTTCAGAAATTCTTATACAGTTCACCTTCTATTTACTTGAAGTATCATTCTTGACAAAGATGATTTGTGTTTCATTCCTTCTTCCATTTTCACACTCAGCATTGCAGGCCCACAAAGGAATCTTCTGTCTTCTAAGTTGCTGTACTGTGTGCCTTGGACATTTAAAAAAACCCAACCCAACATTACTTCAATTGCCATACTAAGAATGCACAAACCACTGTGATTACACAAACCACTGTGTTATCCATACTTAACTAGGAAGAACGGACCATCAAGTAGTGAAAGACTATCCACCTCCCTCCATTATCCCAAAACTTTGAAGACGACAAGTCACAACCAAACTTACAGTGTAGAAGGCCACATCACAGCCAAAGGCTAAAGGGGCTTGAGCTGCAGACATCTTCTTGATCTCTTCTTTCTTCTTCTTTCACCTTCCTTTCTTCCTGAGTCATGCCAGGGTTTCCTTTCTGGTTCTAAGAACCCTTGCCAGGGCTAAATTATGCCAGGCAGAAATCTATCAAATCTGTAATCAATCAATGGCCACACCTAGCATTAACATAGACCATTGTGTTTATCATGCTGCAGGAAGGGAAATGAATCTTCTTTCTTCTACGATGCTGCCTTATGTGCCTTTGAGATAAAACAACAAAACATTATGTCAATTTCTGTCCACTGTAATAATATTAATCCATTGTGATTATTATTACCTCAACCCTAAACCTAACCCTCACTTACCTAGGAAGAACAGACTATCAAGTAGTGAAAGACCATCCACCTCCCTCCATTATCCCAAAACTTTGAAGACGACAAGTCACAACCAAACTTACAGTGTAGAAGGCCACATCACAGCCAAAGGCTAAAGGGGCTTGAGCTGCAGACATCTTCTTGATCTCTTCTTTCTTCTTCTTTCACCTTCCTTTCTTCCTGAGTCATGCCAGGGTTTCCTTTCTGGTTCTAAGAACCCTTGCCAGGGCTAAATTATGCCAGGCAGAAATCTATAAAATCTGTAATCAATCAAGGGCCACTTAGAATTAAGAAGGGCCACTGAAGTTACCTTTTCCTGTTACATTATCCTTTCTGGTTTTAAGAACCACTGCCAGGGCTAAATTATGCCAGGCAAAATAAGTACAAAATCTATTATCAATTACTGGCCACACATAGCATTTAAAAGGGCCACTGAAGTTTTCTTTCTGGTTCTAAGAACCATCACCATGGCTGAATTATGCCAGGCAGAAATCTATATAATCTATAATCAATCAACAGCCACTTAGCATTAAGAAGGGCCATTGAAATTTTCTTTCTGGTTCTAAGAACCCTTGCCAGGGCTAAATTATGCCAGGTAGAAATCTATCACATCTGCAATCAATCAATGGCCACACCTAGCATTAACATAGACCATTGTGTTTATCATGCTGCAGGAAGGGAAATGAATCTTCTTTCTTCTCCGATGCTGCCTTATGTGCCTTTGAGATAAAACAACAAAACATTATGTCAATTTCTGTCCACTGTAATAATATTAATCCATTGTGATTGCTATTACCTGAACCCTAAACCTAACCCTCACTTACCTAGGAAGAACAGACTATCATGTAGTGAAAGACCATCCACCTCCCTCCATTATCCCAAAAACTCGGAGAAGACAAGTCACAACCGAAGTTACCTCACTAAAGGCCACATCACAGCCAAAGGGTAAAAGGGCTTGAGCCGCAGACATCTTCTTGATCTCTTCTTTCTTCTTCTTTCACCTTCCTTTCTTCCTGAGTCATGCCAGGGTTTCCTTTCTGGTTCTAAGAACCCTTGCCAGGGCTAAATTATGCCAGGCAGAAATCTATAAAATCTGTAATCAATCGAGGGCCACTTAGAATTAAGAAGGGCCACTGAAGTTACCTTTTCCTGTTACATTATCCTTTCTGGTTCTAAGAACCACTGCCAGGGCTAAATTATGCCAGGAAAAATAGGTATAAAATCTATTATCAATTACTGGCCACACATAGCATTAAAAAGGGCCACTGAAGTTTTCTTTCTGGTTCTAAGAACCATCACCATGGCCGAATTATGCCAGGCAGAAATCAATCAAATCTGTAATCAATCAATGGCCACACCTAGCATTAACATAGACCATTGTGTTTATCATGCTGCAGGAAGGGAAATGAATCTTCTTTCTTCTACGATGCTGCCTTATGTGCCTTTGAGATAAAACAACAAAACATTATGTCAATTTCTGTCCACTGTAATAATATTAATCCATTGTGATTATTATTACCTCAACCCTAAACCTAACCCTCACTTACCTAGGAAGAACAGACTATCAAGTAGTGAAAGACCATCCACCTCCCTCCGTTATCCCAAAATCTTGGAGAAGACAAGTCACAACCGGAGTTACCTTGCTAAGTCGAAGGCCACATCACAGCCAAAGGCTAAAAGGGATTCTTGATCTTCTTGGTCTCTTCTTTCTTCTTCTTTCACCTTCCTTTCTTCCTGAGTCATGCCAGGGTTTCCTTTCTGGTTCTAAGAACCCTTGCCAGGGCTAAATATCTTGTCTATCATTAGCATTACAACAACTTAACAATAGTAAATTAAGAGTAAAACTCAGCAGTATTTCAAAAAATACATGTCAGGTTATTACCAAGCCTGAATGCCATTTAGAGATATTTCAGGTATAAAAAGATGACAAATGTGTGTGAGAAATCAAAATTCTTGAGGTGAGTGACACCTAATGTGTGTCATGATTAACATTTTTACCAGTCAGAAACGTAACATATATTTTCAACAACAGCCCAGGCTAAAATTATTCGAAGGGAGAAAACTAGAAACTATTTACCTATCACTACTTTTTATCTATCACTGGCCACCCCTAACATTAAAAAGAGCTGTTGAGGCTTTTTCCCCCCTGGTTCTAAGAACAATTGTCGTGGATAAATCTACGCCAGGAAGAAAACTATAAAACCTATTATAAATCACCGGCACACTTAACATTAAAAGGGGCCATTGTTTTCTGGTTCTAAGAACCAACATCGTGCCTAAATTGACCCAGGCGAGAAATCTACTCGGGATTTCAATGGCCACATCTCGAATTAAAAAGGGGGTGGCACACATTGATTTTCTATTTTGGGGACCTAACGTCTCACCCTAGCAAAAGTGGAGATATTAATTTATTGAAATGGCAATGGCTCGTATTAAAGTGCGTCACCAGATTTACTTTTGGTTCTACTGTAACATCTGGCTGCTACTAACATTATTCCTAAGAAGGGGAAGGAGGGCTGGTGAGCCAAAAGGATTCCATTCCAGTTTGAGGCTTAGTGGGGACCCTCAGGGACTGGGAGAGCCTTCTCTCTGGGCGCTCTGGACTCCTCCAGTGTGATTCGCCCTCACCACAAGCTCAGGGACTGGAAAGGTCACCCAGTGGAACTCCAGAGAGACATCCAGTGTGAGTCTTACAGAGGATCTACTCAGGAACTGAAAAACCTCCTCCACCATCATGCGTGGATGTCTGGTGTGAGTCACAATAGCCTTGGAAACAGTGCAGCCTTCTCCCTGAGAAGTGCCCCCATCAACTCATCTGCGCTCACGCATCAATGTAGGCAGGAGGACTGGTGAGCCAAAAGGATTCCAGTTTGAGACTCTCTGGGGATCCTCACGGACTGGGAGAGCCTTCTCTCTGGGCGCTCTGGGCCCTTCCAGTGTGATTCACCCTCACCGCCCGCTCAGGGACTGGAAGACCTTCTGAAATTGGAGGCGCTGTGGCATTTCCACCATCATGTGTGGGTGCCTGGTGTGAGTCACAATGGCCTCAGAAAGTATGCAGCCTTTCCCCAGAGAAATGCCCCCATCAACTCATCTGTGCTCAGGCCTGAAATGTCCAGTTTGAGAGTCACTTAGGGATCCTCAGGGACTGGGAGAGCCTTCACTCTGAGCTCACCAGACTCCTCCAGTGTGATTCACCCTCACCGCCCGCTCAGGGACTGGAAGACCTCCTCCCACCAGGAGGCGCCGTGGCATTTCCACCCTAGTTTTGAGCACAGATGGAATCAGGAGTAGCGCATCTGTTTTGACTCACTTGCTTCACAGACTGCATTGCAAACGGTCATCACTGGCCATGTGGGAGGTGACCCAAAAGGATTCCCTTCCAGTTTGAGACTCTCTGGGGATCCTCAGGGACTGGGAGAGCCTTCTCTCTGGGCGCTCTGGGCCCTTCCAGTATGATTCACCCACACCGCCCGCTCAGGGACTGGAAGACCTCCTCCCACCAGGAGGCGCCGTGGCATTTCCACCATGATGCATGGATGTCTGCTATGAACATGGATGGCCTTGGAAACAGTGCAGCCTTCTCCCTGAGAAGTGCCCCCATCAACTCATCTGCGCTCACGCATCAATGTAGGCAGGAGGACTGGTGAGCCAAAAGGATTCCAGTTTGAGACTCTCTGGGGATCCTCAGGGACTGGGAGAGCCTTCTCTCTGGGCGCTCTGGGCCCTTCCAGTGTGATTCACCCTCACCGCCCGCTCAGGGACTGGAAGACCTTCTGAAATTGGAGGCGCTGTGGCATTTCCACCATCATGTGTGGGTGCCTGGTGTGAGTCACAATGGCCTCAGAAAGTATGCAGCCTTTCCCCAGAGAAATGCCCCCATCAACTCATCTGTGCTCAGGCCTGAAATGTCCAGTTTGAGAGTCACTTAGGGATCCTCAGGGACTGGGAGAGCCTTCACTCTGAGCTCACCAGACTCCTCCAGTGTGATTCACCCTCACCGCCCGCTCAGGGACTGGAAGACCTCCTCCCACCAGGAGGCGCCGTGGCATTTCCACCCTAGTTTTGAGCACAGATGGAATCAGGAGTAGCGCATCTGTTTTGACTCACTTGCTTCACAGACTGCATTGCAAACGGTCATCACTGGCCATGTGGGAGGTGACCCAAAAGGATTCCCTTCCAGTTTGAGACTCTCTGGGGATCCTCAGGGACTGGGAGAGCCTTCTCTCTGGGCGCTCTGGGCCCTTCCAGTATGATTCACCCACACCGCCCGCTCAGGGACTGGAAGACCTCCTCCCACCAGGAGGCGCCGTGGCATTTCCACCATGATGCATGGATGTCTGCTATGAACATGGATGGCCTTGGAAACAGTGCAGCCTTCTCCCTGAGAAGCGCCTCCATCAACTCATCTGCGCTCACGCATCAATGTAGGCAGGAGGACTGGTGAGCCAAAAGGATTCCAGTTTGAGACTCTTTGGGGATCCTCAGGGACTGGGAGAGCCTTCTCTCTGGGCGCTCTGGGCCCTTCCAGTGTGATTCACCCTCACCGCCCGCTCAGGGACTGGAAGACCTCCTCCCACCAGGAGGCATTGTGGCCTTTCCACCATCATTTTGAGCACAGATGGAATCAGGGGTAGCACATCTCCTTCGACTCACTTGCTTCACAGACTGCAATGCGAACGGTCATCCCTGGCCATGTGGGAGGTGACCCAAAAGGATTCCCTTCCAGTTTGAGACTCTTTGGGGATCCTCAGGGACTGGGAGAGCCTTCTCTCTGGGCGCTCTGGGCCCTTCCAGTGTGATTCACCCTCACCGCCCGCTCAGGGACTGGAAGACCTCCTCCCACCAGGAGGCATTGTGGCCTTTCCACCATCATTTTGAGCACAGATGGAATCAGGGGCCGCGCATCTCCTTCGACTCACTTGCTTCACAGACTGCACTGCAAACGGTCATCCCTGGCCATGTGGGAGGTGACCCAAAAGGATTCCCTTCCAGTTTGAGACTCTTTGGGGATCCTCAGGGACTGGGAGAGCCTTCTCTCTGGGCGCTCTGGGCCCTTCCAGTGTGATTCACCCTCACCGCCCGCTCAGGGACTGGAAGACCTCCTCCCACCAGGAGGCGCCGTGGCATTTCCACCCTCATTTTGAGCACAGATGGAATCAGGGGTCGCGCATCTCCTTCGACTCACTTGCTTCACAGACTGCACTGCAAACGGTCATCCCTGGCCATGTGGGAGGTGACCCAAAAGGATTCCCTTCCAGTTTGGGAGTCATTTAAGGACGCTCAGGGACTGGGAGAGCCTTCTCTCTGAGTGCTCTGACTCCTCCAGTGTGATTCGCCCTCGGTGCCCGCTCAGGGACTGGAAGGGTCACCCAGTGGAGCTCCAGAGAGACTTCCAGTGTGAGTCTCACAGAGGGTGGTGTTCTCAGGGACTGGAAAAACCTATACCAATGGGTCAGCCCTATCATTTCCATGCTGTGTTGGTATGAAATGCTTTTGGGACACTATCAAATTTTAAGATCCACAGCCATGGCTAACATTACACCATAACAGAGTACTAACTTAATTTATAATTTAATTGGATTAATGCTATTGCAATTTACTGTTTTTTATGTGTTGTAAGCCGCCCCGAGTCTTAAGAGAAGGGCGGCATAGAAATCTAATAAATAAATAATAAATAAATAAATAAACAATTACTAGTTTAATAACCACTGCCCACACCTAGCCTTAAAAAGAGACAGAGGCATTCTTCCTAGTTTCAAGGACCATTGCCAGGTCTAAAAGTAAGGAGGTAAGAAAAATATGAAATCTTATATTAATCATGAAACACACACATTTAAAAAGGGTCACTGACCTTTGATTTCTGCTTTTAAAAAAACACCACAATGGGTAAAATTACGCAGGCAAGAAAACTAGAAACTCTACTATCGATCAACAGCCACAGCATTAAAATCTTATGATATTAAATCTTGAAATGTACATGATGTCTGGTATGATGTGTGTGTGGAAGTGACTTACAGTTTCAGAAATTCTTATACAGTTCACCTTCTATTTACTTGAAGTATCATTCTTGACAAAGATGATGGTAATTCTTGTGTTTCATTCCTTCTTCCATTTTCACACTCAGCATTGCAGGCCCAGAAAGGAATCTTCTGTCTTCTAAGTTGCTGTACTGTGTGCCTTGGACATTTAAAAAAACCCAACCCAACATTACTTCAATTGCCATACTAAGAATGCACAAACCACTGTGATTACACAAACCACTGTGTTATCCATACTTAACTAGGAAGAACGGACCATTAAGTAGTGAAAGACTATCCACCTCCCTCCATTATCCCAAAACTTTGAAGACGACAAGTCACAACCAAACTTACAATGTAGAAGGCCACATCACAGCCAAAGGCTAAAGGGGCTTGAGCTGCAGACATCTTCTTGATCTCTTCTTTCTTCTTCTTTCACCTTCCTTTCTTCCTGAGTCATGCCAGGGTTTCCTTTCTGGTTCTAAGAACCCTTGCCATGGCTAAATTATGCCAGGCAGAAATCTATAAAATCTGTAATCAATCGAGGGCCACTTAGAATTAAGAAGGGCCACTGAAGTTTTCTTTCTGGTTCTAAGAACCATCACCATGGCCGAATTATGCCAGGCAGAAATCTATCAAATCTGTAATCAATCAATGGCCACACCTAGCATTAACATAGACCATTGAGTTTATCATGCTACAGGATGAGAGCTGAATCTTCTTTCTTCTACGATGCTGCCAGATGAAACAACAAAAGCATTATTTCAATTCCCGTGCACTGTAATAATAATAATAATAATAATAACAATCCATTGTGATTATTATTACCTCAACCCTAATCCTAACCCTCACTTACCTAGGAAGAACAGACTATCAAGTAGTGAAAGACCATCCACCTCCCTCCGTTATCCCAAAATCTTGGAGAAGACAAGTCACAACCGAAGTTACCTCGCTAAAGGCCACATCACAGCCAAAGGCTAAAAGGGCTTGAGCTGCAGACATCTTCTTGATCTCTTCTTTCTTCTTCTTTCACCTTCCTTTCTTCCTGAGTCATGCCAGGGTTTCCTTTCTGGTTCTAAGAACCCTTGCCAGGGCTAAATTATGCCAGGCAGAAATCTATAAAATCTGTAATCAATCAAGGGCCACTTAGAATTAAGAAGGGTCACTGAAGTTACCTTTTCCTGTAACTATTTCCTTTCTGGTTCTAAGAACCACTGCCAGGGCTAAATTATGCCAGGCAAAATAGGTTTAAAATCTATTATCTATTACTGGCCACACATAGCATTTAAAAGGGCCACAGAAGTTTTCATTCTGGTTCTGAGAACCATCACCACGGCTGAATTATGCCAGGCAGAAATCTATATAATCTATAATCAATCAACAGCCACACTTGGCATTAAGAAGGGCCATTGAAGTTTTCATTCTGGTTCTAAGAACCCTTGCCAGGGCTAAATTATGCCAGGCAGAAATTTATCAAATCTGTAATCAATCAATGGCCACACCTAGCATTAACATAGACCATTGTGTTTATCATGCTGCAGGAAGGGAAATGAATCTTCTTTCTTCTACGATGCTGCCTTATGTGCCTTTGAGATAAAACAACAAAACATTATTTCAATTCCCATCCACTGTAGTAGTAGTAGTAGTAGTAGTAATAATAATAATAATAATAATAATAATAATCCACTGTGATTCCTATTACCTCAACCCTAAACCTAACCCTCACTTACCTAGGAAGAACAGACTATCATGTAGTGAAAGACCATCCACCTCCCTCCATTATCCCAAAATCTTGGAGAAGACAAGTCACAACCGAAGTTACCTCGCTAAAGGCCACATCACAGCCAAAGGGTAAAAGGGCTTGAGCTGCAGACATCTTCTTGATCTCTTCTTTCTTCTTCTTTCACCTTCCTTTCTTCCTGAGTCATGCCAGGGTTTCCTTTCTGGTTCTAAGAACCCTTGCCAGGGCTAAATTATGCCAGGCAGAAATCTATAAAATCTGTAATCAATCAAGGGCCACTTAGAATTAAGAAGGGCCACTGAAGTTACCTTTTCCTGTTACATTATCCTTTCTGGTTTTAAGAACCACTGCCAGGGCTAAATTATGCCAGGCAAAATAAGTACAAAATCTATTATCAATTACTGGCCACACATAGCATTTAAAAGGGCCACTGAAGTTTTCTTTCTGGTTCTAAGAACCATCACCATGGCTGAATTATGCCAGGCAGAAATCTATATAATCTATAATCAATCAACAGCCACTTAGCATTAAGAAGGGCCATTGAAATTTTCTTTCTGGTTCTAAGAACCCTTGCCAGGGCTAAATTATGCCA
This sequence comes from Erythrolamprus reginae, assembly GCF_031021105.1. Classification (NCBI taxonomy): domain Eukaryota; kingdom Metazoa; phylum Chordata; class Lepidosauria; order Squamata; family Dipsadidae; genus Erythrolamprus; species Erythrolamprus reginae. Next base: position 841,842 of record NC_091958.1, read on the forward strand.
GGCAGAAATCTATCACATCTGCAATCAATCAATGGCCACACCTAGCATTAACATAGACCATTGTGTTTATCATGCTGCCAGGAAGGGAAATGAATCTTCTTTCTTCTCCGATGCTGCCTTATGTGCCTTTGAGATAAAACAACAAAACATTATGTCAATTTCTGTCCACTGTAATAATATTAATCCATTGTGATTGCTATTACCTGAACCCTAAACCTAACCCTCACTTACCTAGGAAGAACAGACTATCATGTAGTGAAAGACCATCCACCTCCCTCCATTATCCCAAAAACTCGGAGAAGACAAGTCACAACCGAAGTTACCTCTCTAAAGGCCACATCACAGCCAAAGGGTAAAAGGGCTTGAGCTGCAGACATCTTCTTGATCTCTTCTTTCTTCTTCTTTCACCTTCCTTTCTTCCTGAGTCATGCCAGGGTTTCCTTTCTGGTTCTAAGAACCCTTGCCAGGGCTAAATTATGCCAGGCAGAAATCTATAAAATCTGTAATCAATCGAGGGCCACTTAGAATTAAGAAGGGCCACTGAAGTTACCTTTTCCTGTTACATTTTCCTTTCTGGTTCTAAGAACCACTGCCAGGGCTAAATTATGCCAGGCAAAATAGGTATAAAATCTATTATCAATTACTGGCCACACATAGCATTAAGAAGGGCCACTGAAGTTTTCTTTCTGGTTCTAAGAACCATCACCATGGCCGAATTATGCCAGGCAGAAATCTATCAAATCTGTAATCAATCAATGGCCACACCTAGCATTAACATAGACCATTGTGTTTATCATGCTGCAGGAAGGGAAATGAATCTTCTTTCTTCTACGATGCTGCCTTATGTGCCTTTGAGATAAAACAACAAAACATTATGTCAATTTCTGTCCACTGTAATAATATTAATCCATTGTGATTATTATTACCTCAACCCTAAACCTAACCCTCACTTACCTAGGAAGAACAGACTATCAAGTAGTGAAAGACCATCCACCTCCCTCCATTATCCCAAAACTTTGAAGACGACAAGTCACAACCAAACTTACAGTGTAGAAGGCCACATCACAGCCAAAGGCTAAAGGGGCTTGAGCTGCAGACATCTTCTTGATCTCTTCTTTCTTCTTCTTTCACCTTCCTTTCTTCCTGAGTCATGCCAGGGTTTCCTTTCTGGTTCTAAGAACCCTTGCCAGGGCTAAATTATGCCAGGCAGAAATCTATAAAATCTGTAATCAATCGAGGGCCACTTAGAATTAAGAAGGGCCACTGAAGTTACCTTTTCCTGTAACTATTTCCTTTCTGGTTCTAAGAACCACTGCCAGGGCTAAATTATGCCAGGCAAAATAGGTTTAAAATCTATTATCTATTACTGGCCACACATAGCATTAAGAAGGGCCACAGAAGTTTTCATTCTGGTTCTAAGAACCCTTGCCAGGGCTAAATTATGCCAGGCAGAAATCAATCAAATCTGCAATCAATCAATGGCCACACCTAGCATTAACATAGACCATTGTGTTTATCATGCTGCAGGAAGGGAAATGAATCTTCTTTCTTCTCCGATGCTGCCTTATGTGCCTTTGAGATAAAACAACAAAACATTATGTCAATTTCTGTCCACTGTAATAATATTAATCCATTGTCATTATTATTACCTCAACCCTAAACCTAGGAAGAACAGACTATCATGTAGTGAAAGACCATCCACCTCCCTCCATTATCCCAAAATCTTGGAGAAGGCAAGTCACAACCGATATTACCTCGCTAAAGGCCACATCACAGCCAAAGGGTAAAAGGGCTTGAGCTGCAGACATCTTCTTGATCTCTTCTTTCTTCTTCTTTCACCTTCCTTTCTTCCTGAGTCATGCCAGGGTTTCCTTTCTGGTTCTAAGAACCCTTGCCATGGCTAAATTATGCCAGGCAGAAATCTATAAAATCTGTAATCAATCGAGGGCCACTTAGAATTAAGAAGGGCCACTGAAGTTTTCTTTCTGGTTCTAAGAACCATCACCATGGCCGAATTATGCCAGGCAGAAATCTATCAAATCTGTAATCAATCAATGGCCACACCTAGCATTAACATAGACCATTGAGTTTATCATGCTACAGGATGAGAGCTGAATCTTCTTTCTTCTACGATGCTGCCAGATGAAACAACAAAAGCATTATTTCAATTCCCGTGCACTGTAATAATAATAATAATAATAATAACAATCCATTGTGATTATTATTACCTCAACCCTAATCCTAACCCTCACTTACCTAGGAAGAACAGACTATCAAGTAGTGAAAGACCATCCACCTCCCTCCGTTATCCCAAAATCTTGGAGAAGACAAGTCACAACCGAAGTTACCTCGCTAAAGGCCACATCACAGCCAAAGGCTAAAAGGGCTTGAGCTGCAGACATCTTCTTGATCTCTTCTTTCTTCTTCTTTCACCTTCCTTTCTTCCTGAGTCATGCCAGGGTTTCCTTTCTGGTTCTAAGAACCCTTGCCAGGGCTAAATTATGCCAGGCAGAAATCTATAAAATCTGTAATCAATCGAGGGCCACTTAGAATTAAGAAGGGCCACTGAAGTTACCTTTTCCTGTAACTATTTCCTTTCTGGTTCTAAGAACCACTGCCAGGGCTAAATTATGCCAGGCAAAATAGGTTTAAAATCTATTATCAATTACTGGCCACACATAGCATTAAGAAGGGCCATTGAAGTTTCCTTTCTGGTTCTAAGAACCCTTGCCAGGGCTAAATTATGCCAGGCAGAAATTTATCAAATCTGTAATCAATCAATGGCCACACCTAGCATTAACATAGACCATTGTGTTTATCATGCTGCAGGAAGGGAAATGAATCTTCTTTCTTCTACGATGCTGCCATATATGCCTTTGAGATAAAACAACAAACATTATTTAAATTTCTGTCCACTGTAATAATAATATGCTGGCTGGGGATTTCTGGGAGTTGAAGTCCAGATATCTTCAAGTTGCCATAGTTGGGAAATACTGGCCTAGGGTATGGGTATGCAAAGTTGGGTCTTCTATGGCTTGTGGACTTCAACTCCCAGAATTCCTGAGCCAATCATGCCAGCTCAGGAATTCTGGGAGTTGAAGACCACTTGTCACAGAAGAGCCAACTTTGCCTACCCTGGCCTAGGGCATGGGTATGCAAAATTGGCTTTTCTATGACTTGTGGACTTCAACTCCCAAAATTCTTGAGCCAATGATGCCAGCTCAGGAATTCCGGGAGTTGAAGTCCACAAGTCATAGAAAAGCCAATTTTGCCTCCCCTGGCCTAGGGCATGGGTATGCAAAGTTGGCTTTTCTATGACTTGTGGACTTCAACTCCCAGAATTCCTGAGCCTATCATGCCAGCTCAGGGATTCTGGGAGTTGAAGACCACTTGTCACAGAAGAGCCAACTTTGCCTACCCTGGCCTAGGGCAGGGGAGGCAAAATTGGCTTTTCTATGACTTGTGGACTTCAACTCCCGGAATTCCTGAGCTGGCATCATTGGCTCAAGAATTTTGGGAGTTGAAGTCCACAAGTCATAGAAAAGCCAATTTTGCATACCCATGCCCTAGGCCAGGGTAGGCAAAGTTGGCTCTTCTGTGACAAGTGGTCTTCAACTCCCAGAATTCCTGAGCTGGCATGATTGGCTCAGGAATTCTGGGAGTTGAAGTCCACAAGCCATAGAAAAGCCAATTTTGCCTCCCCTGGCGTAGGGCATGGGTATGCAAAGTTGGCTTTTCTATGACTTGTGGACTTCAACTCCCAGAATTCCTGAGCCTATCATGCCAGCTCAGGGATTCTGGGAGTTGAAGACCACTTGTCACAGAAGAGCCAACTTTGCCTACCCTGGCATGGGTATGCAAAGTTGGGTCTCCTATGACTTGTGGACTTCAACTCCCAGAATTTCTGAGCCAATGATGCCAGCTCAGGGATTCTGGGAGTTGAAGACCACTTGTCACAGAAGTGCCAACTTTGCCTACTCCGGCCTAGGGCATGGGTATGCAAAATTGGCTTTTCTATGACTTGTGGACCTCAACTCCCAGAATTCCTGAGCCAATGATGCCAGCTCAGGGATTCTGGGAGTTGAAGACCACATGTCACAGAAGAGCCAACTTTGCCTACTCCGGCCTAGGGCATGGGTATGCAAAATTGGCTTTTCTATGACTTGTGGACCTCAACTCCCAGAATTCCTGAGCCAATGATGCCAGCTCAGGGATTCTGGGAGTTGAAGACCACTTGTCACAGAAGAGCCAACTTTGCCTACTCCGGCCTAGGGCATGGGTATGCAAAATTGGCTTTTCTATGACTTGTGGACTTCAACTCCCAGAATTCCTGAGCCAATGATGCCAGCTCAGGAATTCTGGGAGTTGAAGACCACTTGTCACAGAAGAGCCAACTTTGCCTACTCCGGCCTAGGGCATGGGTATGCAAAATTGGCTTTTCTATGACTTGTGGACCTCAACTCCCAGAATTCCTGAGCCAATGATGCCAGCTCAGGAATTCTGGGAGTTGAAGACCACTTGTCACAGAAGAGCCAACTTTGCCTACTCCGGCCTAGGGCATGGGTATGCAAAATTGGCTTTTCTATGACTTGTGGACTTCAACTCCCAGAATTCCTGAGCCAATGATGCCAGCTCAGGAATTCTGGGAGTTGAAGACCACTTGTCACAGAAGAGCCAACTTTGCCTACCCTGGCATGGGTATGCAAAGTTGGGTCTCCTATGACTTGTGGACTTCAACTCCCAGAATTTTTGAGCCAATGATGCCAGCTCAGGAATTCTGGGAGTTGAAGACCACTTGTCACAGAAGAGCCATCTTTGCCTACTCCGGCCTAGGGCATGGGTATGCAAAATTGGATTTTCTATGACTTGTGGACTTCAACTCCCAGAATTCCTGAGCTGATCATGCCAGCTCAGGAATTCTGGGAGTTGAAGACCACTTGTCACAGAAGAGCCAACTTTGCCTACCCTGGCCTAGGGCATGGGTATGCAAAGTTGGGTCTCCTATGACTTGTGGACTTCAACTCCCAAAATTCTTGAGCCAATGATGCCAGCTCAGGAATTCCGGGAGTTGAAGTCCACAAGTCATAGAAAAGCCAATTTTGCCTCCCCTGGCCTAGGGCATAGGTATGCAAAGTTGGCTTTTCTATGACTTGTGGACTTCAACTCCCAGAATTCCTGAGCCTATCATGCCAGCTCAGGGATTCTGGGAGTTGAAGACCACTTGTCACAGAAGAGCCAACTTTGCCTACCCTGGCATGGGTATGCAAAGTTGGGTCTCCTATGACTTGTGGACTTCAACTCCCAGAATTTCTGAGCCAATGATGCCAGCTCAGGGATTCTGGGAGTTGAAGACCACTTGTCACAGAAGAGCCAACTTTGCCTACTCCGGCCTAGGGCATGGGTATGCAAAATTGGCTTTTCTATGACTTGTGGACCTCAACTCCCAGAATTCCTGAGCCAATGATGCCAGCTCAGGGATTCTGGGAGTTGAAGACCACATGTCACAGAAGAGCCAACTTTGCCTACTCCGGCCTAGGGCATGGGTATGCAAAATTGGCTTTTCTATGACTTGTGGACCTCAACTCCCAGAATTCCTGAGCCAATGATGCCAGCTCAGGGATTCTGGGAGTTGAAGACCACTTGTCACAGAAGAGCCAACTTTGCCTACTCCGGCCTAGGGCATGGGTATGCAAAATTGGCTTTTCTATGACTTGTGGACCTCAACTCCCAGAATTCCTGAGCCAATGATGCCAGCTCAGGAATTCTGGGAGTTGAAGACCACTTGTCACAGAAGAGCCAACTTTGCCTACTCCGGCCTAGGGCATGGGTATGCAAAATTGGCTTTTCTATGACTTGTGGTCTTCAACTCCCAGAATTCCTGAGCCAATGATGCCAGCTCAGGAATTCTGGGAGTTGAAGACCACTTGTCACAGAAGAGCCAACTTTGCCTACTCCGGCCTAGGGCATGGGTATGCAAAATTGGCTTTTCTATGACTTGTGGACTTCAACTCCCAGAATTCCTGAGCCAATGATGCCAGCTCAGGAATTCTGGGAGTTGAAGACCACTTGTCACAGAAGAGCCAACTTTGCCTACCCTGGCATGGGTATGCAAAGTTGGGTCTCCTATGACTTGTGGACTTCAACTCCCAGAATTTTTGAGCCAATGATGCCAGCTCAGGAATTCTGGGAGTTGAAGACCACTTGTCACAGAAGAGCCAACTTTGCCTACTCCGGCCTAGGGCATGGGTATGCAAAATTGGATTTTCTATGACTTGTGGACTTCAACTCCCAGAATTCCTGAGCTGATCATGCCAGCTCAGGAATTCTGGGAGTTGAAGACCACTTGTCACAGAAGAGCCAACTTTGCCTACCCTGGCCTAGGGCATGGGTAGGCAAAATTGGCTTTTCCATGACTTGTGGACTTCAACTCCCAGAATTCTTGAGCCAATCATGCCAGAAATCAGGAATTCTGTGAGTTGAAGACCACTTGTCACAGAAGAGCCAACTTTGCCTACTCCGGCCTAGGGCATGGGTATGCAAAATTGGCTTTTCTATGACCTGTGAACTTCAACTCCCAGAATTCTTGAGCCAATCATGCCAGCTCAGGAATTCTGGGAGTTGAAGACCACATGTCACAGAAGAGCCAACTTTGTCTACTCCGGCCTAGAGCATGGGTATGCAAAATTGGCTTTTCCATGACTTGTGGACTTCAACTCCCAGAATTCTTGAGCCAATCATGCCAGCTCAGGAATTCTGGGAGTTGAAGACCACATGTCACAGAAGAGCCAACTTTGCCTATCCCTTTGCTTGCCTCAATCCTCAAGAGTTGACTTTATTTCAAAAAAGTAAACTAAACTCCTGGACCTGCAGCAATTTTACTTGATTTGTGCCTTTAATTACTTGAAGTAACTAGTCCTCTCCATGTTTTGCTTCTTTTAAGGAGTCTTGACTTAAAATTTCCTCAAAAACCCAGACCAACTCCAGGCACTTAAACAATTTTGCCTTTTAAGCTAATTTTAATGCTTGTTCACCTGTGGTAGTCTACTCCTTTTTAACTGCACCTGGCTAAAATTGCTCAGCCTCAATCCTCACGGAAATCAGTTCCTTAGAAGTAATTTTTATTAACTTTCCCCATTTATTTGCAGTATGTTTTTAGTTTAGATATTACTGCCTCGGTCTTTACTTCAAAGGTCTTTTTAATTCTTATTCGCCCATGATGTTTCTGTCCTTTTAAAAGGACCTTGCTGAGATTACTCAGTCTTCACTGTTGAAGAAAGTAAAATCAACTCCTATACCTGAAATAATTAGTTCACTTTTGCTTGAAGTAACTAGTTCTCACTACAAGTTTTGGTTTTTGGTTTTTTTAAAAAAAGGACTTGAGCCTTGGGCTAAAATTTCCTCTGGTCCTAAGAGTTGACTTTCTTCCTGAGATCAAGGTCAGCTCCTGAGGCAATTTGATCTCAAAAACTCATTTTAATACCCGTTCCCAATTATGGCCCTTTGGTCCTTTTTAAACAGGTCGCGGCTAATTACCTCAGGTTGTACTAGTATTTTAAGAAATTGAGCTTTGGCTAGAATTACTTCGGTGGGTTGCCTTATTAGATTGAAATAGCTAATATCTTTAGTGGCCTGACTGAGGTATATTGTCAGTCACGCTGAGCCAGTTGAAAAGGGCGGCATAGAAAGCTAAATAAACGAACGAACAAGCAAATAGATAAATTGGAGTCTTTTAAATAACACTACTGTGGAGGTATTACCTCAAGCCTGGCGTTTTTACCTCTAAGAATACACACCGTGGTTAAAACCTTACTCCCTGAAAATAATAAACTATTAATTAGCTAAAAAGCTCACACAACATATCAAAAGTCTCCGCTAGAATTACCTCAAAAGCTCAAAAGGTCCTGCCCGACCTCGAGCTCGAGGACTTTGGCTGCGGGGGCGCCGTGGAGATATTTGGGGGGCTCCCCGGCGCCCCGCAGCATCGTCCCTTTGGAGGGACGAAGAGACGCGGCAAAACTGGACTCGGCTGCTGCAGCTTCGGCGAGCGCAATCAAGCCGAATTAGCGCACAGCTGTGAGGGAGCCCGCCGACTTTTCTAAAGCGCCCCTGCCCCTCGGAGAGAGGAGAGGTCTCTCGGCCAATCCGAGAGGCGGGTTTCCAGAGCAGCCAATGGCGGGCGAGGAAGGCGCCAAGAAGGCTCAGCAACTGCGGGCCCGAGGGTGGGCGCTCGGGCGGGAAAGCGCGCGAGCTCGAGCTGGTGTGCACGCGCGCCCTAGGAGCGCGCGCGAGAGCGGGCTGTTCCTCCTCATCCTCTCCCCCTCCCCCGCAAACACCTCGCGTTGAAGGCCCGGGCCGTCTCCACGGCGGTTGCCATGGAGACGGCGGGAATCAACGCCCCACGCGCCAGGCGGCTCGTCCCGGCCAGGTGGGCCGCGGCCGTGCAGGTGAGGCGGATTTTGGAGGCTGCTGCGACGCTGTGTGTGTGTGTAAGTGTAATGCCGTCTATTCAGTGCTTGCCCCCCCCCCTCCGCCCTGAGGACCCTTTCACACACCCGGAACTCTCTGGACTACAAATCCTATCCGTCAGCCAGCCAGCCAGCCTTCCTCTCCCTGAATGGAGTTTGGAGGCACGGTTTTTAAAGCATTGTTTTTGCACCGGTGCTATTTAGGATTGAGAGGGTGAGTTGGGTTTCTATTGTGTGTGTGTGTGTGTGTGATTTGGATTACAAGCCCCATCAGCCACCCTCGGGTTGGAGGGTATTGATAGGGTTATAGTTCCTTCTTGCAAAGGAGTTTTTTTCTCCCTGCTTTAAAACGCTCACGGTTTTAAAAAATAAATCTGAAAATTTAATAAATGGGGGGGGGATAGAACTATAAGGGCTGTATTAAAGAGTGGTGGGCAGATGCTTTGGACTACAGTTCCCATAAGCCAGCCTGTTACGTGATAGCTGTCTTCCAGTATCTCAGGGGTTGCCACAAAGAAGAGGGAGTCAAGCTATTCTCCAAAACACCTGAGGGTAGAACAAGAAGCAATGGGTGGAAACTAAACAAGGAGAGAAGCAACTTAGAACTCAGGAGAAAATCCCTAACAGTTAGAACAATTAACCAGTGGAACAGCTTGCCACCAGAAGTTGTCAATGCTCCAACACTGGAAGTTTTGAAGAAGTTGGATCACCATCTGTCTGAAGTAGTGTAGGGTTTCCTGCCTAAGGGGGTTGGACTAGAAGACCTCCAAGGCCCCTTCCAACTGTTGTTATCATTTATAACATGTTATCATCAGCAATCCCCATCAGCCTCCCTCCCCAACCCAATGCTGGCTAATGGGAATTCTAGTCAAAGCATTTGCTATATTCTGCACATAACCATAACTTTTTTAAAATAATTTTTTGTTTGTATTTTGTACTATATTTTCAAGTTTCTGGTTGTCCAGTCCTTCCCATCTAACATTTAACCCCCTTTTTCCCTGTTGTTTTCTTTGTATCTTCTCCACCCTGTTACAATCTTACTGAGCAACCCTTGGTTTTATTTTGTTGCGCAAATATTAAAATTGTTATTTTTTCCAGGTATTTTTTTAAAAAGGGGGAGGGAACCATCTGGGACTGGTATGTTTTGCTTTGATTCCTAGGGATTCTGCTTAAATTCTGATTCACTTAACAACTGTGGTAAGAAGTCGTAAAGTGAGGCAAAACTCAACAAATGTCCCACTTAGCAACATTAATTCTGGGTTAAGTTGTGGTTGTAAGTCAAGGACTACCTATACATGAAGACAAAAATGTGTTAAGAGCAAACTTGGTTGAAAAGGAAAGAGCAATGTGTGGTGGCTTTTTTTCCTGATTTTAGTTTAGGCTAGTTTCCAGCAGTGACTGGCTTTTTGGTATACCAGTGGAAACATGCCCAAAGGAAAGAACATAAAAACCATCAATGGCATATTAAAAATAAATAAAAAATAAATTTGAGGCACTGCTTTCATAAGTGTCCATTTAAGTAGAGAACAGATTATGCAGAAATAGTTATACGCCTTCCGAACACAAGATTTTACTTTCAAGTCAGCTTTTTCCCTCCTAAAGATAAAACTCTTGTGATCTCTGCCTTTACCTAAAATAATAATAAAAAAGGAGTTCCTATTTTGCCGATAGGGGTGTCATCTTGTTATCTGCAATCTAGGTTTGTAATCAGAGATGTCAAAATAGGTAATGGAAGAAAATTATCGGGCGTAAGCACTGAAGGGATTTCTTAAGAGATCCTGCTACTTTGGAACTGTAAAAGTTTTACAGTTTTTTAACTGTAACATCTGCTAAAGTGTTTATGTGCTGAAGGGGGAACCACAGCTTCCAGAAGAGAGGCATGTCATGAGGAAGCAAAGATGGAGCCTTGGGAAACGTGACTTCAAATCGATTTCCCTTATGAAAAGTTTGTGCAGGGCAGGTTAATATTTTGGAGGAGAGTCAGATTAAAAGTTGCTGGCTTCTCTGGTTTTACGGTGGAGCAAGTTGCTAAAGTGGTTGTGCCACTTGGAAAGCACGGATCTCTTTCTTTTCAGCTTTTTGCCATATGACACGCAGAGGTCTGTGCGGTGAGGCCAGCCACAGAAATCACCCCTGATGTCTCCGTCCGCTCTTGGAGTCCAAAGTCTCCTGCAAGGGTCCGTAGCAAGTCATCGTCTCCGTTGGACACAGACGGAAGTGTGCCGACCCACCAGCCAACTGGTCAAAGATACCAAGGAGATGTAGATCAAGAAAGCGATGCAGGTATTGTAAAAATCAGGGATGGGTTATATAAAACGTTTCAGCTTTCCTTCGGGGACTTTGCTTAGGAGATCTAAACAGTGGCTACAATATACACTATAGATCAGTGATGGCGAACCTATGACACGGATGCCACAGGTGGCACGCGGAGCCATATCTGCTGGCACACGAGCCACTGCCCTAGCTCAGCTCCAATGTGCATGTATGCCGGCCAGTTGATTTTTGGCTCACACAGAGGCTCTGGGAGGACCTTTTTGGTCCATTTTTACCATCCCAGCTCCAGGGAAGCCTTTGGAGCCTGGGGAGGGCCAAACACGAGCCTACTGGGCCCACCAGAAGTCGGGAAACAGGCCGTTACCAGCCTCCACAGGGCCTCTGGGGGGTGGGGGAAGCTGTTTTTGCCCTCCCCAGGCATTGAATTATGGGTATGGTCACTTGTTCATGTGCGCCCAGGCTCTTGCGGCACCCGAGGAAAAAAAGGTTTGCCATCACTGGTATAGTCCTCGGCTCACAAACGTTCCTTTAGTGATTGTTCAAAGTGTTAAAGTGTTTTTAAGTATTGGATTTGTACTGTTCTTGTTGTGAGCCGCTCCGAGTCTGCGGAGAGGGGAGGCATACAAATCTAATAAATAAAGTTGCGCCAGTACAGGAAAAAAGTGACTTACGACCGTTTTTCACACCTACGACTGTTGCATCATCCCTGTGGTCACATGATCAAAATCCAGACCTTTATTTATGACGGTTACAGGCAGCTTATATGTTTAATATAGTGTTTCTCAACCTCAGCCATTTCAGGATGTGTGGCCTTCAACTCCCAGAATTCACCTCTGTGGCTTTGAAGATGTATAGATTGTTCTTTGTTCTGTTTCTATACACTTACTGCCTCAAACACCTTGGTATTGATTTCGGATGGCAGTCCAGGTATCCGATACATAACACAGCCCCTTATTAAGAAAATCTGGCAGGCATAACTGCCCTGAATCTTTCTCTTGGTAAAGACGGAGGAAAGAAATTTAACGTTTGTGTCTGGTGCTTTGTACTTTAACAGCCATCAACTACAGGCACATAAGAAATTATGGGAATTGTACAAATAAGCCTGATGTAAAGAAACACTTTCTTGTGCTTTATAGTGTGATTGCAGAGCTGAATAGATGAATCTAACAGCATATTTTTATTCCTTTTAGGACATAGAAAATCTGGAGAAATGTGGTAAAGTGGAAGTCTTAAATCTCAGTCATAATACGATCGAAAAGGTTGAAAAATTGGATAAACCTTTGAAGTTATTGGACCTCAACCTCTCTTTCAATAAAATAAGGTGAGCAAGAAAAAAGTGAATAATTGCAATGCTTTTCTTGAGGGCTTTTTTTTTAAAGATAAGGCTGTTCCCATTTTTTAAACTTGCACCAGCCAGAAACTAAGGTGTTGCAAAATGTGGAGGATAAACTTTCATTCTTCTTAAACAAACTCCCGATAAACCCTCTCAATTTCAGTTTTCACTTCTTTAGCACTTCTGTTGTAGAGGGATGCAACTACACGGAGGTAGTCTAAGAAGTACACAGAAAAATTTAATAAGTAACAGCAAACCAATGTATTTGAGCAAACCTGCTGTAAATTTAGATGCCTTTGTATTCTTGTAATTTCTTAGCTTTTTATTTGAGCTGAGGTGTTGTTCAGTTCTTCTCAGCCTGGCCTGTGGAGTGGGAAAATTTTTATCACAGCTCTTCTTTTGTGTAAAAACTAACATTCATGTTAAAATCTGAACGTGTTCCTCACCTTAATATGCCAGATTGTCAACCCACCCCTTCAAAATCGTCTCAATCGTCCAAATAGCATCCAAAATTAAATCAGAGTCCGGGTCATTCTCAAAGTCAAAGTTGGATGCTATTTGAAACCCTGACGCCCGCTTTCATTCTTCTCCAGCCTTCAGAAGCTGCAAACAGGCATCCAAGTGGCAGAAGGCAATGAAGACCACCACCTTCAGATCCTGAAAGAAGCAGAGAAGATCCTTCTGAGCAAAAAGCACGATCTGGAGAGATTAAAAGGTCAGCTGGGTGGAATCCTTCCCGGTCCCCATTTTCCAGAGAGGGGAACGTTCTGAGCTGACCATTGGTTGCTGCCTTATAGAAAGCGATGCTGAGACTGGAAAAGATTGGCTTAAGGACCAGGGGAGTTTATTATCCACAAACACCAGTGATATTAGTGCAGCTATTGCTAGTATTTCGGGCAGTCTCAAAATGGGTGAACAGTGCGGTAGGGAAAGCACGTAGAATGCTTGGCTGTATAGCTAGAGGTATCACAAGCAGGAAGAGGGAGATTGTGGTCCCGCTGTATAGAGCACTGGTGAGATCACATTTGGAATAATACTGTGTCCAGTTCTGGAGACCTCACCTACAAAAAGATATGGATGAAATTAAAGGGGTCCAAAGACGGGCTACAAGAAGGGTGGAAGGTCTTAAGCATCAAACTTACCAGGAAAGACTTCATGGACTCAATCTGTATAGTCTGGAGGACAGAAGGGAAAGGGGGGACACGATAAAAACATTTAAATATGTTAAAGGGTTAAATAAGGTCCAGGAGGGGAGTGTGTGCATCTAATAGTAGGATAACATTTTTGGGGTTTTTTTGTATTCTATGTTATGTACGTATATTTTTATTTTTGATTGTTTTTAATGCATATAAATTAATAAAATTATTTTTTTTAAAAAAAGAAGTGTACATATAAATTTCACGTGGATTTTTATGAGGCCAGAGTTGTGCGGAACAGCCTAGAAAAAGGGGAGAGCGAGACGACGTGAACCGACGTGAATTCAGTTTTGATCAACATCTCTCTTTGACACACACACAACTAACTCTGCATCCGATTCCTTGGCTCCGCCGGCGTGTTTCGGTTGGGAGGTGGGGGGGGATTTCCTATTCTCCAGAGGGAAGGAGAGGATCGGGCCCGTGTTTTCCCATCGTTTGTTAAGAGCACCGGAGGAGGAGGCGCCTGTGCCCGGATGATACCTGGCTGAGCCAAGGCCTTGTGGGCTTCTGTCCGTACACCTCCCGCCGGGCCACAGGCCACACCGGGGCCTCTTCCTCATCACCCCCCCATGTTTTTGGTAGGAGGAGGCAAAGCACTGCAAATCCTGATCTGCCGCTACTATACCGCAGGTCCTGCTGTGTCTTCCAGGTGAAGAGCTAGAGGCAAATCCACCGCTAAAGACGAGTGTCCGGTTTTGAAGGACGGGTGTCCAGTCCTGCTCTTGGGCCACCGGGAGCCTTGTTGTTCCACCGGTCGGTGGCCGGGCCTTTCACGGGGTGCCGTAAAATTGTTTGAGGAGCTGCTTCTTGTCCACCTTGCCCATCTGGTTGCGGGGGATTTCCTCCACCAGGAGCAGCTCGGACGGGATGGCGTAAGAGGGCATGGTCTCCCTGGGCACAGAAGAGCCCCTGGGTCGGTGGAGAGGCTGCAGCCGTGCCCCACCCCCCTCCATCCAGGGACTCGCCAGCCCTCCAGGGAAGCCCCAAAGGGAAGGAGAGCCAGGGAGGGGCCCAGCTGCCTCCGACTTTTTCTGCTCCTGGCCCTCCAACTTACCTGGCCCATTTCTTCAGGGTCTGGAGAGACAATTCCTGGCTCTCGTGCAGTTCGACCACGGCGCTGACCTTCTGACCCCAAACAATGTCTGGGGCACCAACCACAGCAACATCTGCAGGAGGAAGGAGAACAAGTCAACTAAGCAATGTCGTTTGGCGGGACCCAGGGGAAGAGCCTTCTCTGTGGTGGCCCAGGCCCTTTGGAACCAACTCCCCCCAGAGATTAGAATTGCCCCCACCCTCCTCGCCTTTCATAAACTCCTTAAAACCCACCTCTGCCGTCAGGCAGAATGGGGGAACTCAGATATTCTTTCCCCCTAGGCCTTTACAATTTATGCATGGTATGTCTGTATGTATGTTTGGTTTTTATAATATGGTTTTTTTTAGTTATTTTAGTATTGGATTGGATTGTTACATGCTGTTTTTATCATTGTTGTAAGCCGCCCCGAGTCTACGGAGAGGGGCGGCATACAAATCCAATAAATAAATAATAAATATAATAAATAAAGCCCGTTGGACAATCTCACCTATTAACCACCCTGGACTCTGAAGGGAAGACGAACCCCGTTCGAACAGATTTCAAGTCATTGACTTCAAGTTACTCAATCAGTTACTCATAATTAACTATGAGTTTAATAATTAAGTTAATAATTATATGGGTTTAATAATTAACTCATCATTAACTATGGGTTTTAATTAGGGTTTTATAGTTTTACTGTATATTTGACATTTATTTATTTATTTATTTATTTGGTTTGATTTGATTTGTATGCCGCCCCTCTCCGTAGACTTGGGGCGGCTAACAACAATAATAAAACAGCGTATGATTGTGTTTGTAATTTTATATTGTTGTAATTTTATTGTGTTTGTAATTTTATATTGTTGTAAGTCGCCCTGAGTCCTTCGGGATTGGGCGGCATAGAAGTCAAATAAAATAAAATAATACATAAATAAAATAATAGTTGATCCAACCTATCTTAAGAATGGGAGGCAGATGGCAGGAGCTGATTTCATTGGCCCTCACTCCTTCATGCACCTGTCCAGTTTTGTTTATATGTATGAGCTTTTAAAGTAATGACCTTCATGGCATTTGAAATAGATGGCTTCACCTTTCTGCCTTGGAGAATGGGCTCGGTAGAAAGGAAACCAAATTCTTGGTAAAAAAATAATAATTTGATTAAAATTAACCTACAGCAACGTGGCAACGCACAAGCAGCACCTGCAATGCTAGGGTGGGCCAGCAGGTGGCGCTCAACTTCCAGGGCGCTGATCTTGTAACCTCCGCTTTTGATGATGTCCACAGAGGTCCGTCCACGGATCCAGTAAACGCCGTCCTGATACACTGCTGTGTCCCCTGGGAAAGGGAAAGAAGGGAGGGGTGGGTGTGACAGGCACTGATTCTGGGGGTGGGGCTCAAGAACAGCCTGCTGACTTCCAGAACCAGGGGGCCAGAGCTAAGAGGTCCTCGCCAGATATGGAGCTCCCAGTTAGCAATAGCATTTATATCTATATACCGCCTCGTAGTGCTTTTCCATCCCTCTGTAAGCGGTGTTACAGAATCAGCCTCTTGCCCCCAACAATCCTGGTCCTCACTTGACCCACCTGGGAAGGATGGAAGGCTGAGCCAACCTTGAGTTGGACAGGATTGAACTCCTAGCAGTGGACAGAGTTAGCCTGCAATACTGTATTCTTACCATTGGGAGGGAGGGAAGGAAGGAAGGGCAATAGCATTTACTTATCTACTGCTTCATAGAGCTTTTTCAGAGTCAGCCTCTTGCCCCCAACAATCTGGGTCCTCGTTTGACCCACCTGGGAAGGATGGAAGGCTGAGTCCACCTGGAGCCTACTGGGATTCGATCTGCCAAACTGCTGGCAGCCGGTGAGCAGCAGAAGGAGCTTGCAGTAGAGCACTCTAACCACTGTGCCACTGAGGCTCTTCCCGAGGTTGGCTGGACTGCCATTGGTCTGGGACTGGGATGGACTAGAAGACCCGCAGGGGGGTCCCTTCCAACACAAACTATAAATAAATGAATGAAATGAAAAGAACCGGCAGGAGTCAGCTGGTGAAGCCGCCCACGGGTGCTACTTAAGGGGTGCAGAACACACCCCTCAAATCCTCCGGGGCACCAAGTCGGAGCCAAAGAGCACGTGGACGCCTTTTGTCCAACCTTTCCTGGATGAGCAACAATGGAAGAGGGTGTCGCTCAACCTCCTTGGGCCAGAATATCTCCGAGACCGCCTGCACGAATCCCAGTGACCAGTTAGGTCCCACAGAGTGGGCCTTCTCCGGGTCCCGTCAACTAAACAATGTCGGTTGGCGGGCCCCAGGGGAAGAGCCTTCTCTGTGGTGGCCCCGACTCTCTGGAACCAGCTCCCCCCCAGAGATTAGAACTGCCCCTACCCTCCTCGCCTTTCGCAAACTCCTCAAAACCCACCTTTGTCGTCAGGCATGGGGGAACTGAGATATCTCCCCCGGGCCTATATAATTTATGTATGGTATGTTGTAGGTATGTCTGCTTAATAAGGGTTTTTAAAAAATATTTTAATTTTAAATTGTAAATTATTAGATTTGTTATGAACTGTTTTATTGTGTTGTGAGCCGCCCCGAGTCTACGGAGGGGGGGGGGCATACAAATCTAATAAATAAATAAATAAAATAAGCTCCAGCAGGAAGTCTTTCTCCAGCTCCTTTCCCTGATGAACCTGCCCCAAATCCCCGGAAATTCTCCCTGCCCCCCAGTGGCCGAGTTCCCCAAACCCCCCAGAGTGAAAGGGAGATTTTCACTGGTGGGGAAAGAGGCGCTGGGGGGGGGGGAAAGGAGGGGGATGAATGAGGGGTGGGGGAAGGGCCGTGGGGCGAGAGGCAGAGCCTGTGGCATGAGAGGGTTGCGCTGCATGGACATCAAACTCCCCACACTCCCCAAAGGAAAAAACGGCATGGGTGGCTCCCCATCTGCTCGCATATATCACACCCTTCATTCCGGTTTATTAGCTGGAATAAATCATAAATATTTCATTATACATTGGCGGTGCTCAACTCTGGGAAGGCGCAATCTATCACCCCGATGCTCCCCGTGACCCGTCACCGCGCATTAAGCTTTCCAGCCTATTAAACAAGATTGATACAGTGCGCTGGATGGACCGGGGGAATGTGTTTATAACACGCTGGGGGGAGGGCCGGGGGGGGGGGGGGCTGGGGCAGAGAAGGGTCTCAAGGAGAGGCAGCTCCCAATTCAGCTGCTCACTGAGGTTCAGACGGTGGAGGGAGGGGCCAGGGGCCATCCAAGGGGAGCCCATCCTGTTCCAGGTGCCCCCAGAGCCCTTGGGGGTCACCAGCCGTGTAGGGCTGTCCGTAGCGCCCACCAGTCCCATGGCATCTGGGAGCCTCGCAAGAGGATGCCACGGGGTACGACCTGGCGGACAGGCAGCCCCTCCCCAAAAGAGCCACGTTTACGGCAGAGATCGGCCTAACTTTTGCCAACCCCGAAACCTTGTAGAAAAGAGGCCAAGCATCGACAATTCTGTTGTCATTTTGGGGGGGGGGGGTGAGAGGTCTCCCATTTAACCAATGCTGGCTAGGAAGAGCTCTTATTTCTAGGGTTAAGAGAGGCAAAGACACCCTCCCTGACCCCCCCCCCTGCCCTCCCCTCCCCTGCCCATGAGAAGCTTTTGTTTTGGCTCCGTACAGCTGGACTTTAAACCCAGAGGGGGGGAGAGCCACGTTCTCGCATCCCAGGGCCGGAGGGGGGGGGATGGGGGGCGAAAGGCACTTGGGCAGAACCAGCGGACCGCAAGTGCCAGTCTTGGCCAGGATGCAAAAACCATTTTCCAAAAAAGTGATGCCAAAGTGGGGGGTGGGTGACTTTTTCCTGCAGTTGCCAAGAATTGGGGGGGGGGGGCCTGGCTTTTTTGGGAGAGGACATATAATGGGATCCATTGGCAGTCAAATGAAAGAGTACCTGGAGATGAATGGGGAAGCCCTGCTCCCTTGGCCAAATTCCAGAGCCTGGCCAGCCGGTCAGTCGGGTAAGCAAGTGACCCAGCGCCCTCGGGCCAAAAGATCAGACCTTCTTCATCAATTCACCAGGATTTTTAAACAAGACTAATGAGGCCTTTTAGGATCCCCTGACTATTCTGCCCCCTTTAAATCTTCCTCTGAGATCGAAGGACTCCTCCCTCCCCTTGGCTCAGCAGCCCCCCTCCTGACACTCCTTTTAACCCCCCCCCCTCTTCCAAGGTCGGGGGGGGGGCAGAGAAGAGCCAAGGGCCACAGTCACAGCTCCCGTCTCCTGGACGATTGAGAGCAGGGAGGGGGGCAGAGGGAGGGGTGTTTTCTGGGGAAGATGCTCCCCAGGGGGGTCTCGGAAGAGGGAGGCCGCTCAGCCACCGGTTTTTCTGGGACTCTCACTTATGACATTGAAATCCAGCCTTCCCGCTAATTACAGGGCTCAAAATGGCTCACGCTAAAGAACGGATAAAATAATGACGTTGTAATTAAAGCACGTAGAAAAAGACTCTCGCTCGCTGCAGCCGGTTCTGACAGTAAGTCAGCTTAGCAGCCAGGAGCTTTTGCCTGAACAAAAGGGGCGGGCAGAGAGGGCCCCTTCCTGGGGGGGAGGGGGGTCCCCAGAGAAGGGGGAGGGAGCCACACACCTTGGGTGACAATCAGGGGATAAAAGAGGGGCTGCCCCAGAGGATCTTTCCATCCCAGCAGGTGTGCAGGTAAGGAGGGGGGCTGTCCTACAGGGTGTAAGCAGGAGCCTCTGGCGAGCCCAGAAACTCAAGTCCAACTCACTACAGAATAGAATAGAATATAGAATAATATAGAATAGAATAGAATAATTTTATTGGCCAAGCGTGATTGGACACCCAAGGAATTTGTCTCTGGTGCAGATGCTCTCAACGTACATAAAAGAAAAAGAGACATTTGTCGAGAATCAGGTGGTACAACACTTAATGATTGTCATAGGGGTCAAATAAGCAATCAGGAAGCAATCAAAACTAATAACAATCTTTGGATACAAACAAGAAGTTATAGTCAAACAGTCCTAAGTGGAAGGAAAGGGATGATAGGAATGATGAGAAAAAAGTAGTAGAAATAGAACTGCAGACTTAGTAAAAGGTTTGACAGTGTTGAGGGAATTATTTGTTTAGCAGAGTGACGGCATTCGGGGGGAAAACTGTTCTCGTGTCTAGTTGTCTTGGTGGAGTGCTCTATAGTGTTGTTTTGAGGGCAGGAGTTGAAATAGTTTGTGTCCAGGACGCGAGGGGTCAGTAATTATTTTCACCGCCCTCTTTTTGACTCGTGCAGTCTACAGGTCCTGCAGTCCTGATTCTCCTCTGAAGTCTGTGTCGGTCTTGTTGGGTTGCAGAACCAAACCAGACAGTGATTGAGGTGCAGATGACAGATCAGGATCATGCCCAACCTTGGAAACTTTAAGACCTGTGAACCTGAACTCCCAGAATTCCACGGACAGCCCTGCTCACCCAGGGAATTCTGGGAGTTGAAACCCACAAGTCTTGAATTAGCCAGGGTGGCAAACGTCTGCTCTGCAGTATCTTTAAACAGGTTTCGTGATGGGAGGGTGGGGAGTGGGAGGTAGCCAAGATTCCTGGCCCAGGGTTGATGTTCACCAGGTGAGAGATCCTCCATTGGATTCGCTCACCTGCCCCGACAGGTAGGTATAACCGCAGGTGAGCTGGACAAGCAAGCCAGCCAAAACGTCCCTGTCATTCCTTGAGCACGGAGCACGGATACAACAAGACTCCACAACAGCTAAGGGGGCAGAGAAGCCCTGGGGCAGAAACAGCCGGTTGGGGGGGTCGAAGTGGGAGACCCCTCCGAAGCCCCCTGAGCTGTGGCCTCAGACCTCTGCCCAGGGGATTCCGGGAACGGCCAGCGCCTCCCCCAGCCTTGCCCAGAAAGAGCCCCCATCCTGAGGGAAAGAACACAAAGGGGGGGGTGTCATTAAAAACGGGGAGCCCCCCCCCACTCTCCCAGCATTGAAGTATTTATAGACAGCACTGCAGATGGCGAAGACAAGGGGATGGCGTGGAACAGAGCCCCCTGTGCAGCGTGAGAGGCTGAATCCTGGCTGTAAGTAATCGGAATAACCAAGATGCTGGAGTTAACCCCCCCTCGCCCCCCCCCACTTCCTCACCTCCTGCTTCTCTTTTGCAGATCAATTACACCCCAGGCAAAAGCCCCTCCCCACCCCCTTTCCCTGGGGGGGGAGGCACCTTCCTGGGAACCTTCTGAAGATGATTAAATAATCCAGCGAGGCAGCAACAGGACAGACAGACGGACGGACGGAGGTCTGGAGGGTTTGGCAGTGGCCAGTGGAGTGGGGAAGCTTGCCTGGTGGAGGCAACGGGGGCTTCCTTGGGCTTTTTCCCTGAAAGCCTTTCACTTCTCAAGCAAAAAAAGCTTCTGCAAACTGAAGCAGCTTCTTGGGTGAGAAGTGAAACATTTTCCAAGAGTGAAAACCAAGGAAGAAGACCACCTGCCTTTGGGACAAGCCTGACCTGGAGGACGGAGGCTCCAGCGGTTCCCAAACCTTCCTCTGGGATTAATAATAATAACAGCAACAACAACAGAGTTGGCAGGGACCTTGGAGGTCTTCTAGTCCAACCCCCTGTTTGGGCAGGAGACTCTACACGACTTCAGACAGATGGTTAATCCAACATCTGCTTAAAAACCTCCAGTGTTGGGGCATTCACAACTTCTGGAGGCAACTTCTGTTCCATGGATCAATCATTCTGACTGTCAGGAAATTTCTCCTTAGTTCTAAGTTGCTTCTCTCCTTGTTTAGTGCCCACCCATTGCTTCTTGTTCTATCTTCAGGTGCTTTGGAGAATAGTTTGACTCCCTCTTCTTTGTGGCAACCCCTGAGATATTGGAACACTGCTATCCTGTCGCCCCTGGTCCTTCTTTTCATTAAACCAGCCATGTCCAGTTCCAGATTGGGCCTCTCCTACCCAGTATGGAACATCCCCAATTCCAGTTCAGGCCTCTCGCACTGCTGGGTAAGTGACAGGCAACATTTGCAGGAGAACGTCATGAAGCAATAATTTTAAAGAACAGAAATAGTATTAATCAAATTTACAGCTGGGAGAGAGGGTGTAAACAAACAAGGAGAAATGCACGCGAGGGTTTTAATGAGCCCGGCTTCTATTTATAAGCGCCACTGAGGAGGCAGGAGGAGCTGTTCCCCTCCCGCTCAGGTGCGAACGCCCACAAAGGGAAACAAATGCCCACCGCAGCGGGGGGAACACCTGCTCCTCTCCCGAGGCTGGGCAGGCGCCAGAGAAAGCCGCTGCCAATCCTCAGCGAGGGCGCCACGCCGAGCCATCTGCTGGACTCCTGTGCCGCGGCTGGCATCTAAGGGAAGGGGCTGCCCAAGGGATCCTGGCAAGTCCCGTCAGGCCTTGACGACAAAGTCAGCTGGAGTGAGGTGCCCAGGGTGCCCAGGTCCAAGGGCAATGAAGGGGCCCACCTGAGCCTTCTCTCCTGGGCCCGCCAGCCCCACGGGGAGAAGACCAGGCAGCCCTGGGGAAGACGGGGCCTCTTCTCCGGAGCCCCACTGACTGCCAGAGATTCACTGGGTTGCGCTGGCTCCTGATTGGTCCCTGGGCGCAATTCCAGGTCTGGGTCATTACCTTTAAAGCCCTACATCAGTGACGTCGAACCATGTGCGAGTGCCCACACACATAATTCAATGCCCCCGGACGGCAAAAAATGTCCTCCCATGTCCCCGGAAGCCTGAAACAGCCCATTTCCTAAACTCTGGTGGGCCCGGTAGGCCTGTTTTTCGCCCTCCCCAAGCTCCAGAGGCAAGAATGGCTTCCTCCATCCCCCTGGAGACCCTCTGGAAGCCAAAAATGCCCTCCCAGAGCCTCTGGGTGAGCCCAAATTCAGCTGGCTGGCATGCACGTTGGAGCTGAGCTAGGGCAAGGACTCACGTGCCAGCAGATACGGCTCTGCCTGCCACCTGTGGTACCCGTGCCATAGATTCGCCATCACTGCCGTACATGGCTTAGGGCCAGGCTATCTTCGAGGCCGCCTTCTACCACATAGCTCCCAGCGACCAATAAGGGTCCACAGTGCTGGTTTTCTCTGGGTCCTGTCAGCTAAACAGTGTTGGCTGGCGGACCGCAAGAGAGGGCCTTCTCTGTGGCCGCTCCAGCTAGTTCCAAAGCCAGTTGTTGCCACAGTTATACTCATTTTTGCTTGACTGTGCCGGGCAGCGCGATCCGTTTGTTTTTACATGATTTTTTCCTGACTTTTAAACATTTTAATAGTTTGGTCCCCCCCCCCCCCCGATTTATTCTGTTTGTTTCATGATTTCCTTGATAATTCCCTGTTTTCCAGGTTTGCTGGGCACCCTGTTTTAATTGTTGGTTTTAAAATTGTTTTAAGGCGTCTTAATATTACATGGTGTGTTTTGTTTTTAGGTTGGGAGCCACCCAGTGTCCTCTGGGAGCTGGGCGGCATATAAATCCGAATAAATCAAATCAATGACATTCTTTCCATTTCCCTGGTCTGATTCTCTCCAGGGAGGGAGGCCGAATGCCGCAACCTTTTTAGGGGCATTGGCAGCGCTGCTGGTTCTCCTGATGTGTTTTTAAAGTTCCTCTGCAGCTCCTGAGCACGGCAGGGAGTGCCGGACCCTCGGTGGGTCCAGCAAAAGCCCCTTTTGAAGCAGCACTGAGCAGCTCCCGAAAGCACCGGGGCCCAAAGGCTGTGGGGCAGAGTCTGGTTGCTCTCTCACGAGAGCGATGCTGGCAGCCCTTCACGCTGTGCTGCGCTTGGAAAGAAAGGCGCCTTTTAAAGCCCCTGTCAAACAAGTTAAATAACTCGACTTCCTTAATGACACATTAATCAAAGCGCATTGATTCCCGAATCAGATTCTGTTGCCAAAGGAGCCTTTGATCTTCCCAGCCCTGGCGCAGGCATTAGGGGAGTTTTATTCTGACAGATACAATATAGCAATCAATAAAATCTTATTATATGGAGCTGATATACATGGATTTGCTCGGAGGATTTATGCTCCGCTTTCAGAGCCAGGACTATTTCATGCCTCTGCTTCAACCTGTAATTGAAAATAAATCTCTCCAAACACTCCCGGGTTCCACTCCCTGGACGGGTTAGCAGCGTGAATGGCCTCGGACTTCCCACGGGGGGGGGGGGGAATTGCAGCGGGAAATTCTTTGCTCAGCAGGTGTTGTGGTCAGCTCTGGCCCAGCTCCTGCCCCAAGGACTGTGGATGTGGGGGAGACATCCACATGCTGCAGGCCTGTTTTGCCCCTGGTGGAATCTGCTGATGAAGGCTCCTCTGACCAAGAAGACATGAGTGACAGGGAGGAGGAGAGTGGGGCAGACAGCTCAGAAGGAGATCAATTATCTAGCTCCTCCTTGGATTCAGAACAAGAGTTAATGATACAGCCACGCATGCGGAGAGCGATGCATAGGCAACAACAACTGAGAGATTATTATCAAAGAAAATGAGGCCACCTGTGGTTGGGTGGGGCTGTGGTCATTAGTGAGGCTGCTATAAAGAGCAGCCTGTGGGTTTGGCCATTGTGGAGGATTATCTGATCCTTGTGTTTTGTGACTTCGTTACTGACTTTGACCTTTTGTGTGCTGATTTTTCCCTGCTTTGAAACTAAACCAGGGCAAAGTGTGTTTCACTTTGTGAAGGAAGAAGGACTGTGAATTGCCTCACAGCTGCAAGCTAAGTAGCACAGAACTGATAAGGGACTTGTACAAATTACCAGTTTGTTTGGAGACCAGTGCTCTTTGCTATACCAAAAGAGGGCTTGGTTTAAGTGAACTTTCATTATAAAGAACATTGTTTTGGATTTTCAAACGTGTGTGTGTCTGAAATTTGTACCTGTGAATTTTTGGGGAGGATTCTACCAGAGAATAGTCCTTATTACACCCCCACTCTGAATCTCGAAAGGACACAAAAGCCACAAATGAGGATCCCTCCAAAGAGGGACAGTGGGCGGATGTTGGTTTTTCGCACGGTTTCTTAGCAGCCTGCTATGTAGGCAACATATCAAGGGAACTAGCCACAAATAGCCCTACACGGCATGGGGCCAGATTACTTATGGGTCCGCCTTCTGCCACATGAGTACCAGCGACCGGTCAGGTCCCACAGAGTCGGTCTTCTCCAAGTCCCGTCAACAAGACTTATGTCGTTTGGTGGGGCCTAGGGGAAGAGCCTTCCCTGTGGGGGCCCCGGCCCTCTGGAATCAGCTGCCCCCAGAGATTCGTACTGCCCCCACCCTCCTCGCCTTCCACAAGAGTCTCAAGACTCATTTATGTCACCAGGCTTGGGATGGTTAGACTCTAGCCCCCCTGGCCGACGAATGTTATATAGTACGGTCAATGTCCGAATTGGTACGATTGATTTTTAACATAATTGGGGATTTTAGATCAATTTATCAAGTTTTAATTAGCTGGATTTAGCCATTGTATTTCATTGTTTCCTTCTATGTGTTGTAAGCTGCCCCGAGTCCTCGGAGAGGGGAGGCATATAAATCCTATTAATACATAATAATAAATAAATAAAAGTGGTTGTTTGCAACTTGGCTGACTTGCCTGAGTAACCCGAAACAATCTGTCCCGCCTGCCTGGGGATGATTCAAGCTGGTGGAACACCAGATCGTGTTGACGCCCTTATTTTACTATAACTTAAGATTGGTCTAAGAGGACGGTGTGCGGGATGCTCGGCTGTTGCTGATAGGGCTCCATTTCTCCCCTTGGACACTCTCCCCGTAGAAAAGGAGTTCCGCCTGACCTCTGTGGGTCCAGGGATGCCATGACCCTCCCCCCTTCCTTCATTCGACTGCTGGGACACGGGGAGGAGGGGCAGGTCCTGCGGTTGTTTCCTCCAGCCGCAGCAGAGCTCCATCAACACAGGCTCCGGTCATCTGCATTCTCCAGGAATACCGGGAGGGCAATGAACTCATTCCGATGCAGCCTTAGAAACTTACTTAGTAGCATCATTTGGCTGCTGCTCATAAAAATACATTCAGGAGAAGGAATTTCCCTGAGACACCTGACTACACACGGCCAGCACACAATTCTCTAGAGCAGTGTTTTTCAACCAGTGTGCCGTGGCACACTAGTGTGCCGCAAGACATGGTCAGGTGTGCCGCGAAGCTCAGAGAGAGAAAGAAAACAAGAGAAAGAGAGAGAGAAAGAAAGAGAAAGAGAAAGAAAACAAGAGAGAAAGAAAGCAAGAGAGAGAAAGAAAGCAAGAGAGAAAGAGAACAAGAGAGAAAGAAAGCAAGAGAGAGAGCAAGAGAGAGAAAGCAAGCAAGCAAGAGAGAGAGAGAGGGAGGGAAGGTGGGAGAGAGAAAGACATAGAGGGAAGTAGGGAGGGAGAGAGAAAGAGAGCAAAAAAGAGGAAAGAAGGAAGAGAGAGAGAGGGATGGAGAGAGAGAGAAAAAAAAGAGGGAGAGAAAGAGGGAGAGAGAAATACTGTAGAGCGAAAGGGAGGAAGAGAGAATTTTTTTGTCCAAACTTTTTTTAGTGCCCCCCCCTCAATGTGCCCCATGGTTTTGTAAATGTAAAAAATGTGCCGCGGCTCAAAAAAGGTTGAAAATCACTGCTCTAGAGAACCTCGCTTGAGGATTTATTTTTTTTGAGAAACAAAAGGCTGCTTGGTATATATAGTCAGGACTGAGCCAAGGAGCAGCCTTACTCCGTTGGTAGAGCTCCCAGGGGCCACTAGATGGCAGGGTCGAGTCAGAATTTTCTCTCTTTCCTTCCTTGCCCTCTAGAGGTTGTGTTGGGGATTGCAATCTAGATCCGTGTAGAGTGGAAGCTGGCAAAGTGGGACTTGGAGATTCCCAGGTCAGGCAGACTTGGATGCTGAAGGCTGAAAAGAGAAATGTCCAAATATCCACAGACGAGCGGGAGGAGGAGGCTGGTCTATCAATCTAATTTTGATTGTATCTTCCAGTCCATCTTCCTTCTTTGCAATAAGCAGCATATCTGGCTAGGTTGAGTCTGTGAAGCTTCTGTGGTCATTGAGCGCGGGCTGAGTTTCTGGACAGCAGAGGTCAAGTGCCCTGCTTCATGAGACCAGACAATCCCGGCATCCCAGCATTTGGTAGAAAACGGCCTTGTCTCGGGTGGGGATGAGAAGCGGGGAGGGTCCATGCGCAGAGGAGGCCAAAGTGGGTAGCCTGAGATCTGTATTCCCCTCTGAGGTCAAGTGGCATCACTTGACTGTTTGCCTAATCTTTTCAGAGGATCTAAACCACCACCACCACGCCCCCCCCTCCCGAGGAAGAAAACTGTTGGGCCGGCGGAGGGGTTGATAATGAGGAGATTGAAGGAGAGCAATCAAAACGCCCTTCCGTGGAATCTGGACCCGCCTTCCATTTCACACCCACAAACACACACACACACGCCACACCCCAGTCTGGAAGAGGGATCCTTTGGCGCCCCCTCCTCCACCCGGCGTCTAGCTCAGAAGCGAGCTGAGGCCAGCGAAAGGGTTAAGTTTAATTTATCCTGATTTCCATTTAATACCCTTCCCTCCCGTAGGAGCCAGCAGCTGTGAGCTGATTGTAGTTCCTCATTATGCAGCCTGTATCGCTAATGGCCTGTGACAAAGGCAAGGCATCTCCCAGGCCTCACCCCCGAGAGCCAATTAAACACATAGACCCCTTTCCTGTTTGCCGCACATTACAATGAAATTAAACTGAATTTCAAAATCATTTTCTCCTGAAGACATCTCTTTACAATAATTAATGCGTGCTATTCCTTCTTTGCCTCTGAAATATTTATCAGGAGGATCAACTCTGAAAAATACATTTAAAAACAAAAACCCAGGAAAAAAATAATCCAGCTTGCCTTTGCAATCTGAGCCGGCCGCTACCCTCCCTTGCGCCAGGGCAAAACCTGTCCAGCTGCAGCTACGTTTAAGTGATTAGCACCGCTCGTGGTAAGACCCAAAGGAGCAAATAGGAGTGAAAAGTCAGCAGAGAATCAAGGGCCGGACAGCTCAAGCAAGGCGGAGGCCAAACGGCCCATTGACGGGTTCAGAACATGCACAGGCCTCGCCCCAACCTCAGCCGTCTCTGACCAGCGTCCTCCTCCGCCTGGGGCAGTGTTTCTCAACCTGGGCCGCCTGAAGATGTGTGGACTTCAACTCCCAGATCGTCAAAGCGCCCAGGTTGAGAAAGGCTGCCCATCAGCCGGTTAGTGCAGAGGCGGCAAATTCGAACCCGGGACATCAGCCACTGTTGCGTGAGCTCCTTGGGCCAACTGGGGCCATTCAGGCCGAGGCTGCACGGAGAGCAATCCCCTCCCCCCCTGCACGGCTGACGGGCAGGAAGGGAATTCATGAGGCCCCTAAGCGCCTCTCGCCTCCCCCAAGATTAATGACGCCCAGGCTGAACAAAGGGAGGACACGGGGGTCCCTCGTTAATCCAAACGAAGAGGGAGGCCAAGAGGAAGTGGGGTCAACAGGCTTAAACAGCCAAGCGGGATTCTAACAGCCGCCGTGTGCCAAAGCCCCCCCCCCCTGCTGCCCTCTTTTTTTCCTGTGGGGCAGAAGATACAAGAGCAGTTGGTGGGAGGACTTTCCTCCAGAAGCTGTGGGTGCTCCAAGATTGGGGGTGCTTAAGAAGAAGCTGGACAGGCCTTTGTCTGAAATAGTACAGGGGTTTGGACTAGAAGACCTCCAAGGTCCCTTCAGTTCTTCTGCAGCAAGGCCTGCTCTGCTTTCCCACCGTGGCCCCTGGGAAGCTGAGCCTGGTTGCCCTCAAAGCCCAGCAGCAGGGACCAAGGGACACATTCTCACGGTCCTAACTGGTAGCTTGGAGGCCTTGGTGGGTGGTGGGCTCTGAATGACCCACACACACACAGCCCCAGCTGTGCAAGAGGTGTGCGTGCACACCCTGCTCACACAAGTGGAGTTTAGCACGTGCACTTTTGCCCATCACTCAAACAGTCCATGGCCTGGTGCTTGGGGACCCCTGAGCGAAGTCCCCACTGTTGAATTATGGAAGGAACCTTCATGGTTTCCTGGGGTGGAGTGAAGCACCTTCTCTGTCTCTGAACATTAAGAACCTAAGAGGAGCCCTGCTGAATGGGGCCACAGCCCCTCGAGTCCAGCCTTCTGTGTCCCACAGTGTCCCACCATTTGTCCATGGGGCTCTTGAGCAGAAAGAGAAAGCAAAACTCTCCCTTTCCCTTGACCCCCAACAAATGGGACCCAAGGGAATCCTGCTTGCCTCAAGCAACATGGACATCCGTTTCAATAACCACCTATGATACACTTGGCATCCATGAATCTGTCTAATCCTGCCTTGAAGCTACCAAGATTGACAGCTGTCATGACCTCTTCTGGAAGTGAATTCCATAAACCAAGGACCCTCTGGGGAAAGAAATATTTCCCTTTATTTGTCCTCGCTTTCTTACCTGTCAGCGTTGGGGAGGGCCCCCTTGTCCTAGTATTGTGTGATAGAGAAAATAACTTTTCTCTATCCACCTTTTCTATCCCATGCGTTATTTTATACACTTTGATCAAGTCACCCCTTAAACGCCGTCTTTCAAGGCTGAAGAGACCGAGGCGTTGCAACCTGGTTTCATAAGGGAGGGGCTCCTTGATTCCTGCCCTGAACTGCACTCAATTCAGGCTCCTTGGGCGACTGACCGGCCCCCCGTGTGATGAGAAAGGTGCCAGGACCGGGGCATGAGTAGCTGCACCCAAGAGGCCTCCCATTCTATGGACTCAACTGTTTGCGTGCACCGCCTGCCGCCCGATGGCTGGAACCAGAATAAATGAGGCACTCAGTGGGGCCCCTGCCTTAAGTGGACAATGACTAGGAATCAGACTGTTGTGACAGAATCACCGAAACACTAAATTGGTTTAAAGGGGTCAAGTGTTATTTACATACTAGGAACAGCAGCCACACAACCGTCGATCAGAATTGCAAGGAGCAGCTCCCAGGTTGTGGCCAACAGCAAATCCAGCCTTGAGCCACAAACCAACATGTGGGGCTGTTTCTTCTTCTTCTTTGGCCCTATTGCCCCAAGCAGCCCTATAAACACATGGGGTCAGTCCAATAGCAACGTCTAATGGAATAAGGGGATTTCCATCACCTTTTATGTGATGGAATGAATGTTCTTTCTGCACCAACTCAGGAAGCTGAAACTGCCCAAGGAGCTGCTGACCCAGTTCTACAGAGGAATCACTGAGTCTGTCATCTGCACCTCCATAACTGTCTGGTTCGGTTCTGCAACCCAACAAGACCGACACAGACTTCAGAGGAGAATCAGAACTGCAGAAGAAACAATTGCTGCCAACTTACCTTCCATTCAGGACCTGTAGACTGCACGAGTCAAAAAGAGGGCGGTGAAAATATTGACTGACCCCTTGCATCCTGGACATAAACTATTTCAACTCCCACACCGAAAACATCGCTACAGAGCACTGCACACCAAGACAACTAGACACAAGAACAGTTTTTCCCCCAAATGCCATCAATCTGCTAAACAAATAATTCCCTCAACACTGTCAAACTATTTATTAAGTCTGCACTACTATTACTACTAATTTTTTTATCATTCCCATCACCTATTTCCTCCCACTTATGACTGTATGACTGTCACTTGTTGCTTGTATCCTTAAGATTTTTATTACTATTGTTTCCCGACTGCTTATTTGACCCCCATGACAATCATTAAGTGTGGTACCTCATGATTCTTGACAAATGTCTCTTTTTCTTGTATGTCCACTGAGAGCATCTGCACCAAAGACAAATTCCTTGTGTGTCCAATCACCCTTGGCCAAGAAAGAATTCTCTTCTCTTCGTGTATCTCAACCGTGACCCCCGGAGGATGTGTGGGCTTCACCTCCCACAAGCTACCAGGAGAATTCTGGGAGAGGAAGCCCAGGCACCTTCAAGCTGGCGAGATTCACACACACGGTGTTTAACTAGACCCAGAGCCTGAGATTCTGACCTGTCTTGAACCAGCCATCGGGAGTAAAGGCGTCCTGGGTCTCAGCAGGCCTGTTCCAATATTCCCGAAACACTGTGGGTCCTTTCACAAACAGCTCCCCTTCTTTGGCATCGAAGCCTGGAGTCACCTGTGGAGACAGAAGAGTCACCTACCCAACCGGCTCCGGGGGTCTTCAAAGCCCATCCCCCAATTAATGGCACCAGACACATGGCAGCCCTGAAGAAGCCCCTTGCCTGCCAAGAAAGAGCTGCGTTTTGTGACCGGGTCTGGAAGAATCGGGAGATAGAACAAAGGGGAAAAGGACCCCCTGTCTGTCCACAGAGAGAGACCCCGGGCAGATCTGGACTCCTCTGGACCGGTTCTCAGCATGACAGCGAGGCTCAGGCTCCGGTTTTGCCCCTCAGAGCTTCTTCCCAACTGTCGTCCATCAAGGGAGGAGGTGAGCAAAGCAACTTGGCTCTTCCCCGTCTCCTGCTGGAAGTCAGGGCCAAGGGCGCTAACAGCCTGAGGAGGTGCAACCAGGTAGGTGGGAGAGGGTCCTCCTTCCATCCCGCATCCATGGAAAAGTTGGATGGGCTTCAAATACATTATTGGGGTGGGGGGCTGGCACACGCTCCGTGCTTCCCCTTCTATCTAGATCAGTGCTTCCCAACCTTGGCAACTTAAAGAGATTTGGACTTCAACATTCGCTGGCTAGGGAATTCTGGGAGTTGAAGTCCAGATCTCTTCAAGATGCCAAGGTTGGGAAGCACTGATCTAGAGAACAGCTCCCTGTCAGCAGGCATGCGATCCCTCCCCTCCCCCCATTTGTAAGGGTTCACAGCCTCCTATTGGCTGGGTTGCAGTCAGTAAAAGACACATGTTTAAATATGAGCCAGCTGTGTGCAGCAGCGGCCAAATAAGCCAACACAATTCTAGGCTGCATCAACAGAGGGACAGAATGAAGTTCACGCAAAATGTTAATATCACTTCATAAGGCCTTGGTGAGGCCACACTTGGAATGCGGCATCCAGTTTTGGTCACCACGATGCAAAAAGGATGTTGAGACTCTAGAAAGAGGGCAGAGAAGGGCAACAAAGACAATTAGGGGACTGGAGGCTAAAACATATAAAGAATGGTTGCAGGAACTGGACATGGCTGGTTTAATGAAAAAAAGGACCAGGGGAGACATGATAGCAGCCTTCCAATATCTCAGGGGTTGCCACAAAGAAAGAGTCAGGCTATTTTCCAAAGCACCTGAGGGTGGAACAAGAAGCAATGGGTGGAAACTAAACAAGGAGAGAAGTAACTTAGAACTAAGGAGAAATGTCCCGACAGTCAGAACAGTTAACCAGTGGAACAGAAGTTGCCTCCAGAACTTGTGAATGCCCCAACACTGGAAGTTTTTAAGAAGATGTGGGATAACCATCTGTCTGAAGTAGAGGTCCCTTCCAACTCTGTTGTTGTTGTTGTTGTTGTTGTTGTTATTATTATTATTATTATTATTAAGAGAGAGATAAAGGGGATATCATTGGAGGAGGGCTTCGTTCTCTTGTAGCTGTGCTCCCTTGGATACTTCGCTTGCCCAGGGAGGTGGGGGGGGGAGAAAGGGCAGAGGGGAGTACAGGAAGCCTTTGTGGGCGATTGTTCACCTAGGGGAAAACACAACAGACCCCACAGGGCAGCCTCCTTAAGCCTGAAGCCGGCTTTCCCCCCCTCCAACGAAGGGCTGGCTCTGCAGCCGGCTCCGTGCTCTTCTCTCCTTCCAAATCTCCAAGGCCCCTTTCGTTGATGCACCGGATCTAACTTACAAGCAGCTGCTGGGAGCATCAGACGGCTAATTGCACAGACACCCTGTTCTCCAAATGCCACATTTTACTGCACATTTTAGCTGCTTTAATGCGTTCGAGCAACTTTAACACCGAGGCGCGGCTTGTGCCCTGGAAGGCCGGCCCTGGGTAGCTTTCCGGTGCAAAACAGATCCAGCAAATGGAGCTGGCTAGGCCGGCCGGTGCGCCAGATAAGATGGCATTCGCCACGCGTGGAAATAAAGGGAAAGGAAATGCAACCGATTATAAAATGGGTCTTTCAATGCTTCATTTTTTCTCCACCTCTCTATTAGCAGGCGGTCTCGGTAGGGGGGGCTACCGAGGGAGGGGAGAGCCAGTCCCTCCTGACACCCCCTCCCCTCCCAAGGGGACCCAAAGGCTCCGGGTTCTTTTGCTTGCGGGGAATTTCTAAGGATCCCCAAGGGTCACAGAGGACTCAGGTTCAGCCCGTGGGGAAGGGCGACGTCCTCAGCCAAGAGGCACATCAATCAGAAATTTATTCAATAAATGTGTATGGCCACCCATCTCACAAAGGGGCCTCTGGGTGTTTTAACGATTAGGAACAGATTGGAAACAGGAAAAAAACACCCCAATTTCCCCCCCAACATCAATACCTAGCAGAGCTGTCAGAAAAACCTCCAGGATGAGGCTGAGAAAGACCCAGAAGGTTCATAGAGACATAGAAGACTGACGGCAGAAAAAGACCTCATGGTCCATCTACTCTGCCCTTATACTATTTCCTGTATTTTATCTTAGGATGGATCTGTGTTTATCCCAGATTCAGTCACTGTAGATGGACCAACCACGTCTGCTGGAAGTTTGTTCCAAGCATCTTCCTCCTCCTCCTCCCAATTTAAGGGGGAGTTTATCAAGGGCAGCAGCGAGTGTCTGACTCCATTGTGGGGGAGTTAGCAAAGCCCCCCCCCCTGCCCAAAATCCAGAGGGGCCGTTGCCCCCCTCCAAAGATGGCCCTGTGCTTCAGGGGAGAGTTAAGCCTGGACGGTTTTTGTGGCCGCCACCCGCAGGCTCTGCCCAAGGAAGGCCAAAGTGAGAACGTTAATCTGGCCGGAGGGAGCTCGTCGTAAACACCGCAGCTGTTTCCCTCCACCATCACCAGTAGCGGCAGCAGGCGGAGAGAGCCATAAAATTTAATTTTTCAAGAGGCTCTTTCCACAAAAGGCTTTTTCCTCCTCCTCCTCCTCCACCACCATCCCTGCCGCTGGTTAAAAATGCAAAGGGTTTGCGCGGCTGGTTTATATTTGCAATTAAATAATTACCTGAATCAAGATACTTAAGGAATAGGAGGAAGTTTCCTCTTGGCAGAGAAGAAGGGGGG
The DNA here is from genome assembly GCF_031021105.1 of Erythrolamprus reginae. Lineage (NCBI taxonomy): Eukaryota > Metazoa > Chordata > Lepidosauria > Squamata > Dipsadidae > Erythrolamprus > Erythrolamprus reginae. The sequence goes on from NC_091958.1 coordinate 875,298, forward strand.
GGTGTTAACGGGGGGGGGAGCCCCCTCACTTCTGCTCCGTCTATCTGCATAAATGAATCATTTTATTAATCCATCTGCTGAACAAAAATCAGAAATCTGAATAAACAATTTTTAATCAGAGGGAGGGGGAAACCCACCCAGTGGGGAGCGCTTAATTGGTGGCCCCCTCCTGGCTTACACGGCCAGATGACACAGGCCACACCGCATGCTCCTCCGAGACCCTCTCCACATCCACCAGCAAATCCCCCCCCCCCTCAATTCCTACTCTCAGCTCTGAGACTGAGCAGTAAAAAGAGAGTCAGGCCTCACCTCCATAGTGAGTTTTCTCTCTGCACCCCAAATGTCCAGAGGCTGTTTTTCTGAGATGCTCATAAACATGGAGACAGGGGTCAAGGCAAAGCATTCACCACACCATATGCAGCCACGGTCACTAACATGGGGGGAAGGGGGATCAAAGGTCAGCGTTTTGGAGAAGGCAGCCAGTCAGTGGTCAAGTGGAGAGAAATCCCACCTGCCAGGAGGAATTGGGGAGGATTCTGGGAGAGCGGTTATTTATTCATTAATTAATTAATTAATTAATTAATTAATTAATTAATTAATTAATTCATTCATTCATTCATTCATTCATTCATTCGATTTTTATGCCGCCCTTCTCCTTAGACTCAGGGCGGCTTACAACATGTTAGCAATAGCACTTTTGAACAGAGCCAGCAATAGTGCCCCCACAATCCGGGTCCTCATTTTACCCACCTCGGAAGGATGGAAGGCTGAGTCAACCTTGAGCCGGTGGTGAGATTTGAACCGCTGACCTTCAGATCTACAAGTCAGCTTCAGTGGCCTGCAGTACAACACTCTACCTGCTGCGCCACCCCCGGTTATGCAGGGCATTCCTTCTTGTTCCTTCCACCCATTTTCCAAGGGTTTTTTATTTTAATGATCACATTTTGCTCAACCCACCGAGTTCCTTAAGCTGCTTCTGGGCTTGGATGCCTCAAGCTTCAACTCGGCAAACTTCTGCCACCCTGAGGTTTTGCAAACTTTAGCTCCTTCTACAGGGTGACAGCAATGGGAATTTGATAAAAACCATTTCTGGCCTTCTTGGACAGCTCTCCTGCCCGGGCCAGGTGACTTGGCCTGCCTTGACCACACAGGACAATCAGCTAGCTCTCCTCCATGGGCCAATCTAGGAAGTCCAGAAAGCCTTTCTGGTAAAGTTGTTCCCCAAAACAAAGCAGGTCCGTTTTCTCCCCTTTCCTTTCCTCGCCCAAAACACACTGTTCTTTTTGTCTAGGCCAGCAACGCTGGCTGGGGAATTCTGGGAGTTGAAGTCCGCACATCTTCCAACGGCCAAGGTTGAGAAACACTGGTCTCTGCCTGTCGCAGCCGTTTCTGCATGAGAGCAAAGAGCCGCTCGCTCACTCGCTCGTGCTGGCAAAGATGCACCAGCCAGGCATCAGGTAGCAATAAACTTTTAATTGCCGTCTATTGCTGGGAGTGAAGTGCTCAGCAGCACACTGCCCATCTCCTAGGCAACCTGGTCCCACAGACCCTCTTGTAATTAAAAATTCCCCCCTCGACTCCCTTCCAAGCCAGCGAGCGGCATTATCTCTGCTCCAAGCGGTGTGTCCTGCAGCAGGGCTGCAGAAGGCAACTGGGAAGCTGGGTCTGCCCCCCTCCCCATCCCTCCCCAATTAGAGAGGAGGCCGATTTGGGGCTCCTTGGGGAGACAACGAGGAGACGGAGCAGGAGGAGGGGCAAAAGTCGCCCCCAGCCCAGCCCTGGCTGTCATCCGCAAAAGCCACGTTTCGCATCTGGCTTTGCAATGCCGACTTTTCATAAAGGAGCCTGGGAATAATGCAATCAGCTCAGTCTTCATTTTGGAAAGCTTCGTATTTTGAAGTGAGAGGAGAAGCACGTAAGGGAAGGACGGCACAGCGGAAGGAAGGAAGCACAGCAGGTTTTAAAAACGGGGCTCAGTTTGCAAATCTCTGCCTATCTAAGTTTCCTATTTACATGCGTCATGGCTAAACCTTCGTTTTCTCAAAAGCACATGAGGAATCCCGAGATAAGTATGAGGAATATGCATTTCACAAGAAGAAGCCCCCTCAACCTTTACACGTGGGATGCTGGAGGGATAAACAACCATTCAGACATATTATACTGGAGACATACTGGATGGATTGAACCACTATCCAGTTACAAAGAGTGGACTGATTCCCCCAGGGCTTTCTTGAAGCAGAGGGCAGAACACTCGCCTTCAGCCTTCCTCCTTTCCTTCTCTCCCTCCCTCCTTCCTTTTCTTTCTCTCTCTTCCTCCCTCCCTCCAAGAGGAGATCTAATCAGATCTGGGTCTTTTTAGCATTTTCTTGATCAGACAAGAGCAGCAAATGTTGCCACCTGCAGTGACATTCCACACTTAAAATCAGTGAAGCTGTTTACAACCTCTGGCCAGGACGTCTGGATGCTCTACAATGTACCAACAAAGCCTCAGAGGAGAACCTCAAACAGAGGGCAAAAGGAGGTGGGCTACCTTCATGATTTATGAAACGACTGGATGGAAATTTATCTTGAGCCAGATCAACTCAAGTATGGTGTTGCTAGCTTGGGCTGGCAGTAGCAAGTTGTGAGGAGAGGGAGGAGGAGGAGGAGAGGAAGAATGAGAAGGAGGAGGAGAAGGAGGAGGAAGAAGAAGGGCAAAAGAAGGAGGAGGAGGAAGAGGAAGAAGAAGAGCAAAAGAAGGAGGAAGAGGAAGAAGATTAAGACAAAGAAGAAGGGCAAAAGAAGGAGGAGGAAGAAGAAGATGAAGATGAAGAAGATGAAGAAGAAGAAGAAGAAGAAGAAGAAAGAAAGAAGAAGGGTAAAGGAAGGAGGAGGAAGAGAAGAAGAGAAAAAAAAAGGAGGAGGAGGGAGAGGAGACCACCACGTCCTCCCTCTGCTGCCTTCTTTAAAAAGGAGCTCGCATGTAGCGGTTCCATCAACCCAGTGAGCAAAACCAGCTTTCATCAGAAGACAATATTTGTAACTGTGGAGTCCTGGACATTCTCCGAGCTGATTGTTTGCTTGCAAACGTTTCATTACCCAACCAGGTAACATCACTCGGGAACAATACTGAGGATGCTGCTGAATCGCCCGCCAGCAACCAACCAACCGGGACTCCCAGTTTTATCTCCTGAGACCGACCGCCTGCCATGGCCCAGGGTTTGTCCCTCCAAACCTGAGGGTCTTTTCCCTTCTCCTGGAGGGAGGCGTATTCAGAAGAAGCTGGAGCTCCCAAGCTGAGCAGGAGGGCAAGGAGTTTTCTTCAGCCCCATTTGAGAGAGGGGGGAGGAGGAGGAGGAGGAGGTCAGAAGGAAGCTGCTGCCCCATGCAATCCTTGGGGGAGGGGCAGATGTCCATGGGACGGAGGAGGAGCCCCTACTCTTCCCAGGAATTCTCCCCGGCTGCAGCCAGCAAAGCGAGACAGCTCCGGCACCACTGACCTCCCTTTGAGGAGGAAGAGTCCTGACATATATAATCTCTGGCAACATTAATTTAGGACACTTGCTCCTGGGCCGCCTGACTTCCCATCTTCCAGCTGCAGATTAATCGTAAATCTTGTAAATTGCACCGAGGCACTTTGGAAACAAAGGCCAAGGAGTTCAGAGCGCTTCCAATCATTAATTTTGGAGGCAGATTGTATTTTAACGGGGGTTGAGAGAGCATAATTTTTACTACAGAAACATAGAAGACTGACGGCAGAAAAAGACCCCATGGTCCATCTAGTCTGCCCTTATACTATTTCCTGTATTTTATCTCAGGATGGATCTAGGTTTATCCCAGGCATGTTTAAATTCAGTTCCTGTGGATTTACCAACCACGTCTGCTGGAATTTTTTATTATTATTATTATTATTATTATTATTATTATTATTATTATTATTATTATTATTATTATTATTAATTAGATTTGTAAGCCGCCCCTCTCCCCAGACTCGGAGAGCATCTACTACTCTTGATATATTTTTACTACTACGATATATTACATTTTTAGCCATATTTAGCCACATATTTAGCCATATTAATTGGATTTTTAGATATGTTGTTCTGATATGTTGTGAGCCACCCCGAGTCCTCGGAGAGGAGCGGCATGCAAATCCAATTAATAATAATAATAATAATAATAATAATAATAATAATAATTATTATTATTATTATTATTATTATTATTATTATTTTAAATATGTTTAGGTATGTATATGTTGTTTGCTTTTTTAAATATGATAGGGTTTTATGTGCTTTTTAATATTAGATTTGTTTCACTGGAATATTGTTTTTATTATTGTTGTGAGCCGCCCCAAGTCTTCGGAGAGGGGCGGCATACAAATCTAATAAATTGAATAGAATAATAATAATAATAATAATAATAATAATAATAATAATAATAATAATAATAATAATAATATTTGAAAGAAACTGTTGTCCTTTATATGAAACACACATCATGTGAAGTTAAGGGGGTCATCCAAAATCTCTTTTCCAGGTCCTCTGAGCAGGGCCTTCCCACCCAAAGTGAAAGGGGCCCAGCTGAGGCCTCTTTCTACGCCTCCTCTTTTAGGCAAGGCGTCAAAACGATTCTATTCTTTCACCCTGCCGGCTGGCAAAAATACCGTAATCTCTATTGCTGCTTTAATCTTCTCTTATTTCTGCTGGCTGAATCATCTTTGATTATTGGCTTTCAGTCAAGTGTGGACTTTATTATTATTATTATTATGAATAATTTTCTTCCAGGACGTAGGCTGCCTTGAAGACCTGCAAACTGAAAAGCTCCCTTTCAAGCGTTAACGATTTATGTAATAAAGATTAAGGCCATTTTGCCCCCAGCAAGGTCAGCCTGGCGGAGAGCGAGGAAGGAGGAGTGAATGCTGCCTCCAAGCTAAGGGGGCCCAGACCCTTCTGACCACTCAAATGACCCAGGAAAGCAGGCAGCGTCTTACAGGAAAGGGCAGGGACAGAAGAGGACGGTCGTTCCACTCCATACAAGGATTACTGGGCCCTCCCTGGGCAGGAAGTGGGGAAGCCCCCTGGAAAGGGGCATCAGCTGGATAATTGGATCAGCGCCTGGCAAGGGCCACAGAGACATTCATGGGCCAGCCAAGGGGGGCCGGTCTTGCCTCTCTGACCGATGCGACTCACGGGAAGAAAAAGAAGTGACATCAAGAGTTACAGAATATGGAAGCGGAAGGAGCATTTGTTAGAAGGCTTTTTGGTGTAGAGCAGGGGGTTCTCCGCCTGGGGGCTGGGACCCCTTTGGGGGTCAAATGACCATTTCACAGGGATCACCTAAGGCCCTGGGGGGAAAAAACAAATTTCCCCTGGTGTTAGTAACTAAAGCTTCTATTCTGGGACCTTGGAACATATTTTTACCATCTGACCAATCAGGCGTTGACAGTGGGGGTGTCCCTCTGACCTTCCAGCCAATCAGCTTCAAGCTCCGTTGGGAGAATTGGCACTAGACTTATGGTTGGGGGTCACCACAACATGAGGAACTGTATTGAGGGGTCGCGGTATTAGAAAGGTTGAGAACCACAGGTCTAGAGCAAGACATGGTGAAGACTTCCAGGAGAGCAAAGTGGGGTCTACCCTATCTTGGGGGCCTGAGCTGGAGAGGCTCAAAATGGAGCAGGTGTGCGTGTGTGTGTGTGTGTCTTCAACACACAAATCGCATCTGGTTCAACTCGCTTCTTCCCTCTCAGTTGCAAGAAGCGGGCAATCCCAGTGGCCGGTTAGGTCCCACAGAGTTGGCCTTCCCCGGGTCCCATCGACGAAACAATGTCGTCTGGCAGGACCCAGGGGAAGAGCCTTCTCTGTGGCGGCCTTGACCCTCTGGAACCAACTCCCCCCGGAGATTAGGATTGCCCCCACCCTCCTTGCCTTTCGCAAACTCCTTAAAACCCACCTCTGTCGTCAGGCATGGGGAATTTGATTCCCATGGGCCGTTCTGTTTTATGTATGATTGCTTTTTATATTAAGGGTTTTTAAAATTGTTTTAATCATTGGATTTGTACTGTTTTATGTGGTGAGCCGTTCTGAGTCTCTGGAGAAGGGCGGCATGCAAATCTAATAAATAATAATAATAATATGGCTGGCTGCAAGGGAGCCCCAACTGGCCCTCGGGGCCTTCTCTCCTCCCCGCTTTCATCCTTCAGGGCCGCCCACTGAATTACCGTGGTGCCCATCTCGTCCCCTTCGGCATGGATGCAGAACGCAGAGTCATCCTTGGTCCAGTTTCCAGTGGCGATGCGCACCTTGACCCCGGGCAGCGGAGTCCCGACCGATCCTGGGAAAGAGAAAAGGGGGAGGAAGGGGAAGCTGATGAAAAGAGCCACACGGGAAGCAACAAGTCGTGAGACCATAAGAAGAGCCCTGATGAATCAGGCCAAAGCCCATCAAGTCCAGCATTCTGTGTCACACAGTGGCCCCCCCAATTGTCCATGGGGATCTTGAGCAGAAAGAGAAGGCAAGACCCTCCCTTTCCCTTGAACCCCCAACAAATGGGACCCAAGGGAACCCTGCCTGTCCAGTGGGGGAAAGCCCAACAGGACACAAGCCATCGGGGCTGTCCAGCAGGTGAGAGTGATGGAGTCCCAGGTCGTTGGTGCAAACACACCTGAAGGACAGCTCCCGTCCTTACCCTCTGGATTGCGCTGCGCGAATGAGCAGCCCAGGAAGGCTCCCAGCATCTGAGGAGAGTGCTGGGCTTGACCCAGATGCCTCCAATGCCAATTATAAAGAGGGGCGTCTTTCAGGACATTTATGACCAGGTTGCAATGACGGTTTGTGCTCCAATGGCAGCACAGCAACTTAATTATGACAAGGGGGAGAGAACCCTGCTGTCTAGGAGGCTGCCCCGCCCGCCCCACCCCACCAAAGGGGAGAAAAGCAGGCAGCCTTTGGTGGTCTCATTCAGACCCCTCCCTAAAAGAAGCTTCAGAGGGAGCTGGCTTATTGCTTCCCTCCCACCCACCCAAATGACAAGTCTCTGGAAGCGGAGGGCTCTAAAATGCTGGGAAGCGCAGACAATGTTAATTATAGTCATACCAGTACGACAGTGCAATTAAAAGTCTTTGTGTGAAGACAATAACTCTGGCTTTTGGGGCTCGAGTGACATTTAAAAATTAAGTCTGCCTGGGTAACAGTCGGAGGGTCCAATGCGGCTCCTGGGTGATGGAAGTGGAGGTGGGGGAGGGGAGCCACGGGGACTCAAAAGCAGCTGAAGAGTTAAAGGATAATTCTGGAGCAGCCTCTGTCTCTTTCCCACTCCTGGCATTTAACCAGGGAGCCGGGGAGAAACCACCGCTGCCCCCGCCACTGAAGAGATCTTGGACATTTGTCAAACGGGCTCTCCACCACCGTCATCCCGAGACAGGCAGCTGTCAGTGCCAGGAGTGACCCTATTAACCGCCCGGTTCCTCCTCTGTTTAAGTTAGTTGTCAGCCTTTCCCCGATACATCTAATTGGCCCTGGGCTCTGGGTCCTCTGGTGTCGGGGGAGACCGGCCGGGATGCTGTTACGCATGGCAATGTCCTGGGAGACTTGAAACAGGCCCCACGCACTCTGGCTGTCAACCGTCGGCAGTGGAGTCTCCTCTCTAGGAGCTATTAGCCACCTCTGATCTAAACCTCCAATTAAAGTGGTGATTAGGCCCAGCGAGGCATTCACTGCCCATGAATTATTCATCTCCCTTCACAGTAACAACACCGAGGGGGATTCGGGGAGAGGGAGGGGAGGGGGGGAGGGAAGGGCTGCAGAAAACAGAAGCATTTGAAGCAGGGGTTTAACCATCTGCAATCAAAACATTTCTCTCTCTCTCTCTGCCTCTCCCGAAGCGAAAGCTCTCCCGCACCCAGATCTCAGCACCTTGACAGAAGGGGGGGGGGGATGAGGCCCTTGCTGAGGACCAGGAGGATCCCGTTTGTGTGTGTGGGGGGGGGAAGCCAGGTAAAGGGAGAGGTCTCTGCAAGGGCAAAAGACCCATTTGGAGAGAGGAAAAGTAGAGCAAGCGATGGTGGTGATTCGAAAGGCTGCAATGCCCAGGCAGGGGCCACAAGGCTCGAAAGCTCCAGGGATGGGGGCCGTAGATCTTGGGGTGTCTGCAGAGGACAATTGGAAAAAGCCAAGATGAATTTTTGCTTCTTTCTTTTCTTTGTTAGAGGGCAACTAGCATAAAAGTAATGGTAAGAAATATACAAGAAATTGACTTTAAGGATATATGGAGAATATGGAAGCACTATGGCCTAAATGATTAGATGCGATTAGAAAAGAAGCAGCCTAAATTATTATTATTATTATTATTATTATTATTATTATTATTATTATTATTTATTATTTAGATTTGTATGCCGCCCCTCTCCGTAGACTCGTGTTAGTTAATAGCTTTTCAAATATATATAAGAAATTTGTCTAACTATTCTTGTCCAGATGTCAAATGTAAAGGAGGCAGCATTGGTTGGGGTATGAACACCGAATTTAAAATAAATAAATTATTGTAATGTATTTCAAGATTGATGGTATGTTATTTTGCATATGTGATTGGAGTGAAAAAATTAAAAAAAATCCTTTGACAAAAAAAGCCAGGATGGCAGCTGCACTGGTGCAATCAAATCTCTGCGCATGCCGCTCCCATTGAAAACAGGAGGACTTTCCACTGCCCTGCGATGGCTACCTTAGGAGCTTTTTCACCTATGGCCCCCTCTGTGTGGGCCTGTCTGCACCACAGAGAGAAGCCAACGAAAGCCGGAGCGTGGCCCCTCTGCCGGGTTCAAAGGGCACGGCAGACGGGGCCAGGCAAACCTCCTCCACCTGCCTTCCCTACTCAACAGCCGGCAGAGGTAGCTGTCCAGTGCTGAAGCTCCTGGGTCTCCAGATGGCCTTGGATTCCTCCTCCTCCCCCCAGGAGGCTCCCTTTATGTCCTCCTGCCAAAGGGGAGGGGTGTGTGTGAGGGAGGGCCCTTGCTATCTAACCCAAACACCTTAAGAGTGCAAATCGTGTTTGCCGCAGCAGCACACGTCTCCGAGATTCAGTTTATCACCAAACTCCACTTGGGGTTTTGCCCTCCGTCAGAAATACCTCCAGGCAGAGAAGCAGAGACCGTTATCTGCCTCGGGGGATTTTTGTCTTTTTGAAGGGGAGAAACACAAGTCGGGTTCAGTGACCAACTGAACGTTTTCAGGGGATTCACAGGTAATGTAGCTCAGGCCAGCCTGGCTCACCTGGAAAAGACCCCCTGCCTGAGCAGGCTCAGTCTTGAGACAGACCCGAGGATTTGGGGGGGGGGGGGGGGAGCATGGTACAAGGGAGGGAAGTATCCCCTTTGCATATAAAAGGCCGAGGCTTCAGTCCACCCAACCCGCCAAGCGGCCAAGCCAGACTCTATCCAAATATAAAGGCCTGCCTGTCCAGCTCTCTCCCCAAATGTCTCTGGGAAACTCACAAAGGGGATGAGGGGCTCATTTCCCTCGCTGCCTTTTCCCCCAGAAAGGGTCTTGCAGCAGAAGACAGGACTGAAGGGCTGGTCAACAGGTGGGCTTCAGAGATTAGGACTGGCCCCACCCTCCTCGCCTTTCGTAAGTTGTTAAAAACTCATCTTTGCCACCAGGCATGGGGAAATTAACACACACACACACCCAATTGTCAAGGTTGGTGTATGGTTTGATTGGATTGTGTGATTATTTTATTACAAGGGTTTTAAATTGTATTTTTTTAAAATTGGATTTCTACAATGTTTATGTTGTTGTGAGCTGTCCTGAGTCTTTGGAGAGGGGTGGCATACAAATCTAATAAATTATTATTATTATTATTATTATTATTATTATTATTATTATTATTATTATTATTCCTGTTACAAAGATTGTATGTTCTTAATTTCGGGGGGGGGGGGGGGGGGCTTTACTCTTCCAATCTTCCATGTTCCCTGCTTTGCCCTCTGGAGCAGTGTTTCCCAACCTTGGCAACTGGAAGATATTTGGACTTCAACTCCCAGAATTCCCCAGCCAGTGAATGCTGGGAGATGAAGTCCAGATATCTTCCAGTTGCCAGGGTTGGGAAACACTGCTCTAGAGACAGGAGCAAAAGGACAGCCTCTAGGCCAGGATCACCAAGGAGGAGCACTGAGGGGCCCTGTCTTCAAACCCTCCACCCAGGTTCTGCTCGTGCCCATGTGCTGCTCTTCTTTGCACGCTTCCAATGCGCAGGATGGAACACGATGCCCACCGGAGCTTGGGAGCCGCTTGCAAACTCTCTCCGGAGCCTCACCTGGAACCCGGGGCCCGTGCAGGGGGTTGGAGAGGGCCATCCCGATCTCGGTCATCCCGTATCTCTCCAAGAGGACGTGTCCCGTCAGGCTCTTCCATTTCTCGAGGACCGGCACTGGGAGGGCCGAGGAGCCCGATACCATCAGCCTGAAAGCGGAAGGACCAGGGGGTTGGGGGAGAGTGTTGCGCACGAGGACGGTCACCCCACTAGCTAGCCACAGTTTAACCACTATACCTAATTGAAGTCTTCAATGAAAAAACACTGCAGCAGGCTTTCTTGTAAAAACATATTTTACTTTTCTTCTTAGCAAAATGCTTCTCTAAACAAGCTATCACAAACTATCATACACGACTATTACATCCACCACTGCAACCACCCACAAAGCACTAAATCACCAATTCACAAATCACTAACCACTATAACAAACCACCCAGCACAAAACACTCTATAACAAACCACACCTGTGCATGGGTGTCACTCCTTATATATAGGTTACAGCCAATCAGGTTCCAGCACAATTAGCAAACCCATGATTACATACTGGCTTATGGCGAGGGCTGGACTCCTGCCAGAAGAGAACGCGGGCTCTGCACTTCCATCCTGGAATCCGCAGAAACATGACAGATGGTTGTGAGCCAAGGAGGAGGAAGCGGTGAGCCTGGATCAATCTGCCCTCAGAGAGTCAGCAGGGCAGGCGGGGGACCAGCTCCAGTCTTCCAGGAGACATCCTCTCTCACCGCCCGGCTGGGCCCTTTAGCCTCTAAAGCCTGGGGGACTCTCGGAAACAAGGTCACTGTGTGGCAGACTGCTTGTGGGAGGAGGGTGTCCAAATACTCTCCCCTCCCCAAAGCATCTTGGGAGGAGGCGTAAAGCATCAGTTGTTTGTTTGTCAAGTGGTGGCATACACAGATATAACTATGTTTATATACATGATACTAGTAAAGGAGAAACATTAGGACAAGGGGCAGAAGGCACGCTGGGGCACTTATGCATGCCCCTTATTGACCTCTTAGGAATCGGGAGAGGTCAACAGTGGACAGTCTAAAAGGGTAAAGTTTTGAGGGTCAGGAGATGATACTACAGAGTCTGGTAGTGAGTTCCAGGCATCAACTACTCGGTTACTAAAGTCGTATTTACTGCAGTCGAGTTTAGAGCGATTTACTTTGAGTTTGTATCTGTTGTGTGCTCGTGTGTTGTTGTGGTTGAAACTGAAGTAGTTGTTGACAGGAAGGATGTTGAGCCCCAAGGCTCCCTCCCTGCACCGCCCTCTCTAACCCGAGATCTGTTTCCTATTTATTCCCACAACTCCAAAACTGACCATAAGAAGCAATCGCTGTCGGTTAAAAACATTGATGCTAACCGTGTTGGAAAGCCCAGGCTCTGGCCTCGCTCTGAAAGACAGCAGTCCTGACACCAGGCAGATGGCTGACAAGGAAAAGGCTGGAAGGAACAGTCTCCAGGGACGGGTCAGTGAGTGTAGGAGGAGGCAGCCCAACCCACCCACGTTCTAAGCCCTTTGGGTTAGAACCCAGCGTGTTTCCTAGGCTGCCTTGGATTGAACCCACTTTTTCTCCAGCTGGGCCAGGCGTTCTGGGGAAAATGGGGTTAATTCCAGGCTCCCTGACTGCAGGATGTTCTCCAAGTGCTCGGAGAAGAGCAGGTGGGGAGGGGACGGAGGAAGGGCTGGGTCCGGGGAAGAGAGGTCCTGCTCCGCCGGAATGGGGCACGAGGGGCTGACCTACCGGATATGGTCCTGGCAGATGGCGTGGAGGAAGTCCCGGACGCGCGGCTGAGAGAAGTGCTGCTCGTAGTGGGCAATCAGTTTGCTGTAGATGGTGGGCACTGCCATGAAGACGTTGACCCGGGGGGCCTGGAGGCTCAGGAGGGCTTCCCAGACCTGGAAGGGAGGGAGGGGGAACGGCGGATTCACAACCTGCCCTGAGAAGAAGACTCCTGCACCTGTGGGAGCCCCCTCTGCCCAACGGCCCACGCAAGGTGCTCTGCGTGGCTCGGAGCTTGTGGCTCTGCCCCAGGCAGGACCTCGAGGGGGTGGGGGGCTGGAGAGCCAACAGAGGGAGCACCAAGTCCTCCGGGAGCCAAACCATAAGCTGCCACTCAGCCGCAGCGCCCAATGACAGGCACAGGCAGAATCAAACCTCCCCCTCCAGCCAGATCAATGGGGCCTCCCCAAGCTGTCAGCCGAGCCATGAATATTGAAGCTTGGCTAATTCTCCCCCCCTCTGCCACCGGGAGAAGGGAAAAAATCCTATGAATAAATAAAGGACGGTCTTGGCTCTGTTATGGCAGCCTCTTCCACCCTGTGGCTGACAAATGTATTTCCTAACAACTCGTGACACCTGGGGGCCTTCCCACCTTCCCTGGCACCCAGCGCCCAGGCGCAGAGACGCTTGCCAGGGGCAGAAGGAAGGCCCGGAGGCCGGCATGGCTGCTTCCTCCACGCCCACTGCCCAAGCCCCCCACCCTGTGCTTAGTTCCTGTGGGAGGTTGTTTCTCTCCGTACATGTGCAATAAAAAATAGACTCAGTGCCTAAAGTAATAATACATAATATTTCTTTGTTACATTAAACAATCAAAAAGAAAGTCTAAATATCTTAAATTACACTTTTTACTATAAAGTGATTTGCTCTTCTCTGCTAAATTAATTAAAGCTAACTTCTCATCCAACATATATCCTCTACAAATAACGATATTATGAAATCTGTTCCCTTATATCCCCTTTTCTATCTATATTAAAACATAGATATCTTTACTCAATATCCCATTTCATCCTTTCACCTCTGTGTTAAATCCTTATCTGTTGCTGCCACCCAGCCTTATTTCGTCACCCGGGTCTTTAATATAAAATTAAACCATTATATTTCTTTAAAAGTGATTTAAAAATAATTATTTCTCAGTTATTTTTAGATTCCAACCATTGATAGAACTTTCCCCAGATTTTATAATAACCGCACTCTTCTTTATCTTTAAGCTTAAAGGGGAGCAAATCTTGACTCAAATCGTGATGGCGTGAGATCAGCCGAAGCATCGGTGGAGAGAAAAAAGGAGGGTCAAAGATGCCAGGCACAGCAGTGAAGAGCTGGGCTGCCTGAAAGAGGAGGAGGAGGAGGAAGAAGAAGAAGAAGGGGAGAACAGGGGGCCTCCTCTAAGACCCTCAGTCCCTCAACGGATTTGAGCTGAGAGTGAAGGCTCACCATCGCATCTGTGGGAGCCACTGTCTGCCCAACAAGAGCCTTTCCAGCTGAAATGCTGGCAATGCTACTACTACTACTAATAATAATAATAAATGTGTATTTATAATGCCCTTTTAAGAAAGGGCACAACAGCAAGCCGTATACAACTACCAAAGACAGACAGTAGCCAATACTGTACACACACTTAACTAAACATAAAGGAATTGTGTCACTTATGTGTGTTAACAATGTTGTGCATTTTATATTGTGGTCCAAGGCAGTTCCTCTTCACTCAAGGCAGCCCAGACAAGCCAAAAGGTTGGTTTTATTTACTTATTAAATTTATTGGCCTCCTGTCTCTGCTCTAGAGAAGGAGCTAGCTGGGGAGTTCTGGAAGTGGAAATCCTCGCACATTAAACATTATCAAGTTTGGAAAACTACTGCTCTGAATGCTTCCCCGTTAATCCAGGCAGCTAAGGCTCCCTTGACGCAAGCACCCCAGCTGAGCAGTGCCACCAGGGAACAGCAGGACCCCCAGTGCCCTCCCAGCCTCGGAGCCTGGCCTGCGGAGGCCCCTTGATGCTGCCGCCTTCCGTCAGTCCACTGACTGTTGTCTCCACTTGCTTGGGGCACCGTGACTTGACTTAGAAGAGCAGCCAATTCAAGTCAAATGCCCACAGAGCGGACAAAACCATGGAGACCCACCTGGCGGCCAAGTCCAGTGGTCAGTGGAGGGGCAGGGAGGGCCTCCAGAGAAGCAGGCTTGTCCACCCTGAAGACAATAAACATGGCTGCTGGGCTAGTTGGTTGGATGCCCAGGTGCGCCTAGAGAGGGTCACCAGGGGTCCTTGCACCTGCCAGGCACCTGGTCCACCTGGGCGCCTCCCTCCATGGGGGCTCTCGCTCTGTGCTGGACCCTCAGACTCCTTCTGGGCTCGGTTCTAATCACATCTTCCTCTGTCCGCTTCGTTCTGTCTATCCGTGTTGGGGGCTCCCTCCGCTGCTGAAGGCCTCTTCCAAAGGCGCAAACAGCCTCAGGAATCTAACAAAATATGACAGGCTCCAGCTTCCTATTTTTCCCCCTTAATAATCTCTCCCTCCCTCCTTCCTTCCCGACTCCACTTCTGACATCAAAAGGCATTACTCCGCAGCAGAGGCTGACCACCAACGGCAGCTCTGGCCAGAAGGAAAGGGAAACAATAACTTTGCGCCCCCCCCCCCCCTCCAAGTGGGGATTTGAGAAACAGGGCATGTGTAATCTGCTGCGGGCGACGGCCCCTCGAATGCCAGCGTCCCCCTCCGAGCACTAGAATCAATTGAATGGAGACGGGGAGGGGGATGAGGGGTGGGGGAGGACATGCATAACTTTCTCCGAGAACAGTCACATTTGGAGGGAGCCCGGAGGAAATCAAGTTTTTGCTCACCCACTATGACAATGGCAATATTGCTATTGTCATAATTAGATTGAAGACATGAAATAGCTGATATGAATTGATATTCTTTATTGTTTTGAAGAGAAGTAGGTTTGGATTTTTTCCTCTTAAAGGGCAGCTTTATTATAGTGAGGGTTAAAAAACATGAAGAAGTAAGTACACTGTTTAAAAAGAATAAAGGGAGCCCTCCAAGAACCCACCCTAGATCTGAATGGATGAACTATTCTCATTGAATCCTTTGTTCTGTAGGAAGTTGAATGGGCTGACAATAAGGTGTGAAATTGATGGTCAATCAGTGTCGCTTCCTAAGTGGACAGTTTGATTTCACAGAAGTTGGGTTTACTTGGAGTTATATTGTGTTGTTTAAGAGTTCCCTTTACTTTTTTTTTGAGCAGTGGCCTGGATTGACTGGAAAAAAAGCATGTAACCAATAGAAATTTTGATCATTTCCCAACCTTCCTTTTGGCCATGCTCCACCTAAGCATCTCTCAAATCCTGATGACCCCACTTCTCCCCGTGACATATAGTTCTTACTGTTCCAAAAGTGAACTACTCACATGGAGGAAGCCTGAAAGGCCTTTAATTTGGTTTAAACAAGGTTCCCTTTGCCCCCATTAAAAATCAAATGGCCCCCCTGTGGAGCGTGCACCCACCCCATGTTGGGAACCAGGGCATTATTTACAGGACCCTCTCCTGCCCCACACCTCTCGGAAACCTCTAAGAGCACCCAGAGTTGGCCTCCTCCAGGTCCCATCGACTAAGCAATGCAGGTTGGCGGGACCACAGGGGAGGGCCTTCTCTGTGGCCGCCCCAGCTCTATGGAATCAACTCCCCCCCCCCCAAATGTCCATAATGCTCCCACCCTACTGGCTTTCCGCAAGGCCATGAAGACCTGGCTGTGCTGGCAGGCCTGGAGGAGGTGGGGGGGGCTTGAATCAACCACTCTCATGGCCAAATTGTATGAATGTCATGTATGCATGTTGACGTGCTTGTCTACTATGGGTTCTAGTTAAGGTTTTATAGTTTAGATTTTATATTTGACTTCTTTTTATTGTTTTTGTAATTTATATTGTTGTGAATCGCCCTGAGTCCTTCGAGATTGGGCAGCATAGAAGTCGAATAAAGAGATAAAGAGAGGGAGAGAGATAGATACAGAGATAGATAGATGTAGAGATAGATAGATAGATAGATAGATAAGATTGATAGATTAGATAGATAGATAGATAGATAGATAGATAGATAGATAGATAGATAGATAGATAGATAGATAGATAGATAGATAGATAAGATTGATAGATTAGATAGATAGTGTTGTGGTGAGCTCTGGCCCAGCTCCTGCCCCAAGGACTGTGGATGTGGGGGAGACATCCACATGCTGCAGGCCTGTTTTGCCCCTGGTGGAATCTGCTGATGAAGGCTCCTCTGACCAAGAAGACATGAGTGACAGGGAGGAGAGTGGGGCAGACACCTCAGAAGGAGATCAATTCTCTAGCTCCTCCTTGGATTCAGAACAAGAGTTAATGATACAGCCAGGCATGCGGAGAGCGATGCATAGGCAGCAACAAGTGAGAGATTATTATCAAAGAAAATGAGGCCACCTGTGGTTGGGTGGGGCTGTGGTCATTAGTGAGGCTGCTATAAAGAGCAGCCTGTGGGTTTGGCCATTGTGGAGGATTATCTGATCGTTGTGTTTCCTGCCTTGCTGACTCCGACCTTTGTGTGCTGATTTTCCCCCGCTTTGAAACTAAACCAGGACAAAGTGTGTTTCACTTTGTGAAAGAAGGACTTTGAATTGCCTCACAGCTGCAAGCTAAGTATCTCAGAACTGATAAGGGACTTGTACAAATGACCAGTTTGTTTGGAGACGAGTGCTCTTTGCTATACCAAAAGAGGGCTTCGTTTAAGAGATTTTTCATTATAAAGAACATTGTTTTGGATTTTCAAAGCTGTGTGTGTCTGAAATTTGTACCTGTGAATTTTTGGGAGGATTCTACCAAAGAGCCCGACAGAACAGATAGATAGACAGACAGACAGACCGATCCTCTGGCTGCTTCTAACAGATTCCTGGACATGGCGCAAGGAAAACAAGGCCGGGATAACCGAAGGCCTGGCCGCATTTGACCCTGCACCGAATACGGTAGGCCAGTGACCGAACTGGTTCCCCCACCGGTATCTATAACCAGAGGGCCATGCTGCGAATGAAGTAACCTAATGAAGACTGTAATAATAAAGTATTTATTGCACATAATGAAGTGCTGGTGATTAGAAAGGCCTGGGCGTGTTGCTGCTGCTGCTGCTGCGGTTTCTCCTGAGCCGGTGCCAGCATCACTCAAAGCAGATTCAGTGGCAGCCGCCGCCGCTTGAGAAGCTCGTCCCGACTTTGCTTTGATTGACGTGTCGGCCATCAAAGCTGCAGCTCCTTTATATCACTCTGTAATTGACTGCTCTCTCGAGGTGCCGAGAAAGCAGAAACACAAAAGGCTGAAGGAAAACCCAGGGCTCCTCCGGAGAAATCCTCCCGTGAAACACAACCGCCGTGCGGAGAGCCAATTTGGGAAGCAAAGGGCACTTTGTAAATAGGCAGGAATTTAAAGGCAGCTTGTGTTAAGCACAACAAGGAAGCACAATTTGCCCTCCTGCACTCCCTTTGTCACAGCAATGAAAACACTTTCCTGCTCCCTGGGGGAGGGGGGGAGGCTCTTAGACAAATAATGACAGGGGAAAGAGTAAACAACGACAAGGCAACACAAAGCCTCTCCGGACGGAGGGAAAAGGGGCAGGCGGCTGGTCTCTCGCCATTCTCACACCAAGAAGCTGGTCCAGCAAAGGTCCTTCTGGAGAGATGCCCACGCTTGCCCTCAATTGGCACAGCCCTGGGGTGTGTTTGTGTGTGTGTGTGTGTCTGAATCAGCCAAGCCACGACTCATAGAATCCCAGGGCTGGAGGGGACCCCAGGGGTCTTCTAGTCCAACCCCTCCCAAAGCAGGGATACGTAGGTCCACCCCAGGCCAGTGATGGCAAACCTATTGCACAACTGCCACAGGTGCCACATGGAGCCATATCTCCGAGTCTACGGAGAGGGGCGGCATACAAATCTAAATAATAATAATAATAATAATAATAATAATAATAATAATAATATCTGCTGGCACATGAACCATTCCCCTGATTTGACTCTGCTTGTGCCTGTCAGCTCCAAAGTGCGTGTGTGTGCCGGCCAGCTGATTTTTGGCTCTCACCGTGGCTCTGGGAGGGTGTTTTTGGCTTCCACAGAGCCTCCAGGGAGATGGGGAAGGGCGTTTTTACCCTCCCACAGCTCCAGGGAAGCCTTTGGAGCTTGGGGAGGACAAAACACGGGCCAACTGGGCCCACCAGAAGTTGGGAAACAGGCCGTTTTTGGCTTCCAGAGGGCCTCCGGGGGGGTGAGGGAAGGTGTTTTTGCCCTCCCCAGGCGGTGAATTATGGGTGTGGGCACTCATGCCCCAATGAGCTTCTGAACCAACACGTCAACACAAACAGTAACCCTGGCTGAGAGGTGATGAATGACAGGAGGGCGGTTCTGGCTACGCCTATAACTGCTAGGATTTTCACCTGGTATTTTCCCTTGGCAGATGCGTGGCCCCTCCCTTTTGGTCAAGGTCGAGACAGGCTTCCAGGCACGAACATCCCGGTCAAATTCCCGACTCTCGGCACCCTTCCCGCAAGCAGTTCCCAACAACGGAGCTGCTGTGTTGTGCCTTTCATCTGCTTTCCTGGGGCTCCCTCTGAGATCAAGTGGATGCATCAAAGCTCCATCCAGTCCTGGAGCCAGAATCTCAGCATCTGGCACAAGGGTTGTGTTGCTGCCGCAGCGGGAGACCCACCGACCCAAAGGAGATGCGGGGGAGACCAGCTGGCCATAGTTCCCTCTAAGCTGAGCAGTGAGCAATCGCTCACTTAAAAATCACCATCAACTCAGAGTTTTCCAAACCTGCCCAGAAGCCGAGAGGGAAAGAGTAAGAGGGAAGGAGAGAGAGAGGAAGAGAGAGAAACAGATAGAAAAAAGAGAGGAAGGAAAAGAGAAAGAAAAAGAATGGGAGTAAGGAAGAGAGAAAGAAAATCAAAATCTAGTTTGCAACTAGCTCAACTATTTAAGTGGCATTTTGATATTGATAGAGTTGCCCTATTATGAGCTCACTGTTATAGACACACAGTACAGTATTTTATTTTGAAATTCTCTCAGGCAAAACAGGGTGGGTTTTTTATTTGTTTGATTGTTTATTTATTTATTTATTATTTCTGTGTCGCCCAGTCCCGAAGGGACTGCCGCTCAGACACTATACTTTTCCGCCCACCCCCCAAAAAAATTAGAGGGAACACTGCAGCTGGCAACAAATTCAGAGCCCCATTGACTGCAAGAGGCAAATCACCCACTTCCCTGACAACCTGGTAAGACCTAAAACCCACTTAGAGAGTCTCTTCCCTTTTCCTATTTAAAAACAAAAAAATCACACACCATCAAAGGCAAACATACCCTGACCCACTGCTACAGAAACGCTCCATCGGGGGGAAAAGGCCAAATTTCCGCTCTTTGCAACTTGGAGAGAGGGAAGCAGCCCCTTCCGTTCCACCCCACTTACCTTTTCTGCATTAAACTCGGGCATCATGATGCAGGTGGCCCCCACCCAGAGGGGGCACAAGAGTTTGTTGACCACCCCATGGACATGATGCAAGGGCAGGACGTGCAGAATGACATCCTCGTTTGTCCAGGCCCATTTCTCAACCAGCCCGGTTATCTGCAAGGGGAAAAAAGCAATGTACAGAACTAAGGGGAAAAGCAGGATTCCACAGACCGCAGATTGTTTCCAACACAATTGTGACCTCCTGGATTGTAACCAGAGGGGGGCTGCTAAGATGGAACAATGACGTGTGCTCGCCCCCGTGGCTCTGAGTGCTAGCGGAGTCCAGCGCAATTACGCTACTACACTGGGGCAGGTACCCACAGGCGTTTTCGTGTGCGATTTTGCTACCTGCCCAAGTGCAGTAGCGTCATTGCGCTGGACTTTGGTAGCACTCAGAGCCCCGGGGGGTGAGCACACGCCACTGTTCCACCTTAGCAGCCTCCCTCTGATTGTAACTCACAAATCTTAACTGGGCCCCAGAAAAGAAGACCAACCATCCACTCACCATCGCATGGACATTCTGGTGACTGCTTAGGACCCCTTTGGGCCTTCCCGTGGTCCCACTGGTGTAGATTATCATGGCCCCCCTGTTCTCCCACTCTGAAATGGGGCAACCGGCATCTCCAGGGGATCCATCTGTTCCCCCTTCCCACTTCCCAGACCGGGGAAGCGAGAGCACGGGCACCCCCAGTTTCTCAGCCACAGGGGTCACTTTCTCCTCAAACTCTTCCTCAGCCAGCAGAAGGCCACTCTGAGAGTCCTGGAAGACGTACTCCAGTTCCGATACAGGATGCTTTTGGTACAGAGGCACCGCGATAGCGCCACTCATCCAGGAAGCCCACTGAGCCACGACGTAGGAAGCATCGTTGGGGCACAGGAAGGAAATCCTCTCGCCCTTCAGGTCCCCGTCTGCGTTTCCAAGGGCCTTGCAGATTTTCCGAGAGAGGCAAAGACTTCGAGCGTACAAATCTTTGTAGGTGTGTCCTCCTCTTTGGTCAATGATGGCCACCTTGTCTCCAAAGGCTGATGCTCTGGTGAAGACGGGGGCAACTTTTCTATAAGCCGATATGCACCTGATGGGCAGCTTTATGAAAGCACAGAAATTCGTTCGGAGGCTGAAACAGTCCCGTCCCAGAAGAGGCCGACAACACGCAAAAACACAGGTCAAGCGCCTCTTATTAAAATGCAGGCAGGAGCCTAACATTTTCTCTTATTCTTTTATCCAAAGTAGTGCTGGAAAAAAGGGAAGACAAAAACTAAAATGAATCCAAACACTAGAAAAGAGATACAACACATAGGGAGTGGAATCTGTTTTCTTCTACAATAAATATTGAGGCAATAATGCAAGACCCATTATTGGAAGAATTGTAAAGACACAGGGAGCCAATATTAAAAATTTTCTTCATGTATTTGTAAAACCACAAAATCACACATCCGACATCTTAAAGCCTACATTAACTGAAGGAACCATATATAGGCCTGTTTGCAGAGAGTTGATGAATATATAGTACTATTTCCAAATGGCTCAATATTACAATACAGCTCACACTAACTAAACTTCTGGCTGCATTATGGAAGAAGGTATAGTCTTGCTCCAAAAACATAACTTTGACCAGCTATGTACAAAGCACCCAAACCTTTCTTTTTCTTTCTCTTCTAAGCTAGATGCGTCAATCTTCCCGAGTTCTCAATGCCCACTGTAAGAAGTTGCTTGTATTTAGAAAAAGCTTTTAACCAAATATACTGTTAAAAACACTTCCAAGGGCAGCATTTTTCCTTTATTTCATTTCACGTTTTCTTCCCTGGAAGCACGGTTGTTGTTGTTGTGTTTCAATTTTTTAAAAAACCAACACTGTGCTTTTGTGCGTGAGCCTGGCTGTGAACAAAAACTAAAACCATGTTTACATTTGAGGCCTCCCAAAACAGTTTCTGGCTGATGGAGGCAGAGGTGGCAACCATTACAATAGGTGAGACAAGTTGCTGCACTTGAGTGATGGGTTGGGCTGCTCCTGGCGCCCGAAGGGGGTGTGCCTGCTTTGAGATGCCTGTCTGGCAAGGGACCTAGAAGACCTCCAAAGTCCCTTCCACCTCTATTCTGATGGATGGACTGAAGAACTTCTGAACGCAACTTCTGCTCCACTGATGGCTCTCTCGGAGGTGAAATCTCTCTTGACCTCTGGATTGTGGGATGAAGGAGGAGGATAGAGCCTCGGTGGTGCAGTGGTTAGAGTGCAGTCCTGCAAGCTACTTCTACTGATCACCGACTGCCAGCAGTTTGGCAGACAGAATCTCAGCAGGCTCCAGGTGGACTCAGCCTTCCATCCTTCCCAGGTGGGTCAAATGAAGACACAGATTGTTGGGGGAAAGAGGCTGACCTTGTAAACCCCTTAGAGAGGTCTGGAAAGCACTGGAAAGCGGCATATAAGTTTAAATGTTATTGCTATTACTATTGCAATCCCTCCCTCCCTCCCAATGGTTAGAATACAGTACTGCAAGCTAACTCTGTCCACTGCCAGGAGTTCAATCCTGACCAATTCCAAGTTGACTCAGCCTTCCCTCCTTCCCAGGTGGGTCAAGCGAGGACCGAGATTGTTTGGGTGGGTGGGGGAGTCTGACTCTGTAAACCGCTTAGAGGGGGCTGGAAAAGCTCTATGAAGCGGTATATAAGTCCGGATGACGTGGAAACTCCGCCGTAACCTCCCGGGGGGGCCGGATTCGCCCCTCCAGGGCAGGAAGAGAGGGACCACTCCCCGCTTCTCAACCCGCCGCCCCCAAGACCGGTCCGAGAGGGGACGGGCCCCCTTCCCGCGGGTCGCTCTCTCTTCCCGCCCCCCGACACGCGCCGGACTACACGCCCCACCGCCCACTGCCTCGGCCGCCCCCCGCCCCGCCTGCCCTCCGCCCGCCCGCCTCACCGCAGGGAAGGGGGGCCGCCACCGGGCACGCGGCCTACCGGGTCCGTCCGCGAATGGCGTCCCCCCGGGAACGAGAGCGCGCCGCACCAGTTCCGGCCGCGACGTGAGGTCATTCGCCCTCCCTCGGCCTCCTGACGTCAAAAGAGCATTCTGTGACGTCTGCCTCTTGCGTCATCGGTGCCAGGACTACAGAGCGGGCGGGGCTCGGGGGTGCTCTCCCTGGCCTGGCTCGGGAATGCCCTGACTTGACCCTGGGGCTCCACGGGAAGGAACCCCTTCTCCTCTCTTGCCTGCCTTCTTCCCCTTGGCCCCTTCCGCAAGATGGGGGCACTTCAAGTCCCAAAATGCTGAGAGTAGAAATGTGCACATTTTAAAGTCATCAAACTTTAAAAACTTTAATATACAACAATCACACCCACCCACACACACACACACACAGTATATAGAAATATATGTATGGAGAGAGAGAGACATGATACATAGGTAGGTAGATAGACAGACTAGATAGATAGATAGATAGATAGATAGATAGATAGATAGATAGATAGATAGATAGATAGATAGATAGATAGATAGATAGATAGATAGATAGATAGATAGATAGATAGATAGGACAGACAGATAGATAGATTTGATAGATTAGATTAGATAGGTGGGTGGGTGGGTGGGTAGGTAGATGGATGAAAGGATGGATGGATGGATTATCTATCTGATATAGAAAGACAGAGAGAGAGAAATAGAGATATATTGAAAAGCTTTGGCTCTCAAGCAGGGTTGCAACCATTCAGTCCTGAAAGTCATTATTTCTGTTTGCTTCAACTGCCACTTACAGTGTGGCAAAACCTAAACATTTTCAGAGGACAATATTCTCTTGAACTCTATAGCTAAAAGATGAGATTTGATAACTGACAATGTAAATGGATTCTCCTTGCTTTTACTATGGCCCAAATGTAATATTGCAACATTGGGAAGATAAAAGCAAAGGCCCTTTCAACTGATGGACTTGTTACCTATGCGTGGAGACATAGATTGTGTACAATGTAAAGTGAAATATAGAGCATGTTTATATAAAATAAAAGTGTTTAAAATATTTATATGAATGCATTAGAAATTAAAATGTACAGATAGTACCTGAATAATATTTACATTAGATAAGTATATAAAATTGTAATAATTCTACAGTGATATACTGTACTTTCTCATTTTCTTTTTTCTGTTGTATTCACTTTTTAAAGCACTGTGTACATGTAATTTTTGTATGTGTTTGCATTACAATTATCTTTGTTTTGTTTCTTTTTCTAATATTTTTAAAGCCATTAAAAAACAAATAACTAGCACCGTTGGACACCCTGTCTTCTTCTTTCGCTGATTGCTCATGCACCACTTTCAGGGTGAAGAGTTTTTGCAGACCATTGGCCAGGAAACCTTGCAACAATCTTCCCCCGCCTGCCATCTTACGCACCCCGTATCCCAGCTTTCATTTCATCAAGGCCCTCACCCCCGTCAATGTCTAGACTCCAGCCGCTGGTGGAAGAAGAGAACAGCTTGTAACCCTGACTCTGACCGAGACCCCCAAGGCTCCGAAATGGAAGCGCCAATTAAGCAGCCCCAAGAGGCTTCCGCCAGAAAGAAAGACCCCGCGATCTTTAAGTCAATGTCACGATTCCCCCCAGCCTCCCAAAGGGAGGGAAGCTGCCTAATAGATTGGAGCCAACTTTGGTTCATCTTCACCTTTGCCTCCACAACCAAAAGAATTTCCCACTCTAGGTTAAAGAGGGAAGGTCACACCTCCAAACACCCTGCAAAGCCCAAAGGCTGAGCAGGTTAGGGAATGCAGCCCTCCTGCCTTAGCCTTTCAGCAAAAATTGTTACTGCTACACTGTGGGTGCGGCTTATTTTGTGGGAGTGGCTTCCTGGGCATGTGACCAGGTGGGAGTGGCTTGACGATCATGTGACTGGGGGTGGCTTAAAGGTCATGTGACTGGCTTAAAGGTGGCCAACTTGACGTCACTCAAGTCAAGGGTTTGGGTTAAGGTGCCTGGCCTCTCCTGGCCTCAAAGAGACACAATTTCCCCATCTATTTTCTATTACTGAACATCCAAAATATACTCTTTAATTCTATGTATATATGCCATATGTGTATAAAGATATTACACACAGGCACACAAAAATATTCATTATCTACTACGTAAAGTGTATGTACACACACACACGCACAGCTCTTCTAAAATTATACAAATTCAACCTCATTGACTGCGATAGGAAAAACAGACCCAGAGCCCAGAAGGGAAAATAAGAAAATAATTCAATTTTTTTCTACCGGTTCTGTGTTCCTAACCGTATTCGTGGGAGCCCATCGCTGCCTTCCAGACATCCTTGTTTTTATCTCCAGCCTTTTCTGGACTCCGTGATGGGGGAAGAGTGGCAACTGAACGATCTCCAGAGTGCTGAGGGCAGCCGATTGCACCTTCTGCTCCATTAAACCCCCGAGGGAATCTCTCTCTCTCTCTGGCAGCTGTTTGGAGACCCAGCACACGCAAGTTCCATTAAGGAGACCTTCCTCTCTGGGTCACTGGCCATCGGGAAGCTGGCAGGAAAACAAAGGCTGCTGAGGAAGAAGGCACCATCCATCTCCTACACACACACACATACACACACATTCTGGGACTTGGGGAGCAAAGGGCCTGCAAATGACAAAGGCTCAGGCTTCTTCAGACAGGCTGACGGATCAGCTGAACGTCATTGTCGGAAGCCTCCTTGAAGGGAGGGCGTTCTGCATAGCCGTGGCCTGCAGCATCTGAGGAGGATTTGTAAGGGCTATGGGGGGGAGGGAGATCCCAGAACAGGCCAACTGACCCTCCTCCGCTCCAGCACAATCTCTCTCCCAGAAGACCATGGGACTTCCCAAGGCAGGAAGTCCCACGGATGAAAAGAGTCTCCCTCTCTTCCGAGCAGCTCCCACTGGGCTGTGCTTCCCTTGGGAAATCTTAGCAGGGAGCTGGTGGGGAGGGGCCAGAAAGGGCGGGGGTCCTTGAGGCAGCCCAGATCTCAACGTTTGGGGTGGGAGCAGTGATGGGCTCCTACGGGGACGGACAGATAGGCAGGGTTGGTAGAAAAGTTTTGAATTTTTCACCCCCTTTTTTTTCTAAAACTGAATAATCCCCACGTACTTTTGAGCTGATTGTTACGTCACGAAGGTCTTGCAGCCACTTTTTCAAGATAATTTGCAGGATGCTAAATTCTGCCTTTAAAACATTTTGTATTTTCACATATTGTGTTCATGGAAAACCTGGTGGGTGGATTGAGAGGAGCCATATGCTAGGTTCAGTCTTGGCCTCAAAAAGAGGAGGGAAGTGGTTTAATTAGGAATGGGGGTTTCCTGGTGAAATCCACCCCCACTCCCAATGCTGTCGGGCTCCGTTTACTCCCAGGTGAGTCTCTTGCTCCCTGGCCCATAAGGCTAGAATAGAACAGAATTCTTTCTTGGCCAAGTGTGATTGGACACACAAGGAATTTGTCTTGGTGCAGATGCTCTCAGTGGACATAAAAGAAGAAGAGACATTTGTCAAGAATCAGGAGGTCCAGCACTTAACGATTGTCATGGGGGTCAAATAAGCAACAAGGACACAATCAATATTAATAAAAATCTTAAGAATACAAGCAACGAGTGATAGTCATACAATCATAAGTGGGAGGAGATGGGTGATAAGAATGATGAGAAAAAGCTGGTAGCAGTAGTAGTGCAGACTTAGTAAATAGTTTGACAGTGTTGAGGGAATTATTTGTTTAGCAGAGTGAGGGCGTTTGGGGAAAAAACTGTTCTTGTGTTGAGTTGTCTTGGTGTGCAGTGCTCTGTAGTGATGTTTTCAGGGTAGGAGTTGAAACAGTTTGTGTCCAGAGTGCGAGGGGTCAGTCAATATTTTCACCGCCCTCTTTTTGATTCGTGCAGTCTACTGGTCCTCAATGGAAGGCAGGTTGGCAGCCATTGTTTTGTTCTGCAGTTCTGATTCTCCTCTGAAGTCTGTGTCGGTCCTGTTGGGTTGTAAAACCAAACCATTATTTACAAAACAAAGAAAAGTCAGACAGGTAGCCTGAGAAAGCCAGAGACTGGGGGAAACCCCCCCACTGAATCACATTGGGACCGAATTAGATCAAGATCCTTGGACAGCTGGTCTGGCAGCCTTTCTTGTGAGGGGGGGGCATTGTGAGCTCCTGTTATCCCTTCCCCTGGAAATCACAGGCCCTTCGCTTGCCCTCTTAGAAGATGTCCACAGGCGAGGGTAAAGCAAGCCAACCTGGGGAAGGGAGGGACTGGGCAGATCTTTCCCCCTCCAGTCTCCCCAAACCTTGAGAAGATCTCGGCCAGGATTCCAAGTGGCACAAAAGTCCCAGAAGAATGCTGAGAATGTGAGCAGGCAACGGCCGGCCGCCTCTGACCTCTGGCTGAGCAGGGGAAAGCCTGCCCACCCAGACAGGAGCCAGAAACGAAGGGGCAGGATTAGGGGTCAAGCAAAGGGAGATTGTACCCTCTGAAGCAGCCTCTTGCCAGTCAGTAACTGACCATGGTTTGTCTCGATTTCCACTCCCGAGTTAGAGTAAAGATTCTGCTCTCAGCCTTGTTGCTCTTCGGGTCTCCAGGAAGCTCCAGCCAAGACGGTGCTGCCGTGGGGAGCCTCCCTCTGTAAACAGGGGAAGGAAGGGCTGAAGGGATCACGAGCATACACAGAGGGCTGTTCTCCCAGGTTCGTCTTAACGAATGGAATGGCCTGGCCCCAACTCCGCTTGGAGGTTTTCTACAGAGATGGACAACTTCTCCTTCATCATCATCAAGCGTAGCTCCAAGATGGAGAGAAGAGGGAGGGGGGAGGGAGGGCCAATTTCAGAGCCAGGCAGCTGTTGCTATGTCCAGTTTCTGATCTCGCAGAGAAGGCAGCTGGAACATAACCTTTGCCCTCTTGCAGCCTTCGGACATGGCAGGCTCGCTCCCGGCAGCTGGCTGGAGAGCTCAAACAACGGGCCGGAGAAACCCACAGAGGGTCAGCAGCCAGGACAGGTACGAAGAGTCCTGCATTCTGGCCTCCCTTGAGAAATGAATCCATTTGCAGCTTTAGCAAAGATTCTAAACCAACCTGACTGGGAGGAACTGCAAATCGGTGGCCTTAGTAATCGCTGCACCCTTTTGTGGGGGCAACAGAGCCAGCCGTCCAGGGGTTCTCTTCTGTTTTAAATGGATTCTTCAGCCCCATCCATCCCTGGGAAAGCCTGAGGGTCTCCTAGGCTCCTTCATGCCACCCAGCCTTCTCCTTTGGGGTGCAGGGCTTCTGCTGAGGTCTCTCTGGCTTCTGCAGGTCGTGTGCTGGCCCGTGCAGGGGGGTCCCTGAGCCCCCAAAGCTCCGGATGCAAAGCCTTCTCCTCTGCGTGTCCTTCTCGTGTTTGCCAAGGTCTGTGCAAGCTGGAGACGGGGGAATGATGGGAAGGGGTGTGTCCTGGAGAGACCCTGTTGCAATGCATCAGAAGGATGGAGGTTTGCTCGTGGAAACAGCCGGTGCTTCCTGGACCTCTCGTTCTGCGCAGGGGAAGGGACGGAGATGGAAGCCCTTGGGGCTCTGTTGGTGGCCTCCGTGCCCAAAGAAGGAGGCACTTCAGCTGCGCCAGATGGGCTGGAATGGACCGCCCTGGCAAAATCAGGGGTGCCCATTGATCGACTCCCCCCTTTGCCCCTCCCCTTCTTGGCAAGAGCAGGAAGCTGCAGAGCTGGTTGGCGTCTTCCTGCCACCCAGCTGCCAAGGCACCGGAGCCCCTCGGCCAGCCTGGCTCCAAGTTTGCCCTGAGCAGGATGGCTCTTCCTTTGGGGGGGGCTCTTCCTACCCCTTCTTCTCTCCTCTCTCCTTCATCCTCCTCCCCGAGACGTGACTACAATCAGCTGCTAACGGGGATCTCCGCATTCTGGTTTATTCCCTGCCAATTTCTCAAAGAGCTGGTACTGCAGGCGGCTCCGGTGGCAACCAAGGCTGGATCGCAGAGGAGGGAAATGGACCGGTGCCATCAGCCGAGCGGCTTGCCTGCCAGGATGCCAGAAGGCAGCGAGGGGCCAAAAGGAGCATATGAAGCTGAGAAGCTGGCAGCCCACTGCGAAGCAGGTGGCAGCTGAGTTGGCAGAGGTGCCATGGAGGATGGGCTGGCGAGACGCAGCAGCCCCGCAAAAGAGAGGAAAAAGGGAGCGAAAGAACGAACCGGAGGACGAGGCAGGGAGGCTGGGAAGGCAGGGCAGGTACCCAGCGTCGTTGGCAAACTGGAGGAGCAGCCAAAGGTATTTTGCCTTCATTTTTCAACCAGCAAGGAAAGCAGGGTGCTTCTCTCGCTGTTCGGTCCATCTGTGTGCGGGGGGCATGGGGCTGATTGCTTGCTGGCAGTGCACGGGTGTTTCCAGGGATGTGCGGCTGTGCCTCTGGGCAGGGTCATCCTTCTCAACAGCCTAGAATATGGCATGCATGTGTCTGGGAGTCCAATGGAAGAATCTGCTTGAGAGTTGGTGGCATCAACTGGCATTTCTCACCGTGGCTACAGGGCAGAGTCGTTGAATGCTAAGTTCGATCCTGGTCGTCTCACACTTCTCAGGCAGTGGAAGCTTTGTCTAATCTGGGCAGGTGGGTGAACGTTCTGCTCTCTCACTCTTTGCTTCTCCTCTCTTGCTCAGGAAGGCCTGGGAGACCCCCTCCCCACCTGGAGAAGGGACGAGTGCATTTGCCCTTTGAAATCCAGCCTTGCTTGGGGTGCAGCCGAGGTTGGAGGCCAGCCTCTCTAAAGGCAACATGGAGCCCGAGACCCCAAAGAGGGATCTTTGCATATTGTCAAAGCAAATGCCTCCTGCTAAATTTCGGCCGCTCCACCAAAGAGCTTCCTTGGCCCAACTGCTCTTGTGAACTGGGATCTGATCCAAGGGCAGAAAGGCCCAAAGGAGAAAACTTCCCCAAGATGCTTAAAAAACACAATGCTGCTTGTCTCAAGGAACAGTAGCATCAAACGTTGACAGTGTAAAGAAGGTTGGCCAAACTCCTGCAGCACCGTGGGTTTTCAGGGCTGGCTGCTTCAATGTAAAAGAAGAGAAAAGTCCCTGTGGCAAGAATGTTGACAGACGAAGGTTTTGTCTCTGGCTGCTCTGCCTCCTTCCGTACACTGCAAAGCCCCACAGCCGGATAACAGGAATCGAGGGAAGCACATGTCCAGGCTCCTGAGTTGGACATGGCTGGTTGAGGAGGACAGCGAAGACCTTGGACTGAAGAAGGGGGTACAGATTCAAGAAAATTTGAGAGAGGCTACTTCTCCTGAGACCAATGTAACTCTGCTGAAGGGACTCCTTGGGCAGTTCAGCTCTTCTAAGAATTAGCCTTTCCAAGTCTTCTCTCACCACGCCAAATAATAACCTTTAACCGCCCTCATCCCATCGGTTTGAGATATTGCAGAGAGACAACGGTGCATCAGTTCCTTGTTTTGGGAGATTGAGAATCTTCTCTTTGTTGCCTTTTTAATCCAAGCCACAAACTGGACAATGAGACCAATGGATTTAGCTGAAGGGTCAGAACGCTCCACAGGCTGATTTTAGAGCCAGAATGAAGTGTATCCTGGAGAGTTCGTAAAAGAAGAAGCAAGATTCTGGCCCTGAGGGACGGTTCTCCAAAGTCAACGGTAAGGCTAAAAATCTATCTCGCATTCTGCTCAGGAATAAAAATGGTGCTTTGCAGAATATTAATGTATGTGTTTGGACTTTGGGTGCATTCTGGGACTTATTTTTAAAAATAGCCCGAGGCATGAAAATTGTTCTAAAAAGAATTGTAGGTAAAGGAGACCAACACAAGGCAGGAGAACTGATGTGAGGTGAATCACTGATGCCAAGTCTTAGTTCCGAATCATTTTAGCCCCACTTTGGTTTCGAGCGATCTTCTCTTCCCATCCTTTCAGGGCAACACAAACAAAGTCATGTGGGATTGGGCAGCATATAAATCAAATTAAATAAATAAATAGATAAAAGAGGGATGCTTCCTTCAAGGCACCCAGTGCTTTCACTTAGAAGAAGCCACGGTGGAGAGGCTGTGGCTTCCCCTTCTCCAAGGCTCCTCATGCCCTGGGTAAGGGGAGGGTCTTTCCGAGGATTTTAGGAGAGGGCTGCGATTCTCTGAAGTCGGAAACAGCCTCTCCACACCAACCAGCAGAAATGAGTTCAGCCACCTAATGATAGTCAGAGGTGGCGGGTTGGGTTTAACCCAGCAAAAATATTGCTCTAGAAACAGTGCAGTAAAAGAGCTTGGGGTATGTGGGGGGGGGGGCGTGACAGACAGGTGGGGACACACTACACACCTTACAGGAATACTGCACAAGGAAACGTGATCGTGTTGATTATCAATGCATTTGCCTATCTTTATTTTTTTGGGAGAAAAACCTTGCCACCCTTTGCAGAATGAAAGCCTTAAACCCAGGTAGCCCAACCCTGGCTGTTTTCGAGTTTATGGACTTCAAATCCCAGAATTCTGGCCCCAGCATGGCCATTGAGAAAAATGCTGGCAGGTGAAGCCATAGACCTGGAAATAGCCACAGCTTGGAAATCCTGTTCTTAAGGTTTCCGGTCCCAGAGTAGTGGGTTTAAGTCTTTGTGCTGCTTGTTCCCTGGTCTAATGGTGAGTCCAAGGACAGCCCTATTTCTCTGCAGGATTTGTTCATGTGAATGAAGAAGGCAGAGAGTGGACATCCGCATGGCTTGTTGTCACTGCTCCAAGCAGGGCTGGGCAGCTCTTGGGACCTGTGTGTGTGTGTGTTTGTGTGCGTGAGGTGAGCGATGGGGCTGGTCCTTCATGACACAATGGGAGTCACACACAGAGCGCCTGCTTCTCCGAAGGTTGGACAGAACGGTGGTAATTCTGATGGAGAGAATAACATTCAAGAAATAGAACCCCCAAAAGGCATTTGATGTAATAATATGATGATGATGGTGATGATGATGAACTTGCATGTTGCCCGACTGTTAGTGACTCTGAATGTCTGGCAGCCAACAAAGAAATTTCAGTAAAATACCAATAAAACGGAAGGCAGAGCAAATGCAATCAATGCAGGGGTCCTGGCCCTTGCTCTGTTTTTTGAACCTCTTCAAGTAGCTGCACAAATTTGCAAAAAAGAAAAAAAAAGGCTTCATGCAAAACTTCTGCATATTTTCAAGCTTTCGTTTCATATATATCCAGGTTTTTGCACACGCCTTGTTTAACAAACACACCTATTTTCGCAGTATTGGTCACTCTGAAAGTTAAAAAGCAGGCGAGGTTTGGAAGGCTCAAAATGGCAAAACCCGGAGAGGTGTGGACGGTTTGGAACCTGAGCTCTGGATGCACCTGTTCTAAGAACCAGCTAGTGTCTCCTTCTGCTCCCTGGTTGTGGGAAGGCTCCTCCCACCCAGCGTGGGTTCACTTTGAGCCTGGCAAACCTGGCTCAGGAACCCAGCCTCCTCGGAGCTCCCGTCCAGCTTCGGGGCAGAGCCAGGGGAGGGGGGGGGGGCTTCAGGGCAGGCAGTGCTCCCCCGGCCCCTGGTCTCCCTTCCCCGTTCCACATTTTCCCACTCCATCTTCCTGCACAAAGCCAGGGCAGCCTCTGGAGAGCCCGGCCAGATGTTCTCTGCCGAGCAGCAGGAGGCCTCCTAATGAAATATTCATCAAAGCCTCCTGGCCTTTGACACAGAAGCCTCCCCGAAGGATGCAACCGCCTCTGCACCGGCAGCATTCCAATGAAGGCACCGGCTGGAGCTGCTGCCTCGACTCCCCTTCGCTCTGATGGGGCGTCTCGGCATTTGGAGCTGGGCATAATAGCTGACTGGCCATACAAATGCGGCCCTTGTGAGCTCAGACCCCCAACCCAGGAAGTGGATGGAGGTTCAGGGCTCACCTGGGGCAGCAGGGAGCACGGGATCCCTGGCCTCCCAGCTGAACAACGGGAGAAAATATTATTTGACTGAAAGAGCAGTAGATGCTTGGAACAAACTTCCAGCAGACGTGGTTGGTAAATCCACAGTCACTGAATCGAAACATGCCTGGGATAAACATATATACACCCTAAGATAAAATACAGGACATAGTATAAGGGCAGACTAGATGGACCAGGAGGTCTGCTTCTGCTGTCAATCTTCTATGTTTCTATGTTTCTATGAACTGGGAAAGAAGCAGGGCAGGGACTGAGAATTTGCCCCACCCTGGCTGCAAGAACCTAAGAGGACAACTGTTCTGTCTGGGTTTTCCCAGACCTCCACACCCACTGAAAAAACAGCCAGACACTCTGGTAAAATCCAAAAGTATTTTATAGCAGGAAAAAATAAGCACAAAGGAAAACCTGTCTTCACAGCAGACAGGTTACAATACGTTACAACAGGGTCCTGATGTCCAGTCAATTTCACAAGCTTCTTGCTGGCACCCCCCCCCCCAAGGTTTCAATAGTCCAAGGCACAAACCAGGATTGTAGCCACCAAAGTTCACAGACAGGTCTCACGAATCTCCAAGATAAAACTCCACAAGCCAGGAAGGGTGGGGCCGCCTTTTATCCTTTCCCAAGCACCACACCCAAACCCAGCTGTGACCTCTAATGCTGGAAATACCTAGCCAATTGAGTTCGTCTCTGATTAGCTCTCCTTTGTCGCATATCTATGATGTCATGAGCATCTTCCCCCAGGGAATCCAGGCTGCTTGCTGGGGAGAGCTCCCCCTGGTGGAACTCTGGCTGTCCTTCTTCTTCAGCCTGGGATTCCGCTTCCTCGTCAGTCTGCACCTCCTGGTCCTCAGCCTCTCCCTCTGAGCTGGAAGCCGACAGCAAATCAGCCATTCCCGGAGGGGTCCCAGGCTGAACCACAACAACAACCAGGGCAGTAAAACCAGTGTTTTACTACCACAATGTGGGCGTGGCTTATTTTGTGGGTGTGGCTTGCTGGCTATGTGACCAGGTGGGAGTGGCTTGATGACCATGTGACTGGGGGTAGCTTAAAGGTCATGTGACTGGCTTAAAGGTGGCCAACGTGACATCACTAACATGAAGGGTTTGGTTAGGGTGCCTGGTCTCTCCTCACCTCCAAGAGAGACAATTTCCCCATCCATGTAAACATACTATTTAATTCTATGTATATATGCACAGGTACACCAAAACATATGTTATCTACTATATGAACTGCATGTGTATGTACACACACACAAGCACCCACAGCTCTTCTAAAATTATACACATTCAACCTTATTTACTGCGATAGGAAAAACAGACCCAGAGCCCAGGAGGGAAAAAAAGAATTCTGCGTACCTGACCGCACCTGTAGGTGCCCATCACTGAACCAGGGATGTCTGCAGGCTTTGGTCAGAAAGTCAATGGGGGGCTGTGACCCACCAAGAAAGGGTAGGCCGGGCAGGCGATGAAGAACCCCCTTCTCCTTGCCACCCCTGGTGCCTGATCTTCCCATGAAAGTGCTAAAGTCTCCAAACGAGGCCAATGTAAAGGCTGGTGCAGAATTGTTCAGCTATCCCAGCTGAGGAATTCTGGGAGTTGAGATCTGCGAGCCTTAAAGTTGCTGGATCTGGAGCCCCCTGTGCTAGAGATCGAGTTGGCCTTCTGCAGACATAGCCTTGGTGAAGCCAGGTGTTGGCCCCCCCAGAATGGTGTTTGTATTGTCTGTCTTTCTGGTCTTGTCCTGGCCCTTAGCCATTGTTGCCTACCAGCCTTACCAGCAGGGGCTGTTTTGACTGCACTTCCACATAAAGGAAGACCCCCCTATACCCCCCCCCCACGCACACATGGACCCAGACCCTTGTGACCCAGGCTAGCTCTGCAGAAGGGGGGCTCATCCAAACACGTGCTGCTTCCCCTAGAAAGAGGGCGAGGTGTCTCATCTCATGCCCAGTGTGAACGGAATCCGCGGAGCAGCCGGGGCTGGCAAGGCCAACTGCCCAGGAAGGCTCAAGGCAATGGTCTGGCTGGCTTCCTTTCCAGCCTCACCGCTGTTTTGTGGGAGAGGTCCAAGGGAGGCCGTGCGGGAGGAAAGGGGCAAAGGGACCGAGGCCGGATCGCAGGGAAGAAGGAGAAGCGCTTTGAGGGCTCCTCCTCAGAACACAAAGAATCAGAACACCAAACACAGGATGGGTAGACAAGACCTTGCAGACCACCCCCACTCTGGAAAAGACCTCGGATACTCAGAGCAAATGCCTTGAATGCCAACGCTCACTGCAACAACATCGCCAGAAAGGCTTCAAGAGTTGTTCACCTCATCCTATGTAGCTTCTGCTCCGGTAATCTCACACTACTAACCTGAGCATACAAAACATTCGCCAGACCCATCCTCGAATACAGCTCATCTGTCTGAAACCCACACCACTTTTCGGACATAAACACTCTAGAAAATGTCCAGAGATACTTTACTAGAAGAGCCCTCCGCTCCTCCACTTGCAACAGAATTCCCTATGCAACTGGACTTACAATCCTAGGTTTACAAAGCTTAGACACGACCTAAGCATAGCCCATAAAATCGTCTGCTACAACATCTTTCCTGTCAACGACTACTTCAGCTTCAAGCACAACAACACACAAGGACACAACAGATACAAACTTAAAGTGAACCGCTACAAACTCAACTGCAGGAAATACAATTTGAGTAACCGAGTAGTTGATGCCAGGAACTCACCACCAGACTCTGTAGTATCATCACCTAAACTCCAAAACTTTGCCCTTTGACTGTCCACTGTTGACCTCTCCCGATTCCTAAGAGGTCAGTAAGGGGCATGCATAAGTGCACCAGCCTGTCTTCCGTCCCCTGCCCTAATGCTTCTCTCTTACTAGTATCATATATGTAAATATTATTATATCTCTGTATACCACCAGTGTGTAATTTACAAAACAAACAAATAGAAAGAAACAGAAGTAAACTGGGCTGCCACCTCCAGGATTCCCAGGGGCGTCTCAGTCGGCCACCCACAGAGGGCAGAGGGTCCTGCCACAGAGATGTGGGTCATTGCAGCTTTTCCTCCTTTGCTCTTCAGAGCCAGGACGTTTCCCCAGTGGGTGAGAGGTGGGGACTTCTCAGGGCAGATTCCCATGGATGGGGGGACGGAACCCCCTGGCTCTCCAGCCTTCCTGCCCCCCCCTCCCTTGCTTTCAGACAGATGAGAAAATGGCTGCCCTTTGCGTTTGCGGGAGGGGCTGGAAGTGGGGCAGGGAGGGTGGAGGGGGCAGGCTCTTCTGCCCGTGACAGATTGAGGCACACACAAAGGCAGGAGGAGGAGGAGGAGGAGGAAGAAGAAGAGGGACTTGGGGGCTGCCTCTCTGCTCTGCCCCCCAATGGCCAGATCCCCCCAAGTTGGAGGGAAGGTAATAAACTATGCATGTCATGTAGAAATAAAAACATCTTCTGGAGAACAAATGATGTTAATTTGCTGAGGCTCCGAAGCTGCGTATTAGCAAGATGCCTTGAGGGAGGGGGGGGGGCAGCAGCTGTGCTGGAATTAATGGCAGTGCGCCAAATTAGCTCCACCATGCATCATAGTCAGGGGGAGAAAATACCAGCTGAAGGGAGGGGGGCTGGCGGTGTGTGTGTGATCCACTGGGAAGTTCCTCTGTGCAACTTCTTTGAAATGGATGAGCAGTTGCTCCTGGACTTCAAAGAAGCGAGAGGAGCTTTGCACAGATGCCGGTTACACTCAGGGGTGTAGAGGAGGGGGACGGCAGCCTTGGACCCCCTTAGCCTGCCTAGGAATCAGAACACGCTGCGTGAAGCCAAGATTTGCTTGAATTAGGGTTTGTGGACTACACCACAATTGGCAGAATCTGCATTTAATGCCAAACCATAAATTATGGTTTATGGTCTAAAGTGATTCAATGCATTAAAGCCCAAACTAAACAAACCACACTTTGGCCATGCCCTACGTCAAAGATAGGCCAAGTTGGCTCTTCTATGACTTGTGGACTTCAACTCCCAGAATTCCTGAGCCCATCATGCTAGCCCAGGAATTCTGGGAGTTGAAGTCCACATGTCATAGAAGAGCCAACTTTGCCTACCGCTGCCCTAGATGAATCCAAGCTCTGTTGAGCTGCTGATGAATTGATTGGCATTCATGACAGGCTCCCTGGATTCTATCAACTACAAAGCAAGAGGCTCTAATGCAAACTGTTGACCTTGTACATAGAAAAATAGAAGACTGACGGCAGAAAAAGACCTCCTGGTCAATCTAGTCTGCCCTTATACTACTTCCTGTATTTTATCTTAGGAGGGATCCATGTTTATCCCAGGCATGTTTAAATTCAGTTACTGTGGATTGACCAACCACGTGTGCTGGAAGTTCATCGTATGCCGGGTTCATCAAGTGAAGGATATCTGTTTGTGAAACTGTCCTCTAGCTTGTCCACCTCTCATTCCATTCTTCTGATCATTCCTGCAGGTCTTGTCCACCATTGGGAAGTCCTCAAGCTTCTCTCTTCGTCACCTGAGATGGCTGAGGATTTAGGGAGTGATTGGCTGTCTCCACTCAGATGAAAGACCCAGCAAGAGCCTTCTGATTCTAGTGCCCCGGTGGTCTATGCCTTCACATCCACGGAAGCCACAACTGCATACTACAAGGGAGGTACTGAAGAAAGAGCGTCTGCAACTTCTGGGGTGTGACCCACACGATCCAGAGTCCCTTCAAATGATCTGCCTCTTGAATTTCATAAGGGATTTCCCTTTCATAAGAGGAAGAAGCTTGATCTTGGAAGTCACGTGATATTGTTTGAGGTTAATCCCCATGCATAAAATATAAGTTTATTTATTCTATTTTTATGCCGCCCTTCTCCTTAGACTCAGGGCGGCTTACAACATGTTAGCAATAGCACTTTTTAACAGCTAGGCTATTGCCCCCACAATCCGGGTCCTCATTTGACCCACCTCCTTGGTGGCCAGAATATCTGCTGCCAAATACAGGGTCAACCTTGTTTGAATAAGAGCAAGGCAGAGCGAAAAGAGATTGGCAAAGTCAGAGACCATCGCAACTGAGCTATAGCCCGCGTCTTTTCTGCATCTTTCCCTTCTAATGTCATGGACGTTAACATTTGGATTACCAGATGCTTCTCCACTGAACCAGAGCTTCGGTTTTCTTGGAGTTCTGCAATGTTAGGAGATCGCAAACCTCAAGCAGCAAATAATCTTTTGCACAGAACTGCAAAGGACCAGACATTGTTTGCATCACAGACATTGGGGTTAACGTCTCAAAGGAGTATATTTTACACTCACCGGTCAGCAGTGGCTTCTGAAGCATATATTAGAACAATGGCCTGCAATTATCCTCTAGGACCGAGGTGGACATAATGGATAATTTAACAGCTGCTAAAA
This sequence comes from Erythrolamprus reginae, assembly GCF_031021105.1. NCBI lineage: Eukaryota > Metazoa > Chordata > Lepidosauria > Squamata > Dipsadidae > Erythrolamprus > Erythrolamprus reginae. The sequence goes on from NC_091958.1 coordinate 913,152, forward strand.
TTAGAAATAAAAGACAAGAGAAATGCATTTTGCAAATGGACCTGTTGATGTACCATGAATATTTTAATTAATAGGTCAGTCTACAAAGTACATTTCTCTTGTCTTTTGTTTCACTCAAGTGACTTTTTCTAAGGCAAAGTTCTGGGACATTAAATAATTAAAAATAATAATAAACCGTACTATAATATGGAACAGAGAATCTGATCCATGTTATTTCATGGACTGGAGAGATGTAAGCTTTCTGCCACTTCCTGATTCTTATCTCTCCTTCCTCTCTTTTTGTTCTGGTGTGAAGTCACTTTTGAAGAACAAAAGTGTCCTTCAGACCCATGGGAATGAGGGCTGGCATTGCAGGACGGTCACCTGTTGATGGCTTTGCTACATGAGGACCCCCAAATGATAATTACAGACGCTGTTACATGAGAAGATTGCTCCATTCAAGTGTCGCTCTCGAAAAGAAACGGATGCCATTTGTGCCAGGTTAATAACACTGAAGAACACAGAACATAGAATAATAGAGTTGGAAGGGACCTTGGAGATCTTCTAGTCCAACCCCCTGCTCAAGCAGGAGACCCTAAATCATTTCAGATGGTTGTCCAGTCTCTTCTTAAAAGCCTCCACTGATGAACTCACAGCTTCTGTTCCATTGATTGATTGCTCTCACCATTGGAAAAAAAATCCTCCTTTGTGCTAGAATGCCAGGAGAAAGCCAACCCAACGATTCCAACTTGATGCCATTTATCTATTGGGATATACAATCCCATCATCCCCAGCCCCAAAGGACAAACGTGTGTGTGAACCTGACACGGCAAGAAATATGCTGAAATGAACTCCCTGTTCTGATGGAACTACGCGCCACACCCCCTCCCCAAAGTAAGCCGAGAGCCATTCTACGTAGGGGCGCCAGAGCATCTAAGTGTGCAAAGGGTAATGTACTGCATTTCTCTGGCCTCCTGGCGCTACCATGAGCCTGACACGAGCATCTGTGCAGGCTACGGCATTGCTCCTCTCGGCTGGTTATATGTGCTGGGGGCTGCAAGAAAGGCTCCAGATGCGGAGGGAGCGAGCAGCGTGCTTGAATTTAAATTTCATCGACTCACAATCAGTTTTAGCCCACTCGGAGTGGCACATTAACGAAGGCTGCTCCCTCCTCCTTTGAGTGCATAATTAGCCCAAGCCTTCTACCTCACTAATTTTAAAGCAGAGAAGAGAGTGGAAGCAGGAGGGGGAATGGGCCTTGGAATTTGCATATTAATTTAGCAGAGGGAGGGGGGGAAATTGTTTACCACTCACTTCTTGGTGTTGATCACAGAGGACTTAACTCTTTCACTGGTGCCATCTGGAGTTGTGGTGTTTCTGAATGCGGCTTGCAAAGCGCCTGTGGATTCTGAGATCTCGGAATGTTTCGGAAAAAGGCCAGCCAGGCACTAACGGAAGGAAATAGGGGGAAAAAAACCCAACAACTCCAAAATGGCACTGGTCTCACAATCGCTTTGGCAATGTTGCAGAATGGGAATTCAGGATTAGGGGCCCTGGAGCCCCCCGGTTTGGGGCCCTCCCTTTGCTGGCATCTACGCACGGCAGAGGGGGCACACTCCAAGGGCCCAGGGTCTGCAGGATTTCAGCCTGCCGAGAAGGTGGAGGGGAGGGGAGAGAACAGCCCTCGCAGGGCAGGGAATCCAGGTCAGAAAGAGTTAATGCTGCAAACAAAGGCATTTGTTCTTGGTTCTCTTTAAAAGAGGGAGAGAGAGAGGCATCCGAGCCCATCCCTTCCGAATGCCGAAAGAAGGCCAATAAAAGGGAGGAGATGGAGAGCAAAACAGCACTCTGCATCTTTTAACATTGCATTTATTTGAGGGGGGGGATGCTATGGCTGTATGTAAATCCACCTTAGGCAGGTAGCAAACATACAAGTAATAGAAACATAGGATGAAAACTCCAACACAGCATCAGGGAAGAACCAGGTCTTACTGGCCTTCCAAAAGGCAAGGTGGGTGGGTGGGAATGTTAGGGGGGGCTCCAGCCGAAGACTGGGGCAGCCACAGAAAAGCCACACCTCCAATCTCGTCTCTGTGGTACCTCTACAGTGGCACCTCTACGTATGAACTTAATTCATTCCATGACCAGGTTCTTAAGTAGAAAAGTTTGTAAGAAGAAGCCATTTTTCCCATAGGAATCAATGTAAAAACAAATATGCGATTGTGGAAACCACAGGGAGGGTGGAGGCCCTGTTTCCTCTCAGGAGATTCCTAAAGAGGCCCCACAGAGGCTTCTCCCCACCTTTTCCGGCCCTGTTTCCTCCCAGGAGATTCCTAGAGAGGCCCCACAGAGGCTTCTCCCCACCTTCTCCAGCTCTGTTTCCGCCCAGGAGATTCCTAGAGAGGCCCCACAGAGGCTTCTCCCCACCTTCTCCAGCTCTGTTTCCTCCCAGGAGATTCCTAGGGAGGCCCCACAGAGGCTTCTCCCCACCTTCTCCAGCTCTGTTTCCTCCCAGGAGATTCCTAGAGAGGCCCCACAGAGGCTTCTCCCCACCTTCTCCAGCTCTGTTTCCTCCCAGGAGATTCCTAGAGAGGCTCCACGGAGGCTTTCCCCTGCCTTTTCTGGTTACAGTTTCGGAGGCTCGGGTTTGTAAGTGGAAAATGGTTTGTGAGAAGAGGCAAAAAAGCCATCTTGAACACCTGGTTCTTATCTAGAAAAGTTCATAAGTAGAGACGTTCATAGATAGAGGCACCACTGTACTTGGCTTCCAGCCTGGCAAAGCTTCCCTGCTGTGGTGCTGTCCAAAGTGCTGAACTCACTAGCAGCCCTTTTGCAGAAAACAGGGTTTGCTTGGAGCCTTAATATCTAACAGTGGAGGAGATTGTCCCCAAAGGGACCAGGAACCTAACCCCAATAACAGAGGCTGAAGGGAAGAAGAATTTCTAAGGCCTCCTGAGTGGAAATTCAATGTTTGAAGAAAAGGGGAATTCTTCTTCATTGAACAATGCAACCCTCAAGACCTGGAGAAGCCAAAACGTTTGCCGGAAGCAAGTAGGAGACCGGCCCAAGGCATGAATCTCAACCATGCAGACTTTTAACCCTCTCCTTGTTCTAACCCTGGCTGCTTTGGGTTCAAATGGACATGATCCATTAGGAGTTTGTTGAGTTGGAAATCACTAGAACACGAGGGAATCAGGCCTATTTTAGGAAGGAGCAAGTCTTGTGTTGATAACACAGAAAGTCACAGTAAGTACAGGTGCTTAACAAAGATGCCAAGTGCTGACATCTCTGGGAAAGCTGTTGTATCTCCCTTGATTTAAATGTTGGCAAGCGATACAAAGCTGTTAAGATTATACACAGTGTAGCTAACTCAAATCGTACAGGTTTCTTAACAGATTTGTTGGGTAACCGTAGGATTAAAGCAAACATAGAAGCACCTAATAACCCCCTCCGCATCTTGGCAGGGAATCTAGGGAAATGCATTCTATCTGTGTGGAGAAGCATTTCTTGGATCAAGTTCCAACCATTCAGCTTTTTTTGGGATGAGCACAGATTCTAGTATTTTTAAGAGAGACGTTTTACTCCTCGTCAACTTTCACCATACCTTATTATGTCAATGTGCCCTACTCTGAATACAGAGCTTGATAAATAAAGAGCGTTGCACTTGCCAATTTGATACCCTCCCATCTACGGACAGTGTCATCTGGGCCACAGGACCCTGTGTAGAGGCACTGCTGGGCTTCTCTAAGGGAACCAAACCAGGTGCAAGGAACTATCTTGTGATAGATACACACCTCTCGCACGACCCCTTAGTGCTTGATACCCCAACCTTTGTCTTAGCTTGTGGCCATGAGGCATGGGACATAGAAATGACCAGCATTCAGTCACTCATGCCCTTAGCATCGTGAGGTTCAACTACTGCAATGCTCTCCACATGGGGTTACCTTTGAAAAGTGTTCAGAAACTACAAATTGTGCAGAATGCAGCCGCGCGAGCAGTCACGGGATTGCCCACACATGTCCACATCTCTCCAACACTCCGTGGTCTGCATTGTCTGCCAATTGGTTTCCGGACTTTGAATTGTGTTGGGTACAACCTATAAAGCCCTACATGGCATCGGACCAGATTACTTATGGGACCGCCTCCTGCTGCATGAATCCCAGTGACCGGTCAGGGCCCACAGAATTGGCCTTCTCCAGGTTCGGTCAACCAGACAATGTCACTTGGGGGGACCTAGGGGAAGAGCCTTCTCTGTGGGGGCCCCGGCCCTCTGGAATCAGCTCCCCCTGGAGATTCATATTGCCCCCACCCTCCTCACCTTTCAAAAGAGTCTAAAGACTCACCAAGCTTGGGGTCATTAGATTCTGTCCCCTGGCCAGTGAATGTATAGTGGGTTTGGTTGAATGGATATGTGTGTATTTTAATAGGTTCTTCAGTTTTTAAATGTAACTTTTAATCTAAATTATTTGTATTTCAATGTATACTATCTTTTTTATATGTTGTAAGCCACCCTGAGTCCTGGGAGAGGGGCAGCATATAACAACAACAACAACAACAACAACAACAACAACAACAACAATAATAATAATAATAATAATAATAATAATAATTTGTTGCACACTGCAGAAGGATAAGCTGGCCACGCAGGGCTGTTTTGAGCCCAAGAGGCAGAAGAGGCTGGGTGGGCTGGGCCAAGGGCTCGCTGGGGTGATGCCGGTTCAGGGCAGCCCCAGCAAGGGAGGAGTGCCAGAGCCTGTTTCCCGGGCTCCCTGCTGTCTCTTGCTCATCCAAGTGAGGGGAGAAGCTCCTTTGTTTAGAAGCTGTGGGCGTCTCCAACCAGTCTTGGCAATCATTTCCTTGTCTCCCGCAGCTGGCTGTCACTTCACATCTGCGAACCGGTTTCCCTTTGCACCCTCATTTAAAAAAAAAAAGCCAGGTTTGACAGGTAGTCAAAAGAAAAGCCTCAGCACCCCTCCCTCCTCAGGAATCTCCCACCACCCACTTTTCTTCCTAAGTGGCAGATGCTAGAAAGGGCCACAAACTGGCCACGTTTTTGCAGTGTCCAGGCTGAAAGTTTATGTGGGTCCCCGACAGATGTGGGAATCTGGAAGGTGGAGAGCAGTGGGCGGAGACACACCGTCTATGGAGAAAATTGGCACACTATGCATACAGCAGCTCCCAGGGAGGCACATGGGCAAGTCTGAGTTGTGGAAACTGCACCGCAGGCACTGGGGGCACCTGGCAAGGTGACACCCCCTGAATTGTCTGGTTTCTCCTGTTGTCCCTGCCAAGACCTGAAAGCTACGATTAAATGAAGAAAGAACCAGGGAAGGAAGAGGGGAAATGAACTAAAGCCCCTTTGTTTCAGCATCTGGGAAGATGGCACCGCTGGAGTAGCCTCTGGTTTCCTCTGGCAGCCAAGCGAGTCCCACTTGTCTCCCAGATGCCGAACACGAGACAGGCACATCAATCAGGATTCCTTCTGTGCATCATTCTGGCTTGTGTTTGGTGGCACATGGCTCGCCATGGAGGCTTGCAGAGAGCAGCCCTTCCCGGCTATGCCAAGCCCATCCCAGCCCCCCCAGCCCCCCCGCTTTGCCCTCTCCCGCTGCCCACCTCCCAGCCTCGCCCTCCGCCTCCTCCCCCCCCCAGCCAGCGAGGGAGAGCTGCCTCCGCCCAGGGACTCAGCCCACCAAGGGTTAAGCTCTGATTACTGCCTTTGTTTCTGCATCAGTGTACATAATGCACTGCTCATTTGCATACTGCAGTGTGCGCTCAATTAAAATGAACTTTTAATTTCTTCTAAGTAAATTACTTCTTCCCGGTACGTGATGTACACAAATGTCAGCATAGCTGCAGTGCCTTGATGAGCTCGGGAAGCAGAACGCAACAGAGGCCCAGGCTGCTTTGCGGGGAGGGAGGGGTGTGTGTGATCTCGCCTCCCCCTTGACGCAAATCCCACCGTGTAGAATTGGGAATCCAGAGGTAGGAACAGCTGAGCGCCAGGAGCTGAGGGGGGAGAGGACGCCTCTCCTTTGGCCTGGGCAGGTTCTGACCCGAAGACTCTACAGGGCACCGGGAAGGGAAAAAGTCTCCTTGGAGGAACAGATGGGCTGCCTCCTGCAGGGGTTCATCCCCAGATCCTGATGGGAGCACATTTCTCTCTGCCCACTCGCAGGAAAAGCTCCTGGGAGGGAGGGAGGGAGGGAGGGAGGAGAAAGAAAGAAGGAAGGAAGGAAGGAAGGAAAGAAGAAAAGAAGGGAGGAAAAAAGGAAGGGCTTGATAGAAAAGGAGGGAGGGACGAAGGAGGGAAGGAAGGAAGGAGGGAGGGAAGGAAGGAAGGAAGGAAGGAAGGAAGGAAGGAAGGGCTTGATAGGAAAGGAGAGAAGAAGGGAGGGAGGGAAGGAGGGAGGGAGGGCACATGGATTCTGTGTGACTTTTAGAATCCACATCTTCCTCCAGCTGAATAAGCCATGAAGGAATAATGGGGATGGCAGAATTTTAGTGTCACTTGCTATCGGAACCTGACCACTCTGCTTTGCCAACCACAATTTAGATCAGCCCCCAGAAGGGGTCACTGATGGCCGTTGAACCCAGGAGGCCTCTCTGATGAATGACTGATGGCTGTGTGTAACGGCAGCCACAGAGAGAAGGACTTTAAACTGGGGGAGCCCGAATTCAATGCCCGTTTCAAACCAGGTCATTGCCTGCTGCCTCTCAGCCCTGTCTCCTGGCCTCAAGCTTTGTGGTGGGGGGGCTTTCTCCCTGTGGCATCGGATTCTGAAAAAGTGCTACGAACAAGAGAGGTGCGTGTGTGAAGCTGAGCAACCTCGTTGTGCAAAACTCCTCCGCCCCCCATGAACCGTCCCCTTTCCTTCCCCTTCCCATCGCAGCAGCCCAGGCTTTGCAAACTGGACACCAGATGGCAGAGCAGATTACTGGAATTTGATCTCCAGATCCATCTCCAGGCGAGGGGAGCAAATGGCTCTCCAGATGCCTTTCCCCCAATCGCCTGGAAAGGAACCGTCCCACACAACGAGGGTCTCTGAGCCCCCCCTCCGGCAGAGAAAGTGGCCGTTCGGGGGCCGAGGAGGAGCCTGGCGGGGCAGATGAACCCAGAGTGGGATCCAGGACAGCCGCCATCCTTCTGGCCCACGTTTTGGGAGCAGGACAGGGATGGCGGGGGGGGGGGAGAATAGGTAGCCATTTCCTCCCTGGGGGGAAAAGAAGGAAGGAAGCCCCAAAAGGAGCAGAACGCTGAAGAATACGAGGCGGGCCCAGGAACGGTTAGTGCAGAACATTCCCTACCATTTTGTGAAACCCCCCGCAAGGCTGCCTGGTGATGGTTGAAGGGAATTGGGAACCACCCCCACCCCCCGTCCTCTTCCTGGGGCTCCTCCCCAAAGGAGGCTCAGACACTTTCGGGGCAGTGAAGGGCTGCACAAAAATTTACTACCACTCTGTGGGCGTGGCTTATTTTGTGGGTGTGGCTTGCCAGCCATGTGACCAGGTGGGAGTGGCTTGACAATCATGTGACCAGGAGGTGACTTAAAGGTCATGTGACTGGCTTAAAGGTGGCCAACTTGATGTCAAGGGTTCGAGTTAGGGTGCCTGGCCTCTTCTGGCCTCAAAGAGAGACTACAGTATTTCCCTTTTTACTATTACTGAATATCCAAAATATACTCTTTAATTCTATGTATATGTGTACATACGTATCACACACAGGCACACAAAAATATACATTATCTACTAAATAAACTGAATGTGTATGTACACACGCACACACGCACAGCTCTTCTAAAATTATACACATTCATCCTCATTTACTGCGATAGGAAAAATATACCCAGAGCCCAGAACAGGGAAAAAGGGGGAAAAAATCAATTTTTTTCTACCGGTTCTGCGTACCTGCCAGTACCTGTAGGAGCCCATCACTGTTTCAGGGTAGTGAAGCACTTGGCTTTAATTATCCACAGTGCAACACTGTTAAAGACTCACAAGGTTGTGCTATCCAGTAATAAAATTGCACCTATCCTCCCCTTTACTAATCAGGAGGTGAAGGTTGCTGCAAAGAATCTCCAGGCAGATGGGAATCTCCTAGGGGAATATCCAGCCTGCCACTTGAAGGTGATTCCTGGGACACCAGGAAGGGAGATGCCCTGGTCCTTGGAGATATCTGGACCTCAACTCCCAGAACATCGTCCTTTCTTGTGTGTAAGTTTCATTGTGTTCAATAAATAATTGAAAGATTAGATTAGATTTATTGGATTTATATGCCGCCCCTCTCCGCAAACTTGGGGTGGCTCACAAAAATAGTAAAAGCAGTACATAGTAACAAATCCAATGCCCACCAATCCAATTACCATTTTAAGTTAAGAAATTCATAAAACAATCCCAATATATATATAAAAAACAGGCACACAGTCAATCAATCAAACGGCAAAACAACATGGGCAAGGGGGAGATGTTTTAGTTCCCCCATGCCTGACGGCAGAGGTGGGTTTTAAGGAGTTTACGAAAGGCAGGGAGGGTGGGGGCAATCCTAATCTCAGGGGGGAGCTGGTTCCAGAGCATCGGAGCCACCACAGAGAAGGCTCTTCCCCTGGGTCCCGCCAGACGACATTGTTTAGTCGATGGGACCCGAAGAAGGCTGACTCTGTGGGACCTAACCGAGTATTAATAAAAGAGTATCAATAAAGTATTAATAAACACTGAAAGAGTAGTAGATCCTTGGAACAAACTTCCAGCAGACATGGTTGGTAAATCCACAGTAATTGTATTTAAACATGCGTGGGATAAACATATCTCCATCCTAAGGTAAAATACAAAAAATAGTATAAGGGCAGACTAGATGGATCATGAGGTCTTTTTCTGCCGTCAGTCTTCTATGTTTCTATGTTTCTAATTGTTGAAGAAAAAAATGTGTTGCATTACTTTCTGGGCGACTTAATAAACATCCCCAGACCCCATCAAGGCTCTGGCGGTGGATGGATCTCACCATTCAGTCAACGCCAGGAAACCTAGCCAAGGTCTGTTTTCATAAGAGGGGGAAGCAGCACGTTTGAGCCCTTTTCCATCTCCCCACCCAGGCCCTTGGGAGTGGGGGGTTGTGGAATCCTGAAGGGCCCAGGCGGGCCAATGGCAAAAATGTTCCACGGTGCTGCTTCTCCCTCTGTGAAGCTGTGACTTTCTCCCAGGCCAAGCTTCCTGGAAGCCCTTCCGGCTAAGCTCACCAGCTCTGCGTGTTAAAGCAGAGGTGCGTTTGAGAAGCTGGGCCTTTTATCGCGGCAGTCATTACCCATTCACATTTGCTAGGTGGAATCCGGGTGAGAGAGCGCGAAGGAAGGAGGGGCGGGCAGGACACCCGCGGAGGCTGGCAATGTGCTAAAGGCATGGACTTTGTCGGGAGCAAACATCTGAAGGTCACCCCAAGCCTTGGGAGGATTCCGAACTCACAGTTAGCCCCCTGCTACTGTGTGCAAGTTAGGAACTTTCCCCAGCTGAAAAAATGGAATATTTGTTTCATAAATAATGGAGGGAGCCACAAGGGAACCAATGACAGAGACATATTATTGTTTAATGGGGAGCATCGGGAGGCAATTTGGCTTCTGGGATACCTTTCCTTTTTTTTTATTATTATTATTTTTTGCATGACACAATACAAAACACAAACATAGAACGTATATGGGGTTTTTTATTTTACAACCTCTCTCTTATCAGAAGTTCTTTTCGGAGCTGTAAGCATATTAATAAAAACTTATACACTTACAACCTTTCTTTAACATTTTTAACATGCCTTACTAGTACCTTTTCCAATTCATTTAACGCAGAATTCTTATACGATTTATTATTTGCATATTTATATTCTTATGCATCATTTCCATGATTACTTCAATTCTAAGTTGCATTTTTATTTCTGCATGATTTGATTTTGTGTGTGGTTTCTCTTTTCTAACCGTTTGTAGAATTTAATCCCGTATTTTGTATTCTTCCTGGGATGCCCCCCCCCAGCACTTCTCTGCTCTTTTTAAGTCCAGAAGCCCCTCCACTTGGTGGCCCTGCAGTGGCCCCCTCCCCCAGCCAGCATGATGGAAGATGGGAGTCTCTGAGACCTCTTTTTTTTAATATCATTTTTCCTCCCCTTTTTCTGGGAGATGCTTGAAACATCAGCCCCCCCCCTCCCCAACAGTCTCCGGAAGAGAAAGCGTCTGTTCCTTTAAGAGGGCGAAGGACGCCTCCCATTTCCTCCGCTCCCCTTGTTTTTCATGCCAGCCTCTCTCCCCTCCTCGGATGCCTTCTGACAATTACCACTTCCCCAGCAGCTGGCATGTGCTGTTCGGTGTGTGCGCGTGTGAGCACGGGCACATGCTGCTATGTATGCGCAAGGGGTGATTGGAGCCATGCTTCTCTCCCCCCACTGCTGAAATTTACATTGAACCACAAATTAATTTCATAATTTTTCCTCTCTAATTATGCCAACATCTGCTGCAAAGGCAAGCTGTGTGCCTGGATTTTAATAGCTTGCTTTCCCAGGGTTCTCGCGCGCGCTGCCTCTGCTCTGAACTTTCCAATAATTATCACCAGGAGGAGAGCTTTCTTTTTCAGAGGCAGAGAATGGGGAGGGGGGAGGGAAGAGAAGAGAGAGAGACAGGCAGGAACACCCAAAGGACTAACGCTGACGCTGCCCGTAGAGAAAGGAGGGAGGAACAGCTGGATTCACACCACAGCTAAACCCCCCTCCCTTTACTGAAACTCTCCATTGTGGAATTGTCTGGCTGAGGAAGAGGAGGGGGACATCTCCAGAGGGGTGTCAAAGTGCTCTCCACTCCCTCCCTCCGTTGCTCAAGGCCGAAAGGTGCCCGGGGCTGCTAGGCTGCCTAATCTGAACTGAGACCCCATTTGGAATAATACTGTGTCCAGTTCTGGAGACCTCACCTACAAAAAGATATTGACAAAACTGAATGGGACCAAAGACGGGCGACAAAAACAGTGGAAGGTCTTAAGCATAAAACCTCTCAGGAAAGACTTCATGGACTCAATCTGTAGAGTCTGGAGGACAGAAGGGAAAGGGGGGGGGACATGATCGAAACATTTAAATATGTTAATGGGTTAAATAAGGTTCAGGAGCGAAGTGTTTTTAATAGGAAAGTGAACACAAGAACAAGGAGGCACAATCGGAGGTCAGTTGGGGGGAAGATCAGAAGCAACGTGAGAAAATATTATTTGACTGAAAGAGGAGTAGAGGCTTGGAACAAATGTCCAGCAGACATGATTGGTAAATCCACAGGAACTTAATTGAAACATGCCTGGGACAAACATAGATCCATCCTAACATAAAACACAGGGCATCCTAAGGGCAGATTAGATGGACCAGGAGGTCTTTTTCTGCCGTCACTCTTCTAGGTTTCTATCTCAGTCGCCTTGGGGTTATGCTGGGTGAGCAACCAGTTGGCTTGTTTCATATGGTCACTCATCCACAAGCTGAAATGGGATTTGGCTCCCTAAGTAGCAACCCATTCCTCCTTTTTTTTTTGGCTTCACATCCCGAGCCCTGATTTCACACAACATCACATCACAAATAATCTAATCAGGATTGACAATAATTAAGCTTTCCTGTAAAGCCCCTTTGGATTCAGTGGGTTTTGGGACTCCGAGCACTTTGGTCCTTTGCTCAATCTTGGCTTATTTAACCACTTTCAGCAAGTTTGGTCAATCGCTGCTCTGCACCAAGACAAATTCTATTCTATTCTATGGCTGTTTGTTTAGGTGGAAAATTGTCTGGATCCAACCCACTAAGTCAGCCTACAGCAGAGGTAGGCCAAGAGGTAGGCTGTTCTATGACCTGTGGACTTCAACTCCCAGAATTCCTCAGCCAATCATGCTAGCTGAGGAATTCTGGGAGTTGAAGTCCACAGGTCATGGAAGAGCCAACTTGGCCTACGGGGTCAAACCTAACCTGATGATGCCTTGCAAACTCCAACTAAGTCTGAAACCTTTGCTGGTCCCTACTGTTGAAAGCTCCTTTTCAAACGAATACATACATTTGGGGTGATGGTGTTTGTACAAAGTCCTCCTCCGGCCCAAACTGACCACAGAATTACTAGGCCAGCCACTCTCCCCCCACCCTCCATCTCCTCTGTTCGGGTTCAGAATGCGGCTGTCCGTCATTTCACAGAGTCTCCACTAGGGATTAGACTGAGACCATCAAATCTGCCCTCCCTGCCAAGAGACGCCTTCCAAGGGGAAGGGGGGGGGGCTCTGGCCGCAGCTTCCAGGGAGGAGGTCCCGGGTGCGGATTCCTGCCTGTTTGCCGAAACCTCCTTCCAATGCATATTCACACTTCCCAGCAGAGACGCAGCTGTTTGCATCTCCAGGGTCTTTGAAACCTCATCAGGTGGGATTCTCTATTGGATCAGGAGCCTATGGGGAAGGAAGCCCCTCTTCTCCAGGGCTGCCCGGAGGCTCTAATGATGAGGGCGATTGAGCCACTGCCCACCAGGCAGTTCTGACCGGTCCTTTGGACTAGGAGCCTATGGTTTGGAAATGGCCCTTCGCTTTCTCCCTACAACGACAGCCCTGGTAGGTAGGATGGACTAAGGCCAATACTTGGCCAAAATCCCTTGAATTCCCATGACTGAGGATGGACTTAAACCCACGTCTTCCCAACTTGAATCCTGGTCCGTGATGGCAGGTCATCTCTGGCCATGATTCAGTTTCATACATTCTTCTTCTTTTCAGAAGACCCCCTTTGCAGGAGTCCTCGGAGAGGGGCAGTATAAATCCAATCAATCAATCAATCAATCAGTATAAAAGGCTTTTAAATAAAAGCTCACCATTCAAATAAAAAAGACACAGTACAATGGACCCAAGAGCTTCTCTCTGTAAACTCTAAAACTCCATTGATCTCGAGACCTTTTGAGGATGGTGCTGCTAGGAATGCAGCTGTGATTCCCTCCCCCCCCCCAAAAAAAATTCTTGGACATGCACAAATAAGTGGCCTTTGCTGCCCAAAGTAATATTTCCAGTTCTGTGCTTGATTGTGTTAAGATGAGTCCACTGTCAGCTAACAGGGGACAACCAGGACCTCCAGGTTCCGTGGCCTTCTCCCTCTGGATCCCAGCTGCTCTCTCCCCCCCCCATGCCCCCCCCATTTCTCAGAAGCTGCTGTCAAGCCTTGGCAAGGAAGCAGATGCCGCTTCGGATAGGCTGACCTCGATTTGTTCCAGAAGGACCCGACATTCCCCTCTGAAATCACAGCGGAGGCAGCCTCCGGTCTCTGCCGTGTGCCCAGGGGGGGGCGGGCAGTGCCCCTCCTGCCCACAACTCTGCTGATGGCACTCCAGGTCACAGCGCTGGCTGGGTCCAGGCGTCCCCTTCAGCCAGGGTTTCTCGGCCTTGGCGACTTTAAGATGTTCAACTCCCAGAATTCCCCATCGATCCTGAAGTTGCCAAAGTGAAGAATCGCTGCTTGAAGCCGCAAGGAAAGGAGTTTTGTTGCAGGAGCCCAATGGCTGAGAATGGTTTTGCCGTCTCTGCTTCACCCTCTACACATCCCACCCTGGGCCTATTGCCAATGTTAGAATCCTCAACTTATCAACAAAGCCTGTGTGGCAGTGGCGGCTGTTTAGCCAATAACACAGACTGATCAGTAAGAGTATAAATACAATTTACAATGGATACAATAAATTAACCAGTAAACAACTACATACACCAAGCAATCATACACAATTCTAAACACACAGCAGCCAACCATTAATATTACACCCAGTTCCATACAATTCCATAATATAATACATGGACCATATTAAACACACAGCAAGTACACAGAGCATTTAGCATACAGCAATATATTCCTCTTATTAGCACACAGCAGAATATATTCTATTATTAACACAGAGAGTATTAAGCACACATCAATACTTTAGCGCGTAGCATAACATAGCACACAGCAATATAGCAAGCATTATTAATACTAACAATACTACCCGACTCAGTAGTGTCAACCCCTAACCCCCAGCATTTTTCCCTTAGAGTATCCACGATTGACCTCTCCAGGTTCCTTAGAGGTCAGTAAGGGGCGTGCATAAGTGCACCAGTGTGCCTTCCGTCCCCTGTCCAATTGTCTCTCCTTATCTCATTTATCTTTTCTTCCTTTCAAATATGTCCACCTATACTTTTATAGCTTTTCTTCTATTCTTTTCTTTATTTATATTATTACATATCTTTCTCTTCAATGTGTATTATGTATTGGACAATATAAATAAATTAAATAAATAAATAAATAACTGCAGCAGCCAGCAACAAGCAACAATACAGTGTAACCCAACCCAACCCAATAGAGAGCAATACATCTCTCTCCCTTTTATGGCTAGTTGCAGCCTGGCTCTTAAAGTAACATTATTCTATTTCCTCCAAGCATACATTGATAGTCAGTTCATATATTGACAAGCCCAACTGGTGCAGTAGTACTGACCCACCCAAGCAGGCCCGGCCATTCTGGTGCTACCTTGGGCAGGTTCCCTGAAGGGCAACAGTAGCCCCCTCCCTCCCTCCCTCCCTCCCACATGGCCTAGCCTGCTCCACCATGGCTGGGCCAGTCTGGCTCCTTGGGGAGCCCCTGTTCTTCCAGCCAGCCCGAGGATTGTCCTTGTTGTCAGACCTTGGCCTGGTTGTGCCATTAGTAGTTGATTCTGCTAAGAGCTTCCTTTAATGACTGCGCGTGTCTTTCTTATAAAGTAGCAGAGCCTGGACGGGAGAGATACATCAACGGGGCCAATTAAAGACGCTATTTAAGCCACTCAGTTGGGGGAGGGAAATCATTAGGGTGGTTAATGGCCCTGGGGGGAAACGGCAGAGTGCGGAGGCAACTGGCCGCAGGGTCTGGGAAAGGCTCCCTTGCTTCAAACTAGGGACGTTCCTTGCTTCACTTGCAGGCTGGGTGAAGAAGGTGCCTTTGCAGGGTCTTGGGGAAGCAGGGGGCCACCTGCCTGGCAGAGCATCCACTGAAGCCTTGGCTAAGCCCCAGGAAGCAAGGCCCAATTCAAGAAGTGGCTTTAAGGGTTTGCCTTCTGATGCAAAGGGGGCGAAAGCAGGAAGAGGAGAGACGGCAAGGAGGACGAAAGGGGGCAGGACAGCCACCTTCCAGGATCTGAGGGGCTGCCACAAAGGTGAGGAGGTCAAGCTGTGCTCCAAACCACCTGAAGGCCAGACAAGAAGCAACGGGTGGAAACTAAGCAAGGAGAGAAGCACACCTGGAATTAAGGAGAAACTTCCTCACAGTGAGGACAATTAACCAGTGGAACAACTTGCCACTGGAGGTTTTGAAGAAGAGACTGGACATCCATTTATTTGAAATGCTCTAGGCCGGGTCTCCTGCCAAAGCAAGAGGTTGGACTAGACGACCTCTAACGTCCCTTCAAACTCTGCTATCCAGATAATGGAGCCCATCTCAAAGAAGGAAATTTCTAATCTTCTCATGGAGTGGATTTTCTGGACTGGCCTACCTCGAAGGGCTGGCAGGGCCCTTTGGGGAAGCACCATCACCTCCTGGGCAGCGTGGCCCCCACCAGCCCAACCAGCCTCAGCTGTGCCCTCCCCTCAGCTGCCTGGAAAGCCCCTTTCAAGTGAGTGGCAGGTCATTTCGGACCGGGAGACAATTGCCGAGGTGGTGGTGGACTGGGGTGGGGGTGGGGGCAGAAAACGTGATGAATTGCCGGCTATTGAAGCCCTGAGTAGTAAACTCCATATTTTTAACGCCATTTAAATGCCTGCAAGCAGATTAATAAGGTCTAGGTAATAGTAGCGCCAACAGCCCGTATTTATTCTATCTTAAATGCCAGTTTGTCAGGCTGCATTAACACTGATGTTTAGGCTTGGATTGAGGACAGCCGAGCCGGCGCGGCTTTATCTCTGGCAAACAGGCGGTCGCGGGGACTTTATCAGTCTCCAGCTCCTGCACAGCTGCCTCTTCAAGGGCGGGAGCGGCCCCCTCCTCAGGGCCCCCTCCCCGCTCTTTTTAATCAGAGGAGGAGAAGTTCCCAGCTGGATTGTTCCATTTTTATCTCTTTTATTTACTCCGTTTTAATGTCTTTGGGCGCATATTTTATTCCCATCCAGGCCCCCAGAGCTGACGTGGCCCCCTTCGCCTTAGCAGAGGGGGAGAAAAGGGGGGGAGAGGAGGGGGAGATCCTGCCCCCCCCATTTTGCCCAGCTCGGTTTCTCTTCACACTTGAGTTGAAAAGATGCTCTCACAGCAGCCCACCTGTTGGGGTGGGTGGGGGGTCTGGAGAGAGAGGGGGGGTCTTGGGAGCCTTGCAAGGCAGCCAGGGGGCTCAGCCTGGGCTAGGGGCTTCTGCCGCTGCTTCTTTCTCCACTTCTACAGGGAGGGTCAGAGGGGGCCCTGGAGAAGGAGTCCCTCTTTTTAGGCTGCAGCATGGAGGACTTGGCCTGCTGGGTTTTCTCCACCCGCCTTCCTATTGCAAAATTTTGGGGAGGGGTTCCTTCCCCCCCCACACACACAAAATTCTCTTCATTCACCTCTGACTGCCTTGCATTTCAAGAAAAAGCCCCCGAGTTCAGTGTGGGTCCCTTCCAGGACTTGGCAGAATTCTCTGGCTCCCTTGCCCTACTGCGTTTCTCAAATAGTGGGGCAGGCCCACCTGGGGGGGGGTGGAGCAATGCCAGGGGGATGTGGGTGACCCTGAGGAACATGCACGGTCCCTCTCGATCGATTCCCCCAGATGGGGAGTGTTTTCCCAGTTGCACGCTGCCCTGAGCCTGGAAGAGGTGCCTAGAATGGGCGGCTGCTTGGGTTCGTATTGTTCTTGGCAGACACCACAGTAGCCATATGAATGGCATGGCAAACCTGCTGCTGGACAAGGAGTAGCCTCCTCTGCAGCTGGGCGAAAGCTTCGAACGGCACCCTAAAGCCTCCCTCCACACCATTTGCTGGGATTGCCCGGCAGAAGTGACACTTATGGGCAAGGCTGGTGACCCCAAAACTTGGCTTGATGAAGCTGGCCTGGCCTCACCACTGTAGGCCATGCCTGCCTAACCGAAAAGGGGGTCCACTGAGTTCCGTGTGACTTACTGTCAGGTACGTGGGTGGAGCAGCCTTCCCCAGCCAATAGTTTCCTTGCAGTTATCATAAGTAAAATAATAGATAAGAACATAAGAACCTAAGAAGAGCCCTGCTGAATGGGGCCAAAGCCCATCGAGTCCAGCATTCTGTGTCCCACAGTGGCCCCTCGATTGTCCATGGGGATCTTGAGCAGAAAGAGAAGGCAAGACCCTCCCTTTCCCATGACCCCCAACCAAAGGGACCCAAGGGAACCCTGCCTGCCTCAACCAACATAGAGGCGGCACATGGACATCTGTTTCAATAACCACCACTGATACACTTGGCATCCATGAATCTGCTTAATCCTGCCTTGAAGCTATCAAGGCTGACAACTGTCACGACCTCTTCTGCAAGTGAATTCCATAAGCCAACGACCTCTGGGTGAAGAAATATTTCCCTTGATTTGTCCTCTCTTACCTATGAGCTTTAGGGAGGGCCCTCTCGTCCTAGTATTGTGTGATAGAGAAAAGGATTTTTCTCTATCCACCTTTTCTATCCAATGCAGGATTTTATACACTTTGATCTTCAACGCCATCTTTCAAGGCTGAAGAGACCAAGGCGTTGCAACCTGGCTTCCTAGGGGGGGGGGCTCCATTTCCTTGATCATTCTTGTGGCCCCTTTTTTGCACCTGTTCCAGTTCCATTATATCCTTCTTGAGATGTAGTGACCAGAACTGTACACAGGATTCCAAATATTAACACTAAAATTCTATTGGAGCCCAGATTGGAGAGTTGGGGGTGCACAAAATGTCTACTTCTTCCTAAGGGGGGTGTCACATAAAATCATTGGGATGCACTGCCCTAATGGCAGCCCCCTGTCCTGGGAAGAGCAGAATAATGGGGGCAGACACTGCACATTTCCTTAATGCCAACAAACTCTCGGTGGGAGGGGGAGCGGAGGGGCTGCGCCTGCCAGAGAGGGCAAAATTGCTTCCCACACCTCCTCCCCCCCTTTCCCCCCCTTTCCCCATAAGCCGGAGGATCGCCTCTCCTTCCCCAGCCCTTAACCAAGAGAGCGAGCAGGGGGAGGCAGAGGGAAACCAAAGGGGTTTAATTGAGCAGCCATTAGCTTTTCAAACATCAAAGGGCACAAAATGGAAATCCTCATTAGCTAATAAAAAGCCCATTGCTCACTCTTGCATTCTTTAATATAATTAACAGCAGCCAGAACGTCAGTTAAAGCCTTTGCAAACTCCATCCGCTCCACAGCTTTCGCCAACAAGAGGTGCCCATCATTCCGGCCAACCTTCCCACCAAGGCGGATTCTCTCACAGCCCTAAACATGCAGGTGGTGGCAGGCAACATTTCACCCTTCAAGTGTCCTTAGGAAACGGGGAGGAGAGACGCCCTGGACAAGGCCACCTCTGCCTGCCCACTTCCCTTGCCCGTTGCCCTCTTCCCGGCTCTCACAGACACCCATTGGTCCTCACTACCTCCCCCTGAAAAGAGAGTGCGGGGGGGACTGTAGAGAAAGTTGGGAGACCAGGCAAGATTAGCATCAGAGGACATTAACTGTTGATGGCCAAATCTGTCCCTAAAGTTCTGCCTCAGTTTACACAGCAAAGAAGGTAAAGGAAAAGAGGATGGGTTTAGAAATAGAGATGGACCGGGTTTGAAAAGAAAAAGAATCAGAGTTGATTGTAACATGAGACCCGGATGGATGGATGGATGGATGGATGGATGGATGGATGGATGGATGGGTGGGTGGGTGGGTGGGTGGGTTGGACGGACGGACGGACGGACGGACGGACGGGTGGATGGGTGGATGGGTGGATGGATGGGTGGTGTGGCCATTGACCTTTCTGGTCGGGATTTTTGAAGATGATATTTGAAATATCCAGCATCACATTCTTTAAAAAGAATACTTTTAAGTTTGGATGACTATGTTTTCTTCAATGTCCTCCTCTATAAAACGCCCTGTTTGCTTTCTCCCTCTATTTTTTATTCAACGTCAGCTACTTTGAGATAGCAATGGCCCTTAGACTTATCTACCGCTTCACAGGGCTTTCCAGCCCCCTCTAAGCAGTTTACAGAGTCAGCCTCTTGCCCCCAACAATCTGGGTCTTCATTTGACCCACCTGGGGAGGATGGACGGCTGAGTCAACCTGGTGAGATTCAACCTGCCAAACTGCTGACAGCTGACAGTCAGTAGAAGTAGCCCCAGTACTGCCCTCCAACCACTGTGCCACCACAGCTCTTGGGTGGACTTCCACTTCCTCTAAAAGTCCCTACTGAGCAAGGATTAAAGGTAGTCTAGGAAGGTTGCAACTTCTAGCCAACCTACGCTGATCTCCAGGAGGCTAAGCATGGTTGGACCTCTCTCTTGTGGCCAGTCATTCCCTCCCCCCGGGCAAGTGGCATGGAGAGGTCAAAGGCCTGTGATCTTGAACCGATGGAAGAGCCACCACGAGCAGTTCCTAGTGGTACCCTTACCCTGTACGTTCAAACCATCCAACTTGGTTGGTTAGATGTTGCCTCCTTCTTCGACTAACCTCGGCCGTTGTCCAAGCCCCCTCCACGAGACCCAGAGGGGGTCTTCTCGCCCTTTTACCCAGTGATGCAACCTACACCCTCCCTCAAGAGAAAGTTAACCAAGGTGTTTTGTGAGGCTGAAGTTCTTTCCTGGGGATGGGTCTCCAGGTAACTCCAGGCTGCTGCTCAACCCTCTCTGCTCCCTTGTCCCTGTGGGGGGGGGGAGTGTTGCCCTCTTGCAGAGAGTTTCTGGCTGCCTTCCATTGAGCACAAGGGGTCTGCCTTTCTTTGATGGGGAATGGGGACCCCTCAGCCCTTCTCAGATTCTGAAATGAGGAATGGGAGACTTCCAGAACCTACAGCCACAATTTCACTGCACGTTGTTCCTGGCCTGCTTTCTGGCAAGGATTTGGAGTGAAAATAAATATCAACACAGAACGTGTTTTCCCCTTGAAACCTATTCTTTAGCCCTTTGCTTCTCCTTGAACGAATGGGGTTGTATTTACATGTACATGAATGCTGTTAAAAAAGTACCAAACATTAAACAAAAACCGTGACAAGCGACAGAAAGCAGGTTGTCGTATTACAGATTTAGTAAAAAATGCCTATAATTTTCCATTGTAAAGGAGCTGCATGAGAATCAAATGAAACCATGAGTGACATTAATGAAAGGGAAGCACGTTTCAACCAGCGGGGAGTTCTGCCATTGCAGCACCAATCAAGAAACCCCCTCCCCCTTTGCCAGTCAGTTGCCTACAGCAGTGCCTGCCAACCCTGGGAACTTTAAGATGCCTGGACTTCAACTCCCAGAATTCCCTAGCCCAGTGATGGCGAACCTATGGCACAGGTTGCACACAGAGTCATATCTGCTGGCACATGAGCTGTTGCCCTAGCTCAACTCCAAGGTGCATGTGTGTGTCGGCCAGCTGAATTTTGGCTCACACAGAGGCTCTGGGAGGGCGTTTTTGGCTTCCTGCGAGCCTCCAGGGGGATGGGGGAGGCCGTTTTTACCCTCTTCCGGCTCCAGGGAAGCCTTTGGAGCCTGGGGAGGGTGAAACACGAGCCTACTGGGCCCACCAGAAGTTGGGAAACAGGCTTGGTAAAGAAGGGAGAGCCCTGTGGGGTTGGAGCCACGTGGTTTCAGCCAGGTGGCCTTTGGGAGGCCTGAGGAAGGCAACTCTTCCCAACTGTCCCTCTCCCTCCCAGATCAACTGCTGAAGCTCCTATGGAGCCTGGCAGGATTCTGCTCCTCCAGGAGTTCTTTGTTAAGAGGGCTGTGAAAATATTTACTGACCCCTTGCATCCTGGTGGACACAAAGTGTTTCAACTCCGACCCCCCAAAACATCACTACCGAGCCCTGCACACCAAGACAACAAGACACAAGCACATTTTTTTTCTCAGTGCCATCACTCTGCTAAACAAATAATTCCCTCAACCCTGTCAAACTATTTGCTAAGTCTGCACTGGTATCACTACTAGTTTTTTCTCATCCTTCCTATCACCCCTCTCCTCCCACTTATGTATGACTGTCAGTTGTTGCTTGTCTCCTGAAGGTTTTTATTAATATAGTTTCTTGATTGCTTCTTTGACCCCTATGACAATCATTAAGTGTTGCACCTCCTGATTCTTGACAAATGTCTCTTTTCTTTTATTGACACTGAGAGCATCTGCACCAAAGACAAATCCCTTGTGTGTCCAATCACACTTGGCCAAGAAAGAATTCTATTCTATTCTATTCTATTCTATTCTACTCTACTCTACTCTACTCTACTCAACTTTCCTTCACTGAAATATTTCTGCAGCCTTTCCTTAGGAGCAAAATTGGTATTTTCCCTTTCGATCTCTCCCCACCACCAAGTGAAATTTAAATACGTATCTCTGGAAGGGCCTGGCTGCTTCGGCTGCCTCCAAGGTGCTGCCAGAGTCCAAGGCCAGTCCCTCTCCTTCCTGTTGTTTCTGCCTCGTGAAGGTCTCCTGCTCAGCCGGCTGAGAAAGAGGGCTGCAGGCTCTCCAGGATGTCGCTGCTGGGCTCCCACCCAGGCTCTTTGGCTTCCCAGATAGAAAGAGGATCATCCTAGGAACACAGAGCGAGTTATTCCCCCTCTGCTTTTGTGCCTGGAGAACAGAGAGTCCGTGTCCAGCCCTTCAACCTGGAAGACCAAAGGGAAGAGAAGAGAAGAGAATTGAGTCCTTCCTTGGCTTCTGTGGTCAGCCAGGGTTGCTCCTGCTCCTCTGTCTCTCTGGCCAATGAACAGGATTAAGAGCCACCTGCCTGCGCTCTGGGGAAGCCCCAGGTGAGATGACCTGTCCCCGGGGAGAAGAGATGGCGGTATCTGGCTGCATTCACACAACTGATCTAAAACTAGGTTAGTTTTAAACCTTGCCTTCTTTTTGTTCATAGTGCTGTAGGAATCCAGCCATTTGGGCTGCTTTGTGACAATGCATGGGGGAAACCCTGAAAGCTGGTTAATTCAGAACCCAAACATGATTGTGTGAACAGCTTTTACTTATGTCCTTGAATGGTGTGATTGTTACGTCCATGGAGCGAGACCTTGGTCTTTGACTGCTCTGCAGAGTAGGCTGCTTTGCCATGCCAGCTGCTAGTTCTATTGGTTGTGTCTTTGTTGGTTGGTTGTTTGTCGTATGTATTGTGCGCTCGCAGCGAAGCGGTGGCTCTTGGTCAATCTTGGCTTGCCTCAAAAAAGTAAAGCGTAGGAACTGGAGAAGATTGCAGGATAAATGCTGAATCTGCTTGGAGGGGAGAATCTCAGAAAGGAGGCTGTTGTTGATCCCTTCAACACTGCTACCGAGGATGGGATCTGATGTGGTTACTCAATTGCTAGCTCTTGGGATCCACTCCAGCACCTGTTTCCTTTGCAGCTAGAGTGGCCAAAATCCACTTCTGTATTATGAGTGAAATACGTTAACTTCTGGAGAGTTTATTTACAGAATTAGTGTGTGTGTGTTGTGTCTCCCCCCCCCCTTACTTCTTCTGAGCTGGTCCTCTCTTTCAGAAGAAGGCTTTCCTTTTGAGCCAGAAAGGCCTAGGTCTGCTGAAAACAGGTCTTTTCTTTACGTAATAAATGATAAACCATATCATGTTATATTACTAATATGATGTAGCATAACCACATACTACTCAGTTGAAAGAAGTTGGAGCATGGGGTTATTTTTGATTATTCGGTGGATGTTCTGCTTTTCCCTCTAAGGCACAGGTGTCCAACCTTGGCCTCTCTAAGACTTGTGGACTTTGACTTCCAGAATTCTGGGAAGTCTCGTGACCACGGTTGGCCATCCCCGTTCTAAGAGCTTTAATCCCCCTGGCAGTTCCCTGATCTCTCTGGATGGATGGGAACCCTTGCCACCCCCCTTGAGTACCAACTGGCCTCATCCTTGGTCTCTGCAGAAACAGGGAGAAACTGACCCGACTTGAGTCAGGTACCGCACTGAAATCAGGATGTTGGCTGCATTTGAATTCTAAAGTGAGCACCTCCCCTCCCTTGGGAAGTTACCCAAAGCATCATAAAGGTTTGTATTTTTATTTGTTTCTTTGTTTGTTTTGTCAAGTACATATTGATGGTATGCAAAGATATAATAATATTCATATACATGATAGTAGTAAGAGAGAAACATTAGGAGAGGGGATGGAGGGCACGCTGGTGCATTTATGCACGCCCCTTACTGACCTCTTAGGAATCGGGTGAGGTCAACAGTAGATGGTCTAAGGGTCAAGTTTTGGGGGTTGGGTGATGATACTACAGAGTCTGGTAGTGAGTTCCATGCATCAACTATTCGGTTACTAGAGTTGTATTTCCTGCAGTTGAGTTTGGAGCAGTTTACTTTGAGTTTGTATCTGCTGTGTGCTTGTGTGTTGTTGTGGTTGAAGCTGAAGTAGTTGCTGACAGGAAGCTGAGGATTTTATGGGCTATGCCTAGGCCATGTTTAATGTAGTGCTAAGCTTTCTAAACCTAGGACTGTGAGTCTAGTTCCATAGGGGATTCTGTTGCGAGTGGAGCGAGCTCTTCTAGTAAAGTATCTCTGGGCGTTTGTGGGTTCCAGACCGATGAGCTGTATTCAAGGATTGGTCTGGCGAATGTTTTGCACCCCCCATGCATGCACGCAAAAAACATGGAAGGGAAGGGCTGCTGGGGGCTGTCCCAGTGTCAGTGCTACCTGTCGGAGCAGCGACTGTAGGGAAACACGGGAAGAAAGATGAGCTGCTTGAAGAAGCTTACAGTTGGCCGCTCTTTCTTTCTCCGTCCACGGAAGAGGTCTCGGGGCAGCCTGGCTGGGGCAGGCGGGCAGCGTAGCCTGACCCCGCCTGGAAACAGGATCTCCCTGGCGGCTTTCCTCCCGGGCAGCCCTGGCCCGCTCTCCTTGACCCTTTCCCAGGCGGTGACCCGAGGGGAGGTCAAGTGACATCCTTCTCTGGTGGAAAGGAGCCAGCCCCTCCCTTTGGCAGCGCCCCCCCTTCCCCTTGCCTTTCCAGCCCATTGTTCCCAGGCGGAGACTTTGGCCCGCTGCCTTGGCCCTGCGCCCTGCCTGGTCACCTCCGCCAGCAGCCCAAGAGGGTGGCTGTTCCCCAGCACTGCAGGGCTGCCCGCTCGGAAGAGCAGCTGGGGGGGAGCTGCTGGGTGACCATCTGCTTCCTCCACAAGGTGGCCACCCGGCCTGGCTTTGCAGCTGGTGGGCCCAAGCAGGCAGCAGGAGGACCATCAGGCTGTGCCACACAGGGGCTCTTTGGACAGGGAAGGGTGTCTGTTGTGCAAAGCATCCCATGGGGGCCTTGTGACAACCCAGCCATTGTTGCCCTGAATCAGTGGTTCCCAAACATGGCAAACTTTAAGACTTGTGGACTTCAACTCCCAGAATTCTCCAGCCTGCTATGCTGTGCTGTGCTATGCTATGCTATGCATATGCTGGAGAATTCTGGGAGTTGAAGTCCACAAGTCTTAAAGTTTGCCAAGTTTGGGAACCACTGCATGTAAACCATGGCTTAGCATGAGGCCCAGAGCTGAAATGGAGGATTCTTGGTGCTCTCTGAGCTTCGTTGTTTTCTTGCAGGCGTTTCATTACCAAACTAGGTTCCACCATCAGTATGTTACTTAGTTTATGAGCCTTGTCGGCGCAGTGATTGGAGTGCAGCACTGCAAGCTCCTTCTGCTGACTGCTGGCTGTAGTTCAACAGTTCAAATCTCACCACCAGCTCAAGGTTGACTCAGCCTTCCTTCCTTCTGAGTTGGGTCAAATGAGGACCCAGATTGTTGGGGGCAAGAGGCCGATTCTGTAAACCGCTTAGAGAGGGCCGCAAAAGCACCGTGGAATGGAATATAAGTCTAAATGCTCTGGCTATTTGGGTACTGGACGGTCTATAAGAAAACAGCCAAGCTCAGAGAGGACCCAGGAGCCTTCAGGATGGCCAGAGCCAGACAGGGGCTTGGAGGCCAGGGCTAAATATAAAAATCTGGGTTTAGGCTGACATAGGACTTGCCACTTAGCTGCCCTGCTTACAGAATGAAAGAGAGCCCATGTGGGTCAGAGGCTTGAAAGGGGGGTGATCCCAGGCCTCGCCCCCTCCTGCTCCTCTGAGGCTGCTGTTTGGACCCAAATCAGCTTTGTGGCTTCATAAAGAGCCAGGCCCTGAGGGGGGGGGTCTGCAATGGAGCTGAATGGCCGAGGACCAGCCTGGCCCAGGCGGGGGCCCTCCATTCTCCTCCCCAGCAGCAGGCAGACTTGGGGTGAGGGGCAGGAGACGGTCACCCTGTTTCCTGCCCTTTTCCTCCCTCCCCTCCCCTCCCCTCCCCAGGGTGGTCCTAGTGCCAGTGCAGTTGTGTTTATGGCAAGGCTTGCCAAGAGCTTCCCTCTGTGTGTGTGTGTGTGTGTGTGTGTGTGTGTGTGTGTGTGTGTGTGTTCTTCTGTTGGAGGCACACAGCTCCTGGAGCAAAGTGGCTGAGTGGGGATTCCTCCCCCTTCCTTTGCAAAAACACGAGGGGAGGGGGGATTAATCCAGGAAGGGGAACCGAGGCGTCTGGACAGGTGCAGGTTCTGGCAGTTTTGAAGGGTTGCCAGGCAGCCCTCTGAAATCCTCCCGCATCTGCTCTCGTCAGTTGGGCAGCAGATGGGCCCGGCTTTTAATATTTTTGGATTCGGTTAGATGGAGGAGCCCAGGCGGCTGATGGCAGAGCGCAGGTGTGGAGAACACAAGCCGCTTTGCAGGCAGGAAGTGGGGGGTCAGGCCTCGGCGAGGCTGGGCGGGGACCCCTCGGTCGCCTCTGGGAAAGGCGGGGGGGATGGAGGGCAGGCCAGAGGAAACCGGCGGCTCCAGCCTTTTTCACACGCGACTCGGGTTTCCGAGTATTTTTAGTTCGTTGTTGGCCTGTCTTGCAGCCAGGGACGGGGAGGGGAGGGGGAAGCGCCAGCGTGGTGGCTCCCGGCAAAAATGCCAGCGCACCAAGGAGGGGGCTGCGCGAGAGGCTGGGGGTTGCGGAGAAAAGCAGGGGGAAGGGGGGCTTTAGTGAGGCGCAGGAGGCTTTTGCAGGGAGAAGAAGGGGCGTCCCCAGGGCTGCAGGCAAAAGAGAAGTGGCTGAAGGGCTAAACTGGGAGGGGTCAGAAAAGTCAACCATGTCGCCCCCCCCAATCCTGCCAAGAGATGCCGGACACCTCTTTCCTCCCATTTGCCAGCCGGGCGGCTTGTTGGGGAGCAGCCCTGGAAATGCAGGGGGTCCTCCCACTAGCCCCCCCGGCCCCAAGTCTGCAGGCAGTCAGCTGGACCCCCATCCCCGCCCGGCCTCCGGCCTCCTCCTGCTGAGAGCCGACGCAGCTCTGGACTCCGCAACCCCAAGTCGGATTAAGGCTGGGCCAAGCCTGAGAGAATCCTAAACTCCGGCTGCAAACTTCCCCGCCAGCTTGCCAGCCCCCGCCAGCCCCCCCGCCCACCACTCGGTTAAGCCTTGCCTGCCCCCCCCCCTGCCCGCCCTCAATCCAGCAGCCGGAGGACCATCTGGGCATCCCTGGAGGCAGAGGGAAAGGAGAGGCAGGCGGGGGCCTTTCTCTGCTCCTGCTCCCCCGAGAAGAGTCCAGTCAGGGTCTGGAGTTTCTCCGAAGCCCCTCAGGAAGCCCCCCTCCCGTCCTGCCCCCCTCCCAACCCTGCTTGGGCAATCTGCCCATCTAAGGGCTCTTTTTGGCTCAAGAGGATTCCCACCAGCCTCGAAGCCCACCAGGAAAGGGTCAGAGTCAAGAGAGTGGCCACCACAATGAGATTGAGTCCTTGGCATGGTCAGGGCTGCCATCTTGACTTTTTTGACCATACCGAGGATATTCTGAGGGGGCCCAGGTGCCCCCGTCTCCTCCTCCTCTTTTCCCCCAACTGGCACCCAAACTTTCTGCATCTTCTGCAGAGACCATTGCCATCTGCCCCCCCCCCCTTGTCTCCTTTTCCCAGCCCCTCCCCACCCTGCCAATTGATCCTCCTCCACCTTGGTCCCCACGTGCCTCTTGTGTGTTGTGTGTGTGTGTGTGTGTGTGTGTTGTGTGTGGTAGATTCGTTGGAGCGGCTGCTGGGGGCTGATATGGAAATTGCATCGCCTGGGCAATCTGGAGCTCTTCACAGCCGTTGGGGGAGATAAGCAGGTGCTTATTCACCAGCCGAGCAGCTGGGGGTGACTCCCACCCTGGTGAAAAACTCCTTGAGGTTGGGCTCTGGTGATGGGGAGGGCGATAGGCGAGGGAGGGGGCGGGGAGGGCTCCTGTGCACCTCCGTGTCGCTCTCTCTCTCTCCCTCCTCCGGCTTTTATTTTCTTCCTTCCTTCCCTCGCTCTCCTCTCCCCCCCCTTGCTCCTTCTGTCTCCTGCCTTATCTCCTCCTCCTCCTCCTCCTCCTCTGTGCCTTCCTTCGATTGCTTCCCCTCCTTCAGAAGGAATAATTCATTCCAACGCCTCCTTTTTTCTTCTTCTGTTGGTGGCTTCCCGGCTCCTTTCTTCCCTCCCCATCACCCCATTTTCAAGGGGATGTTTGGCCTGATAGGCTGATGGCAGAGGGCAGGGGAGCCACAGCCCCAATCCTGGAGGGGGCAGGCAGACTCCCCCCTGGCCCTTTTGCCGAGTTCCTGTGCATGGATCCCTCCACTGACCCAGAAAGCCCAAAAGAGGGTTTGAATCCACCCATCACAGTGAGCCAGAAGGTGGTTTCTTAGCCTGGAGCTGTGTGAAGGCAGCCCGGGTTTGCTTGCTGTGAGAAGAGCATCTCAGTCAACCAGCTTCACGGATGGGCAGACCAGGGCAATAGCAATAGGCTCCCCTTTGGGGGGGGGCTCCAGCCAGGTAGCCTCATGGCTGGAAGTCTGCATGCTTCCCCCCCTTTCCAAAAAGCCCCTCGCGGGTGTCTGCTTTTTTCTTGCACCTCCCCAGGGAGGAAAAAGAAAGACGCATGAGGGACTCCATCTCCTGATGTAGCTGTGCAGCTTTCTGGGCAAAGGAAGACCCTGACCACTTCGTCCTTGGTGAGGAGGGGCTGCCTACATGGCCATACGAAGGGTCTCAGCCCCCCCAGCCTGCCCCCTCCAAGAAGCCGCTGGATCTCAGGGAGGCTGCAGGGGCCAAGAAGGGCAGGCGGGCAATGCTTATCGCCACGGCCAAGCCGGGCTGAGGTTTCAAGCCGGTCCCCGTCGGGAGCCGTGATTGAAGGAGTGGCGAAAGAGTTTTATCTGCGGGAGACAGAAGCATCGCTCCGGTAAACAGTGTTGCATAAATGCATGGAGCCGGAAGGATGAGAAGTGTCACATTCACACTTGCCTTTACGCAACTGCCCACTGGGGGGCTGTTTTGGAGGGCCCCCTCCGGAGGAGAACCCCTCCCAGCAAAAGCTCCAGCAATGAGCTGTCCACCCTGGAGCTTTCTTGCAGACCCCCGAGAGACCCTCGCTCTCTTTCCCACGGCCTCGGAAGGCCTCCCTGCTGGAACATCTGGAGAGCGCCGAAGCCCCTCCTCCCCCTCTCAGAACGACAGAAAAAGCACAGCTGTTGCCTTGAGATGGATGTTGGGGTGCCCGGCTCCCATCCCTGGGGGCTTCCTCTCGACCCCACCCTGGCTCACCCAAGCTGGCACCTGTTGCAGCAGGGCAGGTGGGGATTGCCCAAGAACACCTGTGCTTTGCATGCCAATGGTGCCTGTCTGGGCCACCTGCAGCACTTAACATAAGAACCTAAGAAGAGCCCTGCTGAATCAGGCCAAAGCCCATCGAGTCCAGCCTTCTGTGTCCCACAGTGGCCCACCAATTGTCCATGGGGATCTTGAGGAGAAGGCAAGACCCTCCCTTTCCTCTGACCGTCAACAAATGGGACCCAAGGGAATCTTTCCTGCCTCAACCAACATAGAGGCAGCACTTGGACCTCCACTTCAATAAGCAAAGGATGGGGGAGGACTCCCCATCCAGGTTTCAGAGAAGGGGAGAGTCCCAAAGGGGTCCTTTGTACACACAAGCAAAGGAGGATTCCAGATTTAGGGCACCTCTGCCCACATTACGGTCAAGGTGGCTTATGGGCCTGCACAAAGCAGGGCCCAACCATGCCAAGGTGACCTCCTGTGGGCAGAGCCTCTCCAGTGCCAAAGGAATTTGCTAGGCTTCAGCTTAGGTCTTGGGCTAACTCTGCCCTTGTGGCTTTTAAACCAGGGGTCTCCAACCTTGACAAACTTTAAGACTTGTGGACTTCAACTCCTTTTGCTGGCTGTGGAACTCTGGGAGTCCAAGTCCACAAGTCCTAAAGCTGCCAAGGTTGGAGACCCCTGGCTTAAACCGCACTGTGGTCGCTTAGCAGGTGGTGGGAATCTTAACTCCTTGCCCTGCACTCAAGGAAAGCCAGGATTTCCCCCAGAGGAATCGAAGGGACACCCAAAAGGCAGCCCTCCGATCTGACAAGACTCCCCAAAGTGAGTATTTAAAACAGGCAGAAAACAAGTAAGATTCTTGGTGGAAAGCAAGGAGTTTTTCTCTGGAGATTCATGGAGAGCTCCATTGCCTGTTCAGGCCTAGACAAGAGAGTTAGAGGGGACCTGGAAGGTCTTCTAGTCCATCCCATTGCAGACCCATAGCCGTCCAATTTCTTCTTGAAAACCTCCAGTGTTGGAGCACCCACCATTGTCCTCACTGTCAGGAATTTCTTTCCTTAGTTCCAGGTTGTTCCTCCAAATTAAACCCCCCTCTGGAAGGCTGCATATGCGCTGAAGGGCTCGGGAGGCTGGGGAAGAGCCTCCACCTCCATGGGGCCCAAGGGGAACTAGAAGAGGATGTGAGAATTGGCCGGCTGGGGCAGTTTCTCTGAACCCACAATGGGGTTTTCCGTTACTCGACGTGCAACCGAAGGGGCTCCCTTCTTGCTCACTGTGAAACTGGAGGGGCTGGTGGAGGGGGGAATCCCCAGCCCCAAAATAACAAGCAGGCCAGATGCTGCGCGATGACGTTCCCACTGGGGCGTGTGGAAAACAGGTGCTGGGCCTCCCCCTTGGCACGCAGATCAAGGCTGCAGGTGTGGGGAGGAGCAGGTTTGCTATGGGGTTCCCAGAGGCCTGGGGTCTTGAGCCCCTCCTCTTCCTGAGGATCTGGCCGGCCTGCCCACACTGGGCCCATATCGGGGTGGGTTGGGAGGGGGATGGGTTGACCTGGGATGGCAGAAGAGGTCCTGCAACCCAGCTGCTGGTTCCCATCAGAAGCTCAAAGGATGGAGGGTTGGGGGGGGGGCTCCATTGGGAGCTGCCACAAAGCCTTCCAGTTTGAGTACTGGAACTCTGTGTGGCATATGCTCAGGGGAACTCTTGCCCTTGGTTTCCGAGGGTTAGTAGAAGCATTGCCCAGAAGGGCCTTTTTCTGCCCTGCTCTCCCATCAATTCCCCCAAAGAATGAGGGCAGCTCTCACACTCAGTTCTACCACCCCAGTCTGGGCTGCAAAAGAGAGGGAGGGCCCGAGGGAGGGGCAGTCACGTTGCACAAAGCAACAATGCAACTTTCAGCTATTATGCCACAGGATTATCCTGGATTAAAGACTGGATAACCTTAGAAAATAAGAGAATACTAACTCTAGAAGGATACGACCTGCTTCTGGGATGGCATGCCTATGTACAGTATGAAAAATATAAATCACATGCATATTTTAAAAATACACAACTTTTCACACACACACACACACCCTTGTCTCTTTCCTCCCACCCCACCCCAGCCAATCCCTGCCAAGGAGACGTTGTTGTGGGAAGGCAGCCTTTGGCCCCTGCAGGAGAGGCAGAGCTGAAGGGGGGAAGGGCAGGCTTTGTAAGCAGCTCAGCTCTTCAGAGGGAAGGGAGAATAGCGTTGGCACCAATGCCCGTCACGTCCTCCTCCGTGCCCTCCCTGTGGCTGCCCGGGTGCAGGCCAGGCTTCCGTGGCTGGGGAGAGTTGAAAGGAAACTGGCCCGGAAGGGCAACTGAGCCCTGGGCGGAGCTGAGCTGGGCCACTGACACAGATGGTTCCTGTGGGGGGAAGAAAAACACCCGGCTGCCCCCCCTCCCTCAGCGCCACTGAGTCTCTCTCTATGGGGCAGAAGCAGTCGTGCCAGGCACAATTCTTGGCATCCTAACGTGACATCCAGGAATGGCTGATGCTTCAGAGCTGTGCATATTAAGAGAACTGGAAAAGGATTCCCACCACCATCTTCTCTGCAAGTTGGCATCCTCGCCCCCCACCATTTAAGAACCTACGAAGAGCCCTGCTGAATTGGGCCCCAAGCCCATCAAGCCCAGCCTTCTGTGTCCCACAGTGGCCCCCCAATTGTCCATGGGGATCTTGAGCAGAAGGAGAAGGCAAAACCTTCCTTTTCTCTTGACTCCCAACAAATGGGACCCAAGGGAACCCTGCCTGCTTCAACCAACATAGAGGCGGCACTTGGACATCCGTTTCAATCACCACCTATGATACACTTGGCATCCCTGAATCTGTCTCATCCTGCCTTGAAGCTCTCCAGGCTGACAGCTGTCACGACCTCTTCTGGAAGGGAATCCCATCAACCAAGGACCCTCTGGGTGAAGAAATATTTCCCTTTATCGGTCCTCATTTTCTTACCTATGACCTTTAGGGAGGGCCCCCTCGTCCTAGTATTGTGCGATAGAGAAAGGAATTTTCTTCACCAACTTTCTTCAACTACTCAGGCTGGTGGCCCCAATTTAAGAGCAGGCCAATTGCCCTTTGCACCAGGCCAGACGTGTCCTCCCACTTAGACTGGTAACTAAGCCCATGTATGGTTAAGTCCTTCTTAAACAGACCCACCTGCACAATATAAAGGGGGGAATATCTGGAAGCCATGAAGACCCCAACCAGGGCAAGGGAGGCCTGGTGGGGAGAAGGTGGAATCCCCCAATTGCTGAAGCAATTGGCTGAAGAATTCTGCTGGGCTCCTCCTCAGCGGAGGGTCCTTCTCCCTTCTTGCCCCCTCCCTTTGCCACGAGGGCCGAGAGCCTGTTATCTGCCTGTGCCCTGGTGCAGGCAGGGTGGGACTGGGAAAGGGAAGCGGATTCTGGCAGGGCAGGGCAGGCCCAGGGGCCTCCGATAACAAAGCCCTGTTTTTGAGCTTGGGAACTTGGAAAGGAGGCAGGTGGCCAAGGCCAGGCCGAGCTGTTGGACGCCTGCCCACAAGGCGTCACTTCTGTTCCATTCACAAAAGTGGAGACCTGGGATGGACAATGGCCTGGGCCGTCTGTGTGGACCACTGCCTTCGGATTAACATTTCAAGGACAACACTCCCCCCCCCCCCCCCAAAAAAAAACCCTCTGGCTAAGGCTTGAGATTTGTCAAGATATTTGCAACATTTGGCCTAAAGAGCTTCTACTCCCATATCACGACCGACCGGCTGGTGCCTCCTAGATTCTCTTTCAAGCAAATTCTGCCTGGGTTCAGACGTTAGGCCAAGCTGTGAAGAATGCTTTGCAAAGCGCAGTAATGGATTCTAAACCCCGATTTGCTTTAATCACAATTGGCCATGGATAGGTAGCAGTCTGCTCTCTACCTGAGCACCCACCAACCCTTCTGTACACTGGCTTTGAAGCACATTTACCTACCTACCTACCCACCTACCTATCTATCTTTCTTTATTGCATTTATATGCTGCTCAATGCAAAGCTGACTCAGAGCGGCCAATAATAAATACAATAGCATTAAAGTACAATCAATATTGCATAATAAAATCAATCATAGAATAACAATAAAATAATATCTTTAAAAGAACCATACACACCCAGCAGCCAATATAATTCCAATCTAATTACTCTTCGCATTGGGAAAGTATCCTCTAGGTTGAGACAGACTCTGTTTTCTTGTAAGTAAAGACCGTTTCCCTGGTGCTCTCTTCTCCAGACAAGATGGGCTCAGCCTTGACCTCTCTCTGCTTGATGCTCCTTCAGATGGTGGAAGTGTCTTCTCTTCTCCAAGGGGTTTTTGAAGCTCTGCAGTATCATTTGCAAGCCTCCCTGGCTCAACTCATACAGTGCCCTAAGCCAGAACCGAGCCATTGGCTTAGCCTGTTGTTTTGTTTGTTAGTTTGTTAGTTTTGTCAAGTACATATTGGTGGTATACAAAGATATAATAATATTCATATACATGATACTAGTAAAAGAGAAACATTCGGACAGGGGACGGAAGGCACGCTGGGGCACTTATGCACGCCCTTTACTGACCTCTTAGGAATCAGGTGAGGTCAACAGTGGAGAGTCGAAGGGGAAATTTTGGGGGGCTTGGTGATGATACTACAGAGTCTGGTAGTGAGTTCCATGCATCAACTACTCGGTTACTAAAGTCGTATTTCCTGCAGTCAAGTTTAGAGCGATTTACTTTAAGTTTGTATCTGTTGTGTGCTTGTGTGTTGTTGTGGTTGAAGCTGAAATAATCGTTGACAAGAAGGATGTTGTAGCAGATGATTTTATGGGCTGTGCTTAGGTCATGTCGAAGGCGATGTAGTTATAAGCTTTTTAAGCCTAGGACTGTAAGTCTAGTTGTGTAGGGCAGTGTTTCCCAACCTTGGCAACTTGAAGATATTTGGATTTCAACTCCCAGAATTCCCCAGCCAGCATCCACTGGCTGGGGAATTCTGGGAGTTGAAGTCCATATATCTTCAAGTTGCCAAGGTTGGGAAACACTGGCATAGCATATTCTGTTGCGAGTGGAAGAGTGGAGGGCTCTTCTCGTGAAGACGTTTGCTAGTGTTTATGTCCGAAATGCAGCGTGGGTTCCAGACAGATGAGCTGTATTCAAGGATTGGTCTGGCGAAGGTTTCGTCTGCTCTGGGTTAGTAGTGTGAGATTACCAGAGCAGAAGCTACATAGGATTAGGTTAACAATACCTGAAGCCTTTTTGGCGATCTTGTTGCCCCGGGCTTTGGCACTTAGGTCATTTGCGATGATATGTTAGGTCAAACCAGATGTTGTTAAGAATCAATCAAGATGTTGGCTGTCCCTGCAGAAGGTCTCTGCAATTTTGGGATAGTGTTCACACCAGGAACCATAATAGAGTTGGTTTAACCATGGTTTATGGAAGAAACCACAGCCAAACACTTTGCCCAACCTCTGAAGCCGCAGAGAAAGAAACCAGCGAGACCTCTGCCCTTTTCGTGTGGCCCGAAGAACCCCAGCACAAGAGCAGCTGGGGGAGCTCTGAGAGGCCAATACACCCCCCAAAACAAGGCCGCCCTTTCTCCCCCTCCCCCTCCGGCACACACTTTTCTCAAGAACCAGCAAAACAGAGACTTCCTGCCTGCCTGCAGATGTCACCCAGCCGGATGCAGCTGCAAGTGGCGATAACTCGGAGCAGAAGGGAGCTGCCTCCTTCCTCCGACCACTGGCTGCCTCCGAAGCCCTTATCTCCTCCGCACATTCCAGCCTGAATTAAAAGCCTGGGGAAGGGAGAGCTCTTCTGCCTCCAATGAAATTAAAAGGCTGCAACATGCCCTCTGCAGCCCGGCTCCTGGGATTAGCTGGGATTTAGACGCCGAGATTAAGACAAACACATCCAGGCCTCGATGGGGGGGGGGAGACCGTGTTGCCGCCTGAATACCAATTGCTCACCTAGGGCAGGGGGGGCAGGAGGGGGGTGCGCATGTGTGGAGCAAGGGTGGGGGGGAGGAGAAGGGCGCCCAGCCGGCTGCCTTCTTCCCGGCAGCTGAGTCCCGCAGGTGGGGTGCCCCCCGCCCGTTGGAGCCCAGCCGAGGGAGCGGTTGAACCTGCCCCCAAAGCTGCTCCCTATCGGGACTTTGCAGGTGGAGGAGAAACAGAGGATGCCGCAGTTCCCACCCGGCTTCCTTCCCCGCAGGGTTTGGCCCCCCCTTGTCATCCAACACCACAGGAGGATGTGACGGGGAGCCTGGTGTGATTTGGTGCCAAGGACTCTCAGATCACTTCCACATTAAGGCGCTTCTACAGATGTTTCCCTAAACACAGCGTCTTAAGTAAAGACCGTTTCCCTGGTGCTCTCTGTTCCAGACAAGATAGGGTCAGCCTTGACCTCTCTCTGCTTGATGCTCCTTCAGATGGTGGAAGTGACTTTTTCTCCTCTCCAAGGGCGGCTTTGGAAGCTCTGCGGTATCATTGGCAAGCCTCCCTGGCTCAGCTCATACAGAGCCCTGAGCCAGAACCAAGCCATCCCATGGTGGCTTAGCCTGTTAGGTCAAAGCAGACGTTGTTAAGAATCAGTCAAGGTGTTGGCTGTCTCTGCAGAAGGTCTCCACAATTTTGGGATCTCTAATAGAGTTGAATTCACCAGGGTTTTTATGGTGGAAACCACAGCCGAACACTTTGCCCAACCTCTGAAGCTGCAAAGAAACCAGCGAGACCTCTGCCCTTTTCCTGTAGCCCAAAGAACCCCAGCACAAGAACAGCTGGGGGAGCTCTGAGAGGCCCTCATTCAACAAGCGACTTTATCACTTTTTCCATTCTTTTCCAGCGGTTTAGGGATCAAACATGGCTTGCCTGGACCTCCCAACTCAATTCCAGGGAGCCTCTGCTCCAGGGAACATTCTCTTGTGCTCTGGTCCAGCCCCAAGGAGGAGGCAATCATTCATTCATTCATTCATTCATTCATTCATTCATTCATTCATTCATTCATTCATTCATGTATGTATGTATGTATGTATGTATGTATGTATGTATGTATGTATGTATGTTGGAAGGGACCTGATAGGTCACCTAGTCAACTCCCTGCCCAAGCAGGAGATCCTACACCATTTTGGATATATGGCAGTATAATCTCCTCTTGAAAATCTTAAGAGTTGGAGGTCCCACAACCTCCGCAGACAAGCTATTCCATGGATTGATCGTTCCCACCATCAGAACGTTCCTCCTTATTTCCAGGCTGAATCTCTCCTTGGTCAGCTTCCGTCCGTTGTTCCTGGTCTGGCCTTCTGGTGCTTTGGAAAACAGCCTGACCCCCCCCCCCCCCTCCTCTCTGTGGAAGCCCCTCAAGTATTGTAAGACTGCTATCATGTCCCCTCTGGACCTCCTCATCGCTAGATAGCCAGGCCCAGTTCCTGCACCCTCTCTTCGTCTGTTGTGGTTAGCTCTGGCCCTGCTCCTGCCCCAAGGACTGTGGATGTGGGGGAGACATCCACATGCTGCAGGCCTGTTTTGCCCCCAGTGGAATCTGCTGATGAAGGCTCCTCTGACCAAGAAGACATGAGTGACAGGGAGGAGGAGAGTGTGGCAGACAGCTCAGAAGGAGATCAATTCTCTAGCTCCTCCTTGGATTCAGAACAAGAGTTAATGATCCAGCCACGCATGCGGAGAGCGATGCATAGGCAACAGCAACTGAGAGATTATTATCAAAGAAAATGAGGCCACCTGTGGTTGGGTGGGGCTGTGGTCATTAGTGAGGCTGCTATAAAGAGCAGCCTGTGGGTTTGGCCATTGTGGAGGATTATCTGATCCTTGTATTTCATGACTGCTTTACTGACTTTACCTTTTGTGTGCTGATTTTTCCCGGCTTTGAAACTAAACCAGAGCAAAGTGTGTGTCACTTTGTGAAAGAAGAAGGACTGTGAATTGCTTCACAGCTGCAAGCTAAGTATCTCAGAACTGATAAGGGACTTGTACCAATTACCAGTTTGTTTGGAGACGAGCGCTCTTTGCTATACAAAAAGAGGGCTTAGTTTAAGTGAATTTCCATTATAAAGAACATTGTTTTGAATTTTCAAACGTGCGTGTGTCTGAAATTTGTACCTGTGAATTTTTGGGAGGAGTCTGCCAGAGAGCCCGACAGAACACAGTCCCCTGATCATCCTGCACTTCTGCACTTTCTCTAGACCAGTGTTTCTCAACCTCAACCGTTGAAGATGTGTGGACTTCAACTCCCAGAATTCCCCAGCCAGCAACGCTCTTTCTACAAACCAATGTCAGCCGTCTCCAACCAGCGTCCTCATTCCCCTGGGGCAGTGTTTCTCAACCTAAGCCGTTTGAAGATGTATGGACTTCAATTCCCAGCAATGCTGGCTGGGGAATTCTGGGAGTTGAAGTCCACACATCTTCAAACGGCCAAGGTTGGGAAACACTGCTCTAGAGTCTCAATGTCTTTTTGTAGCGTGGTGACCCAAACTGGATGCAGGACTCAAGGTAGGTGAAGGCAGCGAGGGTGGCAAGTGTTTTTCTCCCGCAAAGGCTGCTGTCTATCCAACCCTGCAGGAGAGATTGCCCTTGCGAGCCTTTCGCATTTGCTTTCCAGAGTAATGGAAGAGCGTCCAAGAATGCATTAGGGCCCCACAAAGAACATTTCTTCCCCGGGGGGATTGACTCCTCTCTAGCCCTCAGGGAGCCGACGGTTCCACAAAGGCTGAGAAAGGCTCACGCTGGCAGGCAGGGAGAAGGGTGCTGAGCCCTGCTCTTTAGAAAACTTCCCCAAACTCGCCAGCTTGCAGCTGCAGGAAACAGCGGGGAGCTTGTAAAATCCGGGCCCCTTAAAATCTTGCGCTCCCCGGCTCTTCAGGACCCGAAGCAGCAACTCAAGCCTGGAGGTTCTTCGTGGTCCTGCCTCATGCCCAGCGAGAGGCAGCATTTCCCAACCGGGGGGCCACTGCCAAGAAGGCCCCCGAGGGTTTGGTGAGGATGGAGGCAAAGTGGTGTTGTCACTAAAAGCTTTTCCCTCACCCTGGTTCTGGGAAGATGCCATGGAGATGGAGGAGGAGGAGAAGGAAAACCTCTCGTTCTGCTAAGCTTTGCAGCTTTGCCTTGGAACATTTCTGTGCCCTCGTTGGCCCGAAGCACACGCTGGGTGTGTAGAAAGAGCACAAAGCCATAGAGGCCATCCCTGACTTACAAGAGTCTGTTTAGTGACTGTTTAAATTGACAGCAGCCCTGAAAAAAGTGACCTCTGGCCGTTCTTCACTGACCATTGCAACCGTGTTTTTTAGCAAAAGAAAATTTGGGCTCGGCTGTGGTCGAAGGTCAAGGACTATTTTTATACTTCTGGTGCACTGCAGAGAGCTGGAGCCCACCCCTCCTGTCAGGGGGCCTTGCTGGCCGGGTCTGAGCCCATGTTTCTCTGCCTTGGCCACTTGAAGGTGGGTGGATTTGCCTGGCTGGGGAATTCTGGGAATTGAACTCCACCTGTTTTCAAGCAGGCAGGCTGAGAGTCATTGTCTTGTGGGATCTTGCATTCCCCCCCCCCCAAGGCATGGAAATCTGGGGATTGAAGTCCCCCTCCGCTTGTAAATGGCCCAGGTGGAGAGAGGCTGCTGTCAGGAAATGTTGGCATGCTCTTGGAAGAGGCCCAGCTGCCCATCATCCAGGGACCGGGCCTGCCCCTCCCCTCCCGAGCTCCACTGCAAGGGCTCCTGGGGAGAAGGCTTCTCGTCCTCCTGCACAATGTAACTGCTTGGCAAGCAAAAAACAAAACAAAAAACCGTCGCCCCCCCCTCCCCTGGCTAAAAGCTGTGGTTAGATTTCAATTGCGCTGAAGTGGTGTGCCTTGCGCTTAACATTCCTATGCAGCTTGCAGAACAAAACCAGCGACAACCGACCCTTATTTCTCCCAGTGGTAAATTATGACTTCAATAGGCTGAAATTACACCCTGCGTGCAGAAATCGGGGGGGGGGGGGGTGTGGGGGGAGAAGAAAGAGCTGGGCTCTCCATACTGACATTCTGGGGGCACCGAGGGGGAGGGGGGAAGAAAGGGAGCCTGTAAACCAGGATTGTGGAACAAGGCCAGTTTTGTGGAGGTTTCTGTGGGTCACAGCCAGGGGATTCCACCCCAGGTGATGCCATGTGGCGGGGCAGGTGACGCTGGGGGAGCCTGGGGAAGACAGACCCGAAACGCTCTGGCTAACACATCGCACCAGGAGGGGCTGCACTCTGCACTTGACCAAGGCTCTTTGGTCATCCTTGGCCCGCTCGATGCCGATAGTGTGGCGGGAGACTTCTGTATGCAGAGATATCCATGGCGAGACAAGCCGCTTGCTCCCTCGCAGGACAATATGGGGTGCCCTTCCCCCCCACTTTCCTCCGTACAATCAGACACACCCCTCTCGGAGCCATGCAAGCCGTGGGGGGGGGGCTGCCCCCCCAGATGCTGCTCCCCAGGCAGCGCCAGCTCTTGGGAAAATGAGAACTCTGCCCGGTTTTGTCTTATGCCGCGTAGCATCCCAACCGCTTTCCAATGACCAGCAGCGGCCGGCGATAAAGTGCCTCCCTTCTCGTCATTTGAGCCCCGGGCTTCGTCTGCCACAGGTTCTCTGGGCCCAATGGGGAGCCATGCGCTGAGGCCTCTGGCAGGGCAGGTCTCAAAGAGAAACTCAGGCAGCAAAAAGGTCCCAAAAAGGGCCACAGGAAATGGAGAATCTCCCTTACGAAACCAGGCTGCAATGCCCTGGGCTCTTCAGCCTTGAAAGACGGCGTTGAAGAGGTGACTTGATCGAAGGGTATAAAATCATATATGGGATAGAAAAGGTGGATAGAGGAAAATTATTTCCTTTATCGCACAATACTAGGACGAGGGGGCCCTCCCTAAAGCTCACAGGTGAGAAAGTGAGGACAAATAAAGGGAAATATATTTCTTCACCCAGAGGGTCCTTGGTTCCTGGAATTCCTTTCCAGAAGAGGTTGTGACAGCTATCAGTCTGGAGAGCTTCAAGGCAGGATTGGACAGATTCATGGATGCCAAGTGTATCATAGGTGGTTATTGAAACGGATGTCCAAGTGCCACTTCTATGTTGGTTGAGGCAGGCAGGATTCCCTTGGGTCCCATTTGTTGGGGGTCAAGGGAAAGGGAGGGTTTTGCCTTCTCTTTCTGCTCAAGATCCCCATGGACAATTGGTGGGCCACTGTGGGCCACAGGATGCTGGACTCAGTGGGCTTTGGCCCCATTCAGCAGGGCTCCTCTTAGGTTCTTCTGTTTCACACCTTGCTAAATATGCCAGCAATGGCGGAAGGGATATTTCATACAGAAGGAGGGAAGGAGGGAGATTGTGTGAAACTATGGTACGTGATTAATATCCAGTTTTTCCTTATGTCTACCTAGAAATGGAGTTAGTGGTCAGTTTGATTTGGGAAGGGGTTGGATTGACAGGTCCCGTCAGGAGTAGGAAGGCATCCCACCTTTGCGCCAGGCACAAGGAGGGGTGTTAGGGTCTGAAGCCCAGCGGAGAGATCCTGTCAGGCGAGGCTGCAGCCTAGAGCCTCTAAGCGGAGAGAAAATGGCCCTTATTATTTTCTTCCTCCATCCAACTGCCCATCTGTCTCTGGGAGTTTGCCATCCCTCCCGCCCTCGGAGGTCACTTGTCCAGGGGGCCAAGATGTCCTTGGTGCTCTGCCCTTATCTGGGCCAAGGGCGGCTCAGCCAGCCTTCTGTGGCCAATCGGAGACATCTGGAGGCTCACCCACTCGGAGGGGAAGGGGGGAGGGTCTCCTCCCCCCAGGATCTGCTAGCTGGGATTCAGGAAGACGCAGGCGGCCTTCCAGGCTACAAGTTGGGGGAGGGGGGATGTGGGATTTCCTCCACGTTTGCTCAGTGCCTTTAAAGCTATTGAGAGTGTCCATGGCCTCATATTTGGGTTAGCTCTGAACTGTTGAAAGAAGGCCTTAACCCCCCCTCACCCCCCCTTCAGTCCTGGATCTTAGGGGACAGAGCAAAACGACTCACCCCCAGCAGGGGTTTTCACAGGGGCTGGCCAAGGTCTGTCTGCCTTCAGCCCCATCATCCCCTGCCCTAGCTGGGTCGCACCCGGAGCTCCATTCCACAACCATGGCCTGCCCTCAGAGGAGCTCTGCAAGCCGGAGATGCCCCTGGACGCCTTCCTTCTGCCCTGCACACGGGTTTCTAAGCTTACACCGAGTGCTTTTTTTTAGTGCCCTGGGAATAAAGGCAGCCAACTCGTAGCTTGCTCAGTTAACGGAGGCTAAAGGGAGCCCGACCCAGCACAGGCGGCCGGAGGACCGAATTGGACCTCCGAGCGGAAAGCGAGCCGAGAGCGGGCGCCCCCAGTCCGGCAGCCGAGTGTCGTCGGGGACAGAGCGGGACGGGCGCCGTGGTCCCACCCCCCGTCCCCGCCGCCAGCAAAGAGCCCGAGCGGCGCGGAGGTGCCACCGGGGCTCGGGGGGGGGCGCATCTGGGGCGGGGGGGGGGCGGGCCCGTCGCTGCGGCGGGGGTGGAGCGCCCCCTGCCGGGAGCGAGAGCCGCCACGCGCCGCCCGCCACGCCAAGCCAGCTGTCGGTGCCGCCGCCGCCAGGGCTGCAGCCGAACGCGCTCCGCTCCGCACAACCCAGGCAGGCAGGAAGGCAGGCGGGCGGGCGGGCGAGCTGGGGGCCGCCGCCGCCGCCGCCTCTCCGAGCAGCAGCCGCCCGATCCCCGGAGGCAGCGCCGCCTGCAGAGCAGCCGAGAGCGGCGGGAAATCCGGCCACCGCCGCGGGAGCCCCTTGGGGAGCCAGCCCCGCCGGAGCCTCGCCGGGCCGAGCGAGGCGGGGACGGCGCGGGGGCTGCCCTCGCCAGATGGCCCGCCGGAGGGCCGAGCGGAGGAGGCGGCGGCGACGGCGGCTGCAGTAGGCGCGACCACCCGGGAAGTCCCCCAGCCGACGCGGCCGCAGCCGTCGAGGAAGGTCGCCGCCGCGACTGGGAGGCGGCCGCGCAAATGCCCCGTCCCGCCGCAGCGGGGGCTTCTGCCCGGGCAGGCGGGCGGCGGCGCGGGCGGCGGGGGCGAGGGCAGCGGCAGGTGAAGGACCCGGGCGCGCCAGGGCAGCGCCACACACCAAAGAGCGGCCGAAGCGGCGGCGGTCGGGCCGGGGCTGCGCTCCGCTGTCGGGCCGGGGAGGAAGGCTGCTGCTGCTGCTGCTGGCCCGAAACACTGGACCCGCCCCCCGCTGGGCCGTTGGGCTCTCGCCGGGACTTGGAAAGCTCCGCTCGGCCGGCGCTTGTGGATTACCCGCCGCCGCTTCTTGGATCGTTACCTCGCCTCGCCAGCGGTCCCTGGACGGTAAGTGTTCCGGCCGCCCCACTCCTCCCTCCGGGCTCCGGAGCTCCGGCGCCCCCAGCAGCAGCGTCAGGATCGTCCCCCCCCAAGCCTCCCCGGGCGGTCGAGCCCCACTCGCGAACAAAGGCGGGAGCCCCGCGCGCCCTCCGCTCGGTACACGGAGGAGCCGCGGAGCGAGTCTGGCAGAGCTCCTTGCAACCCTGGCCGGTTGTCCCTTCGCCCTCCCCGCTCCCGGGTGGCCACTGTCGCGAGGACGGGCGGCCGGAGCCTCGACGGGCTGCTCGCTTGGCTTCCCAACGCGCCTTTCTCGGGGCTTCTGGCGTGGGAGAAGACCCTGCCTGAGCCTCCCACCCGCCCGTTCTCTACGGTCTCCGGGCTCCCGGCAAGGCGGCGCCGTCCAGCGGAGGGATTGCAGCCCGGGCGCAAAGCTGTCTCCAAGCGCGCATCCTGAGCGGAGCGCCGGGCCGAGAGCGCTGCTAGGGGTGGAAGAGTAGGCAGGATCGTGGAGGGCGCCCACCAGTCCGGGAAAGACGCCTTTGGCTCGCCTTTGTCCGCCCCCCTGCAAGCCCCCGGAGAGAAAAGGCTGGTTCTTGGCTCCCCCACTTAGCTTTGCCTGGGAGATTCCGGGAGGCCCTCTGGGGACTTTGACGGGTCTGCCTGAGGGACAAGAGAGGGAGAAGTTCGGGTGGGCCTCCTGCAAGGGAGTGGTGGTATCTGGAGGCTGCTCTGCTCCTCCCTGGCCAATGCCTCCAGCTGAGCCCCTTCTGCAGTCAGCCTTCTTTGGGGAAGGGTCCCACTAGGCGATGGAGGGCACAGAAACTGGAGCATCGACAGAGGTTGGTGCTGTTGGGTTTAAATTCTGAGCTGTTCCAATTTCACGCACACACCCAGGGATCCCTGACAGATGTGGTGGCAGTTGTGTGTGTCCCCCCCCCCCAATCTGTCTCACACGGGGCAGCCTCCGACTCCTGCCCCAATTCTGCTCAGTTCCAGGAGAGGCTGGTGGTGCCTGCGTGCAGCTACAGACGTGTTTACCAGGCTACAATTGCT
Source organism: Erythrolamprus reginae (assembly GCF_031021105.1). Taxonomy (NCBI): domain Eukaryota; kingdom Metazoa; phylum Chordata; class Lepidosauria; order Squamata; family Dipsadidae; genus Erythrolamprus; species Erythrolamprus reginae. The sequence continues at coordinate 956,224 of NC_091958.1, forward strand.
GGGTTGCTAAAACAGGTTAAGTCCCAACAGAGAGATCCGAGCCTGGCTTTGTGTGCTGTGAGAACTCGGCCCTTGGCCAAAACCTTGACCCGCCTTGTTAACAGCTAGGCTCTCCCCTTCTCTGAGGGGAGGGGGAAGGCTCTGTTATGTCTCCGTTCACATCTGGGGGGGGTCCTGCTACCAGCTTTCCAAGGATGTCGGCTTATCTGGCTGGCGTCCTGCTCTTTGGGGAGCCGCTGATCCTGGTCAAGCCCCGGGGCGTAATTTTGCAGGAGCAGGAGCAGCTGTTCCAGGGAGGCCACCTGGCCAGGAGGTGCTAAGAACCGGATTTCCACGCGGCTTCTCCCCGGCCCAGCCAGGCTCTGAAGGGAGTTGCAGCAGCAGCAGCAGCTGCTCCGAGTTGCCTTCGCTTCCTCCTGCCGGCACCGGGGCTCACCTGGGCCTCTGGGGGGCGAGCGAGCGAGCGAGTGAGCGCCTTGCCTTCTTGGGTGCTGTCTCTCGTGGTCTTCCTCTAAAGCCCCGGACTGCCCCTCATTTCAGAAGCCAGGCACGAGCTGGGTGAGCAGCGTCGATGAAAAAAAAAAATCTATTGAGCGTGAGCAAGATAGACCTTTGCGATTAAGGCTTGGCAGGAGCCATAAATCAATTCGCTCCGGCAGGGGAGGGGCTGCTGAGCGGGCGTGTGGTGGGTCCCACACTTCCTTCTCTTCCCTTCCCAGAGAGAGGGGTGGGTCCCCAGGGCCTCTGTCTGGTGGAATGGCTGACATCCTGGTCGTTGGAGTGTTTGTGAGGGAGTGGTGGTGTATTTGTGTGTAACCTCAGATACCCTTCGAGCCAGTCTGACCTCATGGTGAAGACACCAAGGCTAGACACCAGCAGGCTGGGAGTTCGAGTCTCACCTTCGGTATGAGAGGCAGCTGAGTGAGCTTGGGCCAATCACTTGCTCTCAGCCCAGCCTCACAGGGTTGTTGTTGTGAGGAAAAATAGGAGGAGGAGGAAGTTGTGATGGATATGTTTGCCTTCTTGGGTTACTTCTTTAAAATAATAAAGGCGAGATAGAAATTAATAAATATTCTAATTAATTTCTTGCATTGAAGTCAATGGATCTTCATCTCATTGACCAACCAGACTTCAGCATCCCTCTTTTGATCTGGATGGAAAGCTGGGAATGTTCTTTAACATTCCTGGAATCTGGAATGACTGTGTGTACGTATGGTTTTTAGGGTTTTTAAGTATTTTATATTACTGTTTTATTATTGTCATATTTTTTATACTGCTTTAGTCATTGGGATCATTGTTACCCACCTGGAATCCTGTTGGAGTGGGTGGGATACAAATTTCACTAAATAACTAAATAACTAAGGAAGGAAGGAAGGAAGGAAGGAGGGAGGGAAGGACGGAAGGAAGGAAGGAGGGAGGGAGGGAAGGAAGGAAGGAGGGAGGGAGGGAAGGACGGAAGGAAGGAAGGAGGGAGGGAGGGATGGAAGGAAAGAAGGGAGGGAGGAGGGAGGGAGGGAAGGAAGGAAGGAGGGAAGGATGGAAGGAAGGAAGGAAGGAGGGAGGGAGGGAGGGAAGGATGGAAGGAGGGAGGGAGGGAAGGATGGAAGGAAGGAGGGAGGGAGGGAGGGAGGGAGGGAAGGAAGGAAGGAGGGAGGGAAGGATGGAAGGAAGGAAGGAAGGAGGGAGGGAGGGAGGGAGGGAAGGATGGAAGGAGGGAGGGAGGGAGGGAAGGATGGAAGGAAGGAAGGAGGGAGGGAAGGAAGGAAGGAAGGAAGGAAGGAAGGAAGGAAGGAAGGAAGGAAGGAAGGAAGGAAGGACAGGCAAAGGAAGGAGGCAAATAGGTTACTGAATTCCAACAAGAGGTTTCTGGTGTCTCCGTGAACCTGAATTGCAATTTCTGGGCTTTAATGGGAGACTGCGCTGCCCTGATCCCAGTATTTCCAACCACATTTGCAAAACATTTGGCTGAGTCGGGAGAGGCCACATGGCCCCAGATGGAGGAGTGGAAGAGTGGCTGTCCGTGGCCAGAATGGACAGTTCCTCCTTCCCTGCCCAGAAGGGGTCCAGCCTAGATTATGGGAGTGGGGGGGGGGGCTGGCCCAGAGTCTTCCATGCCTGTTTCTCGGCCTTCCCCACCGACCAAACGGGCCCTTATTTGCTTCCTCTTGAATTAGGAGCTGGTTCTTCTCCAGCCTTGCAGCTTCTCACCCAGCGATGCCCACCGCGTGCATCTCTTCTCCCAGGTTTCCTTTGGCCCGTGGAGGGGAGGGCGGCCCCAGGAGGACTGAGAACACCCGGGGGCTCTGCTTCCTCGCTGGGCCTGGGTCTCTGATGGGGGGCTGAGGCTCATCCTGCCATTTTGACAGCATCTTGGCTTTCCAAGCAGATGGAGAAGCTGGGGCTGCGATGTAGCGGAGCCGAGTGCTTTTTGCCGGGGGTGGAAGCAAAGAGACGGGGCCCCTTTTGTGTGTGAAACAGGATCTGCGCCTTCTTGTCGTGTGCAGTTCCTCTAAAAACAGTGCAATAAGGTTTAAACCAGGGTTGTCCAATCTTTGAGACCTGTGGACCCCAACTCCCAGAATTCCCCAGCCAGACTTGAAATCCGCAAGTCTTAAAATTGCCAAGGTTGGACACCCCCATTTTAAGCTTCAAAGCTTGGCCGTAGGTTGATGGCCCTGGAGACAGCTTCCTTAATGCGAACCCTAAAGGTAAACGAGGGAGCTTCAGAAAAGATGAGTGGGAAAAATAAAAGAGGCAGGACGGGGGGAAACTTTGCTTCAATCTTTGGATGGAGTTTCACGTTTCACGTTTCAAGTTTTATTGGATTTATATGCCGCCCCTCTCCGAAAACTCGGGGCGGCTAACAACAATCATAAACAATATACAATAAAATCCAATACTAAAAGCAAATTAAAACCCCTTAATATATAAAAACCAAACAGACATACAAACATACCATGTATACAGTTGTAACGGCCTAGGGGGAGAAAAAAAGTCTTAATTCCCCCATGCCTGGCAGCAGAGGTGGCCTTTAAGCAGCTTACAAAAGGCAAGGAGGGTGGGGGAAATTCTAATCTCTGGGGGGAGTTGGTTCCAGAGGGCCGGGGCCGCCACATAGAAGGCTCTTCTCCTGGGTCCCGCCAAGTGGCATTGTTTAGTTGACGGGACCCGGAGAAGACCCACTCTGTGGGACCTAACTGGCCGCTGGAATTCGTGCGGCAGAAGTTCCTGGGCAAAGGCTTATGATCGCTTCTAGTTTCCTGCCCAATCAGCCACTTTCCTGAGGTGTCCCAAATTCCTTGCCGGGGAATTTTGGGCGATGCAGGGATAGGCCTGGATGCAGGTCTATATGAGAGCTGAGCTGCCTGGTATCCTGGGATTGCAATGTGCGACTTTCCCAGCCAGCTTCTGACAAGCAGCGTGGAAAGACAGGTTCACCTCCTGACCTCATGATTCACTTAACAATTACGGTAATTTGCTTAAGAACTGTAGCCAAAAAAAGAAAAAAGTTGTGAAATTGCATGACTCTCTTAAGAACAGCCTTGCTCAGCTCCCAGCTGTGGTTGTATGTCAAAGATTATTTCTACTACAAACCATAATAAGTCATTTCTCCCTGGGAAAGTTCTCTCAAATTCTCCGCAGTGGGCACTAAAGGGCAGAACTGTGTTCAAACATCATCCCAAGCTGTGGCTTGTTTACTAAGGAATTGTAGAATAAACCACAATGCATATAGTACACACCATGCTAAGTCAAAATTCACTTTACTGCTTGGGACATGCCTGAAGTTGTGTGTGTGTGTGTGTGTTGAGGAACTAGCTAAGATTATCTGGGTTGTGACCAAGCCAAGGACCAATGTGGTTGCATCTGAGAAGCCACGTCCTGGTCCTGCCTTCAGCCACGTCCTCCCCCCCCACCTCCTGGAAATCTCCTCTCCGTTTCCCCTTGCCAAGCATGGAACTGACCGGGTGCCGTTTGGGGCGTGGCAAAGCAAAGACGGAGTTTGTGGAGAAATGGCTAAACTGGGCCTGTTGCTCAGAACCTGGTTTTGAAAGGAGAACTTTGCTTTGTCTCGCTGACCTGGCCGGCCTTGGAGCACGGGAAGGACTAAAGTGTAGCAGCACACACACATACAAACACACACACGCACACACTGCAGCCAGCTGTGTCCAAAGGGCGTGGGGGGTGGCATTTGGAAAACACAAGGGGAGGCAGAGTCCTGCTTGGATTGGAGCTAAGGGCCTCCCACCTGTGGAGAGTCTCCAGACTGATGGGGGAACTCCCAGCTGGGAAAGGCCCTTCAGAAGATGGACTGTCTCTCAGGCCTTAGGTTGGGGGGGGGCAGGCTAGGGGGGGGAACTGCCTGATTGGGTGCCTTGTGCCTTGATTCTTTTTGTTTGTTTGTTTGTTTGTTTCAGCGTCAGGCAGCCTTGTATTGGATGTCATCAGACAATCTCGGTGGCTCCTGCCCAGGGAATGGCATTGCTTGTGGGGGGGTGGGGGTGGAGCCACCCCAAATTTCTGCTTAATGTGGGCTGTGTATGTGGGCTGTGTACGGAACCGTCTTCTGCTGCATGAATCCCAGCGACCAATTAGGTCCCACAGAGTTGGCCTTCTCAGGGTCCCGTCAACTAAACAATGTCAGTTGGCAGGCCTCAGGGGGAGAGCCTTCTCCGTGACGGCCCCAGCCCTTTGGAATCAACTCCCCCCAGAGATTAGAACCGCCCCCACCCTCCTTGCCTTTCGTAAATTGCTATAGACCCACCTATGTCGCCAGGCATGGGGGAATTAAGAAACCTCCAGGCTTATAGAGTTTATGCATGGAATGATTGTGTTGCATGGTTTTAATGTTGGGTTTTAAATGTTTTTTAATATTAGATTTGTTATTTTGTTGTGAGCCGCTCCGAGCCCACGGAGAGGGGCAGCATACAAATCTAATTAATAATAATAATAATAATAATAACAACAACAATAACAATAATAATATTAGGAGAGCTCTGTCCCACTGCTTTGCCAAGCCTGGTGTGTGATGGAGCTTTGTAGCCTCCTCCAGCACCAGGGCTAAGACAAGGGGCTTAAGGGATCCTGGCTTGGACACCTGCATTATGTTCCTTCGTGGGTCTCTGGCTCCATGAGGACTAGTAGCTGGCATCTTCTGTGGACTTTGCTGTTTCATTGGGAAGTTGGTCTGCCCCAGGAGCCCCCCCACCCACCAACAGCCTCCTTGATCAGGGCTCTCCAATCTTGGCCACTTAATAGAACAGAACAGAATAGAATAACAGAGTTGGAAGGGACCTTAGAGGTCTTCTAGTCCAGCCCCCTGCTTAGGCAGGAAACCCTACACCCCTGGCTGGCTGAGGAATTCTGGGAATTGAAGTCCACAAGCAGTAAAGGGGCCTATTTGGGGCCCTGCAGCTTCTCCGAGGGCCCGGCAGGACATGGCTCTTGGTGGCCAAAGAGGGGCTTGTGTGTTGAAGTGGCCAGCAGCCTTAATGAGGAAGCCTTAGAGCTACATCCTCATCAGGGCAAAAGGCGCCCATGACTGTCCATCACTTCTGTGGCAGCTCCTGGTTTCTCTTTGCGTCTCCTGGAGACACAAAGGTCCAGCCGCTCATCCTCATTCCATCCCACCAGGCTCTCAGCTGACGAAAACCCAGATGCGCAATTTGCACAACGTGAGCACCTCTTAGTGGGCTGGAGAGCAAGTGGCACACGGAACGAGGCCCTGGCGTTGTTAGTTCCCAAAGCCAGTTGAGAGGGGCGGTGTGTGTGTGTGTGTGTACAGCCCGATGGGGTCTTGGTGCTGCTGCAGCCCCCTCCCCGCTTAGATCAGGGCTGGGTGAGCAACTGAAGGCAGCAAGCTCTGCCTTCTCCCCTTCGCCTGGTTGTTCCAGGATGCAATGTCAGCGGGGGGGGGGGTCCTGGGAGAGGCCAGTCAACAAGACCAAGAAGCCCCCCCCCCAGAAAAAGACCTTCTCTGCTCAGAGCCAAATATGATTGATTGATTGATTGATTGATTGATTGATTGATTGATTGGTTGGTTGGTTGGTTGGTTGGTTGATTGGATTTGTATGCTGCCCCTCTCTGAGGACTCGGGGCAGCTCGCAACATAATAAAAACAGTACACAATATCAAATCTAAAATCCAATTAATATAATTAACTACTCTCAAAACCCTGGAACATTAAAGATCATTCATTCACTTTCCACAACAGACATACTTCGAACTCGTGGGCCAGAAGCTAGGGTCTAATCGCCCCAAGCCTGGCGGCATAGATGACTTTTAAAACTCCTGCGGAAGGCGAGGAGGGTGGGGACAGTGCAAATCTCCAGGAGGAGATGGTTCCAGAAGGCTGGGGCCACCACAGAGAAGGCTCTTCCCCTAGGCCCAGCCAAGCGACATTGTCTGGCAGACGAGACCTGGAGAAGGCCGACTCTGGGGGACCTGACCAGTGCTGGGATTCATTCAGTGCTGGTCTTCGGAGAGGGGCGGCATATAAATCCAATAAATAAATAAATGTGGCAGGGGGAGTCTCGCAAGTAATTTGGTTCGATGCCGTGTAGGGCTTTATATTATCATGTCCCCACCACCCAATATCCATTCCCGTCCTTGGCTGATTTGGAGCCTCTCTTGAGGGGCCGGAGGGCAGGGGGGAGATGAGCAAAACCCACTTGGGGGTCCAAGCTGGGTCTTTGGGATGGAGCCACTTGCAGACGTCAGAATCACCAAGAGCTTCTGGGAGTTTGTCCCTCCAAGAGACGGCTGGGGGGACAGCTGGAAAGTGGCGAGCCATTCGGTTCCCGTGTATGTCCTACGCATCACTGGCAGGGGAATCCTGGGAGTTGAAGTCCACAGGTCTTTAAAGCTGCTAAGGTTGAGCCACCCCTGTTGTGATAGGGGCAGGGGGATGAGTCTCTTGGGGTCTCCATGCTCAGAGTCCCCTCTGGCACCCCCTCCCCACCCAAAGACAGCCTCCTCTTCCTCCTGCTCTTTGTGACCCCCAAAGCAGGGGGGGTTGGGAGGGTGCGAGAAAAGTGCAAGGAGGTTGGCGAAGGTTGACTTTCCAAAGAGGGGCCCAAAGGTCCTTCCTACCCCAGCTAGGAATTGCTATGGCAATGTCCTCGTCTCGCTTTCCCTGCCTCCCCCAGCTCTGCTTCTTACATTCGGCCCAGCTTGCTCCATCTGCTCGCTTGGAACCGTTCCCACTGCCGGGAAGCAGGCAGGAAGGAGAGCGAGGGGAACCCGCCTGCCCCCCCTCCCCTCAGCTAAAACCAGGGAGTGTGTTATGTGCTTGAGACGAGGGCTGGGATGGCCTCCTTTGAGTGGGCCCGGGAAATCCCCCCCCTCCCACACACACTAGCAGCTGGGTGATCTGCAAAGGTAGGCTGCTCTGGACTTTGCAGGCTCTCCTTCATATATTCCCTTTTCCTTCCTCTTCCTCAGTTGGTCTCCATCGCCAGAGAGGGAGGGGGAGGGGGAGGGAGAGGGAGAGAGACAGAGACAGAGACAGAGAAAAAACATTATTTCTTCTCTTAGTTTTCTGTTTGTGGCTCACTCAAGGTTGCCCCTGCCAACTGGGAAGACCAATACATTGGTGAAACAAACGAGCATCCAAAGATACTTATAAATTATTATTATTATTATTATTATTATTATTATTATTATTATTTATTAGATTTGTATGCCGCCCCTCTCCGTAGACTCAGGATCCGAGTGACCTTTTTTCTTCTTTCTAGTAGCCCCTATTTCTTTTGAATGAACAAGGGCAGGGTCTCCACATGGCCCAGTGAAGGGGTCTGGAAACCTCACAGGAGCTGGATTGCACAGAGAAGGGAAACAAGAGAGAGGGGGTGAAGGGGGGGCTGTTAATGATGGCTGGCATGAAGGAATTCTGGCTGTGGCTGGGGGATTATGGGGCGAGGTTCTGGAGGATGGGTGGGGGCATTCCTAGGAAGGCAGAGATGGAAGAGCTGCTAAGGGCTTTGGGCAGGTGAGGAGGGTCTCGTGGTCTGTCAGAGCCCAGGAGTCCCTGGGTTCTACTGCCGTGCACCGTCTGGCATTGCCAATCACTGGTCATACACCTCCTAGCACCTGTCAGGTGGGCAGATCAGCAGCGCAGGAATGACCAGCAGGAACTAAGCAGCGCTGAGCCCCACCCGAGATGCCTCTTCCAGGGTGAGTGGGTGACTTGTGTCCATGAGTTCCCCAGGCCTCAGGTTCAACTGGAGGAGATGCTGCCTGTCTGCAGCTGCTTGTGGACCTCCAGGTGGCCTCTGAACATCCCACCTGAGCTGCGGCCTTTCTGTGCTGGACACCTGGGCAATGGAGGTGGCCTTTGCCTTACAGCCAGAGTTGGGAGCGGACTTTCCACTGCTGAGCAAAGCGAAGTGAGTTGCGCCTGATCTCACACTCAGTTTGGCCCAGTTTGGTTATTGTGAAGCAAATCAGGCTTCCCGTTGGCTTTGCTGGTGGCAAGGTGACTTGAGAAGGTCACCAAAGACCCTCAGGACCCTGCAACGGTTGTTCTGGTTGCCAAGGGCCCAACGTTTCACCCTGTGACCTTGTGCATGCTGCAATTGTTGTAAAGGTGAGGACTAGTCACAAGCAGCTTTAGTTTTTAGTGCCGTTGTAGCTTTGAATGGTTGCTCTCAAGCAGGGGTTGGCTCTGTTATGACATATGGACTTCAACTCCCAGAATTCCTCAGCTAGCATGATTTTGGCTCAGGAATTCTGGGAGTTGAAGTCCAGAAGTCATAGAGGAGCCCACTTGGCCTACCCCTGCTCTAAAGCATTGCTGTCAGCCAAGGCTCCCTGCACCACACTCGAGATCTTGGATCTTTTGAGGTGGGAAACAGGGGCAGCAAGTCAAGCAGAGTTTTCTGAGCATGTGCAAAGCGCTCTGCAGGGGGTGCCGCCTCTCCATCCATCAGGGGCTGGATTGGCACGTCCTAGACCAGAGCCAAGAGCCAACTGGTTTCTCTGGGCATGCCAGGAGGTGGGGGGGGCTTCTTTTGCGTGCCTAACTTCCCTTATTCCCATGCCATCCTTGCTGCTGCCTGTATGTAATTAACAGAGTAATTAAAAACAGGATGAGTTAATTGGTATTCATTTATGTGGCAGATGTTTTTAATTGAGATACGAAACAATTTACCTGTTTATATAAACAATAGTGAGCGAAGGCTTGTAAAACAGAGGGGTTCCTCTCCCCCCTCCCCCCCAGCTTCCAGGTCCAGCAGAATCGGCCTGAATTCCCAGCGCCCCTCCCCAAGTCTGAAAGGGGCTCAGGGAGAAGTCCCTTTGGGTCACGGGGCCCTGGTTGGGCCCTCCACCAGTTCCTCGGATCCTAGCTCTTTTCCCAGCCCCCTGGCTTCTGCTGGGTCTCTTTATACATCTGGGCAAGAGGCAGAAGCTTCGGGGTTGGGGGGTCCCTTAGGCCACGGACAGAGAAGCATCGGAGCATACCTGGAGCTCCAGGTTGAATTTCGGCCTGCTCTCTGAGCTGGGTGGTTTGTTTGCTTGCAGGCATATCATTACCCAACTAGGGAATGTCCTAACTCAGGTGGCACGAATAATGTTCCCTAGTTGGGTAAGTAAACCTCTGTAAATTACCCAGCAAGCTCAGTAAGCATCAAGGACTCCCCAATCTTAACTAGGTTATTTAAAGGCTTATCAATCAACTACTTTTGCGCCAGGTATGAAAGTTGGTTAATGCTTGGCTAGGTTTCTGCAGCAATGGGTGTTGTCTGAACCTCTCCTGCTTGGTTCATTTCTCATTCTGTATCTGCTATGAACCCAGGAGATAGGTCAGGGTGTTGTGTGTGTGTGTATGTATGAGCACAGCCAGTGTTTCACACCTGGTCAGAAATGCTTTGGAACCCTTCCCACAACCTGCTCTGTTTCCAAATTGTCTCTTTTTCTACCATGTGTTTGAGAAGCTTGTTGTAACTTGGGGGATTCGCCCTTTATACCAAGACAAGCATGTTATCTAGACAGGTAATTGCTTGACTCCACTGACTAGCAGAAAGGGAGGGAGAGAGAGAGAGAAAGAGAGAGAGAGAGAGAGAGAGAGGTTTTCCATCAGTCACAAAGACATTTTTATCAGAACTTTTGTAAAAACAGGGTGGGTTCGAGAGGCTGGGTAGGGACATACCCATGAGGTTGGAGTGCTCACAACGTGGCCCATTGTGGAAAAACACACTTGGAAAATTGAAAGGGATCCTCCCAACTTTGTGTAGGATGATGGGTTGAATTTGAATAACAGAGATGGAAGGGAGAGGTCTTGGAGGTCTTCTAGTCTAGTCTGCTGCTCCGGCAGGAAATCCTCTACACCAGGGGTAATGGACTTCAACTTCCAGAATTCCTGAGCCAATGATGCTAGCTCAGGAATTCTGGGAGTTGAAGTCCACATGTCATAGAAGAGCCCCCTTTGCCTGCCCCTGCTCTTCACCATTTCTATCCAATGTTTGTCCAGTTGCTTCTTGAAATCCTCCCGCAACTTCATCCCACAGATGAATTGTTCTACAATTGTAACTGTCAAGGAAGTTCTCCTCAGCCCTAGGGATGCTTCTCTCCTTTCCACCCCTTGTTACTTGGCTTAGTAGTGTGGTGTGGCCACAGTTATCCTGGGTTGCTCAGAAGATGTTTTCTGATCGACGGATAGTTGGAGAAATAGATCGTTCGTCTGGAAGGAAGGACGAGGGTCTGCACCCTTTCAACCGCTCGCTTTGCATTCGCTACCAGCGCAGCCCCTGAGATGGCTTGGCCTCCTTTTTCTTCCTGGCATCCGTGAAGTCATCTCCCCTTGAGGTCATCTTCTCTGGACTGAGCTGGCTGTAGGCAAGCCAGACTAAAATTAGGCATGCAAAATATGTCTTTGCCCTTTATTGGCAGGATTTAACAACCCAAAGGACGTCCTTGGATGGGGCCAGGATGGCAATGATTAGGACCACGCCAGCCTTGGTAGGGATGGTGGGTTTCTTCCCTCCCCCCTCCTCCCGCTGAGGTCCTGGGGAAGGAAAGTGGCTCCTTCAAGAGCAATTTGGATGCCAAGACGGCACTTAAAACTGGAAGGAGTTTTGTTTTCAAGACTGGAGAAATCACAAGGGGCAAGAAGAATGAATTTCTCATGGCCAGATGAAGTGACTGAGCCCTGTCTCCTCTCTGGGACCTCGTCTTGGGCCATCTCTACCAGCTCAGGGTGGTGTGAGGTACTCTCTGCTACCAGAATCTGAAAAGGGCTACATTTGGCAATGCTCTGGCACACACACACACACCCGCAGACGGGCACGGCTGCCTCTGTGCATGTGCAGATGGGGAGCAACCACGGTGACGTCGGCAGCTTCCGTGGCCGGCAGATGCTGGTTCTCCTCTAGGGGCAGAAGGGCACCAGCTTCCTTGGCATCCTGGCAGCCTTGGCGGAGAAGCGAGATGGAGCAACGGAGGCTGCTAGGCGAGTTTTTTGGCAGGCTGCCGGCACTGAGAGATAGCCGCCAGCCCAGCTGGGGGGAACGCTCGCCGGTCTCAGGTGTGCCGCCTGAGTCCTTGATCGGGCCCTGGAAAGGCTCGGCATCCTGCACTAATGAATATCGAGGAGGGGGTGAGACGCGGAGCCCTTGCTCCTGAACGCCCTGATTTTCCATCTCAGCAGGTAGTGAATCACTCCTGTCGAGCCGCGTGCCAATTCTTGGATGTCGAACATTTCTTAATAGCCCTCGGAGTTTTGCTTTCCCTCCGGCGACGGCGGCAAGGAATAAGGGCACCGTGCAACGGCTCCTTCTGGCTTCTCCCACCTGGCTGGCTTAGTGCAATTCCATGCAGGAGGAGGAGGAGGAGGAGGAAGAGGTGGTGGTCATTGGCTGGAAAGAATAACCCCCACTTTGTGCGGCCTGTGTTTCTGCCCTTCAGCTGCAGAAGCCTGGAGGAGTCCGGATGGTTTCTGGGAGCTAAAAGTCGGCAGACACCTTTATCCGGAGGAACAGATTTGATTAAAAAGCAGAAGCTTTCGTGGCTCTTTGCTTCCTCCCCATTTTCCTGCTGTGGGTCTTGGAGCCACAGAAAACTCCTGTGGACTTTGCTTCTCGAAGGTCGATGTTTTTCCACTTGGGCTGAATCGCACAGTTCTCTTTTCCCCCGAGATGGTGTGAAGGAGGAACAACATTCCATAAAATTCAAATGGGAAGCTGTGGGTGTTTATGAAGCGATTGGACAGCCATTTGTCCAGAATGCTATAAAGTAGGGATGAACAAGCTTGGGAGATTGAAGACTTGTGGACTTGAACTCCCAGACTTCCCCAGCCAACTGGGAAGTCTGGAAGTCCAGAAGTCTTAAAGCTCCAGGATTTGAAGACCCCTGGAATAGGTTTTCTGCTCAAGCAGGGAGCTGGACTAGAAGACCTCTAAGGTCCCTTCCAACCCTGTTATCCTGTTACGGAGCTGCCACTCGTGAAAGAGACATTCAGAGGAGAGGAAAATGCCTCCCCTCCCTTCCCGCCTCCCCTTCCCCATCTCTGAGCTGGCCTCCCTGGGAAAGTACGGATGGCTCCTGAAACATCTGCCTCTCCAGAAACATCCAGAGAGGAACCTGCTCATCGTTGCTGCAGGACGTCAACAAGGCCTTCCGAGCATGTGGGGAGGGGAAGAGCTGGGGGGAGACAGGGGTCCTGCCCCCTTGTTTTGGAGAGGAAGGCCTTGTCTGGGAAAAACCAAGGAGACAGGCTTGACCCCTCCCCCCCTCCTCCCCGTAGTTTCCCACATGCGAGCGGTCTGCAGTTCCCATCCAGTTGGCTGCCAGTGCCGAGGGCTGGCCTAACACGATCCAGATGGAGCCCCCGCCATCCACCCATCCCTGGTGAGTTTCTGGGGAGTTGTTCTTGGCAGCTGCAGCCGAACGGCTGGAATGCAGAGCCTTCTTTGGAAGGAGGCACCAAGCCCTCCACATCTGGATTCCATTTGGAGAAAAGCAGGCAAGGAGGCAGAGCTCCCATGCCATCACCTCTTTAACTCTTTCCTCCTCTTCCTCCTCCTCCTCCCTCTCCCGCCCGCCCGGGTCAGAAGGAGGAAGGGGCTGCAAGGATGTTGCGTCTGCCAGGCGAAACCCCAGGAGACGGCGAGTTCTAGTCCTGCCTCGGGCATGAAAGCCAGCTGGATGACTTTGAGCCAGGCAGGCTCCCTCAACCCAGCCTACCTCACAGGGCTGTTGTTGTGGAGTGCGCTGGATGTGTGGAAGGAGGAGGGGGTCTGCAAGAAAAGAAGGGCCCTCCCCATATGAAGCAGCCCCAGGGAAGAGGAGTCGCCACTTCTCTCCCCTCCAGGCAGAACCTCAAGTGTCCCCATTGATGGTTCATCCTGGGGATAACTCAGAGGACAGGGGCAGGAACATTGCTGGGGGGGGAGGGAATTTGGGGGGGGGAGAAGGAAATAATTGGTCCCAACTGCAGAGAGTTTGTCTGCTTTCCAACATTTGTTTCCTATTAGTTGTTGCTCTGGAGAAACATCTTCCCTCTGGAGAAGAGAGGCTCTGAAAAGGAGAGGCCAAAGGAGAGGCTGCCCTGCCTGCCCTCCACACGCCCATCGCCCAGGGGCACAGAGGGCAGAGACCCCGCCCCATCAATGCCACGGGACTGGGTGCAAAGGATGCCCCCTTCGCCTCCCGGCCTCAGCCTTCCTCTCCCTTGCAGGATTCGTGTGAGAATGAGACCTGGGGGCACTTTCCGCTCTGAGACCCGAGGGAGGAAAATGCACAAGAGAGAATCGGAGCTTCATTTCCAGTTTGGTGGCCAGTAGTTTCATTTGATGTAAGGCTTGTTCTCCCAGCACTGGCGAGTCCAAGGGAGGCAACTGACCACAGCACGGGTCTGTCTCTGAATGGTCAATTCGAGTCTCTTCCTTGCCCGAAGAAGCGAGTGGCTCTTTTTTCTCCTGGCTTGTTATTTGGGGTGGACTCCACCACACACCTCTGTGCTCCCCCAAGCAATAGCAATAGTAGCAATGGCATTTAGACTTATATGCCGCTTCACAGTGCTTGACAGCCCTCCCTAAGCGGTTGACAGAGTCAGTCTCTTGCCCCCAACCATCTGGGTCCTCGGAAGGACGGAAGGCGGAGTCAACCCTGAGCCGGTGGTGAGATTTGAACTGCTGAACTACAGCTAGCCATTAGCTGAAGCAGCCTGCAGTGCTGCATTCTAACCACTGCGCCACCCCGGCTCTGCTTCCTCACAGGGGCCACTTCAGCCCTCTGCTACTAAGGGCAGTGGTCCTAAAGACGTTCCCACCCACCCTCCCCTTAAAGAGCCCCCCTTGACCCCCAGAATGGGACTCTTTTTGATCTGCACCCGTGAACAGGCTGGCATGCAATTCTGTCGTTGCCAGGGAAGACACTTGCTGCCCGAACTCCAAGTGGCTTCCTAGCCCTGTGGTCCAGAGCCCCTGCGATGCCCTCCCATGCCCTGAGCACTTGGCCAGACTCCGCTCCGGGTGGCATCTTTCCCGGGCACCCGCCCCTTGTGCCCCCTTCCCGCTCCTCAGTCTCCGGGATGACAGCACTCGGGACACGCCGGGGCTTCTGCTGGCTTCCATCTGCTGCAGAAAGTTCTCAGCTGCTGTTTGGCTCTCGGCTGTCACTCAGGGCGTATTTATAAATACGGCAGGAAGTCGAAAGTGTGTGGGGGGGAGTTGGCGGTCCCACACCATGCCAGGCTCCGTGTGGAGGCATCCAGGGCGGCAGGAATGCTGTCATCAGTCGGAACGATGCTCCTCGGGGTTTCACATGAGGCTTCTTAGCCCTCAACACTTCCAAAAACAGCCCTGGAGAGCAGAGGGGAAAGTTGATCCGAGGGAGAGCGAGAGAGGGACAGAGAGGGTCTGGGAAGAGAGGGCGCAGCAGCCCCGACTCCGTTCTTTGGGATGTTTTAAACCGTGATGGGTGAGCATGTGCAGAGAGCATCTACTCTCCTCTGAGAGCAAAAAATCTCTGAGGGGAGAAGATTTGAGTCAAGGCGCGTTTGCATCTTAGTTGGGGATAAGATCAGAAGCAACATGAGAAAATATTATTTTACTGAAAGAGTAGTAGTTCCTTGGAACAAACTTCCAGCAGACGTGGTTGGTAAATCCACAGTGACTGAATGTAAACATGCCTGGGATAAACATAGATCCATCCTGAGATAAAATACAGGAAATAGTATAATGGCAGATGAGATGGACTATGAGGTCTTTTTCTGCAGTCAGTATTCTATGTTTCTAACTTTCCTGAAGCAACTCCATGATGATGAGGAAGGGGATGAAGAAAATTGCTCCCTGCTGAGACCCTCGGATTGCTGCCAATGTGAGCAGGCAAGAGTGGCTAGAGGGAGGGAGGCTCTCGGTCGGCTGAAGGCGAGTTGCTCTCCTCTTGGGAGAAGGTTCGGATGTTGCAGACGGAGGCAAGAGACGCCGGGGAAGAGCCGGGATTCTGGCTGGCTCTCTGCTCCTGCTTCGGGAGGCTCTTCTTTTAAAGCCCTGTGCCTTCCTCCACCCTCTGGCTAAGGACGGGGATTCTAGGCAGGCCCCGGGGGGGGATCTCTTGGCCATGGCCATCCCACCGCTGCCAGGGCCTAGGCCAGGGATGGTGAGGCTTTGCTCTATCTCAGCTCCAGCACACACGCATGCACTGGCCGGCCGGTTTTCTGCCTTGAGGGAGGCCGTTTCGACTCCTGGAGGCTCCAGGGAAGCTTCCTGAAGCCCCGGAGTGTGAAAAACGTCCCAACGGGTAACCTCGGAAGTTTGGAAAAACGGATTCCCGGTTTGCCAGTTGAGCTGTTTTTTGCACTCTGGAGGCTTTCGAGACGCTTCCTGAAGCCCCGGAGTGTGAAAAACAGCACAATGGCTGGACTGGAAGTTTGGAAAAACGGATTCCCGGTTTGCCCGGTGTGCTGCTTTTCGCACACACACACCCTTTTTGCACAGGAACCAAAAAAGGTTCGCCGTTACTGGCCTGAGCCTTTGACACTGCAGGTCCTGGGCTCCGTCCCGCCCATCTCAAATTGGGAAGGTTGCAGTGGAAGAGGGCAGGAGGGCAGGTAGCCTGGCCTGAGGACAAGGCACCTTGCTGGGCTTTGTGTTGAAGCTCTTTGTGTCTCTGAGGAAGGTCCCTGCACCTTCCCCAAGGAAGTGCCCAGGACCGGGCACCACTCAGCGATGCTCACCCACTCTGGGAAAAGAGGCTTTAAGAAAGCTAGGCTCTTTGCTTAGGTGGCTGTTCCATGCCCTCCAGGAGCACCTGCTTTGGCTCTGCGCCTGGCTTGATTTGGCCCAGGCAGTGTCCTTTCCCGCGCTCTCTCTCCCGCGTGCAACCTTCACTTTGTGCTGCCACAATTGCCGTGGATGAGGGCCAATCCGTTGGCCCCTGAAAGCTCCATCCCCTCCAGGAGCCTCTGGTTGACCCCGGGCAGGGCGGCAAAGGGGAGACTTTCCTTCTTTGGTTCTCCTCCGAGCCCAGGCCGGGCCGGGAGACGCCGTGACCGATTGCCGCAGCTGCCGGCACACTTGCGCGGAGCCATCAACCTCAAGTGCATCCTCCTCTTTAATGGAGCAGGGAAAGCAATGAACTTGGCAGGCCGGGTGGCGGGTGGCAGGTGCTTCTGTTTAGATGTGGCAGCTGCTCCCGCTCCCTTTCTCTCCCCAAAGTCACCCCGCCTTTCTCCTGCTCTGCCCCAGCTCGGTCACCCCCGAAACAATCTCCCGGATGGGCCCCAGCGGGCAGAGAGGGCACCCCCTTTTCCCCAAGAGCAAACTTTCATGGAGCATCTGGAGCCAGCTGGCTGGGGGAATGTGCAGGGGCTCCGTCCCGCTCGAGCATTGTTGGCCTCCTGTGTTATTTGTGGCATTAAATGCCGTGCGTTTGTAAAGTTCCTCACCGCACACATTTAATTCGAAGACTAAACAGCTCATAAAACGTCCAGCCCAGCATAAATCCTTAGGGCCACCTGCAATTCTCAGCCGGCCCAGAAGTCCACAGGCAGGTTTTGAAAGGAAAAGGTGGAGAGGATCACAGTGGATCCCAAGTGGCGCTTAAGCCTGGAGTCGTCTGTGTGGTTGGGGCTTAGAACAACGATTGAGCGTGGAGGCCGTGAAACATAGCTTAGCATTATGTGTGGCGCAGGTCCCTGTGGTTTGTTGAACAAACCACGATTCAGCTCAGAGATCTGAGCATACAGAAAAGTTAGCCTTACTTGACAGTGAATAAATAGAGATGAAAGTTACCCAGTGTTGTTGTTCAACCAGCCGCTACCACCCAGGACCTACCTTTTCTGCAGGGAGGGACAGAGGGGATTAGTGGGGTGTGTGACAGGTGACCTTTAGGCTGGATTTGGGGGGGGTGTCAGACCCTGCCCCAACACTGGGATTATATGCCCCGAGTCTACAGAGAGGGGCAGCATACAAATCCAATAAATAATAATAATAATGCCCCCTGCCCCTAACAAGCTGGACCATCTCCTGTAGACGGGAAGCTGCCAGGTGCCGTTATGGTTTGTTCAATTGCGATAAGCCACGCTTTATGGTGGTTTGTGAGAACTCACCCACGGAGCTGCAGGAGTCCAAATCAGAAATGGCAAAAGCCGGGGAGTTGTGCCTGGGCCAGTTTGTCTCTCTTGGGAAGTTGGTCTTGACCCCCCCCCCCCCGTCTCAGCTCTGATCCCCAGGCCTTCTTGAAGGGGAGGGAGGGTTTCTCAGCGGATGGCACCTGCCCAGTCTCTCTGCCCAGCTGTCCATCCGTCCGTCTCTGGCCGCCTCCTCAGACCTGGCTGCTCACACCTTCCTCCCCCTTCTTGCTTCCCCCTTGCAGGCAGTGCAGAGAACCAGGCAGCCGCGATGCCCGACTCGCCAGCCGACGTGAAGACGCAGTCCCGCTCCACGCCCCCGAACATGCCCCCACCGTCACCAGCGGTCTCCCAGGGAGCCACGTGGCACCCCACCTTCACCTCAAATCCACGTGAGTACCCCCTTCTTCTTCATCCCTCGGGGCCCAGTGGTGGGGAGGTGGGGGAGGGAGGGAGGGAGGAGGAGGCGTGCACCCCCCCCAACTCCCTGCTGAAGGAGACGCGGGGGGGCAGTTTTTCTGGGGTTCTGCTGCTTGTGGCTTCAGTTTGACAGTATTAACGGGACATCCTCAAAGTAGAAGGGGATGCTTTGACGTGGGGAAGGGGAGGGGGGAGTTCTTCCCAACCTGGATTCTGCTGCACTGCATTGATGGAAGGAAAGGATACCTCGAGGTGATCTCTGCTGACAGGGTCTGGCCTGGCCAGGGCTCTGGATTTGGGCATGTGGTTCCTGGCCTTCATGCAGGAAAATGACCCCGATGGGGGAACTAGGCGGGCAAGCAAACCAAAATGGGAGGGCTGCTTCCCCTCTCCCCTCCCTGTCCTGCAAGGACCCTCCCTCCCTTCCCTGCAATGGCCTGGGCTCAGGTTTTCCTTGGGGAGGGGGGCAGTGCTGAAGGGAGCCCCCAAAGGCAGGAAAGAGGCAGGCAAGGGCTCTTCCTGCTGCACCAAACCCCACAGCCAAGCGATCGGCAGCCCCCTCCCCGCTTTTGCGGAAGGGTTCTGGGCTTCTCCTTGGACCCAGAAGGACTTTGGGTGCCAGGCGGGTGGGCTTGGATGCTGTCCGCCCCCACCTTCCCTCCCTGGGCCTCTTCCAAATGCTGCCATATGGCGCTGCGTTTGGAGTGCCAAGAGAACGGTCCCTCGCCCCACCCCGTGGGAAGCGCTGGCTTCGGCGGATGCCAGCCGGCTCCCGTTCTGCTCAGGCGGCTTCAAAGCAAGGAGGGGCTTTGCAAAAGGAGAGGAGCTCCTGCACCCACCCAACTGGCACCGAAGGGGCAGCCCAGCGAGGGAAGAGCAGGGGCAGCAGCCAGAAGGAGAGACGCCCTGGTCAGGGCCTCAGAGGTGGCAACGCCTTTGCCAGTAATGGGACCCTATTTGGCACATGTCCTTAGAAGGGATGCCTGGACCTCGGTGGGATGGATACGCACCCTTTTTGTGTCCCAAAGGGTCTGGCTGGCCTTTGCCCGAGGCCCATTGTTTGCGTAGTTCATGCCAGCTTGCTTTGCCCCGAACGGTCCTCAGAATGAATGGGCTGGTTTTAACCTTGGAGATGGGGAGATGGCTCCACCTGCTGCCAAGGGCCACTTCACCCCATCGAAGGCAGAAATGTTGGCGTGTGGGGGAAAGGAGGCCACCAAAGGGATGTCGGGGAAGACATAGAGCCATTCGACACTGCTGCGCCTTCTCCAAAAGTCGTGGCGTTCCTGTATGTCTCTTGTTCCACCATGGGACGGGGGGCAGTGGGCAGGCGGGAGGCTTCCCCTTGCTCGAACAGAGTCCAGCCCCGCAAGGGGGCCCTGCCCAGTCTTGCATGGGCTCCTCACAGCTACTCCTGTTCTGTCCGGCACCTTCAGGCTGGGGGAGCTTCCTGCAGGGTCCAGGGATCCAGGGCTCCAGGGGTCAAGGCCTGTGAGCCGTCCAGAATGCCCTGTGCTCTTTGCACACCACAGAAGGAGAAGGCTCCATTCCTGGTCACCCTCGTTCAGACGTTCCCAGGTCATATTCCCTTTGCTTAAGGGAGCCAGTCGGGAGGAGAGTCAGGCAGGGCACGAGGCAGGGAGGGGGTTTCCTGCACTGTCTTGAAGCAGGTTTGCAGTTTCCAAACGCTCCTCCGCTTCCATTGAGATCCACCCACCAGGGTCTGGGGGTTGCCTATATCTGGATGTCGGCCTTTGACTTGGCTGGTGGGGATGCTGGGTAGGCCTGGCTTGGCTGGCAGCCGCCCCTCGGCCATCAGAGCCCGGTGCCCCCACCACCTGGCACCGCCCCCAGTCCTGGGCATTGGGAGCCTCATCCTGGTGGCCAAAGTCGCAGGCGTGTGGGCGGAGGCTGGGTGGCAGATGGGCAACGTTCCTCCGCTCGCAGGTGAAGGCTCCAACGGCAGATGGGTTGCCGTCTCCGCAGGCTCAGGGCTCTGTGCCGAAGCCCCAAAATAGTTGCTGCGAGAACACTCGAGATGCCAGATCGCTTCCCTGTTCAGCTTCAAGCTGCAGCGCCCGGGTCAAAATTAGCAACTTCGGAACTGAGGGAGAATTCCTCCTCCTCCTCCTCCCCTCTCCTGAAGGCTGACAGGCTGCACGACTAGTCTGACTGAACAGCCCCAGCCTTTTTATGGGGAAGGGGCTTGATTTTCACCCCCCTCCTCCACACCCCGTTCTGTGCCCTGAATGCCTTGGGCTCTAAGTCAACTGGACGCTGCCTCCCCTTTGACCCAAACCTTCTCTGGGGAGGCCCTGCCCAGGTGGGCTTTCGGTTGTCCTCGGCAGAAGAATTGGGAGTCCCGTGCAGAAGGCTCCTTTCCCACACCCCGGCCACACCAGGACGGCTGCTTTCCCCCCAAGTAATGTGTGGATGCATTTCTAGGGTTCCGAGTTGGGAAGGAGGGGAGTGAGGGGTTTCAGTCCGATTTGAAAGGGGCTTTGCATGAAAGCTGTGCCGACTCCAGCAGGGCATTGCTTTCATTGGGACTCCACAGCCGAAGGAGAGGATTCCCGGGGCCCCTCTGAGCTCCCAGGCAAGCCCGGGAGTGGGACCCACCCACCCATGTGCAAAGGGAAGGCTGGGTCCGTTTCCCATGTGCTGCTTTGCAGCCTTTCTGCAAACTCTTCCCAGGGAAGTCCGGCCTCTGGCTCAGCTGAGGAGCATCAGACCAGGACCCTTGGCCAGCAGGGGGAGGAGAACGTCCCACCCCAGTGTGTAAAACATTGGTGCCAGCCTCAAAGCCTGCTTGGTCTGGAACCAGAATGTCCCTGTCTCACGCATGCCTGCAGAGAGGCTGGGCGGTTCTCGGCCACCGTCCTCAGACAGCGAGCCCAGCTCTAGTCGAAGCAGAGAAGCTTCCGTTCAACGTGGTCCTAGAGTTGCTACAGCAGCAAAGTCAACCCCACCTGCTTTGGGAGGGGGGCTGCCTGGGCTGAGCGCTGTTTTCCAGACCTTTGTCTTCAAGGCAGCAGCCCCAGAAAAAGCACCCACTAAATACAGAGCTAGTTCTTCATTTTCTTCATCTAGAGGAGGGGGAGACGGCCCGACCTGGCTCTGGGCAGGGACCCCTGCAAGCAAGAGGTGGGCCACCCACCCCTAGCTCTCACTTGCCGGCCTGTCTTAGCATCTCCTGAATCTTTGGGGTACTGAAAACAGCCAGGAGGGTAAAGTGTGGTTTTCAGGATGGAAGCCCACCTATTTCTCAGCCTGCCCTGCCCTCTCCCCACTTTCAGCCAAGCCCTATGGGTTGGGTGACTGTTCGGGAGCCTGTGCCCTTTAGAGGAAGCTCTTTGCAGGCAGAACAGGGGAAGGGGGGCAGAGTCAACCCGATTCATTTTGGGGGCACTTCTGCGGGGTTTCCTTATTTTTGCAAAATCTCTTGGTTTGTATGGAAGTGGTATCCTTGTGATGTGCAGCTGGTAAAGGCATGATTGATGTGGCAAGGGAGAGAAGTAACATCTTATTTATTTATTTATTTATTTACTTACTTACTTACTTACTTACTTACTTACTTACTTACTTACTTACTTACTTACTTACTTAATTTGATTTTTATGCCGCCCTTCTCCTTAGACTCAGGGCGGCTTACAACATGTTAGCAATAGCACTTTTTTAACAGAGCTAGGCTATGGCCCCCACAATCCGGGTCCTCATTTGACCCACCTGGGAAGGTCCTCATTTGACCCACTTCTTCATCTGAGGGCCAAAGGGCAGCCAAGTCTGATTTAGCATGAAGGCTGACAGTTGCTGACCTCTCGCTCCCTAACATCAGGATAACGGGCGAGCACCTCAGTGCGGCCATCAGCAGGACTTTCACCGAGGGATGATAGGAAACCCTTGAACTTGCTTGTAGATTAGAGTGGACCGTCGGCCGTCTGCCATAAGCCAAAGAGAAGCTCCTTGGGTTGGCTTTGTTCTGCCCAGCCCGGCTGCTTTGGAGAACTTCTAAAGGTTTCGGCCCCAGAACTCAAACGCCTACGTCCACCTGGCCTGTCCCCAGCCGAGTGCCATGAAAAGGCCCCTCCCCGCTTCGGGTCTCTCCTGATAGCGTATGTTTTATTTTACTTGCAGATCGCGATGCTGGGCCGCCGATGTTTCTTCCTCGCGGCCGATTTCATGGCTGCCTGAAATGGTCCATGGTGTGTCTCTGTAAGTAAGATGAAACAAACCCTCCTCTAGAGACCCAGAGGCTGTCGCTGGGCAGGAGGGAGGGGGGATATGCTGGGGCTGGGAAAGGGGGGAGCAGATCCCTCCTGGGTTGGGACCCCTCCCCAATTCGCTCCATGCAAGGCCCCTTGTTAGCAGGGTAGGGCCCCAAAAGCAAGAGAGACACAACTGCCTCGGTGGGATCCGATCTCCACGTTTTTCATGTGAACTGCACGCAAAATGCACAGCACATTCAAGAGAGGTGGAGCTCGGATGACCCTGTGGCTGCCCCCAGCTCTCTTTCAAAGACCACCGCTGATCCCTGAACTGGCATAGCAAGACGTTCAACGCGGAGGATTGTATTGAGATTTGGAGTTTATCCCTGGCTCTCCTGCGCAACAGGCTACTTTAAATCGGCCTTCATTTCCGCTCATGTACGTCTGTGAGGGGTCAGGGGTTTGTGGCGGGAGAGACCCCGAGGCAGCTGCATTTCACAGTTGCCAGCCATTGCAACTGGTTTAGTCAGGATAGGACTAAAAATCCTTCACAACATGGCTTTGCATCGGAGCAGCACATGTAAGACATTTTATGTTGCTCCTTCCCTCCGGCGTTTGTTGGGAGATGCCAAAGGGCCACTCTGGGGAATTTTGGCCTCTTCTTCCTGGCCATGAACCACGCGGATGTCTTCAAGGAAGCTGGACCACAAACGTTTCAACAGGGTTGTTCCCTGGGACAGCTGGGGGGGATTGTGGGCATGTCATACCACCACATGCAAGTCCAGGGAGTCCTTAGGAAGAAGATGCTCCAATCCCAGGATCACACGGAAGGGGCGAGGAGTCCAGCAAGGCTGGAGCCAGCAATGCCCCTATCGCTGAGGCAGACCCAGGGAAATCCCCCAGGACTATGATCTCTAGACTAAATTCATGAGTCACTCCGGAAGTGGCCGGTCTCCCAAGCTTCGAGGTCAAGCTGAGCATAAAGATCTCTTTTGGCTTCATGTTGCTTCCCTCCCGTGTTCTCTGGTCTCCCGGTCAGTTGTCTGTTCTTGAATTTGGTTGGTATTTAGTTGTAAGCTGCCCAGACTCCCTGGGGAGTCAGATAGCCTAAGCATTTAAGGAAAATAAAAATAGAACAACTATGCATCAGGTGATGGGGGAAGGACGCTGGAGCGAACCCCTCTGGGACCCCATCTGGGGTCTCAGTGCTCACTCGGGTCCCCCAAGCAATGCTGCCATCATTCCCCAGCCTCTTTCCAGCACTTTCCAGGAACCAAACCCCAGAGCAGAATCCAGGATGTTCCTCCTGGCTGCCCAGATGCCCGCCAGGGAGCCTAGGGGCCCAGCAGCGGGCACCCCGACTTTTCCAAAGAATCACCACCTTTAGCTGGGGGGAACCCCCTGTGCCGCCTCCATCCCCAAAGCCCCAGCCCCGGAGGCATGTGTGAAGTTTAACTTAGTAACACACCTGTCACTGGAATAAAAGCAGTTGTGGCTGGGCGGTTATTTTCGGCACCTCTTTAGCGAGCGGCCGCTCTCGCCCCACCGGAGAGGGACTGGGAGCCCGAGGAAAGCAGCAAAGCTCTGGACGGCTGCAGCTTTCCCCAGCGCCGTGGCGGTGACAACAGCAACGGTTAGTGGCGTGTGATGAGTCCCGGCGAAGGCAGCCTCTTTGCTGGCCTACTTGGGAGGGATGGTTTTCAAAGGCTGGGACACTGGAGGCTGGCCTTTCGCCTCTGCAAAGGCGTGGAAGCTGGCGGTCCCTTCTCCTTCGCATGTGGTGGGATCCGAGGTGGCCACTCTGTTGGTCTTTCAAGGGCAGCCCCGTGGTGGGGAAGAGCAAGGGAGGGGCAAAAAGAGGCCACAGCTGCAAGGGCTCCACCTGCATGAAGCCGGCCCTTAAAACCTTCCCACCACCCCAGTCTTCGGTCCAGGGAGGCTGGCAAAAGAGCCAAGGCAGCAGGAGGGGCTGCACTCGGGTTTATTTTTCTGGCCTAAGGACATGTCCTCTTGTTGGGCCTGCAAATAGTTGGGCAAACACCCCCCTCTTCTCGGCATTCCTGCCTGGACGAGGAGTGAACAAAAACATTTGACGTGACAAGGACTGGAAGGTGCAGAGGAGAAACAAGGGGAAGGCTGGGAGGAAAACCCCTGCCTGGAGTGAGAAGGCCGCCCCAGGGAAGCCCCCTCCCTTCCAGGGGGCTGCTTTTGAGGAGGTGCCAGTCTGGGCTCTTGGAACAGAACCGGGTTCCTCTCCCTGCTTCCCCACCCTCCACCCCCCTTTTTGTATTGCCCTCCCTTCGGTGGGGTTGTTCCTGTGGCCTTAGCAGCCAAGGTGTGTCGGTCAACCAGGATCATCTCTTGAGACACTTCCACACCTCCTTGCAAGGCTGCAGAAGAGGCTCTCGAGGGGGCCCTCCTTCTGTAGGGAGCTCTGGAGGTTAAGCTTTCCGCTTGGTATTTAATGGACCCCCTTCCCTCCCATCTCATTCCCTCCTTTCTGAAGGCAGTGGGGCCGTTTGATTTTCAGAAGCAAGAAAAACCCTCAAGAAAAATATGTTGTTGTTGTTGTTGTTCTCTTCTACTTTTAATATTTCAAAGCTTAGGACCCTTTCATCAGCTTGATGGTTTGCTGGCTTATTAGCCTCCCTTTGTTATCAATCTGCACAAACTTAGTATCTCCCAGACTGACAAGGTAGAATGGCATTTGATTAGGAGTCTCTTAGACTCTTAGGGGCCCCTGCCTTCTCCTGGAACCACTGCCCCGTCAGGATTCCTCTCCCTGAATCTTTCCAGCTTCCCTGCCTGGTCACAGTCTAAGTTCTCATCTCTACCTTGACCTCAGTCCAAGCGTATTTTCAATGGTCCACCTTAATCTCTCTGAGTTCACCTTATTACGCCTTTCTCCAAGTGATGCTCCCTCAGTTCCTTAAAACCTTCTTGGTCCTTTCCAGTTAATTACTTAATTAATTTACGTTATTTCTCATTAGTATAGGTTTCCAGGATATTAAAAATACTCCAAGCTGGCATAAGCCCTTGCGAATGAGATGTTGGAGGAGGCTCCAGGGGGCCTGGTCATAGAATAATAATAATTATTTTATTTTTTTATTTTTTTATTTTTTTTTTATTTTTTTATTTTTTTTTTATTTATTTATTTATTTATTTATTTATTATTTATTTATTTATTTATTTATTTATTTATTTATTTATTTATTTATTTATTTATTTATTTATTTATTTATTTATTTATTTATTTATTTATTTATTTATTTATTTATTTATTTATTTATTTATTTATTTATTTATTTATTTATTTATTTATTTATTTATTAGATTTATATGCTGCCCCTGTCTGAAAATGGAATGGAATAGAGTGGAGTAGAGTAGAATAGAATGGAATGGAATAGAATAGAATAGAATAGAATAGAATAGAATACTTAACTGGCCGTGTGATTGGACACACAAGTGAATGTGCTCCTAGTGTACATAAAAGAATAGCCCCCGAATAATAAAAGCCATTCTGCTTGGAAGGAAAAATTAGGTGTCCGGCTAAGATGCTCCAGCAGTGAGAATTAGTGGCGTCTGGTTTGCTCTCCTGGGGATTTATTTATTTGTTGTTCAGATTTCTCTGCCTCCCTTCTGCAGGGGACTCAGGGCGGCTGAGTATAAATGGATAAGGGGACGGGAAAGGGGGAGGGGGGAGGAAAAGGTACTTGGACGCTCTGCTTTCAGAGAACTCCCCCCTCAACGGTTCCTTCTTCCCCGCAGTAATGAATGGAAGCAATCATTCCCCGACGGCCATCAACGGGGCGCCCTCCACGCCCAACGGCTTCAGCAACGGGCCGGCCACCTCCTCCACGGCTTCGCTGTCCAACCACCAGCTCCCTCCAGCCTGTGGGGCTCGCCAGCTCAGCAAGCTGAAGCGCTTCCTCACCACCCTGCAGCAGTTCGGCAGTGACATCTCCCCAGAGATAGGGGAGCGGGTTCGGACTCTGGTACTGGGCCTCGTGGTGAGTTCCAGGCCCCTCTGGAGGGGGTGAGGTGAGGGGCCAGGGACTCTGGAGTGCAGGCCGTCCTTGGCTTACGACCACAGCCGCTTAGTGGGCTCTGCCCTGTTTTACCACCTTTCTTGCTGCTAAGTGAATGATTGCAGCTGTTCAGTTAGTAATATTTATTTTATTTATTCATTTATTCATTCATTTATTTATTCATTCATTCATTCATTCAATTTTTATGCCGCCCTTCTCCTTAGACTCAGGGCGGCTTACAACATGTTAGCCATAGCACTTTTTTTAAACAGAGCCAGCCTATGGCCCCCACAATCCAGGTCCTCATTTGACCCCCCTCGGAAGGATGGGAGGCTGAGTCAACCTTGAGCCGGTAATGAGATTTGAACTGCTGACCTGCAGATCTAGCAGTCAGCTTCAGTGGCCTGCAGTACAGCACCCTACCTGCTGTGCCACCCCGGCTCTTTTTTTTTAACAACATGGTTGTTAACTGAATTTGGCTTCCCCACTGCTTGTTGTAAATGGGAAAAACAGTCATAAGTCACTTTTTTTGTGCGGTCGTAACTTTGAAGGGTCACTAAATAAACTACCATAATTGCACCCGCCATCCGTAGTCAGATGCTATTGTAAAAACCATGGAGCTGTTGGTTCCACTTAATACAACTGAGCTCCAGCTGTGCAGAATCGTAACACACCTGAAAACCCAAGAAGCATACCATTGGAGAAGCCCAGGGTTGATTCATCACACCCCTCAGGCAATAAACAGCAGTGTGTTGAGCAGCCGGTGGAGTCCAGGGCAAAGGTCTCCAACCTTGGCAACTTGAAGACTTGTGGATCCCTCAGCCACCTTTGCTGGGAGTTGAACTCCACAAATCTTAAAGTTGCCACGGTTGGAGACCTCTGGTCTAGAGCAGTGTTTCCCAAGCTTGGCAACTTGGAGATATCTGGACTTCAACTCCCAGAATTCCCCAGCCAGCAGAGTTGAAGTCCAGATATCTCCAAGTTGCGAAGGTTGGGAAACACTGCTCTAGAGAAGCCATCGGAATTTGAAGGCACACACTTGTTTTTGTGGCAACGGATCAACACGGCTTCCATTCTGGAGTTTGTTGTTGTGCAACATGCCTGGGCCTTGTTAACCCGCCTTGCCCAACCCAACCAGATAGGACGGAATTATATTGCCCAGAATTTCCAGCAAGTTTTTTGAAAATTCTGTGTGTTACTATCTGAAAGGCATGGAAACATGTCAAGTTAATCAGCAAAGCTGACCTTGAAAAAGGCCCTCGTGGCTTCGTCATCAGTTCACTTGTTGACCTCTTTTGTAGAATTCCACACTGACCATTGAAGAATTCCATTCGAAGCTCCAGGAGGCCACAAACTTCCCCCTGCGCCCTTTTGTCATCCCGTTCTTGAAGGTAAGACCCCACACACACGTGATTTCGAGTCCCACTGATTTCTTTCTGAAGAGGAATTTTGCTATCCCAGTGGCCTTTTTTTTAATTTAAACAGAGGCTTTTGTTGAAATGGGTCACAGCGAACAGAGTGTTCTAGCTCTCTCAAGCACCCACAGCTTCATTCACGTAATGCAGGCATGTCAAACTCATGGTTAGGGTTAGGGGTGCTTAGATCTGGCCTATGGGGCCACCACAGTGAAGGACACCCCTGATGTAATGCATCTGAGAGCATGCAATAAGTGCACGGAAAACTTTTATTTTTGAAAACCCTGCTGGGTGTTCAGCACAGCCCCCGGCAGGTGACACCCCCCCCTTGCGGATCTCATAATAGCAGGACCAAGGAAAGAATGAGGGTGAGTCAGGGAGGAGGTCCCTTCTCCCATGGAAAGTGGGTGGCCTTCCCAAAGACGCTTGCAAGTTCATCAAGGAAATTACTCCAAGATGACAAGGGGAGCCTGTTGCAACTCTTTTGTCAGTGGAAATTCCCAGGCCCGAGGAGCTGCGCCCAGTCCAAAAGTGACCATTCTGGTTCAATGGACAAAACTCTTTGACTGGACAGACCTCACCCTTCCTCTGTAGAGCAGGGGTCTCCAACCATGGCAGCTTTATGACTTGTGGTGGTAAAGGTGGCTGGCTGAAGAATTCTGAGAGTTGAAGTCCACAAGGGGTAAAGTTGCCATGGTCGGAGACGCCGGCAGTAGAGAATTTCTGCCCCTCAGAAGAGGCAGTGGAAGGCTAGGTGGGCAAAGGGCAATCAAGACCCTCACAGGGATAGCAGTCGGCTATGCTTCTGCTGCCCCCCCCCCATGTTGTGGGTACAGTACTTCCCTCCTCTGGCATTGATTTCTCCAGCCCAGCCCTCTTCAAATATTTTTGCTCGGAAGAATTGCGTGACTTCGGAAGGGTTGCCAGGGCAAGGACATGCTTTTCCTTGGAAATCCTGTCTTCTAAAAGCATCGTAGCTTTGAGAGTTTGGTTTCTAGATTTATTTCACATTTCTGGAGAAGCAAGTGGTCCTTCGGGAGAATTTGCTCCTAGAAGTCCCAGTTGAGGTCGCAAAGGAAAAAGCTCTGACTTTCTCCTTTCCCCTTCCTTGCCCAAGAGAGCATCAAAAGGAGGCTGACCGCCCTGAGTTCCCAGCCTTCCAGCTTGACCACTTTGGGAGTGAGCATGAAAGCCCCCCCTTCCCACCCCCCAGTGATGCCAATTCAACCCTTCGTCCTTTGGGAGCCCTCTAGGGTGACCCACAACATGCCTTGGTCTCTGCAGCCTCCTCTCTTTGGCAGAGGGTTGGGGGCGCCTGCCAGCCTCCCCAGGCCCCAAAGCCTCCTTTCTCCCTGCTCTCCAGCACCCTCTCCCAGCTGACTCCCACCCGGGGCTCCAGATGCTTCTCATTACACTAACTCAAAGCAGGCGGCCCCCAGCAGGCCTTTCCCAGAGAGCTTATTTATGCCTTTTTTATTATTTTTCTTTCTGGAAACGTGGAGCCGAGGCAGAGAGAGGGAGAAGGTGGAGGAGGAGGAGGTTTTCTGTCCTGGAATCCACAGTGGGGCATTTTATCAGCTGGAATGTGTTCAACAGATGGCGGCTGCTTAAGAAGGAAACCAGGGTTGGCCCGTGGCAGGACTCTGCCTGCTCAATCACTTTGGTGGAGACTTCTCCCTGGGACTGAGCTCCGGGAGAACCTCACCCCGTGGGGAATGAAGCAGGAGTTGCATTTTATTTACAAGCCCTTTCTGCTCA
Organism: Erythrolamprus reginae; assembly: GCF_031021105.1. Taxonomy (NCBI): domain Eukaryota; kingdom Metazoa; phylum Chordata; class Lepidosauria; order Squamata; family Dipsadidae; genus Erythrolamprus; species Erythrolamprus reginae. Next base: position 985,619 of record NC_091958.1, read on the forward strand.
AAGCATGGGGGATGGGAATAAGGACCCTGAGAACCATTGGCGGATGGCCAGAAGGCCTTCTCTGCCAGCAAGAGAGATCTCCAAAGAGATCTGGAACGAGAGAGCGGGAGCTGGCATCCGGCAAGATTAAGAATCATTAATAATAATTATTAGATTTGTATGCCGCCCCTCTCCGAGGACTCAGAGCGGCTCACAACAAGCAAAAGCATTAAATAAAAATCCAATATTAAAACAGTTTTAAAAACCATTATTAAAAAAACAATCATGCAACCCGAGCAAACCATACATAAAACAAAACAGCTAAGGGCATATCAATTTCCCCATGCCCGACGGCAGAGGTGGGTTTTCAAGAGTTTACGGAAGGCAAGGAGGGTGGGGGCAATCCTGATCTCCGGGGGGAGTTTCCTTTGGATCCCTTTGGAGACGAGGGGCACGCAGCAGACCCGGCTGCCCCCTTGCTCTCTCTTCACGGCTCCTCTTGCCCGCTTAGGCCAACCTGCCCCTGCTGCAGCGAGAGCTCCTCCACTGTGCACGCATGGCCAAGCAGAGCCCAGCCCAGTATTTGGCCCAGCACGAACAGCTCCTGCTGGACGCCAACGCCTCCTCGCCCATCGATTCCTCGGAGCTGCTGCTGGAGGTCAATGAAGGGGTCAAAAGGCGGACGCCAGACAGGTAGGTCAGCCTCGTGCAGGGGACAGGGGGGGCAGGGGTGGGTGTCCTAGGCAGGGGGCAGACTTGCCAGGCGTTATTGCTAAGACGGACCTTTGACCTTTGTAGAGGCCGGGTCCTCATCCGGGAGGGTCCCAGTCTAAAACAGCAAAGGGGAGGGGGCTGATAGGTGGGGAAAGGAGCCCCTCCAAGGCAGCTGGTGACCCCACTGAGAAAGAGTCGAAGCCATTCTGGGTCCTCCGGCTCCCTTCACTAGCAGGAAACCCATCTCCAGACAACTTTGCCCCTGAGAGTGACCGACAGAGTGGGAGGACCCAAGCTCCTCCAGAGGCTTGAGGGGTGGCCGGCCCCAACTGGGAAGCAGGGAGCACCAGTCTCCCCACAGCTCCCAGCAGCAGAATGATCGAGGTTAGGGGACCACACGGCTCCAAAGATAGATAGGTGAATTCACCAAGCTTTAGGTCGGCCTTTGCCCTGAGCCGGTCACTCTCAAACACCATTTTGGAGGTTTCCAAATGGGAAATGGTTAATAATAATAATAATAATAATTATTATTATTATTATTATTATTATTATTATTATTATTATTATTATTATTAATTAGATTTTTATGCCACCCCTCTCTAAGGACTCAGGGCAGCTCACAACAATAACAATGCAATGAACAGTAATACAAGTCCAATATTAATAAAAACTAGAATTAAAACCCATTAATATTTAAAAAAACAATCAATACTACACAGTCATACCACTCTCAAAGGCTACAGTTAGAAAAGGGGGAGGAAATTAGTCCCCCCATGCCTGGCAACATAAATGGGTCTTCAACATCTTGCAGAAGGCGAGGAGGGTGGGGGCAATTTGAATCTCTGGGGGGAGTTGATACCAGAGGGCCGGGGCTGCCACAGAGAAGGCTCTTCCCCTAGGTCCTGCCAGACGACATTGTTTAGACGATGGGACCCGGAGAAGGCCAACTCTGTGGGACCTAATTGGTGGCTGGGATTCGTGCGGCAGAAGACAGTCCTGTAGGTATTCTGGTCCGATGCCATGTAGGGCTTTATAGGTCATTACCAACACTTTGAATTGTGACCGGAAACTGAAAACTGAGCCCAGGGACCGCTTCTAAAGGACCAGATAGTTGGAGATGGCCCAGGAAGAAGCACTGAAGTGCTGGAGCCCCTTCCAGGGTGGGGTGGGGTGTCAGTTGTTATGGAGGCCGTGTGAACCTGGTCATTCTGGGAAGCTGGAAGGGGCTGCCTTGGGCGCCGCTTGCCCTCTGTGTGGGCAGCCTGGCAGATTCGCTCCAGCGCCCTGACCGTGGGGTGTGTCTTTGTGGCCCAGGACCAAAGAGAATGGCTTGGACCGCGACTCCCTGCATCCCGAGCACCTCAGCAAAAGGCCTTGCACCCTCAGCCCTGCCCAGCGGTACAGCCCCAGCAACGGGCTCAGCCACCAGCCCAATGGGCTGCCCCACCCGACCCCTCCTGCCCCGCAGCACTACCGCCTCGAGGACATGGCCGTGGCCCATCGCTACCGGGACACCTACCGCCCCCCGGATCCTCGGGACCTTCGGGAGCATCCCCGGCCAGCAGGTGAGAGCAGCAGGTGGGGGAGGCCAACAAAGGTGGGCAGGGGTCCAGCAGGGAAAAGGGGGCTTGGTGGGCAGCTCCCCCCAACAAGAGGAAGCTTGACCACTGCAGGATCAGACCCGGGCAAGGGAAAAGCCTTCGAAGAACTGTGAAGAAGTGACAAGGATGGTGCGCAAATGAGCTTAGCTGGGGCTCACCCACCCACCCCCCTGCACTCCTCCAGGTTTAATAGCTCTTCCCAAGAAGACAATGGGGGTCTTTGCTTCCACTTCTGCAAAGAAAGCTGCCCTCTATAGGAGATGGCAGAAGGGGTCCCGGAGCCCCCTGCAAGCCCTCAAAGCAAAGAGGTTCCTGTGAGACCCCTCGGTCTTTATATATTGTTGTTGCTTCCCCCAACCCCAAAATCTTCAACTTTACATTATCTACAATCGACCTCTCCCCTTTTCTAAGAGGTCTTTTGTGCCTAATGTCCCTGTCCTACTGACTTATTATACTTTCTATTACGACGTTCTACTTTTGTTATGTTAATATGTACTATACTTGTTTGATAAATAAATAAATATGGCGAAACACCCAGGAAGTACATTAGTCATCCCAGTGCTCTTTCCTGGACAAAATGTAGTTTAAAATTGCATTCAATTGGAATTCTGCACTTGCCTAGTTGGGTGGAGGCAGCTGCAGGGTGTCCCCAAAGTGGGTGAATGGCCCCTGGGTCTCTGGGGATCAGTGGCTCCCAGGAGGGGTCCTTCCACCCCCCACTCATGAGGCTTCATCCCTGCAGCCGTCCACAGTTCCCGGCAAGAGGAGGTGATCGACCATCGGCTGACGGAGCGAGAATGGGCCGAAGAGTGGAAACACCTCAACAATGTACGTACAACGGTTTTAAATCGTATCATTTATTGAATTTGTACAGCTCATAAGTGTGACTCTGGGAGGCTCACGGCCATTTAAAACACCGGAAACCATAAAAAGTATGAATAAGCACAGTGACAACACAAAAACCACTATTAGAAACTCAAGGAAACGTAAAGCTGAGTAACGAACCTCACATCCCTTTAACACAAGCCTTGCCAAGGGTCACTGCCACTGTTGGCCCCCCTCCCAAAAGAGCAAGGCCCCAGGCAAGTCTTTGGGCCCCCCTAAAGGCCGGCAGGACAGGCGCCCGTCTCGGCATCCGTTCCTGGGCAGAGTTTCAAGGCTGGGCACCGTGGATGGACTCTGTGGGTTTGGCAATCCCTGGCACTGGGCAAGAAGCTACTTTGGGAATGTCAGACTAACTTTGTGGTCTGGCTTCCGATGGAAACAGCCGAGTCTTGCAAAAGGGTTACAAGAACTGGGGGGAGTCGAACCCCTCAGGAGAAAACAAAGTTTCAACCGTTGTTGGTCCATGGGGGCTGCTGAGCCCTTTCCCCTTTGGGGGTCTTGCAAATCCCACGGCAGCCCCCCCCCGCTCTAATCCTGATTCCTGACCCATGGGATGACTCAGTCGTCGGCTTCTTTCCGCTTCCTTGGCCTTCCCCTTTTCTGAATGGAGCATCCTCAAGACAGGAAACAAGAGGGATCCCCCCCTCCTTATTTTCAATCAATTGGTTGGCTCAGCAGATGCAAATTGCAACCAACCATTGCATAGAAAATAAACCCCAAAGTTTAGGAAGCGGCAGCAGAAAAGGAGAAGTCCAAGGCTACCTTTGGCCAGTTGCGGCAGCTGACCCTCGGGCTGACTAGATGGGTGGGAAGCAATTCAAGGGGTTGCTTATCACCTTTAAAGCCCTACATGGCTCAGGGCCAGACTACTTATGGGACCGCTTCCTCCCTCATACTTCCCTGTGACCAATAAGGGCCCACAGAGTCACACTTCTCCTGGTCCCGTTGACGGGACTGCAGGGAAGGGTCTTCTTTGTGGCGGCTCCGACACTTTGGAACCAGCTGCCCCTGGAGATCTGCACTACCCCTGCTCTGCCGGCCTTTCAGAAAGCCGTTAAGACTTGGCTTTTCCGGCGGACCTGGGACCATGAATGATTGAGAGGATGTGTGGTTCCTAAGGGTTGTTATTATGTTTTTATATTTCTACTGTTTACATTGTAATCTTTTTATTAATCTTTTTAATTCCTGTTATTATCGTGAGCCGTCCAGAGTCTATTGGAATTGGGCAGCATAGAACCTTTACTAAATAAATGAATGAAGCTTCCTCCCTGAGCTACCTGGGGGGGGGAGAGGGAAGGCAGGGGGAGGTGGGGGGAGATTTTCTTTGTCATCTGCCCCCAACGGGCTGGACACGGAGAGCCGGCTGGGCCGGAGAGGGGAGCTGCTGCCCCAGCCGTCACGCACGTCCTTCTTCCCTGCAGCTCCTGAACTGCATCATGGACATGGTGGAGAAGACGCGCCGGTCCTTGACCGTCCTGCGCCGCTGCCAGGAGGCTGACCGTGAAGAGCTCAACCACTGGATCCGCCGCTACAGTGACGCTGAAGACATGAAAAAGGGGCCGAGCCCCACCGCCCGCCCCCTCAACAGCACAGCCAACCTGGAGGCGCCACTGCTAGGTACCCCAGCAAGGGAGGGAGGCGGTCTCAGCCTCCCCCCAGGTCGAGGCCCTTTGACTCCCGGCACAGAGAGTGGCCCTCCGCACCCTCGGAAGAGGCTCCTGGGTGTAAAGGGGGCTCCTTCTGCCTGCCGTGGGGCCTTCCCAACTGCCCTCCCTCCCAGGGCCTCTCAGAAGAATGGGGGGTTGATAGAAGGGGGGGCAGAGGACACCTGGACTGCCATCCCACCTCCACCTGCCCTGAGTGGAGAGGAACCTTCCCTGCCTTCTCCCAGCCTCAACATCTCCTGGGGCACCTGATCAAAACAAAGTCCACTTTATGTGGTCGGAATTGTGTAAGCCACTGAGTGCTGGGTTTGCAGATCAAGGCAAGCCTTCCCCCAAGCAGAGAGGCCAGGCTAAGCCACCTTAACACCTACCGAAGTAAGCCACTGGATGGGCTTACTGCAAGGACTAACCTAGTCAGCCTAGGATGAAGTCTTAGAAGTCCTGGACAAACCTCCTGGTTGTATTCCACCAACTGAGATGGCTTTCAAGGGGGTTGCAGAAACCCCTGGGGTCACTCCCTGGGCAGGGGTCTTTGTGTGGCTGTTGGGAAGTACCCCCTGTTGGCACTACTCTTCTGCCCACTGGGTTGCCCTGGTCATCCTCCCTGGCATCCTCTTCGCTTCTGGGCACTGCAGCCTCTGAGCTCCACAGAGCTGGACCCTCGTCCTTGCTGCCCAGACCCATGTGGTATTTTGCTGCCCCCTCTTTGCCTTTGGGTGCCCACCCTCCTCTTGGTGTTAGTCATAAAGCAGATGCTGCCCCAGAGGAAGGTACAGTCCAACCCCTCCACTCTCCAGGGTCCAGCCAGGGGTGCCAAAAACACGGGTTTGACCACACTGGAGTTGTTCAAAGCAATAAATAACCCGTCGGTTCGTTCAACGCTTAACAGATTTTTCTCATTCTGCCGTTTCCCCAGATGCTCAGCGTGAGTTTGTATCCAGGCCCCTGTCTGGCTACATGCCGGAAGAAATCTGGAGGAAAGCGGGTGAGTTTGGGGGACGTGAGGAAATGCTTCTCGTAGAAAATTGGCTCTCGCGTCACCAAGCAAAAGCCAAAAATAAAAAACAAAAATCCATAGAACGAACAATCGCTGGAAACACACACACACACGGCTTTTTGCCCCAGTCAAGGGTTGGGCTGACTACCATTGCTCTAATTCAGGCCAGCCTTGCTAAAAGTGGGGTTTGGAGTCCAAATATCTTCAAGTGGCCAAGGTTGGGAAACACTGCTCAAGAGGAAATGAGCAAGAGCCACGGAGAAGGGTTGGGATCCTGTTCTCCACCCCTGATCCTGAACCAGAGCTGTGCAATCTCTGCTGAAGCCTGGGGGAGACTGGATGGCCGCCTCAGGACGGGAGGAGGGATTAGCGGTGACCCTTTCCCCCGACGGATTCTGCCCCTGAATTTGCACAGCTCCCTTCGTCATGCGGGTTAAAAACCTGGCTTGTGGCTCCTTGTATACAACAGATTTGCCAGTTGAGCACTAGCCTTGGTTAGCCTTTTCTTGTAGGCCAGCCTCTTGGGCCAATCCAGGCCACAATACAGTGGGAGTTGGGTGAAGCTCAAGGTCTCCAACCTTGGCCGCTTTAAGACCTGCGGACTTCAACTCCCAGAATTCCTCAGCCAGCAAAGGGAGTTGAAGTCCACAAGTCTTAAAGCGGCCAAGGCTGGAGACCCCTGGTGTAAAGGGCTTAGTCAGTCATCTGGTGAGGGCTATTGTGTGAATGCCACTTGGGGTAGGGGGCTTTGCTTGTCACGGCCTCCCTGGGGAGGGTCTGCAAGAGTGAATTAGGAAGAGTCTGCGGAGTCCACCTCGAGTCTGCGGAAAGGGGCGGCATACAAATTTAATAAATAATAATAATAAATAATAATAAATAATAAAAGAGGGTGAAGCTGTTTAGGGTAGAAACAGTGGGGTCCGTGTTTTGATAGTGTGGTGCTTATTTTAAACTACGGTTCTTATACTTCTTGACTGAAATTAGCTGCCAGTTTCTTTCAGAGCAGCAGCCGCCGCGTGTCGCTTCCTTTGGTGTCCGCTGCCCTGGCTGATTTCTGCCTTGCTCTGTGCTCTGCCTTTCAGAAGAAGCCGTGAACGAGGTCAAGCGCCAGGCCATGTCGGAGCTGCAGAAGGCAGTCTCGGACGCGGAGAGGAAGGCGCACGAGCTGATCACGACGGAGCGGGCCAAGATGGAGCGGGCCCTGGCCGAAGCCAAGCGCCAAGCCTCCGAGGATGCTGTGACCGTCATTAACCAACAGGAGGACTCCAGTGAGGTAGTGGCTCTCTCCAGTCCTGACCTGGAGCCGGGCGCCAGAGTAGCGGGCTGCCAGCAGCCGTGACTTGGAGTCAGGCGTGTGTTGGTCTCGCGGCTCCCCCCTCCCCCCGTGGCTTGGCCTTGTCCTAACCTGTAGGAGTTGAGCACAGCCTGGAGCACAGCCACAGCCCTTTGTGAATCCGCCACAGGAGAAACGGACCCTGTGTCTGGCGCCTGGTGAAGAGTAGAGCGCCTCTTGTTCCCCCACGCGTGTCTTTCGCTCCGCACTGATCTCTGTGCTTTCGCCTTCTCCTGCAGAGCTGCTGGAACTGCGGGCGCAAGGCCAGCGAGACCTGCAGCGGGTGCAACACAGCGCGCTACTGCGGGTCCTTCTGCCAGCACAAAGATTGGGAGAAGCATCACCATGTCTGTGGACAGACCCTCCAGAGCCTCCCATCTTCCGTCGGGGCAGGCTCTTCTGGCCCGGTTGGGCTACCCGGGCCTCCCGCCCAGCCAGACGGGGTGGCGGTGACCAGTTCCGTCCCCAGCGCGGCCCTGGGAGGCAGCTCCAGCGACCCGGGCTCTGCCACTGCCTCACGCTCTGGCACGCCGGCAACCCCAGCGCCGCTGGACACCACATCCCGCTAGGCGAGAGACAAAAGGGAACCATCACTGCTGCTGCTGCTGCTGCTGCTGCTACCACCATGGCTCTCCAAATGGAATAAAAAAACAAAAACAGAAAACTGCATCCAATGCAAACCCTCAGCTACCTGACACGTGTTTGACCTCCAGAGCAACCTCTAACTCTACGACAGAATCCTCACGAATCCTCAGATCCTGGCTTCAAATGGAGTGAAGGCAAGCGCCAAGCCTCGAAGACGGTGATGACGATGGGAGACTCAACTTCCCACCCGTAGGATGTGGGGGAATTGAAGGCGGCGGTGGTTGTTTTTCTTTTCTTTTTCTCCTCCTCTTCCTCCTCAGATGAGGCATCGGCAGGTATCCCCCCCCTTGACTCGGGGTCAGGGAAGGAACCAGGACGAGGCTCCCTCCGCCTACTGCCCGGAGGAGGTGCGTTCACGGGAATAAAGAGGATGAGAGCCCCTTCTTCTGAGAGACAAAGGGGGCAGGAGAAGGCAGGGAAGAATGGATTTCAGTTACAAAAAGCAAGCCTTTTTTTTTTCCTTTTTGTAAAAAAATAAAAATAGACAATAAAAACATCAAAACTCTTTGGCTTTAAGTAAAACAGAAAGAAAAAAAACCCAAAAATTACCCACAAACCAAGTAAAGGAAGCTTACCTGTAAACTACCTTGCTAGTTAGCCAAGAAATACCATTTTCACCTCTGCTCCAAAGGAAATCCAAAAACAGAAAGAAAAAAAAGAATCCAAACTTTTTTCCACTGCCAAAGTTTATTTCTTCCTCCCCCCCCCCCCACTTTTCTTCCTTCGACTGACTTCTTCCTCTTCTTCTTCCTCAATATGGAGAGGCTGTTATTTATTAGAGTTTTGTGGACAGAGGAGTCCGGCATCTTTCCACAACTTCCTTCTACCCACCGTTTGGCAGAGGCTGCGGGCGCCGCGGCTGGTGGAATTTCTGCTCCTTTGTGTTCCTGGAGGGGGGGAGGGTAAGGGGGGCACCTGGCTGCAGACGGACCTTGGCCTGTTCCCGTGACACCCTGGACAGACGTGCGACTGTGGGATTCGCAGACATCTCCCTAGAATAAAGCAAAAAACACAGCCAAGTATCCACCACTTTTGTGAGTGTGAGGTGGTGTGCTTGTGTGTATGCGTGTGGCAGAGAGAGGAGAGAGAGAGCGTGAGGAGGGAACGAGGCTATAAACTCCCTCACTTGGTGGATTATAAAAAAAACCTTGTGCTTTTATATATCTAAATCTCTCAAAACCAGTCGTGTTCCAGAGCTGCCACTCAGCCTGTTCCAGAGAGAGACGTGTGCCATTCACCCCTCCCTGCCGGCCTGTCCTTGGCTGGTTGGATTCTGACACCTGGGCAGAAAGTCTAGGCCTTTCCCCCTCTATCCCCCTCCCCTCCCTCTGCTGTCCATCACCTGCCCATCTTCTAAGGCAGGGTGGGGTTTTTTCTAGTTTTCTTCTTCTACCCGAAGAACCAAGAGGCGCCTCTCTTTTCTTCTCCTCTTCTGAAGACCTGGTGCCAGGTTGGCCCAGAGTCCCCCTGGCCTCGGTGTCTCCTCATTGGCTCTTCTCCTGAATCTCTCACTGGGTCTCCCAGGTGGGCAGGGGGTCCCTTCCCTCCCTCCTGCAGCTCCTGCATCCTTTGGTCTTCCGTTGCCGCTGTCCATCCTGCTTTTTCTGGAGGAAACCAGCAACTGTTTGCCCGGGGAGGAGAGGGAAGGGGAGGAGGAAAGAGTGGCATCCAATGGTCACATTCTTTGCATCACTGGACGAAGCACTGAGGACGGGAGTGCAATAGGGGGAGGGGGGAATTGGCATGGCTGCAGGGAGGAGGGGGGCTCCTTACAGATGGCCCAGCCAGGGGTTCAGGGCAGAACTGTTGTGCTTTCAATGTGAATGTAAATAGTCTTTGCAAAAAGTTCCAAAAATATTGTTAATATCTGGTGAGGATGGTGAGGAAGAGGAGGAGAGACATTTTGCCAAATAATGGAAGTGGACCACCACTATAGTCTTTCAGCAGGTGGGGAAGTGGGATTTTCCAGGGGAGGCCCATGGCTCTGCTCACTAGAAGGGGAAGAGGGACTTTCCCAGAAGTGCAGGACTCTGGAGTTTTCTCAAGGGATCTTTTCAATCCCCCTTAAACAGCCTCGTCCAACTTCCTCCCCTTCCGGTTGCTTGGCCTGCAGGGCTCTTGGGGGCCTTTCTGGCTGAGGAGCATTGGGCTTGTAGTCCAATACCTCCAGAGGTCATCCAAATGGGATGGTGCTACCATTACTCCAGCCGCTGCCCATAGAGCTGGTGTCCCTCCATGATACTTCTTGCTTTCATCTGATGTCCCTCCTCACTTCTGAATGGCCCCTCACAACAACCCCGGGTCCCCTCCAGCCTGGGAAAGAGTCCAGCAGGGAAAGAGACCGAGGTCTCTGGAGTATTGCAGGCTTTTCTCTGTCATATCCCCGGTTCGGGCTGTTCCTTCCCACTCGTTCTGTTTTCTCCAAATTCAAGCACCCCCCCTCTTCTTCCCCCCTGGCTTCCTATGGAGGCATTTCCTTCACCAGAACGGTCACTCTTGCGAGGGGCTCACCTCTCTCGGATGGAGCTGCGTAATGTGGATTATGGGTTCGCTCTGAACTGCCATGGCCTGCACTGGAGTCCTGAGCCTGTGCTGGCTGAGATCTTGATGTTCAAAGAGGCGACGGATCAAGGGCGGAGGGGATTATGGCCATCTTGGGATGGGTGATCCGTCTCTTGCTTGGCGTGTCAGCCTTCAGTGGCTGTGTTGTTGTCTCGTGGTCTCAGAGAGAACCCAAAGGCAGGCAGGAATCCTTGGAAATTTACAGTATACCAAGAGGTAATTAAGTTTCCGTGCAAATCAAAAGCAAACAGGGAAGAGAAGGGAATGTCTCTGCCAGAGTTTCAAGTAAGTCTCCCAATTCTCAGATAAAATGTTATTGCCTAGATTTTACTTGACACGATGGCCTGAATTGGCAGCCGATGTCGCGGTGGCAATTGAATTAAGTGTCAATGCATTTGGAGGGCTCTCATCTGAGCCAGGGTGTTTGGGGCTGCAGCCTAGCAATGTCTTCAGCCCCATCTGCAAACTCTTAGTTGTGAACCAAGCCAGTTGCAAAGTTAAAAGCCGAGCGCCCTCTTTACAAGGGAAAGACCACTTTGCAAATGTGGGAAATTGTACATCCTTTTGGGCTGGCTCAGATCAACTTCACACAGCTATTTCTAAGTTGACTTTTCCCAGGGATTTTGACAGGCTGTTGAACCCATCTGTGAGCTGTGCGCTGCGTTGTTCCTGAGAATCTCTGAAAAAAACGAGCCAAACCAGGACTGGGAATCCTTTGCTCATATTGCAACTTTGATTTGGGTTATTTTGGGAGGATCCAGGGGAGGCAGTTGGTACTGAATGTGCCACACGAGGCAAAGATGGGTTGCTCTTGTAGAGTTCTTGAGCAATAACTTCACAGCTCTGCTTATCAAAGGACACTTTGCGCCTTTATCTGGTTGATGGTTCTGTCCCCGTCCTTCTTTGCTTCCTTCTTTCTGCACCAGGCAATGCTTCCACATAATGGAAGTTCCCAGCTCTCGGGACAGAGGTCTCATCTTTCCATGCTTGGTCAGCTTACCATGCCCTTGAATTCCCTTCTTTGCAGCCGTCCGTCTCTTAATCCTTCTCTGCTAGGAAGGTGGTCTTTTGTCCTGGGAAGAGCCTGAAGATGGGCCTCCCTTCTCCCCGAGGGTCACTAGTGGTGTGATCCAACAGGGCCATTCTTAATTTGTGGGCTTAATTGTCAGGTTGGTCCAATGGCAGGAAGGAGCCCTCATGTAAGGCAGGCCTAGGTCTCCCCTGCTGGTCCTGGGTGACCGGCTCCTTTTGCCTGTAGAGCAAATGGGAAGGAAAAGGATCTGTTGGGTCTTCGGGGTCAAGGGGGCCATGGGGATGCCACCAGCGTGTGAGAACCTGATGTGGGAAGAGCATGCTGGCTTGTCCTGAAGGAAGGAGCTTTTCCAGAGGCCGGTGGGAGCGGCCTGAGGTCACATCCCCATTTTCTGGAAAACAGATGCTCTTCCCATGCGAGGGCTCTGCAGATGGCCACCACGGCTGTGTCATTCTGACCAGATGGGGCCTCCTCTCTCCCACCTTTGCTCAGAGAGTGGGACGCAAGGGAAAGAGGAAAGAAACACACAGCAGCTGGTGGAAAAATAATCCCAGCAGCACCAACCGAGCTTTAAAGACTTTGCTGAAACTCATCAGCTGGAAACCAATCCATCACCCATCCTGACGTAGACCTCTGCCCCCCCCCTCCTCCCCCAGCCCAGAGCTCTGGTTCAGGATCAGGGGTGGAGAACAGGATCCCAGTCCTTCTCCGTGGCTCTTGCTCATTTCTTCAAGAGCAGTGTTTCCCAACCTTGACCACTTGAAGATATTTGGACTTCAACTCCCCGAATGCTGGCTGGGGAATTCTGGGAGTTGAAGTCCAGATATCTTCAAGTGGCCAAGATTGGGAAACACTGCTCTTGAGGACGGGGAGCTCAGCCCAGCAATTCTGGAGAACCAAAGTGCTCCTTCGTTTGCCTTTCAAGCTGGCCAGCCCCTCAAAGCCATCTATCTCCCTGGCGGGAAAGCACGCTGGATTCGGGCCAGAGAGGTGGCACATTTCCCTGGGTCTTGTCCCAGGCCTCGAGCATCTCTGCCAAAAGGTTCAGGGGTTTCCAGTTATAGGGCAGAAAGGAGCCCCCAGCCCCCCCAGGGCAGAGGAGAAGCCCTGTTCTCAGGGTGCCCAGCAAGCGAATCGCGCATAGAACTGTGCAATACTTGAATCAAAGGGTTTGGGGAGGAGGAGGGACATTGCTTGTACCGAGCAAGATGGGAGCGTGTGCGAATGCCTGTAATGATGTCTCAGAAGAGGAAAATCATAGAAATCTAAGCGAATCCAATTCAAAGCAAAAGAGAACCCAGGTCCCCTCTTCCTCCCCCCCCATGCCCCCACCCCAGTGTTTATGGGTTTCTGTGGCCATTCCAGGGAAATGACTAAGTGGTAGAAGGGTTGGGTTCGGGGGCCCTTCTCTTGGCATGCTCTCCTCCCCCCCCCTTTTCCCTTGTGGTTTCCTGCTTTCTCTAAATGTACTGTATGTTTGACCCGTGGAAGATGTAAACTTTATGATCCAGGTTATGTCTGTTCTTAACTCTGTATCTGTGTAATAAAGATGGTTTAATATCAGGCAACTGTGTCCATTTCTTCTGCATCTCCAAAAGCCCATTTGCACATTGCAGCAGAACAGAGCCGAGGTGGCACAGCAGGTAGAGTGCTGTACTGCAGGCCACTGAAGCTGACTGATAGATCTGCAGGTCAGCAGTTCAAATCTCATCACCGGCTCAAGGTTGACTCAGCCTTCCATCCTTCCAAGGTGGGTAAATTGAGGACCCGGATTGTGGGGGCAAGAGGCTGGCTCTGTTCAAAAGTGCTATTGCTAACATGTTGTAAGCCGCCCTGAGTCTAAGGAGAAGGGCGGCATAAAAATTTGAATAAATGAAAGAAAGAAAGAAAGAAAGAAAGAAAGAAAGAAAGAAAGAAAGAAAGAAAGAAAGAAAGAATGACCTCGGGGTACGCTTAGATTCTCAGGCCAGCACCTTGGGTTGAGAAAGGTACCAAGAGGCTCTAAATCAGTGGTTCTCAACCTTTCTAATGCCGCCACCCCTTAATATAGTTCTTCATGTTGTGGTGACCCCCAATTATAAGCCTAGAGCCAATTCTCCCAACAGAGCTTGAAGCTGATTGGCAGGAAGGTCGGAGGGACACCCCCACTGTAAATGCCTGATTGGTTGGATTGTAAAAATATGTTCCAAGGCGCCAGAAGAGAAGCTTTAGTTCCTAACACCAGGGGAAATTTGTCTTTTCCTATGGTCTCAGCCGACCCCTGTGAAATGGTCATTCGACCCTCAGGGGGGTCCCGACCCCCAGGTTGAGAACCACTGCTCTAAATAGTCAGCATAAGAGGGTGGAAGTCTCCTTTCACCCAGCACGCTAAGCCAAACTCAAACTAGCCATCTTAGGGCTTAGCCCTACAAGTCCAGGCACTGAAGCCCTGCAGGAGATAAGAGATCCTGGATGTGCGAGACCAAGTGTTTGATTGGAGATGCAGGAACACCCCACCCGCGAATTAGAAGAACAAGGGACTGATATGGCTTGGTATACACAACTGCAGATACAAGCAAGATACGAAAAAGGTGCTGAACTATTTGGTTTTTATTTGGAAAGGATAGAAGTGGATGAAATACTCACTGGAACAGAGGAGAGAATGATTTAAAAAATGTATAGTTATTTACTTAGCAATAAATGATAGCATGGGCAAAAAAAATTGGGTATATGATAAATGGCAGCAATTATGGGAAAGAAATTATAAATTAACAATGGCAACAGCATATAAGGAGAATCTATATATTCTATAGATGTCATTGGAAAGATTGGCAAAAATGTTTAAAGATAAATCAATTAAACATTAGAAATCCCACCAGACAATGCCATCATATTATCATATGTGGGGGACATGTGCAGAAGCAAGAAATTATTGGGCAGAAATTTGAAAGTGACAAGACAAGATGACACAGCAACATATTGAACTAAAACAAGAACTGTTCATGTTGGGTATTTTATCAAGGAAATATAGTAAGCAAATTTTATATTATAATAACTGCAGCGAGAATCGTATTTGCGCAAAATTGGAAAGCAGGTAAAATCCCTACAAAAGGAGAGATAATTAAGAAAATACTGGAATGTGCAGAAATGAACAGATTAACAATGGGAATCCAAGGGAAAGAAGAATCAGAGTACCAGGATATACAGGAGAGTTTTTATCATTGGATAGAAAGTGAATATAAATGAAAAGGGATATGAGTGAAATAAAATGAAAGGGAAAGATTTTGATAGAGGAGAAATTTAATTGAATTGTAAAAAGTTGAGTTGTTTATATATTAAGAAAACAGTGGTAAAAGAAAAGGTTTTGGTTTAAAATGATCTACACAGATGATTCACTGTTATTGATGATGCATTATTTGTTGGGAAAAAATAAAACCTTTTTGTAATTGATAGGAATAACAGCCCCCCTGTTCAGGTTAAGACGGAGGGTGTTCATTTGCTCTTCCCCTCCTGCTAGTTTAGCCCCCTCCTCACCTCCTGGATGAAATGCTGCATCTGATTGGCTGTTAAAGAGATCAAATGGAGCTCCAGCGTTCTGCCCCAGCTGTTGCTTCTTTCAAATTTGCCTAGCCTTGATAGGTGGGGAAAACCGGGCAAGGGCTTGCTGCCAAAAAGGTCTGAGAAATCATGTTTGGACTCGGGGCAAGGTAAGATAAGACTGTAGGCTGGGCTTCCTTGTTTGCAGGAACATTATTTCTCCTCTCCAAGGGTTTCAATTTTGTAATTTTAGAGAGTCCTTCATGGTAGAATCCTAGAAGTTTGGATGTTGGCTCACTCTGAAAACATGGTGGCTTGTTGCTTTTGGAAACTGTTGGGGCATAAAAACGAAGGTTTAGTGGTTACAAGCCATACACACAAGCCATGGCTTAGTAAAATCATGACTTCAGCCAATGCCCACCAACTTGGAATGTCCTGAAAGAGTAACATTAATGGATTGCAGTTAGTGTGTTTTGCTCTTAGAGGCAAACAGAACTGCTTAGGAGGGGACAGGCTTGAATATTTTGCACCGATGTGTGTTTGTGTGTAGAGCTCAGATAGAGTTTGCTTCTACAAGGAAGCTCTACATTTGCCTGAGCAAGTCTTGCTCATCTCAAGGGGATACCTCCCGGAGTGCATCATGTGGAGGCTCTACAGCCGACCTTCCTGGAGAGCTTGAAGTGTGGCCCTCCCACCGTTAGGCTCTCAAAGCCGCATCTGAACTAGCAACGTAGCCGTTGTGGACATGCATTCAAAAACGAGCGGTCCTTAAGCCCAGCTTTCCTCCTTGGCCCTCCCACAGGATAAGCTGGGTCTTACTCCATCCCCCAGCAATTTGCAGGCAGGGAGCCAAGAAGATATTTCTGGAGGGGAGGTCAGGAGTGGTCACAGGGGAAGAAGGGAAGAGTCTCCCACGGTCTCTTGGCTCGTCTGCAAGGCCAGCTTGAACCGACTGAGCCCCGGCAGAGTAGTTGCTGCCGTGATCGTGTGGATTCCGCACACTTTGTGGAAGTGTGGCGCCTGATACAGCCTTCTCCAGAACCATATTTTATTAAGTTGCAAAGTATTGTAAAATACAAAAGTAAAGAAGAGGACAGTGAGGCGGGGGGGGGGGAGAAAAGCGAGGGAGGGGAGGGGGGGAAAAAGGAGCTTTGACTCCGGAGGCCAGAAAGGGTTGATGTGGGAAAGATGGAAAACTTTGATTTTGGGTTTTACAGATTAGATGGCTGGATCTTTATAGAAATGACTTCCTCATGGAAAAGCAAAAGCTACGATCGGTTGCATCTGATAAAGCCGTGATGGCAAACTAAGGCACGGGTGGCACGGGTGGCACATGGAGCCGTATCTGCTGGCACGCAAGCCATTGCCCTAGCTCAGCTCCATCACCCATGTGGGCACCTGCCAGCTCATTTGTGGCTCGCACGGGGGCTCTGGGGGGGGGGGGGCGTTTCCGGCCACCAGAGGGCAGCAGAGGGTGTTTTTATTTATTATTTATTATTTGGATTTGTATGCCGCCCCTCTCCGAAGACTCGGGGCGGTTTTTGCCCTCCCCAAGCTCCATGAAAGCCTCTGGTGCCTGGGAAGGGTGAAAAATGAGCGACTATGGGCACGTGGAGGGGCATTGAATATGGGTGTGGGCATGCACACGTGTGCAATAGCCCGCACGTGCATTATTTCAGCACCCGAAGAAAGCACACGTCCCTGTGATAAAGCCTTCTCAATAAACCCCCACATTTGGAAGGCTTGTCCTTCCCAGGGACTAGACCTTGCCTGAGAAGGGGCACAGGAGACTTCCCTTCAGTCACTGATGCCAGACCCTCAGTTGGACGTGAGGTGAGGGTCCCATGGAGAACAGAAGCCAAAGAGGGGGAGAGTATGGGTGGGGAGAGGAGGAACACAGCTCTGTCAAGGCCAGGGAAAAGGGAAATATCCCACCGAGGCAGCCAACGTGCCTAACCTTGGCGTTGTGTCTTTCCCCAAGCCATCCCTTCCTTGAGTCCGGATCCTGGTGGTGCCATCCCCCTGCTACCGACACCGACCGTTCTCCCTGGGATGCAGCTGAGATTTCTGCTTGGCAGAAAAAGATGGAAGGAGGTCCGGCCTTGACTCCCGTGGAAGGGGCCCACCAGGAGGCCCCGCAGGCAGAAGACCCCGTGAGTCTCACACTCCTCTTGCATGGCCTCCTCAAGACCTGGCTGACCTCTGCCTATGTCAGGGGCTGCGGGCAGGCCTCCACTTCTTGCCAGGAGGAAAATGCTGGAATTTGGGAAAACCAGCGCCATGGGAGGGCTGGGAAGGGCCATTTCCAGAGAGAGCTCTGTGCCTGGGGAAGAGGGAGGGTCCTTCTCAGGTTCCATCTCTACTTTGGCTTCCCTTGGGGTGAAGGAGCTGGAGGCCATCAAAGCCAAAGTCCGTGAAATGGAGAAGGACGATGAATGGCTGCAGGAGCTGCAGAACCAAGCCAAGTCCCTCCTTGTGAGTTCAGACCCAGGTATGGCTTGTCCCTGGACCCTTCCTCAGGTGCTGCTCTGATCTGAGGTTTCAAGAAATAAACCTGTCAGAAATAACAGCGTGGGGGGGGTTGCAACTCCTCAAATTGCCATCATCAAAGTCTGGCAACGGGAGGGCGTTGGGCTGGAAAGGCTGGCAAAGGAGGCCCCACCCTGACTCCTAGAATTGTCTTCCTTGTGCAGATCTTCTGTTACCGAGAGTAAACGACAAGAAAGTGGAGGCTGACCAGCGCTCGATCTACGTGGGAAATGTAAGAAAGAAGGAGGGGTTGAATCATATGTGCCAGAACCTGTCATGAAGAGTGGGCTTCCGTTTGAGACGGGCTCCCTTTCCTTGACTTTCTCCCAGTGATTCATTCATTTAGAGTCTGGCGGTGTTACATTAGCCAGGAGACTACAGGGCTAATGCGGAGTAGTAAGTGGGCTGCCTGTTTACCAGCTCTGTTAAGTACACCCTATAAATCTTTGGGCTTTTACTTTCTCCCTGTGATAGGAGGCAGGTCTTAGATCCTGTGCTGGTGGGAATTTACTCCCAGTTGCCTTGGGTCTATAAACCATTTGACCGTCCTGGGGGCTGAGGCTGCAGGGCTGTCAACCAAGGGGCAGCAGAGGTCATGAGCGTGGTCTTCACAGGTAGATTATGGAGGGACCGCCGAAGAACTGGAGTCCTACTTCAACAGCTGTGGACACATCAACCGAGTGACTATCCTTTGTGACAAGTTCTCAGGCCACCCAAAAGGGCAAGTGACTGGTTGTTATGGGGAAAGGGTGGGGGGAGAGTGGTTTAGGAAGGAAGGGGCCACCTACCCAGGTTGGTCCTGGGCCTTTGTTTCCTATCATCTATCTTATCAATCAAATTTATTTGCCACTGATCTCATATCCAACGAGCCCAGGTAGTTTACGACATAAAATATTAATGAGCCAGGGTGGCGCAGCAGGTAGAGTGCTGTACTGCAGGCCACTGAAGCTGACTGTAGATCTGCAGGTCAGCAGTTCAAATCTCATCACTGGCTCAAGGTTGACTCAGCCTTCCATCCTTCCGAGATGGGTCAAATGAGGGCCCAGATTGTGGGGGCAAGAGGCTGGTGGCTCTGTTAAAAAGTGCTATTGCTAACATGTTGTAAGCCGCCCTGAGTCTAAGGAGAAGGGCGGCATAAAAATCGAATAAATAAAATAAATAAATAGGGTTCTATTCATTTGTTTTTATTTGGCATCTTCTCTTCTTGCAGGTATGCCTACGTAGAATTTGCTGACCAGAGCTCTCTCAAAGCAGCCATGGAACTGGACGAAGGCACCTTCAGAGGTCGTATCATCAAGGTCAGTCCCATGGGGGGGGGCTGTCCTGGTGCAGGATCCTACTATTAGTAGGAGTTGTTGGTGGATAGAGGATATCTCTGACCCCTCATTCCTGCTTGAAAGTTCTCTGGAGATCCTGGTTACTCTCTCTCAAAAGTTGCCATCCAAGTTGAACTTCTGTCATCATCATAGTTCCTCTACCCTTGAGTGGCTCATCAGAGAACATGTCTGCAGAACACATGCAAAATACTTAGTGCCCTTCCTGGAAATTTTGGAAGCCCAGCTGGGCAGATAAATTCAAGGCTGGTAACTCAAGCAGATGCCTTCAGCGCTGTAACACTAACCCATAAGCTCAGTGTGACAAGAGACAGTGGGAGGATTCAGGCTGCATGCCTTGTGCAGAGAAAGTGTTATGTCTGAAAGGGATGGCTTGGTTTCCACAACATGATGCAGCTGCACCACCTGCCACCCAACCGTCTTTGGTGTGTAATGCTGGCACATAATGCTGGTACGTTGGCCAACTTTAATTTCCCTTCCAATGAGCTGCGGTGCAACTATTTTTCATTGCCCACATGTTCACACCTGCTTCCTTGGGTCCGTGTTGTTTTGGCACCAGGTGCTGCCCAAAAGAACCAACTTTCCAGGGATCAGCTCCACAGACCGCGGTGGTTCCAGGGGGCGCTTCCGAGGACGGGGACCCCCTCCCTCGTCCTGGCAGCTTCTGCGGAGGGCAGCGTTCCAGGGGGGGCTGGGGGGGGGCGGGGGTGGGGGGGGGGCAGGGGGGGAGGGGGGGGGGGGGAGTCAGGTGAGTGGGCAGCATGGCAGCCTTTCTGGGAAACTGCCCTTCTGGAGGGAGAGGAGGCTGAATCCTGACTCCATTACATCTCTGTGTTTGAAGGAAACCCAAAGTTCTCATCTGGCTACAAATTGCAGCAACGTTTAAACATTGCTGCTTTTTCTTTTGTTCCTCTAGCTTGTTCTTCTCTGCCCCCTTAGTTTTAAGTTGCCATCTCAGTCTTGCAGAAGTCCGAACTTTATTTCTGCTTCTGTCAATATGGGGCAGTGGTTAAGCCTCCCTAGATCCTCAGGGAGGATTGGAAACCCACCTCCCTGTCCCTGGGGGGTTAGCGCTACAAGCAAGCAGACTGTGGAGATCTTCCCCAAATTGTTATTCTGCACTGGGGGTGAAGATGCAGGCGACTAGGGTGCAGAAGACTAAAGGGGGGGGGTGATGAAATGATGACCGGAGCCTCTTGTGCACCCACTCTCGTCTGCAGGGGCCGTGGGAAGATACCTGCCTGGTACACACCTTACTAGCTGGCAAAGGAGGCACCTCGAGGGACTCGCCACCGGGAGGAATTCAGAAGGGAGAAGAGGAGGAAGCCTATCTGTACTTGTTGTCACTTGTCAGCCATTTGCCCTGTTTGTCCAGAGAGCAGCTTGCCTTCTTCTCCCTGGACAATCAAATCAGTGAATGGCAAAGAAGCCAGGAGGACACCCAACTGGCTTGGGAGAAGGTGCATCATTTTTTTCTTGGAAGGGCCTGGATTCTTTCTCTTTCTTCAGCAACTACATGCTATTATATTGGGGTGGGGGAAGTAGAGGCTGCCATTCTCTTTTCCCTGGACGCTTAAAGTCCTTAATTTGAGCCATAATGAGAAGGTCAGCGGGATGGGGGCATTCCCATCGAAAACCTAGTTAACCAGCCTGCCCTGTTGCAGAACCCGAATTCACCTGCCTCCACCTTCAAAGGCCCCTTCTTAAAAATCACTAAAAATTGGGTGGGTTTGCGGGAGATGGGATGCAAAACCATCCAGTTCTCTCCTTTTGCAAATTTGGGGTCTTTCTGCATCCCATTAGGCAGTCACACAAGCAGCCTTTATGATTTGTGAACAAGTGTTTGTGTGTATGTGTAGTATACAAGGGACTGGCCAATAGGGGTGTGGAAGAGCACATCTGCCCTGCTTTTCTGCAGTCATCCTGCATTTAAAATGCCCCTCCCTTGTGTGGCTGTGAAGGGGTTGTGAAGACTTGCTAGCAAAAGGGATTTTCTGCAAAAGGCAAGGCCAGCTGGGAGGACAGGAGCGAGTCTTGGATTTCCAGGGATTTATTGCAGGCCCCTGTATTCCAAAAGGCCCTGCTCCTCATTTTAAACTAATTTAAATTAAGTTTCTTCAAAATAAGTATAAAGGAATTTTTACTATTCACCTGCTGCAATCTTGTTTTGCACACTTTTTACCCCAGCACAACCTGGTACATTAATTACTGCTGGCCATGCAGCTTTTGGTGCCCAACAGAACCTTTTATCTTTAATCCATTGTGGAATTTATAAGAAAGGTCAGCATAGCAACTTGTGAATGTTGTCAAAATAGGCGAGTCAAGTTCACATTTTATTGAAGTGATCTTTCCCCCTAGTCTTCTTGCAGCAGACAAAAAAAGAAAAGAAAAATAATTTATCCTCAGATCTGTAAATTGTGCCTCAAAAGTTTTCTCTTTCAGCACTGGAGACATCAGATGCAAGTTTTACCATGTTAAAAAAATATATATTCATTTTTGCAAGTGATTTGCTGAAAGCATTTAAGGAAGTGGGGGGAAGGCCTCCTGGTTAGACCCTGTGAAGCTGACCTGGAAGTGCCAGGGCAGACAAGGCTGGGCATCTTACACAGGGCAATTTCCTGGGGATTGACAGAGGTTGAAATAAGCAGAATGAAAAAGGAGGGTTATATTAAAAGGAATGTATTGATGAATAAGATATGTAGTTTATTATAAAGTTCCATGTTGTAAGACATTTATATTTTTTAAAAAATAAATGGTTCTGCTAGTGAAAATTAAGCTTTACAACCACAGTGGCTGCCTGCAGATGTCTCCGGCATCTTCGTTTGTACGTTTATTTATTTATTTGACTTATATGCCACCCAATCCCGCGGGACTCATGGCTTATACCAATAAAACAATACAGTACAAAGTTAAGTAAAATATTAATAGCAATAAAAGCCCATTAAGATATTAATTTTTTAAAAACCTTAAACTAACAAATACAATCATACACTCACACTTACTAATCGAGCCATGATTGGGCTGGGACTAAGGTATTCACGGCCTTCCGGCAGAGCCAGGTCAGTTTTCGAGGCTTTTTGGAAAGCCAGTAGGGAGGGAGCAGTACGGACATGGGGAGGTAGTTGGTTCCAAAGAGCCGGGGCTGCCACAGAGAAGACCCTCCCCCATAGGCTCACCAACCGGCACTGCTTAGGTGAAAGGACTCTTCAGCGCTGAGCTGGGCAAACAGCAGCCTTTGCATATTCACTCCAGTGTAAATTGGGGGTGGCATTTGCCATGTGGCTTTGTTGTTGTTTAGATAGATAGATAGATAGATAGATAGATAGATAGATAGATAGATAGATAGATAGATAGATAGATAGATAGATAGATTAGATTTGTAGGCCGCCCCTCTCCATAGACTCAGGGTGGCTCACACAACAGCAATAGAACAATTCATATTTTATTATTAAAGAGAAGGCTTAGCAAAAAGCAAGAATTAGCTTAGCTTCCTGACATCCTAACTCACCATGTGAAAAGGCACTGAAAAGGATTTTAAGGAGGAATTTCCTGGCAGTGAGAACAATGAATGAGTGAAACAATTTGCCTCCGGAAGTTGTAGATGCCCCAACACTGAAGGTTTTTAAGGAGCGATTGGACATTAGTCTGAAATAGTATAAGGTTTCCTGCCTGAGCAGGGGTGGACTAGAAGACCTCCGAGGTCCCTTCCAAATGTGTTATTCTCATATAAACACAGTCATTAAAGGGAAAGCACAGGGTATCCCATTCTGGCCCTCAAACGGAGACCCTTCGTTTCTGGCAGCAAAATGTCTTAGCTAGCTTGGGAATGGACCCTCGGCCAGGCTGTTCATAGGTTTCACTGTAAACTCACTCCAAAGTCTTATGATGGGGATTTCTCAATCCCAGCCCCTCCCCTCTTCTAGGACAACCATTTGGATGGAATGGTACAGGCAGAGGTGGGCTGCGGCTGGTTCGGACGAAATGGTTGGGCCCACCCACTATCCCGTCCTATATATAAAATCGCGTTTTGGATGCCGCGCGCATTTACATTTTCAGTTCTGGACAACCTGGTTGTTACATTTTGTGACAGCTACCTCTAGGTACAGGTTCTCCTGGCTGAAGCAAGAGGTTGGACTAGAGGTCCTCCAAGGTCCCTTCTATTATTCTGGGAGTTAGAGTAGATGTGCAAACACTTCAGACGGACTGAGCAAAGGAGTTTATTTTAAGGAAATAACAGCAACGGACAGAAGAACACGAAACAACTCAGTGCAGGGTAGGCCTTGTCATCCTAAGGAGCTGGTAGAAGAGGCAGCACCTTCAGCAAACCTGGACCATCATGGACATCACCATGTTATCAAAGGCCCTTGAAATGGAGAGAGAGAGAGAGAGAGGAAGAGAGAGAGGAAGCTTTTAAAGCAGAAACGGGTCACCCTGCCCAGCCCAACCTGAGAAATGAGTTAATTTAGGAGTCCAAGAAGGGCAGTTCTCCCCTGCTAGTCAACCTTCTGCTTTGCCGGCACCAACCATCCCACTATCCCACCTGCGGAACCCAGCAGCTTCCTTTCCCTCCCCAGCTGTCCTCTTTCCTCGGCTTTTTCCATATTCTTCCCTTGGGGTCCATAGACAGAGCGAAACAGCCCAAGTCGGTACCAGCCCAGAACACCCAAAACACACCTGTGCTTTGCAGCAGACTAAGCAAAACCAGTAGCTCTGTATGCAAAACATCCCCCTCATTAATACCCCTGTTCTGCTCCATTGAAGTCTCCTCAATTTAGCAAACAGGTAGCAAGCAGGGAACTGCATCACTTGCACTATTATGCCATACGATCTAGGA
Source organism: Erythrolamprus reginae (assembly GCF_031021105.1). Lineage (NCBI taxonomy): Eukaryota > Metazoa > Chordata > Lepidosauria > Squamata > Dipsadidae > Erythrolamprus > Erythrolamprus reginae. The sequence continues at coordinate 1,009,245 of NC_091958.1, forward strand.
TACAAACCAGTTGGGCTTCATTCAGGCCTTCTGGTCATCTACTAAGGCCAAAGTAAGCAACTTAGTTACTTACTTTGAATGAACAATTGAATGGAACAATTTGAATGAACAATTCATTATTCAACGAACGAATCCCTGGGTTTGTAAAAGGCTGTTATTGCCTCCTCCCCTGCTCCCCCCACTGTCAGCATTTGGGCTCCCTGACAGACACCTCGGACCCTCCGGCTGTCTTCCTGAGTCTACCCAGGCTTCATGCTTCACTACCAATTCAATTGGCTGGCTGGGGGATTCCAGGAGTCCAGGTCCACCCTCTTGCAAGTAGTTGAGGTTGAGAAACTCACCTGGATTGAATTTGGTCTCCAGGATTGTAAAAGGGGTTACACATGACATCTGTATACGAGTTATGCAACTTCCTGAACATCTGCAAAGAAACCACGTCCGCTATATGTTTAATCACACCAGGGCTTCTACGTCCCCAGAGAGGATTCTGGGAGATGCCTCAGACTTACACTACGGATTTCATTGTCTCGGAGCGCCGTGTTGGAAGAGTCCACCACCATCACAAACTTGACTTTGGAATTGGTCACGTAGCCATAGCTGCTTGGCTGGTTAAGGGACAGAGACTTTTGGAGACGGGAGGCTGGTCTCCCATCCCTGGGTCTCTTGGTCATTTATCCAGTGGTGCCAGAGATCAGATTGGGGTTTGATCTGCCACTCAGCCACATATTGGCAGGACTAGGAGAGAGAGTGGCTGCAAAAGTCTGATTAGAATAGAATAGAATTTTTTGGGCCAAGTGTGATTGGACACACAAGGGATTTGTCTTGGTGCAGATGCTCTCAGCGTACATAAAAGAAAAAGACATTTGTCAAGAATCAAGAGGTACAACACTTAATGATGGTCATAGGGGTCAAATAAGCAATGAAGAAACAATCAATATTAATAAAAATCTTAGGATACAAGCAACAAGTTACAGTCATACAGTCCTAAGTGGGAGGAAAAAGATGATAGGAAGGATGAGAAATGATTACTAGACAGACCAGGAAAGAAAGACAGAGAAGACACCCCCCCCCCCTATTGGGTTGTGGTCCAGGGGTCCCTTGGCCTTGTGCAGTCCAGTTCTGACAACCTGAGCCTCAAACTAGATGGAGGGTTAAGTACCAGAGGAGGCCCCTGTTTGCAACATCTATCTTAAGCAATGCCTTTAAGCATGTTTTTCAAACTTGGGTGGACTTCAGCTCCCAGAATTCCCCAGCAGGAGTATCAGCCCCCCCCCCCCGCCCCATCGGCCACTGCCCGGTGTGGAGAAGGCGACCTTAAAGGGCCAGCTCCCCCTCCCCACCCCCACCCCGGCAAGGATACACCTTGTAGTCCTCGGTGGGGTAGAGGAGGCCGAGGTAGAGCTCCCGCTGGTCCACCAGCGCCTTCCCCAGCGCCGAGACCTTCTCGTCCACCACGTCCAGCGAGGTGTGCACCGTGTAATGGAACTTCAGCTCGTTCTCGGTGGGGATGCTCTTGATGTAGAGGGGGTAGTTCTGGCGGGGGAGCGAGGCGGTCAGAGGGAGGTGGAGGATGGAGCCCCTCGGGCGGACATCTCCCCCACCTCGCCGGCCTCCCCCTCCCCTCCGGCGCCCACCTCCTTGGCGATCACCGCGATGCACACCGCCATCCTGGCTGCGGGCGGGCGGCGAGCTTCCTCTGCCCTCACTTCTGCCCACGTGGCCGGCGACCTACCAATCGCGTCGCGCTCCACCTGCGGGCTTGGCCCGCCTCCCGCGAAACCTCGAAGAAGCAGAAAGCGTTTCCTGGCAGCTTGACACTTCCGGCTTCTCTTCGAAAGTTCCCGTGCGGGGCTTGGGGGGGGCAAGGCTGGCTTTACTCATCCCACGCGCGCTTTAAAGCTCCGCCAGCGGCTCGGCGCCTACAAGGAGGCGGCTTCCCGAACGGAGGGGGCCTTTCCCCGCAGCCGCCAAGGAGCGCTCCCCCCCCCCCCCGGTTGGCTTTAGCCCTCACCTTCGACGGGGAGCCGGAAGACAGAGTGCCTGGCCGCTCCCTTCCGCTTTGCGCTGGGCTTTTTCGGACCCTCGACGGGGCGGCTCAGCCTGGGCGTTGCCATGGAGACGCAGCCCCTGGCTTTGGTCCTTTGGGGACTGGCCCTTTGGGGGCGCCTGGGGGCGGCCGCCAACCTCTCCGGGACCCCCGCGGCGCCCAACCTGATCCTGCTGCTGATGGACGACGTGAGCGCAGGCGCCGCCTCCCGGGCAAGGGGGCTGAGGAGGGGGGCGCGCAGTTGGCTGGAGGGGCCAGAGGGAAAGAGCCCCCCGGCGTCCGGCCCAGGTGGGCTCCGGGAAGCCCCGGACAGGCGCCCAGGCGGGAAGGCTCTTGTTGCATGACTAGCCGGCTCTCAGGAGTTCCATCCGATTTCCCTGGGATCTCCTGGTGGCCTCTTTTCAAAACCACCCAGTTCACTTTCAGAGATCCGAGTTCCTGGGCCTTGGCAGGACTCGGCTTCCTGGGCTTAAGTTTGCCAGGTCAGAGCCTCCACATGCCCAGGAGCCGAGTCTCCCCCCCCCCCTCGCCCACCTTTTCAGCCCTTACAGCAAATGGGAGATCAACGGAAGCGCCTGAAAATCTCCCCGAGGGTTCTTCAGTGGAGGAGAGAAAGAAACCACCCCTTTCCATTGAATGCAGCTCTTGGGAATTGCAAAGGGCAGGTCCTGTCCACCCATGGGTGGTGAATTGTGCTATAGCATTGTTTCCCAACCTTGGCAACTTGAAGATATCTGGACTTCAACTCCCAGCGAATGCTGGCTGGGGAATTCTGGGAGTTGAAGTCCAGATATCTTCAAGTTGCCAAGGTTGGGAAACCTTGTGCTATAGGGTCTTCTTAACTGAGCTGAATTTCCCTGAGTGTCTGGGATCCTCTTTGCCTTTTTTTTTTTTAGTCTGATGTGCAGTCTTGAAATTCTTGCATTCAAGGTTTCCGGTGGTTTCCTGTCTCTTTCTGCCAGGGATAAGTTTAAGTTTTTTGTTAGCTTGAAAATCTTTATGGGCCGGTCAATCTCTGTGGATACTTCCAGATTTTTGAAGAAATATCGAGTCTGTTTATTAAATTCCTATGCCACTCATTTCTTCCAAAATGAGTCTACCACATATTCTACTACACTACTTTGGCAGACCAGGATCCCAAAAGTTGTTACTCTGTTTAATTGGTTTCATTATGATAATGTGAACTTTCTCCCATTACACACTTCCTGCATTCTGAGTAGTATTTCAGTTGAGCTTTGACCAGGGTCATGGGATGGCCTCCCTGGGATTGAGGCTGTCTTCTTCTCTCAGCACCTCACTTGAACTGTCTGGAGGAGGACTGGGATCTGGGCCCTCGATGTGAGAGACCCAGGAGTTTCCCTAGGCTGGAATCTGCTGTGATTGATGGCTGCCTCTCCGTTTTGGGAAAAGGACTCACAATGTGTATACCGACTTTAGAACTCAGCTCTGGGGCTTTTGATCTGTTCCTGTGATTATGATTCATCAACCACTTTAAGCAAATTATTCCACTTTTCTGCTGACTGAACTATTAGCAAAAAAATTCCTAATGGGCCTCTTTATTTAGTAAGCTATTTTAATGCTCTGTTTTTGTTGCTGGAAATTGTTGGTGTGTACACGTGCATGTGTATTCCTTAGAAGAAGGCTCCTGTTGTTTTGCCTATTTTTCTGTACAACAAAGAAGTTCTCATTTTTTCCTCTTTTTATTATTTTTGTATGTGTGTGTCATTAAAAAAAAAAGTTGTAGATGAAGTCTGGCTAAGAGGGTGAGCTGCAGGTGCCAGCATAGAAAAGCCAGGCCTGGCACCGTTTCCCTGGATTTTCCTTTAATTTCGTAATGCTGAATGGACAATTCACACAACCACCACAGAATGATTTATGCCAACATGGAGTACATAATTTGCTTGCAGAATTACTGGCCTTGAGTTGTTGTGAGGGTCACTCACCAGTACGTTAATAGCCTTTCACACTTTTGCCTTAAAACCAAACTGTGATCAAAAGCAGCCGCTCTACTGTAACAAAAAAATAGCAGGAATATTATCCTAGTTTGAAATGTTCTGGGCCCCTTGGTGACTGTGGATGGAGACCAAAGGTTTGGGATATAAATGCTCCCCCAGAGGGATGTCAGCATTGGTGCTGTCACATTCTTAGTTTGGTTGCTTGTTCCAAAGAAAACAGACGGTATCCATGCTTCATTGATGATCTGCGTGAGGCTCAGTTAATGTGGGGCTCTGCAAAGTGGGAAACTTCCTCCCCTTTTGCATGACCCTTGTGGAAAGAGCTGGTCCCCACTTAAGTCGGCATTGCCATTTTGGACACTCTAGCGATGCTTCTCAATACCTGAATGAGAAAAATATAAAGATTAAAAGCTAACTTTCCCGCTCTAAAAGCTTTCATTTTTCTTGCCTGCTGGTGTTTTCCCAGATGGGTTGGGGTGACCTAGGTGTGCTTGGAAATCCTTCCAAAGAAACCCCTAACTTAGACCGGATGGCTGCAGAAGGGATGCTTTTCCCAAGCTTCTACGCTGCCAACCCTCTCTGTTCACCATGTAAGTAGACTTGAGGATCTGAAGGAAATGCCATGGGCCTGTGGGTAGAAGGTTGGGCGTGATCCAAGGCTTAGCTGCACCATTCCTTCAAGGTAGGCAGAACTATACCCTGGGGGGGGGACGACACTCTCTGAGCTTGCTTGTTTTCATTTCACAAACTAGGTAACATCACCACTGCTTAGCAGGGTAACACTGATGATATTAGCTAGTTTGGGTGATGAAACACCCGTAAGAAAACAAGCAAGCTCAGAGAGCACCAAGGACCCCTTGTTTCAACCCTGAGCTATAGACATTCTCCTTTACTGGAACTATACTCATTGTGGTTTAATTGTTTAGTGCTGTGCTAAGATGTAGCGTTACCCAAAACTACTGTACAGCCACAGGTCTTTTGCGTTGCAGATTAAATGCTCCCATTAGTGGATCTGGAAAGTGCCCGAGAAAATGTTCTGTTCTCCACAATAATTCAGTTCCTGTGATAACCCAGTTCATCCAGACGCCCCTCAAATCAGCCTGGCGCTGTAGGGGAGCAGTTAGGACAAAGTTCTACACATGGGAATTGTGGCAATTTTATTTGTTTGTTTGAATTTGTCAAACAAAAACCGAGAACAAGAATAAAAGAAAAAAGAATACAATGACAGGGACGACCATTCCGTGTTCTGATGGACCTCTCCGAAAAGTTATTTACCATCCAGTTTCAAAGTTCTGACAGCTGCCTCTCTGCCCCATGTGATTTGCATTTGGGACGCTTGGCAAATCCATCTGCAATGATTTTTCTTAACAGCTGTGGCATTTGCTTAACTAATCCTACAAAGAAGGTAAAACTTGGGTGTGGTCACACGGTAACCCATTTAATGAGCAGTGTGACTTAAAACCAGGCCCAATTGTGGCCGTAAATCCAGGATTCCCTGTAGTGATGCTGAAACAGCAAAACTGTAGTCATCATTGGGTGCTTGAAAGTAAGTCAGGCTTGGTGGATCTGCTGTCATCTCCATGTTTTCCTTTTCTCTTCAGCCAGAGCTGCACTCCTGACAGGCCGCCTCCCTATAAGGAATGGCTTCTATACCACCAATGCCCATGCCAGAAACGGTAGGTCCTCTTCCTGCAAGCAAAGCCAAGGGCAAGATCTGGCTCCGGAGTTTCATGTTAAGGGAGACTTACAGGGTGCATTTGGCTAACCCACAAAGAGAGAGGGCAAACAGGCAACCTAAAAGTTTGTTGTTGTTTTTTGCTGATCATTTAAACTGCCAGGAGGAGAGGGTCTCCACTGAGGTCTTCCAAATGTTTCTAAACAGTCTTAGTGCAGCTTATATTCTAGAAGTCTGTGCTTCTTGCTTCTACTCTGAATGGGTTAAGGAACATTTGACAAAAGAGGAATTAAAGTAACGCCTGTTATTGCAGTTTAGCAATCTGCTTGAAATTTATTCCTTTAGCAGAAATATGTTCTCTGAACTCAGCAAGGGCATCTGGAGGGCATCACTAAGCTGCCCATAATGAGCACTTTGCTCCAGGATTTCTATGGGGAGATGCCAGCTTGAGCTGATTGGAGCCAACCTAGCTGGCATTAGAATTGTTTGTTCCAAAATGGCAGATGCTGGAGGAGACCATATGTCTCGAGGCATGCCTTTACAGCTCCAGAGTGATGCATGCCGCATCCTGGCAACAAGTGTGGGTGTTTCTCTCTTTGCTGGAAGGGGGGGGGGGGGCTTTTCATAGACCGATGTGGGCAAGAGAATCGTGGAAGAATGTGTGCAGCCCCTGAAAGAGGCTAAGGGCCTCTTGTGTCGCCATCCTTAGTGATGGCTTAGTCGAGGTGTGCTAGCTAGGGTAGTCGAAAAGTCCTGTTAAATGGCTATGCTGGGAGTTCCAAGGTTCTCAGTGTCGCTCCCAATGACTTGCCCCGGCATTTAATAGCTCTTGGAGGAGCGGGTAGAAGTATCTTCCAGCCCACCTGATCCAAAGGGATTTAGGGCCTGAAAGAAGCAGATGACTGAATCCAGATCTGCTTTAGGGCTGGGGCACCGCATGAAGATAGAATCAGTCCTCGACTTGCAACCACAATTGAGTTCAAAGTTTCTGTTGCTCAGTGAGACATGATACCCTCTGTATTTAAAAAACCCAGTATAGCCTTTTGCTTGTCCTGATGTAAAGAATGAATGGGAAGTGAATGCATATCTTTAACGGATCCCAAGAGAGTGTGGTTGGAATCTATTCTAGGTGTGTTTGACACGGCCTGGTTTAGATGCTTCTAATCCTCGAAAGTCCTGTTCAGGGGAGAGCCCAGCGCATAGATCCAAATCCTGTGGCTTGTCCATCTAGTTAAAGTGTTCTTGTCTTCATGCAGCCTATACGCCCCAGGACATAACTGGGGGCATCCCGGACTCTGAGCTGCTCCTTCCAGAATTGCTGAAGAAAGCAGGCTATGCCAATAAGATAGTTGGCAAATGGTAAAGTGTTTGTTCTTCCCCTGGCTACTTTATTTCTCTGTGCTTTTTGTAGGGGAACTGATCGGAGTTCTATGTCAGTCTCTGTAAGTCTCCAGAAATCTAGGCAAGCTGTCTGGATAACCGTATTCTGTGACTGGTTTCTGAGCTATCCATGTGCTTCTTGCATTTCTTCTCATGACTAATGACAATGCTGCAGTGCTTGTATCGGGTTGTCAGTTCTTCTGGTTTCGACTCCCTTGGAATAAGGAGATGTAGAACCTTCCTCTCAGACTCGAAAGTGCCTCTCTCTGGTCCCACTTAAATGCCCCATTCCCACAGGAAAAAGGATTGATGATGTTAGCGCACCTTTGAAGAGTCGGGCCATAATCTAGATGGGCAGAGGGTAAACTGAGAGCTGGTGAGCAAATATTGACCTCAATCTTTCCTACGCTGCATCCTGGGAGCATCTTTAAATGAGCAAAGAGTTGGATCATTTAAATTGATGACCCACCTCTGTAGTGCTGGCGCAGGTGCTAAGAACAGAAAGATCCAGGAAATGATTCGCCTACATAAATCACAGTTGTTAAAAAGAAGCTTGCAGCAGCTGCAAAGAATAATGTGTTCTTTGATCCACATAAAAATAGAAGAGAGAGAGAGAGAAAGACCGAAGTGGTCGTGTTCCTATTTATTACCTGTTTCATTAATGTTTCCTGATTGTTTCCCAACCAGGTGCTCTCCAGAGAGGCCGCAAGCGTGTTGGGTAACAGATTCAGGCAGCACAGGGGGTGTTGGTTTAACTGAAAGGGGAAGTTTCCTGAAATGCTTCCTTTCCAGGCAGCTGATCACCAGCCTGGTCTGACTCAGCCCAGGGCCAAAGATCTGCAGCTCCCTTGGCAGTTTTAGTTGCTTGGGCTCATAGTTTGAACCCTGGGAGTTTGCTTTCCTCTCTAATCTTCTCAAAGGAAGATCAGACTGCAACAAAAGCTCTAATGAAGGATGTGCAGTTATTTGACTTCGAAGTGGCCACATGGCTCCAGAAAAAATAGGCATTTTCAGGTGAGAGACAGAATGTGTAGTGAATGCACATTTCCTGGGAATCACACAGGTCTTCTGCAAGGCCAGGAAAAAAAATCACCTGGCTACGTTTCGTCCTGCACTTTTCTCCGCTGGAGGGGAATTTTGTGCCTGGCGGGCAAAGGGTTCCAGTGATCCCTTTCTAGTTGTAGTTTCTCCACACACTGTGAGCAGCTTATTTCCTATTCCATCCTTATTCACCATTGTTCCTCTGCTCCGTTGTAGAACCCGAGAGGCTGTGGAGCAGCTCCCTGAGAAGAGCAAGGAGCAACACATTACTCCTGTGTGCTTGAGCATCAGAACATGGTTTGGGTTATAAATTGCCTTAGGAAATCCTGATTTCGAAAGAGGGCACAGCAATTTAAAAAATAAATAGGTAGCATTGCTCAGGGCAGGACGGAGAGGAAGGAGCCAAGCAAGACAGCTTGAGAAGTGAGAGGAATGAACTAGAACCATTGAAGAAGTGATGTAAAGTAAAGGAGTCTTCCTGTGCTTGCTGCTTGGCTGTGGGTGTTGTTTCCTTCAGTTCCCTTAATTGTGATTTGTTGTTTGTTTGTTTTTTGGAGCGTAGCAGCTGTTGGCTGCTCTCTGATGCAATTTCTTCCCCCTTTGACTAATAATCTTTCCTAGGCACCTGGGCCACCAACCCCAGTTCCACCCCTTGAGGCATGGCTTTGATGCCTGGTTTGGGTCTCCCAATTGCCATTTTGGACCCTACGATAACAAAGCCACCCCCAACATTCCTGTTTATAGAGATACAGAAATGATTGGCAGGTAATCTTTCTTTTTTATATTACTCAGTTCTCTTCGTTCCTTTATTGGTTTTGCTCTACTGGTTTTGAGCATTGTTATCGTGGGCAGCTTTGGATGCGTTCTCTTGCTTTTCATCTTGAGTAGTGGTTGTATATTGCTTTCCTGGATCAAATAATCCTCATGTTCCATAATTTCTGCCACAATACAAATACCACACTTGCACTGGAAATGATAACATTACCTTGACATCTTCCAATTTGTTATCCAAACTTTCTCCCACGTCTCCAGATCAAACTCTTTGCCAAGATTTTTACACCAAGTTATCATGTTATCTTTAAGAGTCAAGTCTATATTTTTATGTTCAATCATACATTTATATGCTTTCCCTATTAATTTCTTTGAATTTGTGGTCAATAAACTGCTCAAAAAGTTGATGAACTTGATGAACAAATGAATTTAAAACAAGAGATAAACTTCAAGAAGAAGGATTTGAAATAGATTGGTGGCAATATATACAGATACAGTCAAAGTTTCAAAGATAGCAAAGTATATATATATATTTAACAAGATAACATTACCTCGAAAGCACATTGAGAAATCTGGACCCATTCATTTAAATGTAGTCATTTATGTATGGACTCAGGGTTATACATTAATCATTGAGAAATCGGGAAAGGCCAGCCTCCCACTTACGTCTTGTCCATATGGTTTTACTTCATTTTTTAAATACATTTACAGGTCATCTGTTCTAACCAATGCAGCTACGGTCCACACTTTTAAAACTTGCACTGAAAAGCACCCACAAAAACACACGAGGGAAGGCGGCTTGCACAAACATACATACATTTCATATGGGAAAGTGTACACGCAATTTTTCATAGAGCTCTTTATAAAGTAGCAAGATAATGAGGAAATGAGTCAGAACGAAGGAAAGGTTAGAACAGAATTAGCTTGACTTATTGAGCTGATCGTTGCTGCTGTGAACATCCGCCTGCATCAGAAAGAGCAAACCCATAGAGTGTTCCTTAATTTTTGCATATACCTCAAAATGCAAGGAATGTTTTTCTGGTTATCCTTTCTATTGTAGGTATTATGAAGATATAAAAATTGACCGTAAGTCAGGAGAATCAAACCTAACTCAGATGTATTTACAGGTAATTTTGTTCAGAGAACACCTGTTTCAAACCCAGAGGTCCTCTCTGTCGCTTGGGTGACTGCATTGAAAGTTGCTTCTCTCTTCCAGGAAGCCCTGGATTTCATAAGCGGCCAGCAAGGCAGCCACCGGCCATTTCTGCTCTATTGGGCCATTGATGCCACCCATGCTCCAGTGTACGCCTCCAGGGAGTTCCTGGGCACCAGCGAAAGAGGATTGTAAGTTCCTTTTGAGCAACCTATTCTCCTTTCCCTTCCCCGTTGTCCCAAGAGAGAATCCCACACCAGTCCTTATTATCTGACTCAGTGGAGATTCCCATGCTGTGTATTTCATAGAATGGTAGAGGCTGGAGGCAGATCAGAGGTTTTAGAACTCAGCAACTTTAACATGTGAGGACTTCAACTCACAGAATTCCACAGCCAGTTCTCACTTCAGCACACTGCCTCTTGGGCTCTGAGCAAAGGAGTTTCTACCATAACACTATGGTTGTTTTTCCACACACTACGGCCATGAGAGTGAATTTATGGCACGCATGGCACAGGTGACACTGGAGCCATATCTGCCGGCATGGGAGCCATTGCCATAGATCCCTTCCAGCATCCATGTATGTGCTGGGCAGGTGATTTTTGGCTGGCCACGCCCCTCCCAGGAATCTCCACGGGGGGCCCATTTTATGGTAAGTAAAGAGTTTGCTCAGAGGCTGGGGGGGGGGGGCGTTTCTGTCCTCTGGGAAAAGTCTCAGGAGCCTGGGGAGGGTTTAAAATGGGCCATAAACAGGGGGAAGGGGAGTGCAGGTGGGTGGTCTTGTGTTTGGCACATTGAATTCCGGGAGCGCCTTTTGCCGCACGAATCCCAGCGACCAGTTAGGTCCCACAGAGTTGGCCTTCTCCGGGTCCCGTCAACTAAATAATGTCATCTGGCGGGACACAGGGGAAGAGCCTTCTCTGTGGCAGCCCCAGCCCTCTGGAACCAGCTCCCCCCAGAGATTAGGATTGCCCCCACCCTACTTGCCTTTCGTAAACCTCTTAAGACCCACCTCTGCCGTCAGGCATGGGGGAACTGAAATATCTTCCCCAGGCCTATATAATTTGTGTATGGTATGTTGTGTGTATGTATTTTAATTATGGGTTTTTTGAGAATTTTTAATATTAGATTTGTTTTTTACATTGTGTTCTACTATTTCTGTGAGCCGCCCCAAGTCTACAGAGAGGGGCGGCATACAAATTAATAAAACAAACAAACAAACAAACAAACACACACACACACACACACATACATACATACATACATACATACATACATTTATGGGTGTGGGCATGCATGCGACCCGCCCCACATCCCCCCCCCCCCCGCGCTTAGCATGTGAGAGCAAAAAGGTTAGCCATCATTGCCCCAGGCCTTGGAGCTGCCAGACAAGACAATGTCAGCTTGGGAAAAATCAAGAGAGGAAACAAACCCCGTCAATACTGAAGGGCAAGTCCTTCTCTGAAAATACTTCCTTGTCCTGACAGACTCTTTTCAACTCTTCCTTTCTCTTGAATGTAACTTGCAAAATAACAGATGTGCTTGAGACTCACTGACATTTGTAAAATGGTAACAGGCTGTATGTAATTATTTACTTTCTTGCTTAAACTGGAGGAAAAATAATCACCCAGGTCTTTCCCAAACTAGCCCACTAAGCTACTTACTGTAACAAGAAGCTGCTGTATTAGTTATTAGTTTCTCCCTGAATAATCATCACCATGACTGAAAGGAATCAACAGCCACACCTAGCATTAAAAGGGGCCATTGAAGTCTTATTTCTGGTACACCATGGCCCAAATTATGCCAGGCAAGAAGACTGTAAATCTAATGTCCATCAACAGCCACATCTAGCATTAAAAAGGGATTTTGAGGTTTTCTTTCTGGTTCTAAAACCATTGCCCCTATAATTAAGCTGGTTAGAAAGGTATACAAATCTTATTATTATTATTATTATTATTATTATTATTATTATTAATAATAATAATAATAATAATAATAATAATAAAAATCTATGATCAATCATAGTACAACTAGCAATGAGAATACAAGATAACTTTTTGGTTTCACAGCATATTGACAAACCTGACGGGTTTCAATTTGGAAACTGTCACCATCATAGACCTGTCCAAGCCCAAGAAGGCTAAGATGTTTCCAAAAGCCAGGCAACTTTGATAAATCGCCCATCAATCGACTTAGACATAAACAATACCAATATCTATGCACAACAACGAAGAAGCCCCAAAGAAATCAACAGGATCAAAACACACACTTATCAACAATCGACACACCTATATGAGCATAAACTCCAAGACTAAGATCGAACCAACAGTCAAGAAGTGAATAATAAATCAATGAAGTGCCAAGCAACAACAACAAAATTGCTCAAGGAAAGAACCTCCAAGACCACTTCCATCACCACTAAAACAAGCAACTAGAACTTATTGAGAGCAAACCACTTTCTATCATACCACTTATGAGTTTCAGGGGTAGGCAAAGCTGGCTCTTCTATGACATGTGGACTTCAACTCCCAGAATTCCTGAGCTAGCCAAATTGGCTCAGGAATTCTGGGAGTTGAAGTCCCCAAGTCATGGAAGAGCCAGCTTTGCCTACCCCTGCCCTAATGAAACATTTGCAAGAAAACCACCAATTGCAGACATTTCAACTGTGAGCCAGTCTTTATTTTTATAGGGCGTCATATTACAGTGCACAAATAGGTTTACTTTTAGTTCTAAGGAGTCTGGCAGGTGTTGGCATTCTTCTAAGGAAGTGAAAGTAGTGGGAAGGTGATCCAAAAGGATTCCCTTCCAGTCGGAGTACTGAGGGGGTCCTCAGGGACCGGAGGCTTGCAGCTGAGCGCTCAACTCCTCCAAGGCGATTCGCCCCCAGTGGTCACTCAGGGACTGAAAGGGTCACCCAGTGGAGCCCCAGAGAGGCTGTCCGGGGTGAGTCTCCCAGAATTGAATGAGACAAGCAGCAGTCCGACTCCCGGGCTCATTCAGATTGAGCATCACAGAGTGGAACCTCAGGGATTGAACAACCTCCCATTCCACGCCATATGGATATGGATACGTATTGATACGTATTGATTGTGCAGCCCTCTCTGGTTCTCACAGCCAATGACCAAAATTATCTCACACCAGAAATTGTTTATATGCTCGAGATACATTTGTCACATTTTTGGCCATTGTTTTTAACCGTCATTACTTTGTTTTTCTTTTGTTTCTTTTACAATACTTCCGTAAAATATGCCTTAAGGTGAGATTTAGCAAGTCCCAAAGGTTTTTGCAGCAATAAAACCATATTGACAACAGCACTGCCAGGCTTCTTGGCTAAATGCAGTGCTGGGTAGTTAATGAAACCAATGACTTACCTTTGACGTCTTCAGTCTTGACTCATATTGCATAATGCCTTTGAAATTAAAAAAAAAATCAAAATCACCAAATGTCTACCTGATGTTTAGAGACTAGAAAATCAATTCAGCAATTTTAGAAAGGGGCTTTTATGTTAGTTATCCTATGAATGGAAGAAACAAGATTTTATTTATTTATTTATTTATTTATTCTTTTGTCCAATACACAATACATATGGAAGAGAGTAGACATGAAGTAATATATATAAAGCTAATATGTAAAATAGAGAAAATATATGAAAGGAAGAAAATATATATGATATATGAGATAAAGGAAAGACAATTGGACAGGGGACGAAAGGCACACTAGTGCACTTATATACGCCCTTTACTGACCTCTTAGGAATCTGGAGATGTCAACCGTGGATAATCTAAGGGTAAAGTGTTGGGGGTTTGGGGATGACACTATTGAGTCCGGTAATGAGTTTCATGCTTCGACAACTCGATTGTTAAAGTCATATTTTTTACAGTCAAGTTTGGAGCAGTTAATATTAAGTTTGAATCTGTTGCGTGCTCTTGTGTTGTTGTGGTTGAAGCTGAAGTAGTCGTTAACCGGTAGGACGTTGCCGCATATGATCTTGTGGGCAATACTTAAATCGTGTTTTAGGCGCCGTAGTTCTAAGCTTTCTACACCCAGGATTGTTAGTCTATTTTCATTGGGTATTGTTTCGAGATATACAATGGATTGGAATGCCATGCCCTTGAGAATACTTCAACAGACCACAGGTTCCCAACGATATGGTCTCCATCCCCAGGAGTTTCTCTTACCCTCCAGGCACAGCAAGGCAGCCCTAAAATTTACCTTCCTGAAAGAAAGTCAGCCAGCTCCTGGACCTGAAGCAATTTTAGTTACTGGTAATTTTTGCCTTTAAAGCCTTGCAATAGTGTGTAGAGTAGAATAGCGGAATAGAATAAGCTTTATTGGTCTACACAAGGAATTTGTTTTAACTTGAACCTTGACTAAAATTACCTCAGGCCCCAAGAATTCACTTTTTTTCCAAGAGCAAAGTCAGTTCCTGAAGCAATTTTACCTTTAAAACTGTTTTTAAATCTGACTTGCTGTGATAGTTTGGTTCTTTTATAACAGGACATGGCTATGATTACCTCAGCCAATATTTTACTTTAAGAACTTGAGCCTTGGCTAGAATTGGTTGCTAGTTGGTCTCCCAACCCAATTCAAGGTGTTGGTTATCACATTTAAAGCCCTAAATGGCTCATGGCCAGACTACTTTACAGGAGTGCCTTGCCGCAGCTAGTAAGGACCTAAAGGAATTGGCCATCTCCCGGTCCCGGCTGCCAAGCAATGCCAGTTGGCAGGACTTTGGGGAAGAGCCTTCTCTGTGGTGGCTCCATTCCTATGGAATCAACTGCATCCCTACCTGGCTTTTCTGGCAGGACTGGAATTAGGATTGACTGCTGTGTGTGCAAGGTTCTTTTTAGGACATTATTTTATTGTTATTATATTACTGATTTTATTATGCAATTTTGATTGTATTTTAATACTATTGTATTTATCCCACTTGTTAGCCACTCTGGGTCTGCTTTGGAATGAGCGGCACTTAAATATAATACAATAAATAAATAACCTCAGGTCCCAAAAATCGACTATTTCTGAGAACAAAATCTACTCCTGGACTTGAAGCAATTTTAGTTTACTTTCATTTTTACTTACTTGCAGTTCTTTTTGCCTGCATCCACGTGGCTAAGATTACCTGGGCCCCCAAATAAACTTTACTCCTAATTTTAATTTACTCACCTGTGGTGATTTGGTCCTTCTAATAGGACACAGTTGAGATTGCCTCAGATTTCACCAATATTTTACTCCTAAGAACTTGAGCCTTGCCTGGAATTCCCTCACATCCTAAGAACTGATTTTATTCTTGAGAGCAAGATCAGCTCCTCATCCCGAAATAATTTTAGTCGGTGTTCCCTCTAATTTTTTGGGGGGATGGGCGGAAAAGTATAGTGTCTGAGCGGCAGTCCCTTCGAGACTGGGCGGCACAAAAATATTAAATAAATAAATATATATAAACATAGAAACATAGAAGACTGACGGCAGAAAAAAGACCTCATGGTCCATCTAGTCTGCCCTTATACTATTTCCTGTATTTTATCTTAGGATGGATCTATGTTTATCCCTGGCATGTTTCAATTCAGTTACTGTGGATTTATCTACCACGTCTGCTGGAAGTTTCTTCCAAGCATCTACTACTCTTTCAGTAAAATAATATTTTCTCATGTTGCTTTTGATCTTCCCCCCAACTAACTTCAGATTGTGGTCCCTTGTTCTTGTGTTCACTTTCCTATTAAAAACACTTCCCTCCTGGACCTTATTTAACCCTTTAATATATTTCAGTGTTTCAATCATGTCCCCCCTTTTCCTTCTGTCCTCCAGACTATACAGATTGAGTTCATTAAGTCGTTTCCTGATACGTTTTATGCTTAAGACCTTCCACCATAAATAAATAAATAAATAAACAAACAAACAAACAAATAAAAAACCCACCCTGTTTTGCCTCAGAGAATTTCAAAATAAAAATACTGTACTGTGTGTCTATAACAGTGAGCTCATAATAGGGCAACTCTATCAATATCAAATGCCACTTAAATAGTTGAGCTAGTTTCAAACTAGATTTTGATTTTCTTTCTCTCTTCCTTACTCCCATTCTTTTTCTTTCTCTTTTCCTTCCTCTCTTTTTTTCTATCTGTTTCTCTCTCTCTCCTTCCCTCTCACTCTTTCCCTCTCGGCTTCTGGGCAGGTTTGGAAAACTCTGAGTTGATGATGATTTTTAACTGCTCAGCTTAGAGGGAACTATGATTTTAGTTAATTTTTGCTTTTGTGTTGCTCTGCATCTTTTGTTTAAGAACCTGACCCTTGGCTAAAATTACCTTGGGTCCCAAGAATTCATGTTCTCCCCAAGAGCAAGCTCAGCTCAGAGGCAATTTTTACCTTGAAAGCTAATTTTAACTCTCACCCGAGGTGGTTTGGTTCCCTTTAACAGGACATGGCTGAGATTCCCTCAAATCCTACCCATATTTTACTCCTTGCCTAAAACTATTCAGGGCCTTATTTCCTGAGGGAAAGCACTCTGGTGGGACTGAGGTAACTTGCCATAGGTGAGCTGTAGTGTAAGACACCGTGGGGACATTAAGCCACTACCACTGGCTTTTTACTCCTTGAAATATACACCGTGGTGAAAATTACCACAGGCGGAGAATAGGCAATGCCACTTGGGGTCTCAGCCAGAACTACCTCCCGACCCCAGAGGCCGTCACGGCTCGGGCCGTGGCCACGAAGCCTTGGGCTGCGGAGGCGGCAGTCGGGGGAAGAGGGTGGTTTTGCCCCCATCGTCTCTTCGGGGGAAGCAGAGGCCACGGAGCCGCTTCGCTTTTTTCCCCCTCAGCCCGCCCACTTTTTTAAACTGCCCCCGCCTCTCGGAGGCGCTCAGCCAATCAGAGGGAAAAGATTTCCGAAGCAGCCAATCGCGGCCGAGGTGGGTGTGGAGAAAGGCCCCCGAGAAGCGCGGCTCGTCCCGGGCAGGTGTGTCGCGGCCGGGCAGGTGAGGGCGGGGCCCTCTGGACTTGTACTACAAGGCCCAATTCCCCAGGCAGTGACTTCTCCCCTTTTGCACGAGAGCGCGGACCCAGTTTTTAAATGCCCCGTATCTTTGCAGGGGGCTTTGAGGACTGGATAGATCAGAGGGAGACTTGGGCTTATCCTGGGGGTGCTTTGGATTACAAGTCTCATCAGCCACCTCTGAGGGGGTCGCGTTGATGGGGATCCTCCCTTCTTGCAACACAGAGCCAGAACTTAAAACAGGAGATGCGTGGACTATAGATCCCATGAGCCAGCTTTGCAGAGGGTGGGGGTCGATGGGGATGGTCTCACTTGCAATACATAGATCGGCCCTCTAGTTGTTGGCCCCCTCCCCATCGGAAATTGAAGCAACTTTTTTTCTGTGTTTTTGTGTTTTATTTGTGCCCCCCCCCCCCCCACCATGTTACAATCTTACCAATCTCTTGAGTTTCTTTTTGGGCAAGTAATGAATTTGTTATTTTTTTCCCAGTTTGTGTTGAAGAAAAAATTCCTGGGCTGCTTTGCTTTGCTTTCTAAGAATTATGCTTAAATGTTATACATTGTGTTTTTGATACATGATGTCTAAGCCCCAACCAAAGTGAAAGAAATTGACCCAAATTTGAAAAAGTTTCCTTCTTTATCTATTACAGGAATACTTCCCTCCCCCCAATAAAATATTGAGGGGGTGCTTGTCCAAAAGTGCAAAATAATAATTGGTTGTCTTGGTTCTGTTCATTTATTTATGGTTTAAATGTGGTTTATGAAATTATTTTATGTCTTTGAATGACAATCAACTATAAATTATCAATACTGTATGTCCTATATTCACAGAGCACCCTGAGTTAGAAATGGGTGACTGATTCTTTGTGTTGGGTGTACGCAGTTATTGACTGATAAAATTGGCTGCTTTCTGTGTCGTATGTTACAATAAAGTTGCAATGGAGAAAACTCTGATCTTTTGGATATTGCACCCTTGTAGCTTTCAGTACTCCTTGCCACTGGATATGCTGGCATGGTCTGCTAGAAGTTGTCATCCAACAACATCTGGAAGCACAGCATCTTCCTGTAAATGATGATATGTTACATCCATGTGTTCTTTTTCCTTGTTGACTTCATAATTCCTCTGATGCTGCATAAATAATAACAACAACAACAACAACAACAACAATAATAATAATAATAATAATAATAATAATAATTTATTAGATTTGTATGCCGCCCCTCTCCGACGACTCAGAGCGGCTCACAACAGTGATAAACAACGTGACAAATCCAATACTTAAAAACATCTAAAAACCCATATCATTAAAACCATACAACTCAGTCATAGCATACATAAACTCTATTACCCTGGGGATACCTCAATTACCCCATGCCTGGTGATGTAGGTGGGTCTTCAGTAATTTACGAAAGGCAAGGATGGTGGGGGCGGTTCTAATCTCCGGGGGGAGTTGATTCCAGAGGGCCGGGACCACCACAGAGAAGGCTCTTCCTCTGGGGCTACCAAACGACATTGTTTAGTCGACGGGATCCGGAGAAGGCCAACTCTGTGGGACCTTATCGGCCGCTGGGATTCATGCGGCAGAAGACGGGTCTCATGATCTGATAAACCCAGTAAAATCTTCCTTGCTTCAGACTCTACATGTCCATGTAATCTTCTTTGCTGAGGCATAGAATCTCTGTGGCTTGGAGAAGGAGCAAGTGCCAGCTTTTATCAAGGGACAAAAACTGCAGACAAGGCTGCCAGCAATAACCAGCTCTGGAAGCCCCCTAAAGTCTCATTTCTTCCTTTCACAGAAATAATGCTTATACCTCTTTTACCTGCATGGCTAGTTAGAGTGAGCATTCTATATAAGTATAGTTTACATAAATACAAACACAATTAGAAACTATTTGTATTAACATTTCTTTTGTCCAAGGAATATTATTACAGGCAGGGCCTTCATTTTTTTAATTATTTGGACCTTTGGGAAACATAGTTGTTTTTATAATGTGTTATTTTTGTATTGTCTGAGAACAGTTGACTGTGGGACATTCACTCGTAAATGGTACTGCTGTATATAAGAGACTTGCAAATGCTGTGCCCCATACACATGCTTGTCTGTACACACAAATGTACAGTTTACACATTGAGTATCCTCAGATACCTCCATGTCCACCTCGACTGCTTTGTTATTTCTTCTCCCTGTCTCTCAGGTATGGCGATGCTGTGCGGGAAATTGACTTTAGCGTTGGGAAAATTCTTAGACATCTTCAAAATCTGGGCATCAGCAACAATACCTTTGTGTTTTTTACTTCTGACAATGGGGCCGCCCTCATTTCAGCCCCCAAACAAGGTCAGTTTTCTCAGGGTGGACCTTGGTGGGGTTGGGACAGAATATTAGAAGGTGGTTTGCTTTCTTCCAAAGATATTGGCCTACATCGCCACCCAGAGTCCAGAAAAAGTTGGGCAGCTTAGAAATCTAACTAACTAACTAACAAATAAATAACTAAATAAAATAAGTATACAGTGGTCCCTCTACTTAAGAACCTAATTTATTCCGTGACCAGGTTCTTAAGTAGAAACGTTCTTAAGTAGAAGCAATTTTTCCCATAGGAATCAATGTACTGTAAAAGCAAATAATGCCTGCAAACCCATTAGGAAAGAAATAAAAGCTCGGAATTTGGGTGGGAGGAGGAGGAGGAAGAGGAGGAGGAGAGTTGCTGCTGAAGGAAGAAGGGGAGGGGAGGGGAATCAAAAAAATCCCAAACTTTAAGACTTAAAAAAAAAAAGAGGGACTCTGAGGCAGCTCCCAAAGAAAGGAAAGTGCTCCGTTCACTCTGGGCTGCCAAAGCCTCCTTAAGTGCCACCGAAAGCCTCCTCTGGCAGCCCAGAAAAGCCCGAGATGGCCAGGATTAAAGGGAGAATGGCAGGAAACTGGCCGGGCCTTCGTGCCACTCTCAAATTTCCTGGGAAATTTTTCCAGGCTCAGGTTCTTAAGTAGAAAATGGTTCTTAAGAAGAGGCAAAAAAAATCTTGAACACCCGGTTCTTATCTAGAAAAGTTCTTAAGTAGAGACGTTCTTAGGTAGAGGTACCACTGTATTGGGGAGGGAGTGTCGTGTCACATTTTCAGTCTTTTTGAACGACTTATTTTATTCATTCATTCATTCATTCATTCATTCATTCATTCATTCATTTATTAGATTTGTATGCCACCCCTCTCCAAAGACTCATGGACCTATTAGCCCATTAGCCTCAATTCAAATTCTACCTTTCTCTGTCCAGAAATGATTTGGAATTATTTTCTCTTTTATGCAGGAGGCAGCAATGGCCCTTTCCTCTGTGGCAAGGAAACAACTTTTGAAGGTGGCATGAGAGAACCAGCCATCGCCTGGTGGCCAGGACACATACCTGCGGGACAGGTGGGAATCTAGGGTGGGGACGGGGCGGGATCTCCTCTGTAGGATTTAACAGTAGTTTTGCTTTATATATATATGGAAACCTCCCCATCTACATACATCTTCCCATCTGTAGAGGTATAATAACAGCATTCACTGCTGGGTTGTAGAAAATAGGTGGTTTTGAATTCTTTTCATGTTCTGTCACTTTCCATTTTTGGCAGGTGAACCCCGGAGTTGCTTAACCACTAATAGAGCTAGTAAAATCAGGTCAGTCCATTTGCAGATTATAGTCATGAGCTCCATTAGGGTGGTATACCTCAAGGGCTGCCTGCCAACTGAATTTTCTGGCCCAGTTCACCTGCTGCCTGATCCAACTGCAGGGCTTTGTAGTTCTGTGCTCCTTTCAGTCCTTTTCCTGTCCCAGTCAACCCCCCCTTCCTTCTCCTTCCCCCCCCCCCGCCCCAGTTCTACTCCCTGGAGGAGAAAAGAGCCCATCAAGCCAAAGACGGCACTGCAACCTTTTCTTCACTATCTCCCACAAGGCACAAATTGAAATTGAATTAGACAGGGATATCAGGTCTGCTCGCTGTGATAAATGCAAAAGGGTTTTATTTAAAAACACCCTGACATTTGTTCACCCAGTTTCAAATATTTAGCTTTCCCCCTCTCCATTCCTGGTGGGGGCAACTTTATTAATTGTCGCCTTTGATTCAGAGTTAGGGCTTGAAAGCGCTGATAAGGCCGGAGCCGGCTAGTTCTTCTCTGGATGTGGCCCGTGGCAGAAAGGATTTCATTTTCTTAAAGATGCTCCGTATCTGCTGAGAGTTTATAAAATATATATATATATATAGAAGACCCCTCTTCCCACGCACGATAATACGGGCTGTTGTCTGCTGATATGGAAAATATCTGATCGAGCTCCCCTGGCCTTCATTATTTATTTTTCGCCAAGCAACGACTCTTCAAAAGGTTCTTTGCCTCCTCTTCCCCATTTTGTTAGGGGAACGGCAGAGATGGGGACAGATTGTCCACAGAAGAAAGTGCTACATTCACCTTCTGAAAATAAGAGAGGGCAACCCCCCCACCCCCCCAGCAACCTCCTCCTGTTTCCTCCCCTGCCGCAGATATTATCTCTTCAATATGGTGCTGCAGATAACTCCAAGTAGCTGTAACATTGGCATTTAGTGCCTTTTAAGACGTTTTCTGTCCTCCTTGCAGGGACCAGGGTGAGAAGAGACTAGGGACAGAATTGGCTGTTGAAAATGACCCATCTTCTCCAGGCTCGGTGGAATAATAGGGAGGAAGAGTGAGGCAGGTGCTGGCGGCCCTGGGTGGAATGGGAAAACTTGACAGCCAACGATGGGAGAATTTAGAGAAATAAAAAAAGCAGCAATAGAAAGCGCTCAGGCAGTAATAGTTTTGGGTTGGAAGGATGCGACAAAATGGACAATGCAAAACTGGTATAAGTACATGGTAGACCATATTCAATTTGAAATTATGGATAAAAGGATAAATTCGGATAATGAAACATAAGTTGGGACAACTGATGGGATGGTGGAACAAGGTAAGATGATATATGACGAGCAGAATCCGAGACCAAGCTACAAGAAATAAATTGGAATCACTCTATATATAATATGTAAACAGATATATTGCTCTTGGCTTACAGTGGGTTATATAATAAACACCCCCGATTTGGTGGTAGGGAATGTGTGTGTGTCTGGGTGGTGGGCACATTTCACTATGCACTGTTATATGTTGTGTGTAATATAAAATTGTTAAAAATTAATTTTAATTTTTAAAAAAAAAAAAAAGAAGACATAGCCAACTTGTTATTCCTGGCCAACATTCTGTGGGACAATTTTAACAATTTAATTTAATCATCTAAAATAAATAAATATTTTAGTTTCTGTCATTCTGTCCCTCCCTTTAGGATAAAATAGAACAGCAGAGTTGGAAGGGACCTTTGAGATCTTCTAGTCCAACCGCTGAATTTCATTTTGTTAAGATAGCGCTCTATTTTAAAATGATTCTGTTCCACCATTTCTTTGATATTAGTGTAATTGTCATACACCTATCGTGGACTGGTGGAAATCTTTATACAAGGCAAGAATAAAAAGATCCTTGGAATTTACCAAACATCCCACTCACAGGAATCTGACCATCCATTTCTGGTGTGGGGAAATGTTGCTGCTGGTCGGGGTTTCCTCTGTAGCTGCATCCCAGAGTCTCAGCCCTAAAATTTGTAGGTGGAGCTGAACTTCTGTTTTTTCCGCATCTCTAAAATCCTTCAGTCGTCCAGAACAGAATTCTTCAACACACACACACACCCCAACCACCAACTGGTGCCTCTCTTCTTCAGCCCACCTCCAGGGCGTATTGGACCTGGTTTCAATCCGGTTCCAAGTCTCCAAACAGCTGGGATTTAGGGGTTTGGAGGTTCCCCGCGGAGCACGGGAGACACCCATAGCACTGGGACATTTATCTATCTATCATCTATCTATCTATCTATCTATCTATCTATCTATCTATCTATCTATCTATCTATCTATCTCTCTCTCTCTCTCTCTCTCTATCTACCTACCTACCTACCTACCTACCTACCTATCATCTATCTATCATCTATCTCTCTATCTCTCTATCTCTCTCTATCTATCTACCTACCTATCTACCTACCTACCTATCTATCATCTATCTATCTATCATCTCTCTCTCTCTCTCTCTCTCTCTATCTATCTATCTATCTATCTATCTATCTATCTACCTACCTATCTATCATCTATCTATCATCTATCTATCTATCTATCTATCTATCTATCTCTCTCTCTCTCTACCTACCTACCTACCTACCTATCATCTAACTATCTATCTATCTATCTATCTATCTATCATCTATCTATCCATCATCTATCTATCCATCCATCCATCTATATCTATCTATCATCTATCTACCTACATACCTACCTTCCTACCTATCTATCATCTATCTATCTATCATCTATCTATCTATCTCTCTATCTCTACCTCTACCTCTACCTACCTACCTACCTACCTACTTATCATCTATCTATCATCTATCTACCTACCTACCTACCTACCTATCATCTACCTACCTACCTACCTATCTATCAGACTTGTATACCGCCCCTCTCTGCAGACTCGGGGTGGCTCACGAACATATAAAAAGACAATATACAATAAAACATCTGAAATCCAATTAATATAAATAACTAATCTAAAACCACTAAAAAGCTTGAAACCTTAAAAAATTATTCATTCAGATTTAGATCACAAACACACCACGTATTCGGTATGCACCACGTCCATTGGCCGTGCCCCCTCCAGAGACAACTTTTTCATCCTTGCATCTTTCACTGAAGCAGGTGAGTTCCCACACGTGCTCTCGTCTTGTGGCTTGCAGGTGAGTTTCCAGCTGGCCAACGTGATGGATCTCTTCACCACTTGCCTCTCCCTGGCAGGACTGCAGCCTCCCGGTGACAGGCAGATTGACGGTATTGACCTCCTGCCTGTCCTCCTGCAAGGCAAACTCATTGACAGGTGAGATATGGGCACACACACACACACACACCACCGTCTTGCAGCTTTCTGCCAGCCCCCCCTCCTCGCCCTCAGCCTTATTGAGGCACAGCAGAAACAGGTGGCTCTGTTTGGAGCCTCTTCTTATAGCAGGGTCTCTCCTGTCATTTGTTGGTGAGGATGAAGCCCCTGCTTCCGAAAGATTTTGCGGATGTTGTGTCCGGAGCTTGAAACATAACACTGGTGGCTGCCTTGTCAGTCTGTGTAGCTTAGTACTCTGGCATTGGACCAGAGTACCTCCAGAACTGTCTGCTACCGCACGAATCCCAGCAACCGATAAGGTCCCACAGAGTTGCCCTTCTCCGGGTCCCATCGACTAAACAATGTCGTCTGGCGGGCCCCAGGGGAAGAGCCTTCTCTGTGGCGGCCCCGGCCCTCTGGAACCAACTCCTCCCGGAGATTAGAACTGCTCCCACCCTCCTTGTCTTCCATAAACTACTCAAGACCCACCTATACCGCCAGGCATGGGGGATTTGAGACATCTTTCCCCCAGGCTCCTTATACTTTATGTTTGGTATGTATGTGTTGTCTGGTTTTAATACAATAGAATAGAATAGAATAGAATTTTTATTGGCCAAGTGTGATTGGACACACAAGGAATTTGTCTTGGTGCATATGCTCTCAACGTACATAAAATAAAATATACATTTGTCAAGAATCATGTGGTACAACACTTAATGATTGTCATAGGGGTCAAATAAGCAATGAAGAAGCAATATTAATAAAAATCTTAGGATATACGCAACAAGTTACAGTCATACAGTCAACATGGGAGGAAACGGGTGATAGGAATTATGAGAAAAACTAGTAGAATAGAAGTGCAGATTTAGTAGAAAGTCTGACAGTGTTGAGGGAATTATTTGTTTAGTAGAGTGATGGCATTCGGAAAAAAACTGTTCTTGTGTCTAGTTGTCTTGGTGTGCAGTGCTCTGTAGCGACGTTTTGAGGGTAGGAGTTGAAACAATTTGTGTCCAGGATGTGAGGGGTCAGTAAATATTTTACCCGCCCTCTTTTTGACTCGTGCAGTATACAGGTCCTCAATGGAAGGGTTTTAATTATTTTTTAATATTAGATTTGTGCCACTATAATATTGTTTTTACCATTGTTGTGAGCCGCCCCGAGTCTTCTGAGAGGGGCGGCATACAAATCTAATAAATTGAATTGAATTGAATTAGTGTTACGCTGCTGTTCTAATTACTGTAGAGGTGTGGACCAGGTACAATAGGTTTGCTGTTGAATCAGGCTGTTTCCACCTTCCATGTCGTGGTTGGAGTTTAGTAACCCTGGAGGACTGCACGGTTTTTTCATTCCTGCATTAAACGTGTAGATTTAATAGGTGATACTTCTACTTCAGTGTCCTTGATTTTCACCAAAATTTCTCTGCTTATGGGCCTGTGGCCTTTTTCTAGGGAGCCCCTTCCAACATTAGTTCTGTTGCTAAGGTTTTAGGTCAAGCTACGGACATGATACAATACAGCACAACTGACCTAAAATTGGCTCAGTCTAATTAGATTTGGTCAATTACGAGTCATGTAATTTCAGGAGAAAACAACTTACGCTCATTCTCCCAACACCACAACATTGAGTTTGTACAAATAATACGGTGCAGTTTTCTTGTTTTCTTTTTGAAAAACAGTTGAATGAAATATATAAGTGCACCAGTGTGCCTTCCGTCCCCTGTCCAATTGTCTCTCCCTATCTCATTTATCTTTTCTTCCTTTCAAATATGTTCACCTATACTTTTATATATTTTCTTCTATTCTTTTCTTTCCTTATATTATTACATATCTTTCTCTTCAATGTGTATTATGTATTGGACAAAATAAATAAATAAAATAAATAAATATATATGCTGCACTGTTCAAGTTCAAAGCAAATTCCCAAAGCTTGGTTTCTCCTGGCTTCGGGGCTGGCAGTTTGGCTGCCTGTATCTTTGGCGTCTCCATCGCACAGGTGCCTTTCTCCCTGGAGTATTTTAAGTCAGCGGACTCCCTGTGTGATTCTTCCCCACTTGGTAGTTCAAGGATGGACAGTCGCTAGCTAGACAATTGGTATGAGGTTTCATTCTGGCTCTGCTAGGCAAGTTCTCCCTCTTGATGGATGCTTTTAAAAATGCTAATTGAAAACCTTGCAGAGGGGCTATTAGAAGGCTGCCTGGTCCTGACTGATAGCTGAGTTGCTAAAGAGTTTGTCTCCCTTATCTCTGTGGCTGCCTGGGGTGGGGGGAGCGGGGGGGGAGCGACTTGTTTGGACATGTTACATTTCTCATATGGCTGTACATCTCTCTTCCCTCCCCATCCTCTCTCAATCAGACCAATATTTTATTACCGTGGCAATGAGATGATGGCAGTGCGTGTTGGGCTTTATAAAGCCCATTACTGGACCTGGAGCAATTCCTGGGAGCAGTTCAGCCAGGTAATTGAAAATTCCTTCCTTCCTTCCTTCCTTCCTTCCTTCCTTCCTTCCTTCCTTCCTTCCTCCCTCCCTCCCTCCCTCCCTCCCTCCCTCCCTCCCCTCCCTCCCTCCCTCCCTGCTATTTTCAGAAGTGATGCTTCCATCAACACATCTTCTTCAATGCAAGATGTAGTTTTAATAGAATAGAATTCTTTATTGGCCAAGGGTGATTGGACACACAAGGAATTTGTCTTTGGTGCAGATGCTCTCAACGTACATAAAAGAAAAAGAGACATTTGTCAAGAATCATGTGGTACAACACGTAAAGATTGTCAAATAAGCAATGAAGAAACAATCAATATTAATAAAAATCTTAGGATACAAGCAACAAGTTACAGTCATACAGTCCTAAGTGGGAGGAAAAGGATGATAGGAATGATGAGAAAAACTAGTAGAATAGAAGTGCAGATTTAGTAAAAAGTCTGACAGTGTTGAGGAATTATTTGTTTAGCAGAGTGATGGCGTTCGGGGAAAAACTCCTTGTGTCTAGTTGTCTTGGTGTGCAGAGCTCTGTAGAGACATTTTGAGGGTAGGAGTGGAAGTTTAAGGAAGTTACAAAGGTGTTTAAAACTTTTAGGGAGGATCAGTATTGTATTAAAAAGAAAACATTTAGACTAAACCTGGTGTTTTCAAACATAGCAAGATGCATGGATTTCAACTCCCAGAATTCTTAAAGCTGCCAAGTTTGAAAAACGCTGGGCTTGACCCGTCCAATGTGCTTAACTTTTCCTTCAGTTTCTGTCTGCTTCTCTCCCCAAGTTTGCTGTTCTGTAAGGTCTCAGTAACAGCCCCTGGGGAGAGAAGGAGGGGGCCCTTTCCCAGTTGCACCCGGCGTGCATCTCATTGGCTTAGTCATCTCAGTGGCTTAGCCGCGTGTCTGCCTGGTGAAAGCGCACAACTTGGATAATGGAAGTGCTGGTTCCAAGGTTGTCCCCCTGCGAGTGGTGGCAGACGTACAATTAAGGCGTGTTTACTCCTTTCTCAGTCTTTGTTTAACTGCTAGTTGATAAAAGTCAGCAATTATACTGTACATCATAGGGTGATTACAAACCCATTGCTTTCCTGCTGCTTGTGTTTGTCTGCAGTTGGGGTGGGTACAAGCGGAGCACCCAATTAGTGGACAGAACCCCCATTAACAACTGAAAGATTGCGCAAGGGCTAAAATTGGTCGCATTCTTCTGGTGCTCTGATACTAATGACAGCAGTACTAATAGTTGTGTTTTTAAAAAATAGAGCGCTGAATATCATTACATTTTTTTATTGCAGATGCTTAAAATACTCCCAAAGTATAATTGCTATTTAATCTCCTTTTTTGCTGCCTCCAGCTTTTTATCAATATTATTGCTAGTGAGACTGGGAGATACATAAAGCGAGGTTGTTGGTTCCTTTACACGTAGGTTGAACGTGAGAACAGGGATTGCAACAGCCAGCAGTGGCTGAGACCTCCACGATGGATACAAACCAGCTTTTTAATTGGATGTTTTGCTCTACTGTGTTGTGGTTGGCTCAGGGACAGCTCCTCTGGCAACAGATTTGGAACCGAATGAACCAGGTCCGTCCGAGCATCGGAGACCTGTGTGGCTCTCGGAGGATTCAGACCGTGAGGGGGAAGGAGAGATGGAAGATGAAGGGGCTGGAGAGATAGAGGTGGAGGCCCCTCCAATGCCTATGGAACCCCCAGCTAGGGCCTCGTCTGGGTCAGATGAGGAGGGGGTGATTAATGACCCCATCCTCAATGGGAAGACAGGAACAGCTGCGCAGACACAGGAGGAGATCTTGATCACAGCTGTGAGTCATAGGGAATTCTGCAGCAGGCTTAAGAAGGGAGGTTTTGTGGGAGTGCTCTTTGCAGGAGTTATCGTTCGTGGTTTAACAGAGAAAGAGAAACAGATCCAGAGTTTTTCTCTAAACCAACATCTTGCTTACTTGGAGAAACCCAGCCTTTGGACAATTGTGCTTTGAAAGACTGTAGCCCTTGCAAAAAAAAAAAAGAGTGAGTACCTTTGCTTCAGCCCAGTTTGGAGACTTTCTTTACAAACATTGGGTGGGGTGAGACATTCATTATTGGCCTTGCAGATAACCCAGACTTTCTGGCCATAAGCAGACATTCCTTTGCCGTAATTGGCTCTCAGCCAATTTGTAAGGCAATCTATTTTGGTGTTTTGGAAACTGTGATTCTGTCTTCACTTGCTGCTCATCTGTCAGGCCAGGCAGACTCAAGGGAATCATGCAGAATTTGCCCAGAGGCTTCTTGGGATCTGACACGGGTCCTGGAACGCCTCAGTTCAAGGCTGGGATATAATGGAGGAAAGGAGGGTTCCTTCTGGCAGACCAGACCATTCTCCGAAGGTCTCTCTGGAGACTCTCGTTCTGCCTGCTGTGTGGAAGGGATAGGAGTAGGCAACTCCAGGTGTCTCCTTCTCAGGGGCAGCTGGTTCTCTGGTTGGAGCTCCAGTCGCTCAAGACTTTTGTGCTGGATGTGGAACTTGGTCCTGGATTTGCCCAATTCTGTCTATCTTAGCTTATCAAGAGAGGGCAGCGTTCTTGCAAAAAGCACCTGCTTCTTCTCCGAAGAAATGCAAAGCAACTCAGCAGGAAACCCACCTGGCTAAGGAGAAGCTGGCAGAACCATTTTGCAGCTGTAACTGATCGAGGGAGAATATTTACTTAGCCGCCATCCAGAAACTGTAAAAGGGCCATTGTGATTTACAAGTGGTTCTTGTTTGCAGAGTTTTACCTTGTCAGCCCTTGATTAATGGGTTGTGCGGAGCAGAAGGGAAGATGGGTGTAAATAACGGAGGTGTGAAAAATGGCACTTCTGGAGGCTCCCTTTAAATCTGGGCAGACAGGTTAACACTTCAGATGCACCGGAGAATCAATTAGGGAGGCCAAGGAGTTGGGAAGGGGGCAGAGGCTTTGCCAC
Organism: Erythrolamprus reginae; assembly: GCF_031021105.1. Taxonomy (NCBI): domain Eukaryota; kingdom Metazoa; phylum Chordata; class Lepidosauria; order Squamata; family Dipsadidae; genus Erythrolamprus; species Erythrolamprus reginae. The sequence continues at coordinate 1,038,608 of NC_091958.1, forward strand.
AGAGGCCAGGTTGCCTTGGAGACTCCCCCCCCCCCAGCCTGGTTTATTCTCATGGGGGGGGGTCACTGGAGTGGGGCAGATTTATTATTTATTATTTGTATTTAATATGCTGCTCACTCTTAAAAAAGGACTCAGAGCATCTGATAATCACAACAACAATAAAAAAGCAATAAAAATACAGTATAGCAATAAAATCAACAATGTGATAAAAAACAATAATAGATAATAATAATAATAATTTAATAATAATTTATTAGATTTGTATGCCGCCCCTCTCCGAAGACTCAGGGCGGCTCAAGATGAGGACAAGGCCAAAGCAGCCTTGCCCAGATGTGAAGGCAGCCTTGTAGGGTAGACCATTTGGGTGTCCAACCTCTGCTTCTTGCAGAAGATGGCCCTCTCCCCCCCTCCCCCACAGCCTACCTTATTCTAAATCTCATGCATCGCAGTAGCGCAGTGGTTCGCGTTAGGAAGGGGGAGGCTCAGACGGTTTGGAATCCAGAAGGCGCATTCCAGGTCCCCTTTGCAAGAAGGCAGGTTGGCTGAGGGGACAGTGAATCCACAGCAGAAGGATGGAGATGGTACCCAGGTGATGGGTTCGCCAGATCAAAGGATATTAACATCTGTATCTGCAGAAATCCAACTGGCGCCCGCCTGCTGCTTACCTCCTTGTTTATATTTCTTGAGCATCTGTGGCTGTTGGCTGGGAAACAGATGCAGGAACACAGCAACCTCAAAGCAGGGTGACCCTGGCGGTTGGTATTACAGGGAGGAAGTCACATGGTTGAGATTCAGTGCCAAGGGCAGACCAGGCCACGCCTGGTCCTTGAAGAAGGTCGGTTCTTTCTTATACTTGAGAAATGGACGCTGGGTGTTGCAGAGACACCAATAACAGGGTGGAAGTGGAGTGCAGTTTGCAGGGGACATTTTTGGATAGCAGGGTGGAGGATTTGGGGCCTATTTCTTAAACGTCTGGCAAATCTTCCAGGTGCTTTTATTAATTAATTTATTTGTTTTTTATTTTTGTCAATCAAGTATAGGATTGTCGTTTATATTATATAAACATAACTTAGAAAGTCTTTCTTTTCCTGTCTTCACGTTTTCTCTTTCTTCTTCACCTTTTTCTTTCTGTGTTCTTTCTGTTTGTTTTTATAATTGTATCTGATTATCTCTTTTTTTGTCTGATTTTACATGCAAATAACTAATAAAGATTTTTTTTAAAAAGAAAGAAAATAATGATAAAAGAAGACAATAGGACAATAGAACAGGGACGGTGGGCACAATGGTGCACTTATGCATGCCCCTTACAGACCTCTTAGAAAAGGGGAGAAGTCAACTGTAGACTATCTAAGGTTGAAGATTTTGGGGTTGGGGGAAGAAACAACAAAGTCAGGTACAAAGTCATTCCAGGCGTTGATCACTCTGTTGCAGAAGTCAATCGAGTCAAGTCAATTGACAATAAGTCAATGAAGAATTTACACTCCATGTTTCACCTGGTGTTAGTTTCAAAGCTTCCAGGTTGGCACACTGGATGTCCTATAGATAGATAGATAGATAGATAGATAGATAGATAGATAGATAGATAGATAGATAGATAGATAGATAGATAGATAGATAGATAGTTAGATAGATAGATAGATAGATAGATAGATAGATAGATAGATAGATAGATAGTTAGATAGATAGATAGATAGATAGATAGATAGATAGATAGATAGATAGATAGATAGATAGATAGATAGATAGATAGATAGATAGATAGATTCTATGTTTCTAAATAGTATAAGGACAGACTAGATGGACCATGAGGTCTTTTTCTGCCACCAATCTTCTATGTTTCTATGTTTCCTCTGGTATTTGTTAATCTCAACTAGTAGCTACTACTACTACTTCACTTTCTAGAGTCTCAACATCCTTTTTGCATCGCGGTGACCAAAACTGAATGCCGTATTCCAAGTGTGGCCTTACCAAGGCTTTATAAAGTGGTATTAACACTTTGTGTGACTTTGATTCCATCCCTCTGTTAATGCAGCCTAGAACTGCGTTGGCTTTTTTGGCAGCTGCTGCACATGACTGGCTCATGTTTAAATGGTTGTCCACTAGGACAATGTCTCCCAACCTTGGCAACTTGAAGATATCTGGACTTCAACTCCCAGAATTCCCCAGCCAGCAGATGCTGGCTGGGGAATTCTGGGAGTTGAAGTCCAAATGTCTTCAAGTTGCCAAGGTTGGGAAACACTGCACTAGGACTCCAAGATCCCTCTCACAGTTACTTCTCTTGAGCAATGTTCCCCCCAGAGGGAGGAGATCTGTGTCTAATGACCGGCAGGGGGATTTTCACCCGTCCTTGGTGATTAGTTCAATGCCTAATTTCAAGCCTGTGTTAACACGAGAAGGCACAGGATTCTTCACACGGGCTCTGTAAACAGAACAGCGTGGCAGCAAATGCCCAGAGAATAAATTCTTGCCTCCACATTTGCACTATAGGCACGCCGTACTAATTAGCATGCTCTTAATTAAATAGCCCTTTTGATTTGCATCCAAATTACAATTGTTCCGGCTTTGGCTTTTATTAGGTTTTTAGCTTTTATTAGCTGCTGTTGTTGTCATTGTATTATTTTCCTCTCTAATAAGAGATTTGGGCTTTGTAGAAAAGCAAAGCTTGCTGGGTCTGGGCAGCCCAAGGTGAAAAGGTCCATTGCCTCCCCAACCATTCAGAGTCCTTTCGAGGGTTGCTTGCTGCATCCTATCAAAGGCCTTTCCTTCCTTCCTTCCTTCCTTCCTTCCTTCCTTCCTTCCTTCCTTCCTTCCTTCTCTTCCTTTTTACTTCCTTCTTTCCTACTTTCTTTCCTTCCTTTTTCCTTCCTTCTTTCCTTTCCTACCTTCTTTCCTTCCTTTCCTTTTCTTCCTTTTTCCTTCTTTCTTTCCTTCCTTCCTTTCCTTTTCTTCCTTTTTACTTCCTTCTTTCCTTTCCTACTTTCTTTCCTTCCTTTCCTTTTCTTCCTTTTTCCTTCCTTCTTTCCTTTCCTACCTTCTTTCCTTCTTTTCCTTTTCTTCCTTTTTACTTCTTTCTTTCCTTCCTTCCTTTCCCTTTCTTCCTTTTCCTTCCTTCATTTTCTTTCTTTTTACTTCCTTCTTTCCTTTCCTTTCCTTTCCTACTTCCTTTCCTTCCTTTCCCTTTCTTCCTTTTTCCTTCCTTCTTTCCTTTCCTACTTTCTTTCCTTCCTTTCCTTTTCTTCCTTTTTACTTCCTTTCTTCCTTCCTTTTCTTCCCTTTTCCTTCCTTCTTTCCTTCCTTCCTTCCTTCCTTTTCTTCCTTCCTTCCTTTCCTTCCTTCTTTCTCTCCTTTCCTTTTCCTTTTCCTTCCCCTCCCCTTCCCCTCCCCTCCTCCTTAGACAGGAATCTGAAGCTCTGTGCAGGCAAAGGGCACTTCCCCAGCTTCTAACCTTTCTTCCTCTATTGAAAGTCAGAGTATTAACTGCTCCACTGACCAGCCTCTCCATTAAAGACACACGGGGTATTTTTAGAAAATTGTTTGCCAATCACGTCCCCTCCGACGTCTGTGAAGAGCCTTTCGGCTGAAGCTTGTTTTATGTGCAAGCGGAGTGCAGCTGTGCCTCCTCCCCGCCCTCCCTTAATAGCCCCCTTGGTCTTCTGGGAAGCCACGGCAGCTGGGAAAGGTGGCCTTGGAGGAGGGGGGCCCTTGGGGGGAGGTCTGGGCTGGGCTGCTGTGACAGGCAAGGAGGACATTCCTGGAAGAGGCACATGGGTTCCTTCCCCGACTCTGCCAAGGTGGAGGCTAGAGTCCAAGGAGAGAATATACCGTATTTTCAGGAGTATAAGACGCACCTTAGTTTTGGGGGGGAGGAAAATAGGGAAAAGAATCTGCTTACCAGATACTGGCTAGCATCCTTAGTGTGGTCAGTTTCAGCACATTGTTTTATCCCCTGGTTAGGGCTTAAAAAACCTTATTTGGAGAGAGTAACAGTGAAAGAGCTTGCAAGCCAGTAAGAGCTGGGAACATCATGAGCACCTGGAAAGAAACACTCGGAGCAAGTAGAGCAATGGAAAAAACCCTGCAAAGACTCAGGGCTTGGAGAACATTCTCCGCAGAGCTTGATGCACCAAAGGCCCAGGTGGAGTCTGCTCGGACGGAGAGAGAGGCTGACTAATGAAGACCGAAATCACTTGGTCCTCTGCTGCCTCTCCATCGCCTCCCTCCGCTGTCCTCTCTACTGACTTCCTCCTCCTTTCCTGGTGCTGCAGGGCGTCGATTTCTGCCCGGGACAGAACATTTCCGGAGTGACCACCCATGAGCAAGTGGAGCACTCGAAGCTGCCCCTGGTCTTCCACTTGGGGAAGGACCCCGGAGAAAAGTATCCCCTCAGGTGAGGCGGCAAGGGCACCTGAGCAGGAGGAGCCTCCCCTCCAGGGAAGAGAAGGGGGCTATGTGGGGGGGGGATGCTGGGGGGGGCGAGACAGGACTGCTCTAGGCTGACCTTTGGTCATTCATTCTCCTCCGCTCCACTGATCAGTCCAAGGGAAGCTGGGTTTTGGAAAGGGCTCAGGCTCAAGACCTTCCTCTCTGCAGTCCCAGGTTTCCTTCCAGGGCAGAGGTGGGTTGTGCCTTCACATCTTCTCCACAGACTCAAGGCAGCTCACATCAGAGAGAAATACAAAATACACTGCTCAAAAGAATAAAGGGGACCCTCAAAGAACCCACCCGAGATCTGAATGAATGAAGTGCTCTCCTTGAATGCTTTGTTCTGTACAAAGTTGAATGTGCTGACAACATGTGAAATTGATGGTCAGTCAGTGTTGCTTCCTAGGTGGACAGTTTGATTTCACACAAGTTTGATTGACTTGGAGTTATATTGTGTTGTTTAAGTGTTCCCTTTATTTTTTTTTTAGCAGTGTACAAAATAGAGCGTGTAAGAAATCTAATGTTAAAATGGTTTAAAACCCCCAGTTCATGAAAGTAATCATCCTACCCATTCATAAGAACATAACATAACAGGAGCCCTGCTGAATCAGGCCAAAGCCCATCGAGTCCAGCCTTCTGTGTCCCACAGTGGCCCCCCAATTGTCCATGGGGATCTTGAGCAGAAAGAGAAGGCAAGACCCTCCCTTTCCCCTGACCCCCAACAAATGGGACTCAAGGGAACCCTGCCTGCCTCAACCAACATAGAGGCAGCACATGGACATCCGTTTCAATAACCACCTATGATACACTTGGCATCCCTGAATCTGTCTAATCCTGCCTTGAAGCTCTCCAGGCTGACAGCTGTCACCACCTCTTCTGGAAGGGAATTCCATCAACCAAGGACCCTCTCTTACCTATGACCTTTAGGGAGGGCCCCCTCGTCCTAGTATTGTGTGATAGAGAAAATATTTCTTCTCTATCCACCTTTTCTATCCCATGCAGGATTTTATACACTTTGATCAAGTCCCCCCTTCAAGGCCGTCTTTCAAGGCTGAAGAGACCAAGGCGTTGCAACCTGGTTTCATAAGGGAGGGGCTCATTCACAACATCGGCCAAAGCTAGACATTTCTAGTCATGCTGCAAACAGAGGGGAAACATGGCTGGGACAGAGCTGTGTGCTACACACACACACACACACACACCCTCAGTTCCGAGGTGCTGACGCTGCAGGCCACGGCAGGGTTAACCAGGGAACGAGCTCCATCCTCCATTTCCGCTTCAAGTGGGAGGAGAGATTGCAGGAGCACAATTAACGCTAAATGAACTAAATGCGCATCACACCTGTGCCTGGGACCACCTGCCTCCCCTTCCAGTCCTGATTGGCTCTCTGGGGACCTCCCAGAGGTAAAGTGTTAATTAGCCTAATGACCCTGGACTCCGTCCACTCCGTGCTGCCTTCATCCGGAGTCTGGAATAATTCTGGCACGCGGTGAATCTCGCAGGCAGCCTCCTCTTCGCGCCACCTGCTCCCCTGGCACCGGTTCACGCTTCCCTTTCATCCTCCCGCTGCAATTCCCAGCCGCTCTTGAGACGGAATACAAATTTGGGGAGTCCCAGGGCAGAGCGGCCTGTCGCTTGGCGGAGACGAGAGGCATTCAAGACACTGTGCAGGTGTAGCCACAACAGCTACCGCAAACATTGTGGATTCGAATGGAGCTCCCTTGTCGGTTATTTGGGGAGCAGAGGGGTGATCTGGCCTGGTTTGCTGTTGGCCTTCTCCTCTGGGGAGGGGAACCCAAAACCAGGATTCGGTTCTGCAGTCTGTTCTGGGTTCCCCAAAGATGAGTGAGCACCCAGGGCAGTTTTGCCCATCCTTGTACAGCATCGTCTCTCAACCTTGGTCATTGTGAGAAGTCTGGACTTGCAACTCCCAGAATCCGGCTAATAGTATGGCTGGGATTGAATTTGATTGGACGGTTTTAAATGTCCAGGGTTTTAAGATTTAGGTTTTATGCTTGTTGGGGTTTCATAAATGTTGTCTTTTGTATCGATTTTATTGATGTTTATTTATTATTTATCAATTAGATTTTTATGCTGCTCTTCTCCTAAGACTCAGGGTGGCTCACATCAAGGGTTTCTCTTGTAAACCACCCTGAGTCTACTAGAGAAGGGAGGCCTAGAAATCCAACTTACTAACTAACTAACTAACTAACTAACTAACTAACTAACTAACTAACTAACTAACTAACTAACTAACTAACTTAATTCCCCAGCCAGCCCGCTGGGAATTTATTTATTATTTATTTATTATTTATTATTCGGATTTCTAGCCTGCCCTTCTCCAGCAGACTGGTGGCAGCTTGCAGCATGAAAGAATACAAAATAGATAGTTATAAAATCCAAACCTAAAAGCAACCCTAAAATTGCATCCTGGGGATCAAAGGCCTGGTCTCTAAAAGTGGCCAAGATTGAGAAATGCTGTCGTGGAGGCTCTGATGCTCCATGACACAGGATACATTTTGCTGCGCGGTAGATCCCCTACAGCAGGGGCCTCCAAACTCCGTCACTTTAAGACTTGTGGACTTCAACTCCCAGCATTCCCCAGCCAGCCAGGGAGTTGAAGTCCACAAGTCTTAAAGTGACCAAGGTTGGAGACCTCTGCCCTACAGCTTGACTTCCTGGCAGAGCAGGCAAGATCGGATCACCAGCCAGGGCAACTTCCCTTTGTCGGCTTCCTTCCTCTTGGTTCAGAGTTGTGGTCCAGCCCCCCCTCTTTCCCCCCATCCCGGACTTCGATTGCAATCAATGAGAGACCCATCACACGCTTCCTTTGGGGTCCTGGGGGGTTGCCCAAGAAGATGGCGCTGATAGGCTGCCCCGACAATCCCAGGCTTGTGAGCGCGGTTGGTTTTGGAGAAGGATGTGGGCCGGCCGCAGCCCGACAGCTGGGCACCATGGTGGAGCTCGGACCGGAAGCCAAAAGGAAGCCTGAGTGGGCTGTGGTTTCCATGTGGTCTCCAAATGTGGATTTGCACTTGTTTGTTTCCCTAAGGGACTTTTAAGATGATAGACAGAACGTGATTGCTGAGTCTGAGCCCTGAGATGGGCTTGAAATGAGGCCACAGAGAAAAGGAGCCATTGATCCACTTAAACAAATACCTGCCAATGTTTATAATCCTGATAAGAATTGGGGGGGGGGGACAAGAGGAGGGAGGAGCTGCTCCTTAAGGGAGAGGACAAACCCCCAGCAACCCACCCTTCTCTGTGCCTAGGGCAGTCGGGGCGCAGAGAGCGATGGGGCCTTTCTTCTATGGAGGGGGGGCATTGAACACCCCCAAGAGGGGATCTGCTCTGTTAGGGGGGGCAAGGGGACCTGCTCTCTTTCTGCCTCTAAGGTCCTTAACTGGAGAGGGTCAGGAAGCAATTGATGAGAAATACTTTGGACTTTTGAAAAACTGGCAAAGTTGGGTCCAAAGACGGGCTACAAGAATGGTGGAAGGTCTTAAGCATAAAACTTATCAAGAAAGAGTTAATGAACTCCATCTGTATAGTCTGGAGGACAGAAGGGAAAGGGGGGACATGATTGAAACATTTAAATATGTCAAAGGGTTAAATAAGGTCCAGGAGGGAAGTGTTTTTAATAGGAAAGTGAACACAGGAACAAGGGGACACAATCTGAAGTTAGTTGGGGGAAAGATCAAAGGCAACATGAGAAAATATTATTTTACTGAAAGAGTAGTAGATCCTTGGAACAAACTTCCAGCAGACGTGGTTGGTAAATCCACAGCAACTGAATTTAAACATGCCTGGGATAAACATATATCCATTGTAAGATACAGGAAATAGTATAAGGGCAGACTAGATGGACCAGGAGGTCTTTTTCTGCCGTCAGACTTCTATGTTTCTATGTTCTATGTTTCTATATACCATGACCCCCAGCAAGGAATGAAGTTCCCTTTCCCTGGACAATATTAGCCAGTCCTCTGTTGCTTTCATTGGGATCCCTGCATTGAACAAGGGGTCAGACTGGATGGCCTCAAATGGACCCCTCCTGTCCTGGGATTCTACAAAGCTCCAGTTGGCTAGGTCGACTCGCCAGGGCAGTGATGGCGATCCTTTTTGGGGGGCTCGCATGCGTGAAAATCAGCTGGCTGAAACCTGGCTAAGTCTTGCGTGCCCTCCAACATGGCTCCACATGCCACGCGTGCCATAGATTCACCATCACGGGGCTAGGGTGTCCTCAACCAACCGATGGCTTAGGAAACAGTCGAGACCCTGGCCAGGTATGCCCCCCGTTCCTTGTCTTTGGGGCCTCTGTGACGACTGTGTTTCCATTCCAGCTTCTCCAGCGCTGAATACCAGTCTGTCTTGGAAAGGGTCTCTCCCATCGTCCAAGAGCACAAGGCCACGCTGGTCCCGGGGCAGCCTCAGCTGAACGTCTGCGACAGGGCAGTCATGGTAAGGCATTGGTCTTCGTGCTGCACGCCCACCTCCCGCCCAGCCTTTACCAGGGAAGAGCCATAGGGCTGGTTTTCTCTCAAAATGACCCTGGTATTCCCAAAGGGGAGGAATATTTATTCATTTATTGGATTTGTATACCGCCCCTGTCCGAGGACTCGGGGCAGCTCACAACATATCAAAAGAACATAGCAATACATCTAATAATTTATTTATTTATTATTTATTTATTACTTAGATTTGTATGCCGCCCCTCTCCGAAGATCCAATAATAGGATTGAAAAAACTTTAAAACTCCAATATGGTTTAAAAGCATTCGTCATCATTCATTCATTCAACAAAATATGCTAAGACCCTTGTTGCTCAGGGCAGCTAGGGTCTAATGGCCCCAAGCCTAGTGGCATAAATAGGTCTTTAAACTTTTACGGAAGGCACGGAGGGTGGGGGCAGTGCGAATCTCCAGGGGCAGCTGATTCCAGAGAACCGGGGCCTCCACAGAGAAGGTTCTTCCTCTAGGCCCTGCTAAACAACATTGTTTGGTTGACGGGACCCTGAGGAGGCGGACTCTCTCTATATATATATTTGAACATTATATATTTCTATATAATGGTCTATATAATATATAATAAAAGGAGACATATATGGAAAACCCAGTTATCCGCTGCAAAAAGTCCCATCAGTCTTATTTTTATCGGTTTTGCTTAGCATGAAATCCCAAGGAAGTTTTTGCAAGCGACAGCAACAGCCTACATTTAGGAGAGGGAAAGAAACCCGGCTTTTGCAGCAGTCAGACCCGGGAATCCTAGTTGGGATGAGGTCTTAAGAAATAAGCCACAATTCCCTGGGTGCCCATTGGTCTAAGCCATAGAAGCCACAATGGCTGGCTTGGCATAACCTGAGTCCAAACCACACGGGATGGTTTGCGGAACAGGAGGCTCCTCTGCAGCCCCCTTAAGAGGCTGCTCTTAGTGGGGTGAGCATGCCTTCTGCCCCACAGCTGCACTTCCTCCCCTTTGCATTTCGGGAGTGGAAAGTGGGCTGTGAAAGCCCCGTTAATTGTCCTTCAAGTTGCCCAGAGATTGGGGGGGGGGCAGTCTTCCCAGGGCCTCCTGCTCTTCTCTTGGGATATTACTGCCCCCTGGTGTCAGCCGTGCAGAATTCAGAGCTCCAGCAGGGGCCAGGCAGTGGTTGGCTCCCCCCCCATCACCCTTTGCCTTGGAAGCCTGAAGAATGTTCCCTCTCTGCTGACCTTGCCTCTCCTCTGCACAATTCCAGCCCATTCCCCCCTTCAGTGCCGCTATGTAAATGCCTCCTAATCCATCAGTTGCCAGACAAATCCATCAAACTGCTCATTACAGCAGCAATGTTCTTCTAGGCCTCACCTACAAAAAGATGTTGATAAAACTGAACGGGTCCACTACAAGGATGGTGGAAGGTCTTCAGCATAAAACGTATCAGGAAAGACTTCATGGACTCCATCTGTGTAGTCTGGAGGACAGAAGGGAAAGGGGGGACAGGATCGAAAAGGGTTCAATAAGGTCCAGGAGGGAAGTGTTTTTAATAGGAAAGTGAACACAAGAACAAAGGGACACAATCTGAAGTTAGTTGGGCGAAAGATCAGAAGCAACATGAGAAAATATTGTTTTACTGAAAGAGTAGTAGATGCTTGGAACAAACTTCCAGCAGACGTGGTAGATAAATCCACAGTAACTGAATGTAAACATGCCTGAGATAAACATATATCCATCCTAAGATAAAATACAAAAAAATAGTACAAGGGCAGACTAGATGGACCATGAGGTCTTTTTCTGCCGTCAGTCTTCTATGTTTCTGTGTTTCTACTTCCATCAATACCAGAGTGATGGGTGATGAGATCTGACTCTCTCTCTCTCTCTCTCTCTTCCAGAACTGGGCTCCTCCGGGCTGTGAGAAGCTGGGCAAGTGTTTGAAAGCTCCCCCTGCTGACCCAAAGAAATGCTTTTGGCCTCACTGAGGGCCTAGCCTTGGCAAGCCTCTGTCCAGCAATTCTGCCCTGGGAGAAGGGGACTCCAGCTTCTTCTGCTGCTGCCGCTGTTTGTTCAGAAGAAAGCCTTCCAGGGATCACCCCGGAAGGGTCCCTTTGGCGCAGGGGTCTCCTGTCCTTGAACTGGGGCGGCTTTAATCCCTCTGAAGTGAGGCCCTCTGGAAATGGGGGAAATGCTGGATGCCCTTGTAACTGCAGGGCCTCCTTCAGAGGAATGGCCGGCCCCAAACAGGCTGCAGGGGAAGAGACTGGATCAGCCGAAGCCTTTTCAGGACACTGCAGGTGCTCTGATTGGAGCTACCTGCTTTTCGGGAAGTGCCAAACCCTTACATGAAGGAGCTTTTGCTACTGTGATTTTTTCAAAAGTAAAAATAAATGAATTAGTTTTATATCTGTTGAATACTGCTGAGCCTTTGTAAGAAAGGGAGGCTGATGATCTATCCGAGCGGTGTGGGGGTGTCTTTTGGGGGGGCGCTAGGAGGCCCTGCCTTTGAAACGGGGGGGGGGGGCTGCTGGAAGGCTCCTCCTGGGACGCAAGCAGAAGGGGAGGCTGCAGCCTCTAGGGAGGGTCTCCAGAAGGGGGCAGCTAAGGTGGACAGGCGATGTGTACTTGTCCCTGTGGCTCTGAGTGCTGGCGGAGTCCAGAACAATTCTGCCACTGCACCTGGGCACCCCTGCGTCTCCTGCCTATGTGCTGAACTCCACCCGCACTCAGAGCCACCTGGACGAGCACACCTTAGCAGCCCACCCGGGAGGGGAGAGGCCGGAGGGCGGCACCTGGGACCTTGCGTGCACCTTGGCCCAGCCCTGGGGTAGCCCAGGTCCGCTCTTCTGTGACATGTGGACTTCAACGCCCAGAATTCCTGACCCAATCATGTCTGCTCAGGAATTCTGGGAGTTGAAGTCCACAAGTCATAGAAGATCCGACTTGGGCAACCCCTGGGCCAGCCGGCGCGGGGCGGGGCGTCTTCCCGGAAGGGCCCACCCTGTCCTGCAATTCGGGGGAGGGGGGCGCGGGGCATTCGGGAGCCCCTCCCTTCCCGCCCCCCCCCCCCCCGCCACAGCGCGTCCAGTGGTTCCTCCCTGCCTGCGCGCGCCACTCGCTTTCCCTCGCCGCAGCCAGGAGCGGCCTCTCCTCCTCTCCGCCATGAGCTCCACCGACGAGCAGAAGCGCAGCCTGATCCGCCAGCGGATTCGGGACTTCCCGGACTTCCCTTCGCCCGGCGTCCTCTTCCGGTAAGCGGCCCCGGACTCCGCGGGGCAGCCGCCTCCCTCCCGCGGGCTGCAGAGCCGAACGGAGCCGCCTGCAGCGCCCTTTGCCCGGGCCCGCGTGGCCGCCTCTCCCTCCCTCCCTCCCTCGGGCCTCTGCAGCTGCCCAGGCGCCCCAAGGGTGGAGGAGACGCCGCGGGAACAAGAGCGAGAGCCTGTGGACCTCTCGACCCTTGCAGCCCCTCCAAGCCCTCTACAGACTCAGCCTCTCGCCCCCACCACTCTGGGTCCTCATTTTGTCCACTTCGGAAAGACAGAAGCCTTTGTCCACCTTGAGCTGGTCGGGATCGAACTCCTGGCAATGGGCAGAGTTAGCCTGAAATATTGTAATCCTTGGCCTTGGGAAGGAAGGAAGGGAAAGAAAGGAGGGAAGGGAGGGCAAGAAGGAAGGAAAGGGGGAGGGAAGGAAGGAAAGAATAGTATTTAAACTTTTTCCAGCCCCTTCTAAGCTGTTTACAGTCTCAGCCTCTCGCCCCAACAATCTGGCTCCTCCTTTGACCCATCTGGAAGGCTGAGTCAACTTTGAGCTTGGTCAGGATCAAACTCCTGGCAATGAGCAGAATTGGCCTGAAATATTGTATCATTGGCCTTGGGAAGGAAAGAGGGAAGGAAGACAATAGAAGGAGGGGAGGAGAGGGGAGAAAGGGAGGAATAGCATTTAAACTGTTTCCAGCCCTCTCTAAGCAGTTCACAGAGTCAGCCTCTTGCCCCCAACAATCTGGGTCGTCATTTGGCCCACCTCGGAAGGAGGGAAGGCTGAGTCTCAACCTGGACGCTACTGAGATTCGATCTGCCAAACTGCTGGCAGCCAGCGATCAGCAGAAGGAGCTGACAGTACTGCACTCTAACCACTGCACCATCAAGGCTCTTTTTAAAAAGGCACTGGTGGGAGGGGATGATGGGTCTCTCAATTGCCGTGCCCGGAGCCTCTTTCCCATTTTTGGGAAGGTCAAACTTGGGGGTGAAAGGAACTTGTAGCACTTTCCCCCAACACCCCCCCCCCTTGGAATCACCTTGGAAAGTCCAGCAGACTCAACGCAGTCTCCCAGGGCAGCCCTTGAATTGTAGAAAAGTGGGGTTGTAGTGCCAAGTGGGGCATTTCCAGCCTTGTGGTGCCCCCCCATCCCTTTCCTTCTCCCCCCACAGGGACATCAGCCCCATGTTGAAGGACCCCGTGGCCTTCAAGGCAGCGATCGACCTGCTGGAATCCTACATCAGGGCCTCCCACAAGAACATTGACTACATCGCAGGTGAGTGACAGAAAGAGGGAGGTTGTGGCCTCAGTTGTGTAGCTTTGGGAGGGGACACAAAGGCCCCTTCTCCTCCTCTCCTGAGCTTCTGCCTCCCAACTCTCCCCTCTTCCTGCAGAGGCAGGTAAGTCTCAAAAAGTCCTCCTAGCTTAGTGTGTCTTGGCTTTTGTTGCTGGCCTGAGGCTCTTAATAATCTTTATTAATTATATACATTAAAAAATGTACATAAACAACAAATGACAATGAAGACAAAATAAGAAAACAAAGCAAATGTAATATAGGCATCTATGGTGCACTAATAAAGAATATCGTAAAGGCAATAAGGTGAGATTTAGGTAATATATTAAATACGTTCAATCTATAATGTTTGTTCGTATTAACTATATTTCTGTATTCTATATCTTCATAAAACTACTTTGTATTAGGTTTTCCTATGTATGAATGTATCATAATGTTAACTTCTGTTTGAGGTATTTATGAAGTTTCTATGGTTTATTTCTGTGCTAAATTGTCAACCATATGGTTGATACTTGAATAAAAGCGACTTAGAGGCTATCATATTGAGTCTGCGGAGAGGGGCGGCATACAAATCCAATAAATGAATGAATGAATGAATGAATGAATGAATGAATGAATGAATGAATGAATGAATGAATGAATGAATGAATGAATGAATAAATAAATAAATAAATAGCTAGCAACTCTCCTTCTAAGTCTCTTTATTGCTCTTTTTATTGCATTAATTCTGACACTGCCTTCCTTGGAGAAACTCACCAACCCTAAACTTTTGTCTGAACTTGGCTTTCTCCCAGTTGTGCCAAGTTTTTTTATGGAAAGATGGTGGTTTGCTTCACTCCGGCACAGGGGGCTTCATTCACCCCCTGCTGCTTGCCAGGACCCCCTCCTGGTGGCCTTGCCCTCTGGGGTGACCCTCCTTTGCTCTGTTCCGCCAGGCCTGGATTCCCGCGGCTTCCTCTTCGGGCCAGTGTTGGCGCAGAGGTTGGGGGTGGGATTCCTGCTCATCCGCAAGAAAGGGAAGCTCCCGGGAGACACCGAATCCATCTCCTACGCGCTGGAATACGGCAAGGTGAGTTTGTGCGGCTCCGACAAAGTTGTGGGTCCTGCGACCCTGGAGGTTTTTAAGAAGAGATTGGTAGAGTGCTTGGGTAGGCCAAGTGGCACATGGACTTCAACTCCCAGTGTTCCTGACCTAGCATGATTGGCTCAGGAATTCTGGGAGTTGAAGTCCACAAGTCATAGTCGAGCCCACTTGGCCTATCCCTGGCATAGGGTGGTTGGACTAGAAGACCTCCAGGGCCCCTTCCAACTCTGTTAGGGGCTTGTGGCTGAGTGGCCAAGGGCAACCTGTGGGATTTGGGGGAAAAGACCCTCTGTTCTCCTTCCTTCCTTCCTGCAGGCGGAACTAGAAGTCCAGAAGGACGCGGTGGAGCCAGGCCAGAGAGTCATCATAGTGGACGATCTGCTGGCAACGGGAGGTAAGGGACTGCAGGCTTCTTGCGACACCAGGACAAGTCTCGCAACTTCTGAATGGTTTCCAGAGGTTTTGCAACTTCTGCAGGACATTGTGTGCCATGCGGGTGGGGGAAATTCGGGGGTTTCCCAGGAGTGAGAGAGTGAACTCAGTTGTGAAGAAAGGAAGAGGTGGGGGGGGGGGGGAGTGAATTTGGGCTGTGGTTTCGCATGGCAATTACCTTCTCCTTTTTAAAAGGTGGTTTTTATAGCCAAAAAATAAGAGGGCTGGCCTTCTCAAAGTGCGTTTCTAGTGCTTAAGAACTCTGAAGGGTCAAATGGGAGGTTGACCCTTCCAGCCCTTTGCTCCCAGATGGCCACCATCTCTGCTATTGCAAGCCTATGAGTGGGGCAGGGTCTTTTCCTTTGATTGCCGCCTCCACAGCTGGTAGGGAGAGAAGGATGGCACCTAACCCAGAAGCCACGTGGCCCTCATAATTGGCATCCAGGTTAGCAGCATACAATATAGGTCGGCAGGATCACGGGGCAGGGCCTTTTCTGTTGCTGCCCCGGCTCTATGGAACCAACTCTTCCCCCCAACCACCACCAATATACACACTGCTCTCACCCTACTGGCTTTTTGAAAAGCTGTTCAGACCTGGCTTTGTCGACAGGCCTGGGGGGGCGTGAATTTTAACCAGATGTGCCCAAATCATTTTTGTTTAATATGGATGTTTATTAGATGGGTGGGGGGATGTTGGGGGGGGGTTATAATTGTGTTTGTTAGAATCATGGGGTTTTTATGTATTGTTTGACTTTTTTATTATTGTACCATTATATTGTTTTCATTGTTGTAAGCCAGTGTTTCCCAACCTTGGCCACTTGAAGATATTTGGACTTCAACTCCCAGAATTCCCCAGCCAGCATTGGCATCCGCTGACTGGGGAATTCTGGGAGTTGAAGTCCAAATACCTTCAAGTGGCCAAGGTTGGGAGACACTGTTGTAAGCCTCCCTGAGTCCTACAGGATTGGGCGGCATAGAAGTCGATTAAATTAAAGTGGCGAAAGTGTTGAACTGGGAGTGGAACGACTTCTGCTCTCGAAAGGAACGGCAGGACCTACATTTATCGTAATACACTGCTCAAAAAAATAAAGGCAACACTTAAACGGCACAATATAATTCCAAGTAAATCAAACTTCGGTGAAATCAAACTGTCCACTTAGAAAACAACACTGATTAACAATCCATTTCATTTTGTTGTCAGCACATTGAACTTTGTACAGGACAAAGTCTTCAATGAGAATATTTCATTCATTCAGACCTAGGATGCGTCCTTCGAGTGGTTCCTTTATTCCTTTTGAACAATGTATTTTCCCATCGTCCTCGTGCCCCCCCCCTTTAACAGCCCCTCTCCCTCCTTTTCTCCCAGGAACCATGCGCGCTGCCTGTGAGCTGATGACGAAGCTGCAGGCCGACATCTTGGACTGCCTGGTGCTGATCGAACTGTCCTTCCTGAAAGGCGTGGACGCCCTGAAGCCCTTTCCCCTCTACTCCCTCTTGCAATATCACTGATGCTCTGGGTTAGCTCCCCCCACCCCCCAACTCGGGTCCACTGTCCAGTTTCCCAGCCCTGAATTTCCCAATGTGGGGGAGGGGAGGAGGAGGCCACGTCTCTGCACACTGGCCAAACCTTGACCGGTCCGGAAAGAGCCGGGTGTAGTTCCCTTACACGCACAGTACCTTAAATACGATTTGAAACCTGAACCACAAGGGCAGCCCCAGACCTCTGGCCATACAGCCCCACTGGTTATAGCTGGGACACGTGTGGATCTGTTCCCAGGAAGGATGAAGTGGACTCTGGTGCGTTCACGGTCCCTCCCAGAAACAAGGTGGGCCCACTGCCTCCAGAAAACCAGTTTGCCGGGTGGGTCTTAAGCAACCCAACCACAAAACCATTTGACTTCCCTCTTAAGTCAACTTAAGTTCAGTCCCTGGCAATCCCACTCCAATAAAGGCCGGACGGAATAGAGGCTGAGCGTGTTGGTCTGCATAGTTTGCGTGACTTGACCGGACCAGGAGGTGCTTTTTCCTAACTGCCCTGCGAGGGGGAGAATTATGTTTTGTGACCAGAGCTGCTCATTTTGCTACCTTAGAAATCACTGGAAGGATGACTTCTGTACAACTGTTTTGCTAATAAAGACACACACTCTTGTACACCTGGCGGGGCTTCTGGAGGCTTTGTGGGTTTATGCTCTGGAACCGACCTTGGGCTTCTCTTGGCCCTCGGGAAGAAGGGGGGCAGGGGGTAGAGATGGGCTTTCAAGTAAGCAGAGTTTAATGCCATGCACAAGTCACATTTCAAGACAGAACAAGCCTTGCTTTAAAAAGAACAAAACAATAACATCCCCCCCATGTCTCTTGACTCACGGACAGGATATGTGGGATCCCAACCTCCCGCTCTCCTCCCTCCCTGGAAAAACTGCCCAAGAGACAAAAAATGTGTTGTGTCATTAAAAAAAAGTGGTTGGATGAATCATGTAATGACGCCTCCCCTGCAAAAAAACTGGCTAGAGTTTTGGAGAGAAAGTCCACTCTTCTCTCTAGAACAGAGACCAAGGCTGATGCTTCTTCCCCCAGGAAGTCCCCCCCCCTCCGAAAAAAATCAGAGTTTCTCCTCTTCCCGCTTCCTGGCGCTTAGCCTCTCGGTGACGATATTGAGGTCCATGTTTTTGTCCAGCTTCAGATAATTCTCCTGGCGGACGGCAAGGATCCGCACCCAATCCGGAAGGAGCTCTGCGAAGAGGCGGAGGTGTTTTTCCATCTGTCCTGCAGGGGGGGAATCGCAAGAGCACTTAGACTTACATACAGCTTCACAGTGCTGTCCAGCCCTCTCTCAGCGGTTTACAGAGTCTGCCTCTTGCCCCCAACAATCTGGGTCCTCATTTGTCCCACCTTGGAAGGACGGAAGGCTGAGTCCACCTGGACCCGGTGGTGAGATTTGAACTGAACTACAGCTGGCAGTTAGCTGAAGGAGCCTGCAGTGCTGCACTCTTAACCATTGTGCCACCAAGGCTCAATAGGGGGCTTGGGTCACATTTGAGCACCATCAATTGGGAAGAGTGCCCTGGATGGGGGGGGGGCACCAGGGAAGCCATTGATGGGGTGGGGGGTTTCTCAACCTTTCTAATACTGCAATCCCTTAATACAGTTCATGTTGTGGTGATCCCCAATCATAAGTTGAGCGGCAATTCTCCCAACAGAGCTTGAAACTGATTGGCAGGAAGGTCAGAGGGACGCCCCCACTGTCAACACCTGATTGGTCGGATGGTAAAAATATGTCCCAAGGCGCCAGAATAGAAGCTTTAGTTCCTAACACTATGGAAAGTTTGTCTTTTCCCCCCAAGGTCTTGGGCGACCCCTGTGAAACGGTCATCCAACTCCTCAAAGAGGTCCTGACCCCCAGGGTGAGAACCACCGTTTTAGAACAACACTGGCAAGTCCCAAGACTCGGCCGGGGCAACGTCTGGATTTGTGGACTTAGTGGCTGATGGGTGAATTCTGGGGAAATGAACCCCACCGCTCTTGAAGACCCCGGAGGGGACTTTTACCCAGCAGGAGAACTCTCGGCCCAGGCACTCCGGAACTGCTTTCCCCGTTGGGGTTGCCGAGTCATTGGGGCTGCCAAAGGCGGTTGGGCTTTGTGGTTGCTGAGTAACTATGCCTAGTTGCCAAAGGGCAGCCTCCCCCTCCCGCCCTCCCTCCCCTCCCCTCCCCTGCCTTACCCATGGGCATGAGAGCCTGGTAGCTGTCAACCATCCGCTGGCAGGCCACCTCCATGGGGAGCGCCTGCTTCTTTTCTGCCACAAAGACGTTGCGCAGGATACGGGCCATCTCCGGCAGGTGGGACATCATGGCCAGGCGCTGCTCCTGCTGGGGGTTGCGGGTCATCAGCGCCTGCAGCTTCTGAGCCTCCTTGGCCCTCACCTGCGGAGAGAGGGGAGGTCAGGGGGGTTGCTCTTTGGCACCACTGCGGTAACTCCAGCCGGGGTGCCCAGCATCACCGTATTTTTTGGAGTATAAGACACACTTTTTTCCTCCCAGAGGCTGAAAATTCATGTGCATCTTATACTCTAAATGCAGCTTCCCCCCCTCCCCAGCCCTAACTAGGTGCTAACGACCATCCCAGCTCTTTTCCTTACAGGTTCTTTCATGTTTACTGTCTGCAAAGAGTGTTTTCCAAACCCTAAGTCTTTGCAGAGTTTGTTTCATTACTGTAACTTGTTCCAAGTAATTTTCTTTCCAGCCCTAACCAGGTGCTAACAGTGTTCCCAGCTCTTAGGGGCTTGCAAGCTCTTTCATTGTTACTCTCTCCAAATAAGGGTTTTTTTAAAAGCCCAAA
Organism: Erythrolamprus reginae; assembly: GCF_031021105.1. Classification (NCBI taxonomy): domain Eukaryota; kingdom Metazoa; phylum Chordata; class Lepidosauria; order Squamata; family Dipsadidae; genus Erythrolamprus; species Erythrolamprus reginae. The sequence continues at coordinate 1,057,900 of NC_091958.1, forward strand.
CCAGAGGATAAAATAATGTGGTGAAACTGACCAGACTAAGGACACTAGACAGATGAATGAATACCTGGTAGGCAGATTCTTTTCCCTATTTTCCTCCCCCCAAACTAAGGTGCGTCTTATATTCCGCTACGTCTTATACTCCGAAAAATATGGTAACTTATTTTCCTATAGCAGGTTCCCCCAACTTTGGCAAGACCTGTGGACTTCAATTCCCAGAATTCCCCAGCCAGCACTGGTCTTAAAAGTCACCACAGTTGGTGGAAGGCCTAAACCTGTAGAGTAGGGGTGGCCATGGCCAACAACTTCTACTCATGGCTTGGAGGTTGAGAAAGGGCCCATCCTCCCGTTCCCCAAAGGAGGAGCAAAGAGATACAAGCTTAGTTGAAGGCATTGAAAGCTGGACCTCAAGCAGGTCAAGATGCGCTCTGGAAAGCTGGCAGTGCCCTGTGTTGGCAGCAACCACCACTCAAGGGACGGGTAAACTCACCCTTTCTACTAAGGACTGTGAGACGCCTTTCAAGCTGTTGGGGGTTCCGGGCAGAACTGGACGAGGAGACGGCTGTGGGCTGGACGGGCTGCTGTCTGACGTCCTCAAGACCAGGTTGGTTAACGCCTTTTCCATCTGTTTTGGGAAGCGAAAAGACAGGGGCTGTTTTTAGCTTTTAGACTTGGAGGTCACTTCACAGTGCTTGGAAGCCCTCTCTAAACTGTTTACAGAGTCAGCCTCTTGCCCCCAACAATTTGGGTCTTCATTTTACTGACTTTGGAAGGGTGGGAGGCTGAGTCAACCTGGATCTGATCAGGATTGAACTCCTGGCAATGGGCAAAGTTAGCATGAAATATTGTAATCATTGGCCTTAGGAAGGAAGGGAGGGAGGGAGGGGAGGGAAGGAAGGAAGGAAGGAAGGAGTCTCCGAGTCTACAGAGAGGGGCGGCATAAAAATAAATAAATGGAGGGAGGGAGGAAGGAATAGCATGAAACTTTTTCCAGCCCTTTCTAAGTTTACAGACTCGGCCTCTTGCCCCCAACCATCTGGGTCCTCACTTGACCGACCTCGGAAGGCTGGAAGGCTGAGTCAACCTGGAGCTGGTGGTGAGATCTGAACTGCTGAATTATAGTCAGCAGAAGTAGCCTGCAGCACTGCACTCTAACCACTGTGCCACCGAGGGGGAGTGCACCATTTGCAAAGGCTTTGTGCATGTAGATCAAACTGCCCCCCTCCCAGGCCATACCTTGGGGGTCAGCAGCCCTTGGGCCTTGGCCAGCACCTCCTGCGCGGTGGTGACTTTGTCCACGTGGGGGGGCTTGGGCAGCTCAGCGGGCACGACGTCGGGCACTTCGTCCACCCGGAAGCGAGGGTGCCAGCGGGTCAGCTCCTCCTCCTCGATGGCCATCGGAGGGTCCAGAGAAGCCAGGAACGCCTAGCGGGAGGCCAAGCACAAGTCTCAGGAGGTGGGAAACACTGCCTCCCTCCCCTGCCAGCAAGGGGGCAAGCGGGGGGGGCCCAGGCGGGTTACCCCCAGAAGCGCTTGCCTTGTGGTGCTCCTTGACACTGGCCGTCAGGTTCTTGCAGAACATGCTCCGGCGCTCCATCAGCCGGGCGGCGGTCAGCTTCTCCCCTGGGGGAGAGAGGAGGGATTGGCACATAAGTTCAGCATCCCCCTCCCATCTTATTCATTCATTCATTTTATCTATCTATCTATCTATTGGGATCTATGTATCTATGTATCTATCTATCTATCAGGATCTATCTATCTATCTACCAACCTACCTACCTACCTATCTAATGTATAGGCCACCCTTCTCCTAGTGGACTTAGGGCAGCTTACAACAATAAAATCATAACAAAGATTAAAAGCAAGTAAAAAATAAAACCCAGTATAAATAACATTCACTCATGCTACTGGTGAAACTATCACCCCTGGGCCTCCCGACGTAAATGAGCTTTTAACGCCTTTCAGAAGCCCAGGAGGGTGGGGGCCGTACAAATCTCTGGGGGGGAGTTGATTCCAGAGGACAGGAGCTGCCACAGATAAGGCCCTTCCCCGTGGTCCCACCAGCTGGTATTGCTTGGCGAACAGGACTCTGAGAAGGCCGACTGTGCAACCTAATCTATTGCTGGAACTTGTGAGGCAGAAGATGGTCCCATAAATAACCTGGTCCTAAACCATGTGGGGCTTTATAGGTGATAACCCAACACCTTAAATTGCATTTGGACATCAATTGGAAGCCGGTGCAACGTGGTGAGTGCGGATTAATATGGGGGTATCTGGGTACATGCAATGCAGCTCGTGTGGCTACATGATGGACGAAATGAAATCCCTGAATCCAGCCCCACACGCTCGGAAATCTGCTCGGACCTGGCTTTGTCGACAAGCCTGGGGGCCGTGAACTCTTAACTTCACATGGGCCCGAATAATGTTTGGCTGGTGTGTAGCTTTGTTAGATTGACTTTGGCGGTTTTTATAATGGGTTCATTAGGGTTATAATGGGGCTTTAATCTTTTGTTTTTTACTTGCTTTTATCCATTGTATTGTAGTATTTTAATCTTTGTTGTGATTTTATTGCTGTAACCTGCTCTGAGTCCACTAGGAGAAGGGTTGGTGTTCGACTTCTTTTTATTATTGTACTATTGTGCAATAATATTGTATTACTGTACAGTGGTAAATATTGTGATTTTTTTTATTGTTGTAAGCTGCCCTGAGTCCTATGGGATTGGGCGGCATAGAAGTAAAAAATAAAATTACATTTATTTATTTATTGATTGATTGATTGATTGATTGGATTTATATGCCGCCCCTCTCCGAAGACTCGGGGCAGCTAACAGCAATCATAAAACAGTGTACAATAGTAATTTAGGGAAGCGGTGAAGGTGGTGGCATCGTAACTGACATTAGCAGTCCTCGTTTCCCGACAGGAGCTGGGGCAGAAAAAGCTTTCTTACTGGAGGGGAAAAAATAGACAAACACGGAGGCTAAACTCACACCACATCTGTGGGCTAGTAAAGGGTGGCCCCTTTCCTGGGTTCTGCTGTAAAATCCCGCCCGGACCCACCTGTTCCCAGCCCTGGTTCGAGAGTCAGCTGGTAGCTGCCTCGCTTCTCCGGTCCACCGAAGGAAGGGATGTTCCTCTCTTGGCGCAGAACGTAGGAAGCTGGATACACCGCTTTGATCTGCCCCAAGTGCCGTTCCTCAAAGCGCCTGCGGGACAGGGAGCAGGTCAGTGGGCGACAATAGCTTTCGGGAAGACCACAACCAAGCCTGGAGCAAGCATCCCCCCTGTCTAAAAGTGTCCAACCTTCACCCGTTGGCCAGGGAACTCTGGGAGTTGAAGTCCAAGATTGACGGCAGAAAAAGACCTCCTGTTCCATCTAGTCTGCCCTTACACTATTTCCTGTATTTTATCTTATGGATCTATGTTTATCCCAGGCATGTTTCAATTCAGTTCCTGTGGATTGACCAATCATGTCTGCTGGAAGTTTGTTCCAAGCATCTATGACTCTTTCGGTCAAATAATATTTTCTCACGTTGCTTCTGATCTTTCCCCCAACTAACCTCAGATTGTGTCCCCTTGCTCTTGTGTTCACTTTCCTATTAAAAACACTTCCCTCCTTGACCTTATTTAACCCTTTAATATATTTCAGTGTTTCAATCATGTCCCCCCTTTTCCTTCTGTCCTCCAGACCATACAGATGGAGTCCATGAAGTCTTTCCTGAGAGGTTTGATGCTTAAGACCTTCCACCATTTTTGTAGCCCGTCTTTGGACCCGTTCAATTTGATCCATCTCTTTTTCTGGGTGAGGCCAAGGTTGGACCCTCCTGGTACATCCACGGGGAAAGTATTTGGAAATTTCCTGACATTTCCCTGTAACTTGTGATCTAGTTATGGTGGGGTCGTAGATGGATCTTACCAAACGGCTGAGCCGTGGAGAAATATCGGTAGCTGAGGGAGAAAATTGTTACCACTGTGTTGCTCATTTTTGCTTGACTCTGCCAGGCAGCGCGATCCAGAGTTTGTTACATGATTTCCCCCTGACTTTTTAATACAGTTTCCCCCACACTGGTTTCCCCCCAGAAATTCCCTGATAATTCCTGAACCTGATTGATTGATTGATTGATTTGATTTGTATGCCGCCCCTCTCCGTAGACTCGGGGCGGCTCACAACATTGATTTCCACCCAGATAAGCCCTGCTATAAGGTGATTGAGCACCTGGGGGGAAAAAGGACTCACCTGCGCATCATCTCCTGCACGCCCTGCTTGACCTTGGCAAAGGTGACCGCTTCCAAGCGGTTGAACATCATGGCCACGAGGGTGTCCGTGCTGCGGAACATCTCGGCCAGCACTTTGTACTTGTACGGCAGCTGCAGGCCAGGAAGCCCGTCTTCCGCGAGGGTGTGGAAGCGCTGGTAGGCTGGCACCTTCTCCCTAGGCCGGGGGGGGGGAGAGAGAGGCTTTGAGGGGGGGGGCTTCTCAATCCACCCCACGGAATCAAGGGAGCCGGCCCCCCACCAACTCTGCTTCCGGGTAATCAGAGCCGTTCCCCCACCTGGTCTCTGCTGTGGATCCCAGATCCTCCTTTTCCTCTTTGGGGGAGTTTTTCCTCTGGCGAATGCGGGATTCCAGCAGCCAGGCCCGTTTCAAGCGGCTCTCCAGGTTGCCCCCAGATTCCAGGTGGGCAGTTCCACCCTTCATCTTCTGCACCAGGCTGTGGATCTTGCCCAGGCGGCCCTGCAGCTCCAGCAGCTGCTTTCGGGGTGCATCCTGCGGAGAAGGTGGGGAGCTCAGCACGGGGGCTGCCCCTTCCTCCCTATTTGCCCGGCTGGGATTGAGCAAAGAAGCAGGGCCCCCTTTGCAAGACCCCCACCTCAGGGGAAAAAACTGGCTGAAAGCTGCGTTAGAGGTAGGGGGGTTGCTGTCCAGGACAGAAAGACAGGGAGGGGCAGAGTGAGCAGGACTGGCACCCATCTCTTCCTTCCTTTTCTTTTGCTCTGGAGAATAGGTGGACTCCTTCTTTGGGGCAAACCCTGAGATATTGGAAGGCTGCGATCATGTCTCCCCTGGTTTGTTCTTTCTTTCTTTCATTCTTTGTTTCTTTCTTTTTCCTTCCTTCCTTCGCTCCTTCCCTCCCTCCCTTCTTCTTTTTCTTTGGAGAATAGCTTGACTCCTTCTTCTTTGGGGCAAACCCTGAGATATTGGAAGGCTGCGATCATGTCTCCCCTGGTCCTCTTTCTTTCTTTCTCTCTCTCTCTCTCTCTCTTATTGATAGATTAATTGGATTTGTATGCCGCCCCTCTCCAAGTACTCAGGATGGCTCAGAACATAATAAAAAACAATATACAATATCAAAAACTAAAGTCCAATTAATCTAATTAACTATTCTAAAAACCCTGGAAGGTTCAAAATCAACTCATTCGCAATCAACAAGAAGGAAGTGGCACCCGTTGGCCAGAACTGGGGGAACATGGCCAGGCCTCACGACTGCTCACATTCTGCACGATTTGCACTTTCCGAACCCTCTTCAAGGGCAGCCCCACGCAGAGCGCGTTGCAATAGTGGAACCTCCAGGTCAGTTTCAAGTCTGCAAATTGACCCCTTTGGCCCCTATGACAATCATGAAGTGTTGTACCCCATGATTCTTGTCAAATGTCTCTTTTTCTTGTATGTCCACTGAGAGCATCTGCACCAAAGACAAAATCCCTTGTGTGTCCAATCACACTTGGCCAAGAAAGAATTCTATTCTATTCTATCTTTTCTTTTATGTCCACTGAGAGCATCTGAACCAAAGACAAATTGTCCAATCACACTTGGCCAAGAAAGAATTCTATTCTATTCTATTCAGTGCAGGAGGGTCCCATTTGGGCAACTTTTAAGTCCCTCTGGGGATCAACTCCCAGGATTCCCCAGCCAGCCTCCCCCTTACCTTCTCCTCCGACTGGGCCGCGGCCACGGAGGCTGCCCCCAACTTCAGGCCGGGCGAGAGGCTCTCGTTGACCATCTCCTTGGCTCCCTTATCCAGGCGGGAGGGGCTCAAAGGCCCCAGAGGTGCAGGGGGACACGGGGCAGGCAGAGACCTGAAAGGGAAGCAGAGGCCCCGGTCAAGCCTTGGCGGTCACCCACACCTGCTGCTGGTGCTCAAGGAAGCCAGAGGGCCCCCAAGAGCGAGGGGAGGCCGATGCCCCGAAGCCCCTTGGTAGAGGCGTTTTCATGACTGCAGGGCCAATCCGGGCCAATCTCTCCGAGGAGGCGGCAGCCTGCAAAAGGTGGCCGGAGTCTGTCCCATGCAGAGATCCGCCTGGGAAACCACGCGGGAGGAGCAAGGCCGCAGAGCCACCCGGGGGGGGGGGACCAAGCAGGGGGGCCCCTCCCGCACCAAGCGGACCGGGGAAGAGGGGGCTTCGGCCCACCGGGCTCCCTCCGGGCAGCGGGGGGCTCCTTTGGGCCGAGCAGGGCCACTCACTCACCGCCTTCTCCTCCCCCGCCGCCTCCCCGGCCATCAGGAGCCGCTTTCGGGCGCCCCGCTCCGTTTCCAGCGCGGCCTCCGAGCGGCGCCTCTTCCTGCTGCGCGGTGCGGGCGTCGGGGCTCCGGAGCTCGGCGGGGTCCCGGGCGGAACCAGCTGCGGCTTCTGCTCGGCGAGCGTCCCCTTGCGTCCCCGTGCGACCCCGGGCTGAGTCAGGGCGGCTTTGCTCCGCGGGAAGAAGCGGGTCAGGCGGAGCTGCGCCATCGCTGCGGCCGCCACCGGCGCTACAATGTGGCCAACTTTCGCGGGCTGCCCAGGCCCCGCCCCCGCCTTTCCCGCGCTCAGCTCTTAAAGGCGCCGCGTCCCCTCCCCGTCCTGGCAAAGTGGGCTCTTCTATGACCTGTGGACTTCAACTCCCAGAATTCCTCAGTTAGCATGATTGGGGCAGGAATTCTGGGACTTGAAGTCCACAGGTCTTAGAAGAGCCAACTTTGCCTACCCCTGGACTAGGATAATAGAATATAGAATAGAAAATAATAAATGGAATAGAATAAATGGAATAGAATAGAATAATAAATAGAATAGAATAATAGAATAGAATATAGAATAGAATAATACAATATATATAGAATAGAATAGAATGTAGAATATATAATATAGAGAAGAGAACAGAATTCTTTCTTGGCCAAGGGTGATTGGACACACAAGGGATTTGTCTTTGGGGCAGATGCTTAGTGTGTATAAAAGAAAAGAGACATTGGTCAAGAATCATGAGGTAAAAAAACCTGAATGATTGTCCTAGGGTCAAATAACCAATAAGGAAACAATATTAATAAAAATCGTAAGGATACAAACAAGTGACAGTCATACAGTCATAAATGGGAGGAGACGGGTGATAAGAATGATGGGCCAAAACAGTAGAAATAGAAGTGCAGACTTAGTAAAAGGTCTGACACTGTTGAGGGGATTATTTGTTTAGCAGAGTGATGGCATTTTGGGGGGAAACTGTCCTCTTTTCTTGGTGTGCAGGGCTCTGTAGTGAGGTTTTGAGGGTCGGAGTTGAAACAGTTTTGTGTCCAGGATGCCAGGGGTCTTGTCCCCCTCTGGCTTCTCTCCCCCCCCCCGCAGAGCTGGGGAACTCAGCCAGGAGCCCCCAAGGGCCCGATTCGAAGCCTCTGCGTGCCCCTGGCCTGCTTTCCCCGCTGCCCCCGAGGCTGGGCTCCTTATTTGGGGCTGAGGGCGGCATTGGAACCCGGCTCTCCTTGGGAAGACCTCCCCCCAGCCTCCAGAGGGGCCTCAGGAAAGGCCGTCCCAGGCCTGGGGGCCGAGAAGGCCTCGCTGCTTGCGAGTGGGGCTGGCGTGGGGCGGGGGACCTTCTGCTGCGCCGCCCGAATTAACCCGGCAGGGTCTCGGCTGGAGCGGCGCGGCGCTTTGGGGCCTGATTCCAGGTAAGGCCAGAGGGGTCCCGGGATGATGGGGGTAGGTCTTCACACGGGCCAGAGCAGAGGGCCAGAGTTCAGGGGGGCGACCGGGGGTTGCTGGCGGGGCCGGCAGGAGGAGCAGCGAGGGCGGGCAGCAGCCCCGGGGCCTCGACGGGGGCAGGGTGGTCGCCGCCGCCGGGGCGCTGGAGGGTCTCCCCGCCTGGATCCCAGGGGCCGGGGCTGGCCGCGGGCGCTAGGGGGCGCTGCCGCCCGTGGAAGGGCCCGGGGGACTGGAGGGGGCGGCGGAGGCGGCGGGCGGGTCCGAGGTGGCACGTGCGCCGACAGAGCCCCAGCGGCTGCCGAGGGAGGCTGCGCTGCGTGGAAGGCGGGCGGGCAGCGGCTGGGTCCGGCTGCGCGGGCTGCGGGGCCGAGCCGAGACCGCCCCCCGCTCCTCCCCCGGGGCCGGGCTGAGCTCCGTCGGGCCGAGGGCGGCAGGGCTCGGGTGGGGCGCCAAACCGACGGAGGAGCCGCCGCCGCCGCACTGCGCCCCGCCAGGCGCCTCTTCGGGACTCGGAGCCCTTCGCCGGGACGATGCGGACTCCGCCGCCGCCCGCCCGCCGCCCCGCTGCCCACTGAAGCCGCGGCGCCATGGAGCTACGGGTCCTGTGCGGCGTCCTCTACTGGCTGCTGCTGCCGCTCGCGCTGCTGGCCGGTGAGTCCGGGTCATCGCCCGCCTCTTTCTTGCTCGGGCAGTCGGTCCCGGTCGCGCTCCGGCCGCCAGGCTGCTTCCTGCTGCCCGAAGGAGCCGCACCGGGGGCGGGGAGAGAAGGCTGCGGTGTAGGGTCCGGGGCGGGGAGGGCCGGACTACATGGCCTTTGAGGTCCCCTCCCGAGCCCGCAGAAGCGCCCTGGCTGGCAGGGGAGCGCTGGGGAGCCGGGAGCCCACCGAGAGCAAGGGCGGCGGACTTCCCGGCGTAGCGGGCGACCTGAGCTGGGCTCTAGCCGGGCTGGGCTAAAAGCCGCCCCGACCGCAGCTGCCCCCCCGGTTCTCCTCGGCCGTCCTGGCTGCGCTTCCCCCGGGGAGGGTTTGCATTGCGCGCAGGCCCCGGGGCGCTGGCTGTGCCCGCAGAGGCGGCTGCGGAGGAGGCAAGTTGTCATCCAGCTCGGGCTTCTGGAGCCCTTCCAGCCCGTTCAGCATACGCCGTGGCGGGCGCCCGGGTCGGCATCACCCGGTGGCCCCCTTAGTGATTAAACCCCGCGGGGCTCCTGGATGCTGCGGTTGCACCGAAGCTTCACCCAGCCGGCCAGTCTGCTGGAAGTGCCCCAAAAGAAGCCAGAACAAAGGTTTTGCCCAGGCAGCTCGGCGGCTCCTTGGGTGAAAGTAATTGGCTGGGAAGGGAGGTGTGTTGCGTGAAGGTAGCAATTACATCTGCTCCCATAGTGGTGACACATCTGGAAAGCTGTGGAGTCCATAGACTGGAGGGACTTTCTTATTGGAGGGCCTGAATTAGGGGGCATTCAGGGAAATGGATTTTGTAGGTCACTTCCGACAGTTTAGGGGTGCAGAGTCCAAAAGGCAAAGGGACCCTCGGGAATGAAGGAGAACTGCTGGAATCACAAACCTCCCTTCACTGCATTAGGTGGCAGGTGAAGGGTCGGCTCACAGATTGTGAATTCTCAGGACCAGAGGCTGGAGGGAGGGAAATGTGTGAACAGTGACTCCTTGTCAGCTGACGGGGAAGAAAAGAGGCAGTGGTGATAGACAGGTTTGAGATTTTACAGGGAACAAGAGCTCTCTCCTCAAAAGCACAGTGGAAGAAGGGTGGAAAATTCCTGCCCAGGCCCCCCCAAATATAGCCCCACCCTATGAGCTTGAAAGAAACAGACCAGCCTCCTGCTTTGGTTCCTCACTGTAGAGACAAGATTGGATGAGGGTGTGTGAGGAGGTGCTAGCGCATGTGGCCTTTCCAGTGGTGGAAAGTGAAGACCGGTAGATTAGATTTATTGGATTTATATGCCGCCCCTCTCCGCAAACTCGACATCAATGTATCAGGTAGTCTTGCATTCCCAGAGTCGAAGAATCCCAAAATCCCCAGGTAGGTCATCAGACAAGAACCTGGTGGCCTCTATACTTGGATGTCCAAGTGCCGCTTCTATGTTGATTGAGGCAGGCAGGGTTCCCCTGGGTCCCTTTTGTTGGTGGTCAAGGGAAAGGGAGGGTCTTGCCTTCTCTTTCTGGTCATGTACAATTGGGGGGCCACTATGTGACATAGAATGCTGGACTCGATGGGCTTTGGCCCCATTCAGCAGAGCTAAGGTTCTTATTTGATGCTCAGGATTGGCTTTCTCTGTCTATCTGCACTATCAGCCATTCCAGGGTATTCCTAGAAGTCTGGACCCTTATTGTTGGAGGGTGGGCTCCCCTTTCAGCCAGAAGCAAAGGCCCAGGGATGCAGAGGCCTTCTTCAGTGGCCGTGAAGGCTTTCCTGTTTAGTCATAACTAGGGCAGCCTGTGCAACCGGTTTTTTCCAGGTGCTCCTGCTGTGCCTCACTGTGGCTTCAGTGGCGCTAGTAGGGTGAACGGCCCTGGGGAGACACCAGGGCCCCCAGCTTGTATCGCAGAGACAGCTCATGAGCTTACGTTGTTAGTGTGAGGAACCCTTTGCTTCTCTCTTAAAACAGGCACAGGCAGATACACACACTCAGTATCCCAAAAGCTTCTTTGGCTGAAATCTATTGTGAAATGAGGTGATGCAAGTTTTTTAATCGACCTCTTACTCCATTTGAAGATTATTCTGATAGGTGGGGGGGAATCTGTCCCATCAGAAGGCTTTACTACAACTCTCTCCTCCTCCTCTCCTCCCCTACCCTGTCTGCCTTACCGTATTTTTCAGAGTATAAGACCCACCCTTTTCCTCCCTAAAAGAAGCTAATAATTTGGGTGCAGCTTATACTGTGAATGTAGCTTTTTTCCAGCCCTAACTAGCTGCTAACGATCTTCCCAGCTCTGACCTTGCAGGCTCTTTCATTGTTTCTCACTGCAAAGAATGTTTTCCAAGCCCTAAGACTTTGCAGGGTTTTTTCCACTGCTCTGCTTGCTCTGAATAAGTTTCTTTCCAGGTGCTAATGATGTTCCCAGCTCTTACTGGCTTGCAAGCCCTTTCATTGTTACTCTCTCAGAATAAAGTTTTTTTTAAAGCCCTTAACCAGGGGATAAAACAATGTGCTGGCTAAGGACGCCCGGCCAGATGAACACCTGGTAAGCTGATTCTTTTCCCTATATTCCTCCCCAAAAACTAAAGTGTGTCTTATACTCTGAAAAATACGGTAACTTCCCTGGTTTCTTCTCCCAGGGCAAAGGGCAATGACTGTGTCCATCTAAAAAGATTCAGCCTTTTCTATATTTTTCTCCCCAGTCCCAACACACACACACACACACTCACACACACATACACCAGTGTTTGAAAATCCCTATGTACCCAATCTGTTTTATACAAATATTTAACTAACACATAAGCATCCCTGCCCATTCCTGGACTGTTGTGAAGGCGCAGAAGCCAATTTTACTGCAGCAGCAGCAGGAGCGGGGGGTGGGGGCTTTGCATCCAAACATTTTCCATCTTTGGGGGTCTCTGGTGGGGAGCAGCTTGAGTCTCTTCAGTGGATGCTACTGATTTTCCTCAGACCTGGGGGGCCATTCCCTTCACTCTGTCTGTGCAAGGCGTTGTTGGGTTTTTAAAATCCTGCCTGTTGGAAAATGGTTGCATGCTTACACGCTGGGGAAAGGAGGAGGCTGGCCAACACTTCCTCCTCCTCCCTCCCCCCCCCCGCCCCCACCCCAAGGCCTTTGCAAATTGTGGTGCTTTGCTTCTCACCCAGAAACCCGTTTTCAGCACTAAGCACTTTTTAAAGGGCTCTTCAACCTGAAACCTGCCTGGCTCCCGTGAAGCGTGTCCTTTGCAGAGATTGTGGAAGGGAAGGTTACCTGGCACGTGGCCTGAGAAAATAGAGCTTTTGCACACCTGGGTTTTAGATGTTTTTGCAAGTGTGCCTTTATGGCAGGAATGATAACTTTTGAGCAAGACGACCCCCCCCCCCAGTGAATCCAGATACCACCATGCCAGTGGTTTCAATAGCCCGGGTTTGGCTGCTCAGATTGGGAATGATGGACTCTGTAGCAGAAGCTTGTTAAAAAAACCTACCAGGAAGGGCTCCTGCATAGGGAGGCCTTGTGGTGACAGATGGTATTGCATGCAAGCAGAGAAGCCTATATCCAAAATGCACTCCTTTTTTTCTGCCGGATGAGATGAAAGCATCTTCTGCAGTCATCAAAGGCTTAGACTCGTAACAGTGATCACCCTTCTAACCCCGCCTTTGGGAGAAGCCCCCTTGGCATCTGTCTTTGCATTCCAGAAAGATCAAGTCAGCAAAGCAGCCGCTGTTTCAAGCAGGGGCATAGCTGGCTGGGGAATTCTGGGAATTGAAGTCCACAAACCTTCCAGTTACGTGGTTGAGGTTCTTTTGTGCCTGGTCAGATTGTGTGTGTGTTGGGAATAGGACGTCAGTGGTTAAGAGTGGGTTGTTTTTTGAGTCCATACACATTTATTGATTGATTGATTGATTGATTGATTGATTGGGCTTTTATGCCACCTCTCTCTGAGGACTCGGGGCGGCTTACAACATATAATAAAACAATATATAATATATTAAATCCAATTAATTAAATTTGAAATCTAAAACCCCAAAAGCCGTAAAAAAAAGTCATTCCATTTGATCAACTTTCTATCAACACATTTGTTTGTTTGTTTGTTGGATTTGTATTCATTGGCCAAAGGGCAAGAGTCTAGTAGCCTCAAGCCTGGCAGCATAACTGAGTCTTCCGACTATTGCAGAAGGCGAGGAGGGTGGGGGCAGTATGAATCTCTGGGGGGAGATGATGCCAGAGGGCCGGGCCCCCCACAGAGAAGGCTCTTCCCCTAGGACCTGCCAAACAACAGTGTCTAGTTGATGGGACCTGGAGAAGGCTGACTCTGTGGGACCTGACCAGTCACTGGGACTCATGCGGCAGGAGGCGGTCCCATAGGTATTCTGGCCCCATGTAGGGCTTTACAGGTCATAACCAACACTTTGAATTGAGTCCGGAAACCAGTTGGCAGCCAGTGTAGACCATGGAGTGTTGGAGAGATATGTGAGTACCTGGACAGGCCCATGACTGCTCGCGTGGCTGCGTTCTGCACAATTGGCAGTTTCCGAACACTCTTCAAAGGTAGCCCCATGCATATGGAGAGCGGGTCAAGCTGCCGAGACAGACTGAGTGGCTGAGATGGACAAGGTTCTTTCCCTTAGCTTGCCCACCACGTGTTTTTGGAGTTCAGAAAAAGTGCTGTTGAAGTTTCATTTGTGGCCAGACAGAGAAAAGAAACTTGCAATATTTTGGGAGCCTCAGGCCAGCAGGGAGCCCTTCCTTGCAGCTTCCTTGGGCAATCCAAGGCCAATTCCTTCAGTGGCAAAATAAAGTCTTTGTGGGTCTCTCTCTCTCTCTCTCTCTCTCTCTCTCTCTCTCTCTCTCTCTCTCTCTCTCTCTGCCTGCCCCACAGGTGACTCACCGAGCCTTCAGGATGTGAGGAATGTCATAATAACTCCACCTGCAAATGTTGCTCTGTCCAGAAGCGGGGTTTTTAGGCCCCCACTCCTGACAAGGGCACGCCACAGAGACAGAAGGCCTGTTTACCTCCATTACGCAACCCGGTGGCTTTTCTCAACCTGGGTGCGCTCAACTCTTTTCAACTATTTATAGTTCCAAGACTTGGCCTTGGCCTCCTTGAATGCCCTTTGGCCTGCAAGAAGAGTGGAGCAAATCTAAGAGGGAGATTTTTCAGTGTTGCTCTGTTTAGGGCGCTTGGATTTTGCCACCTGGATGTACAGCATCCCACCAGCCTCTTTCAAACTTTACTCTTCTACTGCTAGGAGGACCCCCTGCCCCCACCTGAGGGCATCTTGGCTGTTTTATGACTTCTCTGTTCTTGCCTGGATCCCCTAGGGGGTCTTTTCTCTTTTAACCCTGAGCTGCAATGGGGAGGGGTCTTCTTCTTCTTCCTCTTCTTCTTCTTCTTCTTCCTCCTCCTCCTCCTCCTCTTCTTCCTCCTCCTCCTCCTCCTCCTCCTTATAGAGAGAAATAAAAAGAGATGCTTGGGATTCCAGATGGTTTGGGAGTGCTGTTCCTTGTCTCTTTTTTCTGACCGGGAAGTCCCTTGTATCTCCCAACAGTTCTCTGCCCAGCATTTTTATTTATTTTATTTGTTTGTTTTGTCCAATACACAATGAGGGTTATAGAGGATATAATCAGGTAGAATATATTAAAGGGGGAATAGAGGAGAAAATAAAGGAGTGAAATATAACTATGAGAGAATAGCAGAAAAAGATATAGGTATAGAAGAGAAGATATAGGAGACATAGGAGAGACAATAGGACAGGGGACAGTAGGCACTGGTGCACTTATGTACACCCCTTACTGACCTCTTAGGAAGTTTACGGAGTCTACGGAAAGGGGTGGCAGAAAAATCTAATAAATAAATAAATAAGTTGGTGAGGTCAACCGTGGCATCATCTCCGTAAAAAAGAGGCAGCTAAGCTCCCTGACTGTTTTTTTCCCCTTTCTGGCTTCTGCTACAGTGTTCAGTTCAAGCGTTGTGGGTTGATCCCCTGCAACGTGTATTGTTTGTGTGTATATGTGTTGCGTTGGTAATAATGGAGAAATGTGTGACAGCGAGAGGAGAGCGCTTGTTGTGAAAAAAAATTTCCCTTTGTTGCCGCTCCATCTGGCACCCCTCTCGGTCACTTTTCCAAGGAGTTTGGCTAGTTTTCCCTGCCCACAAAGAGAGATTTGTGCCCGGAACAATTACGCTGAAGGAAAGAAGGAGTAATTGGAGGAGCAGGCGAAGGGCCACTTACTCCGCCGCCTGTTTTGAAAGTCTCTCCGGCCGCAGCAAGAGAGGAGACAGCTGGAGTTGGTTTCCCTCTCACACACTCAACCAGGAAGTTTGTTTCTCTTAACTGTTTGGCTAACATGCGCATGATTACACAGGCGTATCATCATGCACAGCCGCGGACTGTTCACTTAAGTTGCCACATGTGGAGTTTTAAAAAAAATTAGTCTGGCTTTTTAGAAGTCTGCTGACCAAGGGCCCTGCAGCGTAAAGATCTGAGGATTTAGGGGTTTTCTTCATCTTGGAGGAGAAAAAGAATATTCCCTGAAATGTAAGGACTAGATTGGGAAAAGTGTGATGGGTGTTGTAGTCCATCATCTGCAGGATGGTGGGATTGAGGAATGCTAACAGGGAGGCCATGGAGAAATTCCCATTGGACTCTCATTGTAAACTGCTTAGAGAGGGCTGTAAAAGCACTGAGTCTACGGAGAGGGGCGGCATACAAAACTAAAACAAATAAATAAATTGTGAAGCGGTATATACTAGGGTTGCCCAGAAAGTAATGCACCACATTTTTTTTCTTCAACAATTATTTATTAAACACAATGAAACTTACACACAAGAAAGAACGATGTTTCTTCTACACTCCCTATTTTTCCACGTAATCTCTGTCCCATTCTGTGGTCTTCCTCCAGAGAGACACAAGGGCATGTATGCCTTGTAAGTACCCCTCCTTGTTCTGG
Source organism: Erythrolamprus reginae (assembly GCF_031021105.1). Classification (NCBI taxonomy): domain Eukaryota; kingdom Metazoa; phylum Chordata; class Lepidosauria; order Squamata; family Dipsadidae; genus Erythrolamprus; species Erythrolamprus reginae. The sequence continues at coordinate 1,073,449 of NC_091958.1, forward strand.
TCACAAAGCCATTTCTGCACTGTGATGGCCTCACCCTCTGTGCCCAGCGACTAACCGTACTTCTGTCGACTGCAGATTCCCCATAAACTCTACACAAACTTTTGTGAATGTTCCCAACAGTTTCTTTCTCCGCAATGAGAAATTCAATGACGACACGCTGTCTGTAACGTCCATCGAAACATGGCTGCAACTATGCTGTCTGAAGAGACACAAAATTTACACATGCACTCCTGACAATTCAAATGATATATATCTAAAGTTTTGCATTTGTACCATTACTGCAGGCTGAGAAAAAAATGGGGTGCATTACTTTCTGGGCGACTCTGGTAAATCTAAGTGCCATTACTATTGTTACACCTCCCGGGAAGAAGGGCGATTGCTAAAGCAGCAGTTTCTCTTCTGTTTTGTGGCGTGGGAACGTTCTGCAGAAGGCGGTTTGGGTGACTTCTCTCCTCCCATGATGAGACCCAGCCCTTTATTTTTGAGGGGGGGGTCTCGGCTGGGGAGGGCCGGGGATCCCGCAGCAGGGGAAGAGGAGCCAGAGCAAGGCAACCCCTTCCTCGTTGGGGCTTTTTCTCCAACCTGCCCTCTTAAACCACGGATGTCTGCAGAAAATGATCCAAAAACCCAAGAGATCCAAAGCAGGTGGCATCTTCCACGGCTTGGGCCCCTCTGATCCTTGGGGCCAGGATGGCTGGGGATTCTGGGGGTTGTAGTTTTCCCCACTGGGGCCCTGGGAAGCCCCCAGCGTGGCTTATGAAAAGCAGGGCCTGGGTTCCAGAGGGAGCTGAGGCTGGAGCCTGTATCCAATGAAAGTGTGGCTCCTGTCAAGGCCGGTGATCAAAGGGAGGCTCCTTTGTTTCTCTGGCGGCATCTGCTACTTTGGGTCTTCTTCTGTCCCTTTCTAGACTGAGGTGTCTGGATACACATTGTGCATACACACACACACACACACACACACACACACACACTGGTTTCCCTTCCACCATGCTTCTTCTGAAGTCTGGTAGACACATAGAAACGTAGAAGGTTGACGGCAGAAGAAGACCTTCTGGTCCATCTAGTCTGCCCTTCTACTCTTTCCTGTATTTTTCCTTTACACATATCGATTCTTGGCTGTGGGGTGGAGCAGTTAGAGCAGGGGATTTCTGCTGGGAAGGCCTGGTTCATCTCTCCCACACACAGCCTGGATGGCTGCAAGGGGAGGGCAGGGCAGGACCAGGGGGCTCCGAAGGGGAGGGGGCTCCCTGCCCTGCCTGGTGACTCAAGTGGAGGCAGCACGTGGCTTCCTGACTCAGTTCCGTGAGAGCAGCGGCTGCTTTTCATTAGGGAAGTCTGAATCAACACACAGCTCCGGCCCGAAGTGACGAATGATTGATGGATGAGGGGGGTTTGTTCATTGTGTACTGTTTTTATTGCTGTGAGCCACCTAGAGTCGGCTGGTAAATCCAATAAATGGAATTGAATTGAATCCTCAATCTGAGTATTGCATTGGCAGTTCTGTGTTAGCAAAAACTTCAGAAGAGAAGGATTTAAGGGTAGTGATTTCTGACAGTCTCAAAATGGGTGAGCAGTGTGGTCGGGCAGTAGGAAAAGCAAGTAGGATGCTTGGCTGCATAGCTAGAGGTATAACAAGCAGGAAGAGGGAGATTGTGATCCCCTTATATAGAGCGCTGGTGAGACCCCATTTGGAATAATACTGTGTTCAGTTCTGGAGACCTCACCTACAAAAAGATATTGACAAAACTGAACGGGTCCAAAGACGGGCTACAAGAATGGTGGAAGGTCTTCAGCATAAAACGTATCAGGAAAGACTTCATGAACTCCATCTGTAGAGTCTGGAGGACAGAAGGAAAAGGGGGGACATGATCGAAACATTTAAATATGTTAAAGGGTTAAATAAGGTCCAGGAGGGAAGTGTTTTTAATAGGAAAGTGAACACAAGAACAAGGGGACACAATCTGAAGTTAGTTGGGGGAAAGATCAAAAGCAACGTGAGAAAAGATTATTTCACTGAAAGAGTAGTAGATCCTTGGAACAAACGTCCAGCAGATGTGTTTGGTAAATCCACAGTAACCGAATTTAAACATGCCTGGGATAAACATATATCCATTGTAAGATAAAATACAGGAAATAGTATAAGGGCAGACTAGATGGACCATGAGGTCTTTTTCTGCCGTCAGTCTTCTATGTTTCTATGTTTCTAATGGAATCAACCCACCTGATTCATTGTGCTTGGATCAATTGCAGGGCTGGCTGAGCCAGCAGGACCCCCCTTAAAAGGCTACCCTACACTGGGATGGCGCAGTTGTTATAGTGCAGGCTCCTTCAGCTAATTGCTAGCTGTAGTTCAGCAGTTCAAATCTCACCACCGGCTCAAGGTTGACTCAGCCTTCCCTTCTTCCAAGGGGGGGGGGGTCAAATGAGGACCCAGATTGTTGCGGGCAAGAGGCTGACTCTGTAAACAGCGTAGAAAGGGCTGTAAAAACACTATGAAGCAATATATAAGTCTAAATGCTATTGATTGATTGATCGATTTGATTTGATTTCTAGGTCACTCTTCCCCTGAGACTCAGGGCTGCTTATAGCATAAATTACATATTTAACACGGAAATCAGAATTAATCTAAAACATCCCAATCTAATAAAAACGTGAAAGCAATTTACTCACCCACCACATCTCATACATCAATCTATCATACCAATCATTTACTTAATGGCAGTTCAACAGCCTCAGGACTTTTGGCACAAATGTGTTTTCAAGTTCTTCCAAAAGGCCGGGAGAGTAGGAACCATGCAGATCTCCAGGGAGGGAGTTGATTCCAGAGGGCAGGGGCAACCACAGAGAAGGCCCTTCCCCAGCCGGCATTGTTTGGCTGACAGGACGTGGAGAAGGCCAACTCTGACCGGTCGATGGGATACATGAGGCAAGAGTATTGCTACCCAACTGGTCAGCAGCAGAGCTGGAGGCTTCCTGGCCTTGGGTGGGGGAGTCCTATGGGGCATTTCAGCAATGTAGGCTTTGGGGAGTGGGAGGCTGCCCGCTTTATGGCTAGAAGCTACCAAGTTGCTTAGCAAAGGGCCAGGGGCTCCTCTGCTCCTTCCGGGCTTCCTCATTCAGCTGCTAGAACAGATACAGGTGGTCCTCCACTTGTGACCTCAATGGAACCCCAAACTAATGTTGCTAAGTGAGAAAACGTTAGTTTTGCCTTATTTTACAACCTTTCTTGCTGCAGCCGTTAAGGGGATCACTTCAGCTGTTACACAGTCGTTAAACAAATCCGTCAGTAGCTGCATTCGCCGATCCGAGTCTTCGGAGAGAGGCGGCATACAAATCTAATAAATAATAATTATTATTATTATTGTTGTTGTTGTTGTTGTAATTATTGTTGTTGTTATTATTGTTATTGTTGTTGTTATTATTATTAATAATAATATTAATTCCTGCGGCCTGCCTCTTCGGGGCCCAGGGATCCCTCTGCTCTTGGTCATTCTCAGGCCTCTGTCCTTACCGGAGATCGTGGCTAGAGGCCGGCCTTTCAGAATTGAATTAGTTTCCATCAAAACAGGATGGGGTGGGTAGGATGGTCCCTCCTTTCATTTGTATTTTTTTCCATGAAGCCGGAAGAGCCCAGAGCCAGGCCTCTCTCTCCCCCCCCCTTGTGTCCTTTCTCTTCCTTTTGCTTTTTCCTCCAAGCTACTTCGGTGTGAGTGACCCTCTTCCTGGCCTTCCCTGGGAGAGCCCAGAACTCAGGCCTGTCTTTCCCTAAGCACCAAATCCGGCTAAAAGGCCATTGGCACCTGGGCTTAGATTGCTCTGAAGCTTAAAGCAGGGAGGGGAATTCTTTCTCTACACCCCCTCCCCAAAAATAAAGAAGAGGGCATGTTGCATCCACCTCTCCCCAAATCCCCAACCAGTGCAGTTTCTCCTCTTTCTCTCCGTTGATCTCAATGGTTGCAGGAGGGAGTAAATCTACTCTTGGGCCTCTGCTTCTAACCTGCAGTCCGACCTTCAGAGACTCGGAGGGTGGATCTAGTTAACGCAGAAGGGCCCAACCGTGGCAACCTTAAGATTTGTGGACCTCAACTCTCAGAATTCCCCAACCATCGTTTTTCACCTTAATAAGTGGTATTAAGTGGTCATAAGTGGTAACCCTCTTGGTACCCAGATGCCCCAGATAAGGAAATCCAGATTATTTTGATGTCTGAGGCTGTGAGCAAGGGGGGTGGGGGGGATTGTGGGTTGGGGGAAGCCTTGGAAAGTGGCGTTGAGGCCTCCTTGGTGACTCATCTGCAAAAGTGATTTGCAGGCCTTGGAAACCCTGGAACGTGCCTCACTTGGAAGCACAAAATGCATTTTAGAAACTTTGAAAATGTATCTTTCCAAGGAAACAAGGAATCATGCTGACTTTGTAGTAACAAATTAGTGTCTGCTGTTGCAAGCTCACTTGTCGTTTCAAGAGAATTGTCCAGGAAATTTGGCAAGTGTTGCTCTCAGATGGAACCATAAGAAATCGCCATTTCTCCTCCTCTTCCTCCCAGCAAGCCAGCGACCGTCACCTTTGCCGCACTGTTGTGCCCAAGAGAATAAAGTGGCTTGGCCTGCAACACACACACACACACACAGCCCCCCTCCCTCTGTGTGTGCTCCTTTCCTCCCCTTGTCCGAAGAGCCTCCGTCGCCCAGCCTCCCTTCCCCACCGTGCTGGGCGAGCGTGGCTCAGAACTGCCGGGCCAGTGATGTGGTTGGCGGGAGAGCCCAGCCAAGCCAACCCTCCGTCTTGGAAGGATCCTTCCCCTATTTGCAAAAAAAAAAAAAAAGAAGAAGGACATAAGGAAAAGTTCCCTCTGTCTGAAACATGCTCTGAGAAAGCACTTTGGTGAGCTCAGCCGTGGCAAGAATTAGGTCAGGGAAACGAGAATCAGGTCAGTGGCTGGAGGGAAAGTCGGCTGTGGAAAAACCAGCCGGGAACCGTCCTGGGCTTCCCTGTGGTTGGGGGGCCTTTGCCAAAGCTCCTTTTTAACCCCCAAACAACTTTAGAAATTCCAGCAGGTCTTCGAAGCCTGCTTGGATTATGCATTTTAGACAGTTCCTGGGGGGTCTGACACTGAACAATCCTTTTCTCCTTTGTCATTGACAAAAAAGTGGATATTTAAAGTGTTTCTCAACCTTGGCAACTCAAAGACCGGTTGGGCTTCGACTCCCAGAATTCCCCAGCCAGCATGGCATTGTGGGAGATGAGGTTCACCCAACATTTGGCGGGACCCAGGAGAAGAGCCTTCTCTGTGGCGGCCCCGACCCTCTGGAACCAGCTCCCCCCAGATATCAGAGTTGCCCCCACCCTCCTTGCCTTTCGCAAGCTCCTTAAAACCCACCTCTGTCATCAGGCATGGGGGAACTGAAATTTTTTCCCTTCCCCCTAGGCTTATAGAATTTATACATGGTATGCTTGTTTGTATGATTGGTCTCTTAAATTGGGTGTTTTTTAGATTATTTTTTAATATTACATTTGTTTACATTGTTTACTTTGTTGTTGTTAGCCGCCCCGAGTCTTCGGAGAGGGGCGGCATACAAATCTAATAAATAAATAAATAAATAAACTAACTAACTAACTTCAGGCTGCTGAGGTTGAGAACCAGGGATCTACGTTCTCTGGGAAGGACGGTCCCAATGGAAGTTCTAGTCCCAAGGGATCTTTTTTTCCTCCTGGCCTTGCCTTGATAAAGGGACTCTGCCCGTCTGGGACGAAGGGAAAGCCCCCTGCCCACCACTGGGTCAGGGGAGCGGCCAGAGGCAGCTGAGGAATGTGGAAAGGCCGCCTTTTGGAATGAGGGAAGGGCCCTTGGGCTTGGCCTTGGCAGGCACCCCCCTCCAGGGAGGATCAAGAAAGGGGGACAATGTGGCAGCGAGCCCACTGGGGTTTCCAGACAACTGGAGGCAGAGTCTCCCCCTCCCCCTCCTGTTGCTCTTGCTCCTGTTTTCTCAGCCCTCCTGCTGCTCCTTCCCCAGGCTGCATCCTGGTTCTACTTCCTCCTCCAAAACGGGGCAGATTGTTTTCACTCCCAAAATTAAACTGCAATTTTTGCCTAAAAATAAAGCAGGGGGAAGCGTGGGTCTTGTGATTGCAGCCGAGGTCCTCCTGCCGCCAAGCTTGCGCAAGGCTGACCCAGAGGTCCTGTGGTGCACTTCGCACGTCTGGTCTCGCCTGGTTGCCTGGGGCCCTGCGGAGTGGACTCGGTTGGAGTTCAGCGTGGGGAGGGCTGGGAGTTTGCCCCTTTCCCTTCTCTGCACAGCTGCTGAGACAGAGCCATCAGTGAAGGGAAAAAGAGGGAGGTGTTGGGGGTGTTGGCTTTGTTGATTTCACACCACACCTGCCACGGCACCCCTTCCCAGTCCCCGAACCACGGAAAGAGAACTGAACAGTTGCTAGGTAAATACAGGAACTTCTGCCTAGATTGCTGAAGAACTCCCAGGGTGAAGTTTCTGAATTTTACTGTGCAGCTTCCTTTCAAATAAAACACTAGAGTCTCGGTGGTGCAGTGGTTAGAGTGCAGTACTGCCAGCTACTTCTGCTGATCGCCGGCTGCCAGCAGTTTGGCAGATTGTCTCACCACCAGATCAAGGTTGTTGGGGGCAAGAGGTTGACTCTCTGTAAACCGTTTAGAGAGGGCTGGGAAAAGTTTAAATGCCATTCCTTCCTTTCTTCTCTTCCTTCCTTCCCTTTCCTTCCCTCCTTTCTTGCCAAGGCTGATGATTACAATATTTCAGGCTAACGCTGCCCATTGCCAGGAGTCCGATCCTGACCATCTCAAGGTTGACTCCTCTTTCCGTCCTTCCAAGGTGGGTCAAATGAGGACCCAGATTGTTGGGGGCAAGAGGCTGACTCTCTGTAAACCGCTTAGAGAGGGCTGTAAAAGCACCATGAAGCGGTATATAAGTCTAAATGCTATTGTTATTTCTTGAGGATAACATGGCCATTAATTCTGGAGCAGATTCCGGGTGGCCAGCGGTCAGCAGTGCAGGGACCCCCATTTCATGGATTTTGGGGGGAAGGAGGCTGGCAGCGCAGGGGCCGAACCCTCCCCAGGCCAGGTGGGGCGAGGGAGTCAGAGAGCGAGGGCTGGGCTGGTGCCAGGCTTTCCCTTAGAATCAATGAAGCCTGGGAATCCCTCCCTCGGCCAGAATCTGGTCTGGGTCTCTTCTGTTTTATTTGCTATCTGGCTTCTCTCGGCTTGCGCATAATTACCTTCTTGGATGGGACACCCTGGCTTGAGAGATGTGATAGATGGTGCTGGCGTTTCTGCAGCTGCCTGCATGGCTGATTGGGCTGTTCGGATGCACTTCCTGGAGCCCAACGGATGGACGGCAAGTGGGAAAGACCAGCAGGGAGGCGGCTTGGCTGGTGCAGAGATTGGAGCAGAGGCTACAGCTGAGATGGACCCGGTCTGCCAGGCAGCTAACATTGTGTGTGTGTGTGTGTGTCTGGCTGTTGGAACTTGCAAGGGTGAAGAAATGCAAGCACTTGGACTTACAGCCTTCTTTAAGCGGTTTACAGAGAGTCAGCCTCTTGTCCCCAACAATCTGAGTTGACACACACACACACATCGGAAGGATGGAAGTCTGAATCAGCCTGGAGCTGGTCAGGATTGAACTCCTGGCAATGGGCAGACTTAGCCTGAAATATTGTAATCATTGGCCTTGGCAAGGAAGGAAGGAAGGAAGGAAGGAAGGAAGGAAGGAAGGAAGGAAGGGAAGGGAAGGGAAGGGAAGGGAAGGGAAGGGAAGGAAGGGAAAAAATAAAGAAAAAGGAAGGAAGGAAGGAAGGGGAAAAAGAAAGAAAAAGGAAGGAAGGAAAGAAGGAAGGAAGGGAAAGAAGAAAGAAAAGGGAAGGCAGGCAGGCAGGCCAGGATGATGCTTCTCACTTTGATGGTGAGCCATAGCAAACAGTGATTCTCTCTTCACCTGGATTGCAGTTACATAGCTCACCTTTAAAGTGTGCATGCAATTAAACCAGGGTTTCTCAAATTTGTCAACTTTAACACGTGTGGACTTCAACTCTCAGAATTCCCCAGCCAGGAAACATTGAGTTAAACCAGGTTTATGATACTGTTCTGTGCTTTGGAGGTGGAAAGAGAAATAAATACGCTTGGGTCTTGTAGTGACCACTGATACGTTAGAGTACAATATCAAGAGAGTTTTCCTCTCCAGCGATAAAAAGGATGAGAGCCCGTATTTGGGAAACGGGATCTTATCAAAGGTGGGTTGGGGATATTGTCATTCACCAAACATTCAGGGAAGGGCTTGTTTTGAAGCAGAGTGATTAAGACGGAAGGCATTTCCAGCTGTTTATTCTTCTCCCCACTTTATCTCTGACTTTGGCTAAGTTCTGAGGGAGGCGGACAGGATCGAGCTAGAAGCCGATTGGGCAAGACTCCCTGTTGGAAGTTTGCAAAAGTTCTCCCTCACCTTCCAGACCCAGAGTTTGGAAACTCCGCTCAGTGCCTCCAACCTCCATTCTGGGCTTGGCTGTAAGCATCAAACTGGCCTTTTTATTGCACAAACTTGATTATTCTGTTTGGTTCTCCCCCTAGAAAAAAACATTCTCTCTTCTTGAGAAGGGAGCAGAGCGAACGACCTTCCTGCTTTGGTGGCCCTTGAACCAGAAGCTCTAGGGCTGGGCTGGGTGGGTCCCACCATTTGCTGACTGAGGCTGACTTTCCTGCTTTGGTGGAAGAGACCACTGCACAATCTCACAACCCCCAGGCAAGACTGCACCGGATCCAGGCACCAAAGCCGGAAAGTTGTTCACTCTGCTCCCTTGTCAAGAAGAGTCGACAGAAGTACGGTTAGTCGCTGGGCACAGAGGGGGAGGCCATGAAAGTGCAGAAATGGCTTCATGACCAGAACAAGGAGTGGTACCAACAGGGTGTACACGCCCTTGTGTCTCTCTGGAGGAAGGCCATAGAACGGGACAGAGATGGAAAAATAGGGAGTGTAGAAGAAACATCCTTCTTTCTTGTGTGTCAGTTTCATTGTGTTCAATAAATAATTGTTGAAAAAAATGCATTACTTTCTGGGTGACCCTTGTATAATCATAATAATATAAATAATGATAATAAGGCATAATAAAACTTTTTATAATAGTTGGGTCAGTCCCATCACTTGCTGAACATGGCAGGGGGTCCCTCGGAACCCAGAACTGGGGCAAGAGAGGGCTCTGTTCGATTGGGTCTGGGGGAGATGGAGCTGAGCATCATAGGTCCCTCTGCTAAGAGAAGCAGAACCAGCTTCTTGACCAGCAGAGACGATGCCAGCTGCAGAGTCGGACGTGCGTTCTCCCCGTTACTGGCAGATTGGTTTCATCTGCCCTGCTTTGCAAAGCGATCCAGCCTTTGGCTCCTCTCCGCTTTCACCTCTGCTGTAGGTGGGTTTCTAAATTAAGGTCACAGCTGAGAGCCAGAAATTCACAGCCACTCTCAGCGAGTGCAACATGAATCTCCACCCATTAATATCCCCGGGCTTGAGTTCCAAGCCACAACTGAGCTGCGTTGCTGTTTTTGTGCCCCTGGCATTGATTCTGTTGCCCCAGAGATTAAGAGGAGGACGTCACTCCTACCCTGGATAGGATATTTTGGGGAGGGCCTGTGACCAGAGGAGAAAGAGAGGAGGAGGGAAGAGGAGGGCAAAGCAATTCAGGGACCTTCTCCTGAAGTTGCAAAAGCTCTACTACGTTTTGCAAAAGCCTGGAAACATTATCTCCAGAACCAAGAACAAACTGCTTTAATATTTCTACAGATTCTGTCAACTAGGCCAGTGTTTCCCAACCTTGGCAGCTTGAAGGTATTTGGACTTCAACTCCCAGAATGCTGGCTGGGGAATTCTGGGAGTTGAAGTCCAGATATCTTCAAGTTTCCAAGGTTGGGAAACACTGCACTAGACAATGTTGCTTGAGAGGGCCTAGGGGAAGAGCCTTCTCTGTGGGGGGCCCGACCCTCTGGAATCAGCTCCCCCCCCCCGTAGAGTCGTACTGTCCCCACCCTCCTTGCCTTTCGTAAGAGCCTAAAGACTCATGTATGGAGCCAGACTTGGGGTCATTAGACACTGCCCTATGACCGATGAATGTATAGTGGGTTTGTTGACTGAATGGATAGGTGTGCATTTTAATTGGTTTTCTGGTTTTTAGATTTAACTTCTAACTTAATTAATTGGATTTTGATATACATTGTTTTCTTATATGTTGTAAACCGCCCTGAGTCCTCGGAGAGGGGCAGCATATACATCCGACTAATAAATAAATAAATATCTCATTTGTGGGCATCAAGACCTGACATCCCACATCTTCTGCTGCTGGGGTTATGCAATCTGGAGTCCAAGTGATCTGGAGCATCCTATGTTCAGTGAGAGCTGCTTCATGGCTTCCAGTCCAGGGCCGTTCTCGTAACACTTCAAGCAGGGGGGCACAACCATGACAACTTTTAAGACCTGTGCACTTCAACATGCAAACGTGAGCCAGGTGCCAAACATCCAGAATGTGGTTCTGTGACCACATAATCAGCTGTTGGAACTTGTGAAAAGAGTCTCATAATTCGAACAGTCACTAAGTGAATTGGTTACCAAGATAAGTCGCTGGGCCTCACCATTTGCCTCGAGGCGCTTCCCTATTTAAGCCAGGATTCCAGTTTGCTTGCTCCACCTACAAAGACCACCTGGTCCTGTCTGTTTGTTTGTTTGTTGATTGATTGATTGATTGATTGATTGATTGGATTTGTATGCCGCCCCTCTCCGTAGACTGGGGCAGCTAACAACAATGATTAAAAACAGCATGTAACAATCCAATAATAAAACAACTAAAAACCCTTATAATAAAACCAAACATACACACAAACATACCATGCATAACTTGTAATGGCCTAGGGGGAAGGAATATCTCAACTCCCCCATGCCTGGCGGCATAAGTGAGTCTTAAGTAGTTTACGAAAGACAGGGAGGGTGGGTGCAGTTCTAATCTCCGGGGGGAGTTGGTTCCAGAGGGCTGGGGCCGCCACAGAGAAGGCTCTTCCCCTGGGTCCCACCAAACGACACTGTTTAGTCGACGGGACCCGGAGAAGGCCAACTCTGTGGGATCTTATTGGTCGCTGGGATTCCAAGACCCCCTTCGGGGAGGGAAGCCCCAACCCCTGAGAAATCCCCTGAGTGATCCTTCTGAATCTCTGTGTTGATTGCGTTTCCCTCTTTTGCCTCCGCAGCCTGCCTCTTCCGATTCAATGGCCTCTCGCTGGTCTACCTTCTCTACCTCCTGCTCCTGCCGTGGTTCCTGGGCCCCACGGAAGACACCATCAGAGGTAAGGAAAGCGCATTCTCCCAGCTTCCTTCTTCGGGGCACAAACCAGGATGCCGCATCCTTCTCTTTGGGCCTTCGAAACACATCAGTGTTCTTGCCCATCACTGGAATAATCCTGCAAATGAAGGATATTTGCAGATATGGACACGGGGGACATGGTAGCAGTCTTCCAATATCTCAGGGGTTACCCCAAAGAAGAAGGAGTCAAGCTCTTCTCCAAGCACCTGAGGGCAGGACAAGAAGCAATGGGTGGAAACTAAACAAGGAGAGAAGCAACTTAGAACTTAGAAGAAATTTCCTGACAGTCAGAACGGTTGATCAGTGGAACTGTTTGCCTCCAGAGGTTGTGAATGCTCCAACACTGGAAGTTTTTAACCGGTGTTGGATAACCATTTGTCTAAAGTAGTGAAGGGTTTCCTCCCTAAGCAAGGGGTTGGATTAAAGACCTCCAAATTTCATAATAATCCGAATCTTCCTTATCTTTTAATTTCAGTGTCATCTTATCCAATTCTGCACATTCCATAATCTTCTTAATCCCTGTATTTTCACTTGGGATATATTTTTGTTTCTAGCTGCCTTTGCCCTGCTTTCATCTCTCCCTTAAGTCTGTCCCACTGCCCAGCCAGAGTCCATTTCCTTCTGGTAGCTCATCCCAGGGGTCTGCAGGCGACACCCCCTCGGCTGGGCACTGTGGCCTCTTCCTGGCTGGCCTCTGGCAAAGGGCCGGACCATCTCCGGTTTCCGGAGGGAGTTGGAATGAGCCCTTCCTGTTTGGCAGGCCGGAATTCTTTTGGCTCTGCCTGGTCCAAGCAGGCTTGTATTATGGGCTGGGGCAGTTTTCTCACTGTGGCCACACAAAGCACTCACACCTTGACCAATGCCACACAAGGAGAGGATCCTTTGATTGACTCCCTTCTTCGTCATTTTCATTCTCTTCTCATCGTTAGGTGGACGTTGGCCTTTTTTCTTCAGGAGCCCAAAGTGGCTTTCTTTATTTCAGCCTCACAACCTCCACTCTGTCAGGGAGGGGTCTTCTTTCTACTGTGTGGTTTTTTAAAAATAATAATAATAATAATAAAAAAAAAATTTATTGATTTTTTAAAATAATAATAAAACATACACACTACGTATAACACAGTGCTCAGTGATGTGTGCTTCCGCCACCCAGCAACATTCAAACCCCTCCACTAAAATGAGGGTGTACCTTATTTATAGCATGCTAAACCAGGAACATTACAATATTTACAGATTGGTTCCAATTTATTCTTTATAACCCGGTCTCGAATTCTACTGGCCATATAACCTCTCACCCTGTCCCATTGTCCCATCAGTTCCTGCAATTTATTTTCATTAATTTATTATTTATTACTTAGATTTGTATGCCGCCCCTCTCCGAAGACTTGTATTCATCTTTATATCCATAATTTCAAACTGAATGTGTTCCACCATATACCAGTACCAATTTTGCATTGTCCATTTTGTTGTCTCCTTGCAACCTAAAACTATCGCCGCTTGGGCACTTTCGATAGCTGCTTCTTTAATTTCTCTAAATTCTCCCATTTTGCTTTCGACCACGTTTTCTCTCTTCCGGATTGGTTCGTTTTTAGCCCTCTGCAAAAGGGAAGAAGGAAGAAAGGAGGAGGAAATATTTGCAGAGTAAAGACCAAACTGGTTTGTGGAACCCCCAAAAGTCTCCAGAATGGCCGAGTCTGCAGAGAGAGCCCTGGGGGCAAAACTCAGCTGCCCCCCCTCCCTGGAGAACAGCCCTTCTCAACCACTCCCTCCCTCTTCACCCCAAGGGTCCACTTTGCCAAAAAGATCCTCTTCCTGCACAACTTGAGGGTTTCTGAAGATGATCCTCACTGCCTAAATAGAATTAGGACATAAATAGAATTACAGACACAGCTTGGCTCCTGTTCAGGCAGCATTTCTGCATTATAGCAGTATTTTTTTCTCTTTCAGGAGATAGAAAACTAGACTCTTCCTATTCTTCCTTTCTTCAAGGAACTTTCTGCTCTTCTGCCGGCTTGGGTGCCTTGAAACTTGGAGCGTAGTCTCTTTAAAAAAAAAAAAAATCTTTATTAATTATTTATATTAAGGAAAATAAATAAATACCACAAAATAAACAAAGACAAAGACAAAAACATGCACATCCAATTAAATAAATAAATACAAATCCATACAAATCCAATTTAATAAATAAATAAAATAAATAAAATAAATAAATAAAATAAATAAATAAAATAAAAAAAACAGGACACAACTTATAAAGACATATAGATATCATCATTCATGATATAGATGATATAGATCAGTGTTTCCCAACCTTGGCAACTTGAAGATATTTGAACTTCAACTCCCAGAATTCCCCAGCCAGAGAATGCTGGCTGGGGACTTCTGGGAGTTGAAGTCCAGATATCTTCCAGTTGTCAAGGTTGGGAAACACTGCTGCAGGCCATTGCCTCACTGGGCGGTCTGAGTTGCCAACATGAGTGGGGATCCCTCCCAGGGTGCAGCCGCTTCTTCCAGCTCTTGTTTAATCAACCATCCTGTGGAAAGGAAAAACAGGCCTCTTGGACAAATATTTGTCTTCCACGGGGCTGGCAGGCAAGATTGATGGAGATCGGCTGGAGGAGGGTTGAGAATCCCAGCAGTTTCCATCCAAGGGAAAAGTGGCTGCGAACTCTTCTGTAGATTGTTGGGCTTTTATTTCAGCCGGGTTGTTGGTTCCTTTCCAGTTGTTGGTTCCCTTCCAGTTGATTCCGCTGTCACACAATGTCCAAAAGCCCCCAGTTGTGTAACTTTATGGTCAACCATATGATATATTCCAAACGGGCATTTCTGCACTTTAAAAACATTTTAGGGCCACTTAAAATCCGTCTGAGATAATCCGAGTTCTGGGACACGAAGCATTTGGCCGTCAAGGAGATTAGCTCATGTTGTTTCTTCTGGTCCGGTTTCAGCTATTCAGGGCAGTATTGTTTTCTTTTTCTTGCCCACACTTTTAAAGCTTTTTCCTATCTTAGCTTTTTAGAAACAGCATGTAAAATAATAGCCGCACCTAAGAACACAAAAAGAGCCCTGTTAGAAGTATTTGTGCTTTAAATGCTTACGTTTTCCTGTTTGGTTACTTTTTTAAAATATTCAGTTCGGTGAATTAAGACAAAAATACTTTTAGAAGAGACGCAGATCCTGCTAAGCCTGGAATTCATAGAATCACAGAGTTGGAAGGGACCTCCAGGGTCATCGGGTCCAACCCCCTGCTCAATGCAGGATTCATCAAACCATCCCAGAAAGATGACTGTCCAGTCTCTGTTTGAAGACCTCCAGTGAAGGCGAGCCCACCACCTCCTGTGGCAAACTGTTCCACTGGTTTATCACCCTCATTGTTACAAAGTTTTTTTCTGATATCTAATCTAAATCTCCTCCCTTGCAGTTTCATTCCATGGTTTCTAGTCCTTCCATGTGCTAATGCTCTGTGACAGCCCTTCAGATATTTACAATGTCTAATGATGAAATCGGGTTGGGTCGGAGTGAGTGGCAGGTGGAACCACAACAAACCCACAAATGTGCGGTGCCTGTTTGTGGAGCCAAACTCCATCAATCCAGCCAAGGCCTTCCGTTAGGCTCTTCACATGTTGTACAATCCTTTCGTTCCTGGATTGCAAAGAGACTGGAAAAGCTGATCTGGAAACCTGTGAACTTTCGTCCTTGCAAGCCCCTTTGCAGGGGGGCCTCGATTTATGGCCACGATTTATGTTGCTAAGTGAGACATTTGTTAAGTGGAGCTTTGTCCAGTTTTGCGACCCTTCTTTCTTGCCACATTTGCTGAAGGAAGCGCTGCAGTTGTTAAGTTAGCCCTGCGGTTATTACGCAAATTTGTCAGAAGGTCACAAAATACTTGAGTGAGCCATCCTAATTTTGACCACATGACCATGGGGAGATGCTGCAGTGTACCTCAGTGGAAAAATCATGTCAGCTTCTTCAGTGCTATTATAACTTCGAATGGCCACTAAGTGAACAGTTTTAAGTTGAAAATTACCTCTACAGCCTTCTGTTCCTTGCTCTTTTCCCCTCCCTCTCCTGCAAATATATTCAGGAATATGGGGAGGGGGGATCTAATGAAGCGAGTGAAGCCTTCTTCCTTGCTTCCTCTTCTCTCCTCTGTCCTTTCCATCTGTCTCTTCTGCAGTGGGGTGGGGTCTTGTTAGTTTACGTTATAAACCAGCTTTATCTTCCCCACTTCCATAGCTGCCTGCTGTGGGATGATGGAGCCCAGCCAAGAAGGAATAATTAATCCAAATAATGAACCTGAAGGGTTGGGCAGCTGATTGTCAGGCTCAATAGCCGGAAGGAAGGAAGGAAGGAAGGAAGGAAGGAAGGAGGTGGTGAGGGGCAGGAAGGGGCTGCGGGAAACGGCCTTTCTTGGCAGCCCAGAACAGTGGAGCCAGAGAGGAAATAACTAATTGGTTCGAAGGAATTATGGGGAGAATAGAATTAGGGATAGGAATACAATATAGAATAGAATATAGAATATAGAATGCAGAATATATATAGAATATAGAAAATAGAATAGAATAGAATTGTGGAGTGGAGTGGAATGGAATGGAATGGAATGGAATAGAATGGAACGGAACGGAACAGAATAGATTATATTTATTTATTGGCCAAGTGTGATTGGACACACAAGGAATTTGTCTTTGGTGCATGTGCTCTCAGTGTAGATAAGGAGAATAAAATACATTTGTCAAGAATAAAAAGATACAACACTTAGCGATAGTCAAGGTTACTAATAAGCTATCAAACCCTACTAGGAAACAAATAAAAACAGTATAAATCGAAAGATACAAGCAACATTGTTATAGTATTGGGTTACAGTCAGATAACCATTCTCTCCCCCAGCACAAATGAAAGAAACCTGTTGCAAACCAACCTTCAGACCACATCATGTAAACAGCTAGAGTTCATAGTGCAAATGATGCAATAAATTAAGATCCAGCCTAGATGTACCACCCACACATTTGGGGATTGGTCCCCATAGTCAGCATGACCCACTCTGACAGCACCTTCCAGGGTTTTAACCAAATTAAATGTCGATGACGGAAACACACAACCTGCCCAACCAGTAAAGCAGGGTTTGTCGTCAGGAAAATGCCATGACAACCAAGATTTCTCTGATCAAGTTGACTGCCCCTTTTCCCTTACTTGCCCCGTGAGCTTCACCGAACAGCATGGTTCCGGGTTGAGTCAAACACCGACAAGTACAGAACAGAGTTACAGAGCAGAGGACATCCGTTGCTCATCAAACACAACCTTCTATTAAGTGTGTGACACTGTTGCGTGATACTGCTGTCCCAGCCATAGAACGGTCGGTGGTGACCTCGTCCCCTGGTGTATTAACCTGAGGATGTAACTCAGAGAAGAATCTGTCTTGGTGGTTTCCTGAAAAGAGTAGAATCCGAACTCTGCGTAAGTGTGAATGGAGTGATTTCAAGTTGGTGCTTGTCTTTTACTCCTGGAGATTGAGCCGTGCTGCCATCAGCTTCTGCCCATTGAAGGCAATGTTTCTTGAAGAGCTGGCCCTGGTTCAAAAGTGTTGCTTGCGTGTGTATGTGCTCACACTCCTTCAAGACAACTTTGATTCCTGGGAGCTGTCTAGACAAATCCCTGCACTGTTGTGACTAACAGGTTCGGAAGTGGATTGCCTTGCCTTCTTCCTGGGCTGGGACACCATGACCTAGCTGGCTTTGAGCCCAAGGCAGGACTGGAATTCAGGGCTTCCTGGTTTCTAGCTGGGCGCCTTTAACTGTGACACCAAGCTGGCTCTCTGCCGCCACTCGGCATGCCATCAATTTTAAGGTGTTCCAGGACTCTGGTTTTGTTGATGCCAGTTCTATCCACGCATCTAGTACGAAATAAATCATACTGTTTAATGAGACTTCTTCTCAGTAGAGTACAGGTAATGTCAAAGCAGATGTACACAGCAGCTGCACATTTGTGTGGTCTGTAAATGTCATTGTTGAGTTAAGTAAATGAAGCAATAATGTAGCAATTATATATACCACAAGTAACACACACTCCTTGCTTTTCCAAGCACGTGGCACTGAAGATGTTACCTAGACTGTAGCAAACCATCTGAGAATGAAAAACCAGGGTTAGAGAAGTTCCAAAACTCATCAAGCCTGAACAACAGAGATTCTCTCCCATTGCTCGCAATCCATTCCTAAGATTTCCATCCATACCAGTTAAGTGCAGAGCTAAGTAAGCTGAGTGCCTGTTGAAAAGCAATAGAAGGGTCAGCTGTTACTAAGTACTAGATAACCCCAAGGTTTTCCCCAAACTAGCTGCAGTTCTTCATGTTGCAATGAAACCTGGGTTTTGAATGTTGTCGGTCTTTGGCTCTTGTGAGCTACTACAAGCATGGGCAAGAGTTAGGAAGGTGGGAGAACATAGCTCCTCACAACTGGAGGTTCTTTGGAGCTTTTAGTGCATTGCTACTCTGTGGATAGGAGCCAGTTTAGGTCATTTTGAGCCAAGGACATTCACAGCTGCAGTGAAGAAGGTTGCTTTTTGGCCAGGCAGGTCCAGTTCAGGACTCCTCTCTTAGGTGACCTTAACCAAGCTACTTTCAAGTCCTCTTAATCTCAGTTACATCTGGAGCAGGGGCACAATGGTCAGCTGTGTTAGTAAGATCCACATACAGTAGGCAAAGGCCAGTGATGGGCTCCTAGGGGTACCGTCAGGTACGTAGAACCGGTAGAAAAATTTGGGTCATGTACACAGAACCGGTTGAAAGATTTTGATTTTTTTTTCTTTTTTCCCTTCTGGGCTCTGGGTATGTTTTTCCTATTGTGGTCAATGAGGTTGAATGTGTATAATTTTAGAAGAGCTGTGATTGTGTGTGTGTACATACACTTTATATAGTAGATAATGTATATTTTTGTGTGCCTGTGTGTAATATATATGTACAATATGGTGTATATATATAATTAAATAGTATATTTTAGATGTTCAGTAACAGTAAATAGAGAGGGAAATTGTATCTCTTTGAGGTGAGAAGAGGCCAGGCACCCTAACCCAAACTCTTGACATGAGTGACGTCAAGTTGGCCACCTTTAAGCCAGTCACATGACCTTTAAGCCCACCCCCAGTCACATGGTCGTCAAGCCACTCCCACCTGGTCACATGGCCAGCAAGCCATACCCACAAAATAAGCCACGTCCACAGTGTGGTAGTAAAGAAATTTGCAGCCCTTCACTGCCAAGGGCTGAATGGCTGAAAAGTGCTCCACAAGGCTCCCATTTGGCATTCTGCAGGTCACACTGGACGCCTCCTCCGAGCGGTCTTGGGGACCAGCATCCTTTTCCTTCTCGCTCATTTGGTCTTCCAAATATGCCTTCACACTGTGCCCGACTTGGACCAGCTCCTCGGAAGCAACTGTGAGTAGCCATGTGGTACAGAATCTTGATTCAGAGAGAGATGACAAGCAGAGTAGAGACAGCTGTAGTAAAAAGGTGGAAGAGTTCACTGGGGATTCAGTGCTTGACAGAATATGGAGCAGAAAATGGGTGGGAGGGTGGCAGGAGAAGGGGGTGTTTCATTCTTCCCATATATCGGTTATTTTGCGATCCTTATTTTTTTCCTGCTTTTGTTCTCCCAAATGGCTGTTTCCAAGCAGTCGCCCAAAGACAAGATGTTTTGTGCTCCTGCAATCCTCCAGCGTGTGTTTAATCCTGTCCAGGGAAATGGCCAAGCAAGATTAGCATTGACCTTTGAGAATATAAATATTGACCAGCAGCTGTACACACAGAGCTTGGGAAGATGGATTGTGAGCTCAGAGGTGGCTGGATTGAAAGGTCTGGGACCTGGTCCTGTTGGGAGATCTCTCCATGCCATGGGATCTGCTGGAGCCTCCCTTCTCACTTCACATGCTAGTATTTGAACTCCCCCCCCCATCCACCCACCCCAAAAACCCACCTGGAAATGTTACTGTTGTTTCCTCCTGAAATTCCCCATCTGGGTGGAAAATTCTGAGCCGTCTGAAGTCTGCCAATGATGCTCTTCATAAACGGGGCTTCCTTGTTCCAGCTAAAACCTGTGCTTGAAACATGCTTCAACGTTCAAAATATTCCCAAAACACAAAGTTGGTTTCTTAGCGATGAGAAATGTTACGTTATGATTTCCCCCTCTTGCTTCCCCTGCCCCTTTCCATACATGGAACAAATTCCTTCATCTGCAGGGGATCTGTATAAACGATTCCCCCCTCCCCTTTGACAGGGGGATGTGAGGGGCTTCACCCACAGCTCCACATGACCATGTTTGGAAGCGTGTTGGCGGTTTATTTGCTTTGGGTCCACTCACGGCCACACAAATGTAGCAGGAGCCACAGGTACATCAGCCACTGGTGGTGGGCCCTCTGCCTAGATCAATGATGGTGAACCTTTTTTCCCTCGGGTGCTAGAAGAGTGTGCAAGTGCCCACACCCACAATTCAATGCCTGGAGAGAGTGAAAACAGCTCCCCCCACACCTCTGGAGGCCCACTTCTGGTAGGCCCATTGGGTTTGTGTTTCGCCCTCCCCAGGCTCCATAGGCTTCCCTGTAGCCGGGGGAGGGTAAAAACGCCCTCCCCATCCCTCCAGGGGCTCTCTGGAAGCCAAAAACGCCCTCCCAGAGCCTCTGTGTGAGCCACAAATCAGCTGGCCGGTACACACATGCACATTGGAGATAGGGCAATGCCTCACATGCCAGCAGATATGGCTCCGTGTTCCACCAGTGGCACCTGTGCCATAGGTTCGCCATCACTGACCCAGATGTTAGTGGGAGTGGTGGCCAGTTCAGTTTTATTTGACTTCAGACCTTCCTCAGTTGCTCCACTTGGTTTCGATGGGCATAAAACCCCACCAGCCAGAGCCGGAGGTCCTAGTAGGGTGGGAGAAATGTATGGTGGTGACACTGGAGGTCAAACGGTGGTCCTCAGCTAGATACCTGTGGAAGAAGCTACATCTGATCTACCCTAGTAACAGAGATGCGTTTTAAGCTGCAGAGCCAAAATGAGAATATACCATACCTTATAGACGCACCTTTCTACCCCCCAAAAGAGGTCTTATTTTGGGGGCTTTCAGTCCCTCTAGAACTGCATGGACCCCACTGCTATTATCCAGAAATCCTCCTGTCTGGGATCCAGAGAAGAATCGATGCAGGGAGTATTGGATCCCCAGAGAAGAGATCTCTGACCTTAAACCTTCAGTTTCGTCTCTTCTTGGCTGTGGAAGCCGCCCAAGGTTGGATCCAATTCATCTTGCCTAAAGATGATAGAAACCGGATCCTCAGTGGATTCCCTGGCTGCCAATTGAATGCGCTGGGGTTGCATTTGAGGTCAGAGCTGCTGGTTGATTCAGTCTTTTTTTTTAACTCTCCTTTATCTTCCCAGGCAGCACATGGGAAACTCTGGCTCAGCACATTGGAGTCACCAGGTAAGGCAGAGTGGGAAGGATGGGGAGAGCTGCTCTTTCACGTTCTCAGGGAGGGGGATTTTGGAGCTCCCTGTTATGTTCACCCTTATTATTATCCCCTCCTTCCCTTGGGCAGCTGGGGGCAGGATTTGCCCTTTGGTTCAGGATTTTCTTGGGGCTGTTCAACCCATTGTCTGGCTCGGCTACTGCAGGGGACTCTGAAGAAACTGTGTAGCAGAGGTCTTCAAACCTGGCAACTTTAAGACTTGTGGACTTCAACTCCCAGAATTCTCCAGCCAGCTAAATTCATGTTCTCAGGAGCAGGATGATATCATTGGAGATAGATGTGCTAGCTGGTACCATTAGACAAATTCCTTCGCCTAGCTTTCTCACAAGTTTCCTGTAAACTCCTATCATATACCTGCAGCTTATCTGTCATACTGGCATGCTTATGAATTACAGCATCATGTAAGAACTGAGCATGTGTATTAGCTGGATTAGGTCATAGAGCAGTGTTTCCCAACCTTGGCCACTTGAAGATATTTGGACTTCAACTCCCAGAATTCCCCAGCCAGCGAATGCTGGCTGGGGAATTCTGGGAGTTGAAGTCCAGATATCTTCAAGTGGCCAAGGTTGGGAAACACTGTCATAGAGAACAGATTATTATAAAAAGGTGCTGTGTGAAATAAGTTTAGGACAAGTTAGGTATAGTTGGGATAAGTTAGGATAAGTTGCTGCTTTTGGCTTCATGGCCTTTTCTACTAATAAATAAGGCCTTGGGCTTTTTTCACCCTGCAATGATCTTCGTTTATCTTTGAATCTTTCAACCAACAACACAACAACACTGCGCTCTCTCTCCCTCTCCCTCTCCCCCCCCCCCCATTCTAGGCTGGACCTAAACGACATCCCCAATTCGGTGCGCTTGGTAGCCCCCGACCTGGGCATCCTGCTGGTCTCTGCCATCTGCCTTGGCATTTGCAGCCGCTTGCAGCCAGCAAGAGAGGCCATCACCTGGAGCCGGTCATCTGAATCCTCCCCACAGGTGAGCTTGGTGTGGATGGGCCGGCCCTCAGTTCTCCATGCTTCCTCTGCTGAAGCAACTTTCCCCCAGTCTGAGCTCATCCCAGCAGGTTGGACTACAACTCTCATCATCCCCAGCTCCCCAATATATTCGCTGGGAGCAGGGGTAAGCTCTCCTGTCACCCCAACTCCATGGATGAGCCCAGGCATAGGAAGACCCACCCTCAAGGTTTTATGGTTTCTTCCTGTGTTTCTGGGGGCATTTGCCCTGCTGAATTTCCCTTAGAGTCAGTACTGCAAATTTCTACTTTTTCCCCCTTCTTCCCCCAAATCTTCCCCGCTGCCTGTAAAACAGCTTGCAGTGGAACAGGATCAACTGTGTAAAACTCACTTATCAATTTAATAAGGTTAAAAGGAAATCAATGTTGAATTTAATTAGAAGAGAATTAGATATCTAGATGACAAAATCAGACATCAAGTTTGGGAGGGTTGATGAATACCGGAAATAATTAATTTGGAACTAATAATTTTTTGGGGGGGGGGCAATTATATTTGTTTTACTAATTCGATACTGCTTTTATTGTAATGTGAAGAAATTTTGAAATGTATTGAAAGTTTGTAGGGAGGAAAAAATAAAGAAAAAATTTACCCGCAAAAAAACAACAATCTGTGTATAAAACCCAGCTGGGCGCATTTCCTCCTATGCAGGGGAGAGAAAAAAGTGTGCCTTCATTCTGCCCCTTCTCCTGTTTGCAGGATTCCTCCACATGCCTCTCCCATTTCCCCTCCCTGCTGACCCGTGGGGGGGGGAGGGAGGGAGAAGGGGTTGCCAGCTGGATTGGCTGGATTGGAGCTGGGGGTGGGGCGGGTGTGTGTGTGTGTTGGTCAAGGAGACAGAGCCACAGAACAACTTTGGACTGCAGGAATCACCACCCTGGAAAAAATCCTGCACTGGGGTTGGGAACCTGAGCCAGGCAGAGAAGCCCAAACAGGCCGTTCTGTGTGGAATGAACTTGGCAGGACCCTTGCGGGAGATAAACAGGGCCAGGTGTCGGTCAGGGGGAGGGAGGGGCCTTGCCTGGACATCTCTCTTCCCCCCCCCCACCCCCTTCGGACTGTCAAATTGTTGGGATTGGCAACAGCAACTTAAACTGGTCATGCCTTAATTTATAACACTGTGGGGTGGGCAGTTCCTTCTATATCTTCAATGGCTTCAGTTTTTCTATGGTGGCATTATTCCATTTTTTAAAATTGTACCTCTGGTAATGAAAATTTACCACCTTTTAAAAAATAAAGTAAAGTAAGATTCTACTTTAGGTAAGAAAATCAAAATGGACCGTATATGTGGTATCTGTAGTAACTGTGAGAGGGACCTTGGAGTCCTAGTGGACAAACATCTAATTAGGAGCCAGCTGCCCAAAAAAGCCAACACAGTTCTAGGCTGCATGAACAGAAGGATAGAATCGAGATCATGTGAAGTGTAAATGCCACTTTATAAGGCCTTGGTGAGGCCACACTTGGAATACGGCATTCAGGTTTGGTGGCCACGATGCAAAAAGGATGTTGAGACTCTAGAAAGAGTTCAGAGAAGAGCAACCAAGATGATTAGGGGACTGAGGGTTAAAACATATGAAGAACGGTTGCAGGAACTGGGCATGGCGAGTTTAATGAAAAGAAGGACCAGGGAGACATGATAGCAGCCTTCCAATATCTCAGGGGTTGCCACAAAGAAGAAGGAGTCAAGCTATTCTCCAAAGCACCTGGGTGGAAACTAAACAAGGAAAGAAGCAACTTAGAACTAAGGAGAAATGTCCTGATAGTTAGAACAATTCATCAATGGAACAGCTTGCCTCCAGAAGTTGTGAATGCTGCAACACTGGACGTTTTGAAGAAGATGTTGGCTGACCATGTGTCTGAAGTATTTAGGTTTTCCTTTCTAGGCAGGGGGTTGGACTAGAAGACCTCCAAGGTCCCTTCCAACACTGTTGTCATTGTTATTATTATTATTAAAATAAAATAAAGGATGCCCTTATTGAAGAGAAGAGGAAAGCACTTCCATTCTGCAACTCAAACTTCCACACTTGCCCCCCTATGGAGACCCTCCCCCTTTCAGTGGAGGACTTAGTTAGAGCTTTGGCCTTCCTCCACACTCGTTGAATTTCTCTGATCAGCTGTTCCAGAATTCTGCCAGGTTGCATTAAGCGGCTCCCTACAAGAGGCAAGGCAGTTTCTCCCCACCGCCAGGCCTCCTTCACGAAAGAGCGTTGGAGTCCCTCGCGGGTGTTGAGTGACCCCTTGTGACTTTTCCCTTCAGGAAGAAGCAGCCATCGATGAGGGCCACGCAAAGCCCCCTGGAGGGACTGACGCTCCGGCCCCAGGCTCGCCAAGGCGGCGGGCACAGTTGGCTGCCCGACTGCGGATAAAGGCTCACGGGCTCTTGATGGCCGTTGGAAAGATCTTGGCTGTTCTGTTAATTGCACTGGCAGGTAGGTGTTGAGGGTTCTGGGGAGGCGGGATGGCTCCGTTGTGTATTTCAAAATAAGCTCCTACTCTGAGTATCTGCACCTAGTTGGAATCTTTTAGGGCAGTGGTTCTCAACCTGGAGATCAGGACCCCTTTGGGGGTCGAATGACCATTTCACAGGGGTTGCCTAAGACCATGGGAGAAGACAAATTTCCCTTGGTGTTAGGAACTTCTATTCTGGCGCCTTGGAACATATTTTTACAATCCGACCAATCAGGTGTTGACAGTGGGGGCGTCCCTCTGACCTTCCTGCCAGTCAGCTTCAAGCTCTGTTGGGAGAATTGGTGCTGGACTTATGGTTGGGGGTCGCCACAACATGAAGAACTGTATTAGGGCTTCTTGAAGCGGAGTAAAATTTCTGGCCAGTGCAACGCATTCAAGAATATTGACCGGTCCTATTGAAGAATTCAACCCCGATCCTCTTGCCTTGCGAATTAGAAGTTTCTCTTTTACAACTTTTCAAATTGAACCCTATCAAGGAAGGCGGAGCTCCTGGCTAGCCCTGCCCATCCCAGTTCCATAGGAAGCCAATTGTCCAGAAGAGGAAGCTCCCAGATACGTAGGGAAAGGAACCCAAGGAGACCCAATCTCTTCCGTTGCAGAGAGAAAGCCACTATCGGAAAGGGAGAGGCTACTTCTGGGGGGCTGCTTGATCGCCAGGGATCTATAAACTTCCTCTAAACCAACCAGTGATAGGGTTGTTGCCCAGCCCATCACAAAGGTCTCAGCCTGGGGAACCTGGGACCACAGAAATGTGTGTTGACTTCATGGATGTTGAGATCTTGGTGAGAAGAGTCCATCAGGACTCTTGTATCCAGAGCTGGTAGAGCTTTGAAGCTCTCGGCCACCCCAAAACCTGAGAACTACCAATAAGATCATGGCAGTTGGATCCGTGTTTCTTGCCTTAAAATTAAAAGGTTCCAGTCCTCATGCTGTCTCCCTTGGCAAAGGTCCATTATGCCAAGGAGCATAATCTTCTTCTTCTTCTTCTTCTTCTTCTTCTTCTTCTTCTTCTTCTTCTTCTTCTTCTTCTTCTTCTTCTTCTTCTTCTTCCTCCTCCTCCTCCTCCTCCTCCTCCTCCTCCTTCTCTGCCTTCCAGGGATCACCTTGCCCTCAGCCTTCTCCAGTGTCTACTACCTGCTGTTTGTGGGCCTCATGACCTGGTGGGCCTGCCACTTCTCCACCAGCCACCTGGCCTTCAATGCTTTGTGCATCATGGTGGACGTCTTCGCCGGGGGCCACCTCGTTTGCCTGTACGGCTACCAGACCCCCTTCATGCAGAAAGTCCTCCCGCCCACTGGACTCTGGGCACGGTAAGCGTCCTCTTCATTGCTCTGTAGGGATCCCTGGGGGTGGATTTTGTCCCTGTTGGAAGACCTCCGTGCAGGTGGGGTGGCACTGCAGGTCAGCAAGACTCACCCTGCATGTCCACCCTGTTACTCTTCGCGCATCCTTCTTACAATCAGGGTGATGGGAAGAAATACCTTTGTTGGTGTAAATGATGGTCATCTGGAGATGTTCAGTCTTGCCCCTAAAGTAGAAGCCTCCCCCCTTGGCCAAATGCCAGGCAAAAGCTGGAGAGGGTCGGGATGTCCATCCACGTTGTGAAGGTCCCTCCTGATCCTGGTCCCACCTCTGACAGCAGGAAAGCAGCCGAGGTTGTTTGGGAAAAGGCAGCCCACATACAAATGAGTCCTTCCGGCCAGTCTGGTCCCACAGAGTCGGCCTTGTCCAGGCCCCGTCAACCAGTCAATGTCGTCTTGCAGGACCTAAGGGAAGAGCCTTCTCTGTGGTGGCCCCGACCCTCTGGAATCAGCTCCCCCCAGAGATATGTACCATCCCCCTTCCTCCTGATCTTTCCTGAAGCTCTGAAAAGCCACCTCTGCCGGCGGTCATGGGGGGGCCATGAGTGATGAGATTGTCTTCGGCTGATGTTGTGAATGATTGGATTGAATGAATGGGAATGGCTGCATGTGGGGACCTTTTAAATGTTTTTATTAATAATTCTTTTTTAAAAACAATAATTATATTTCTTTTTACATATTGTCTTCATTATGTTGTATGGTGTTCTGAGTCGCTTCGAGAAGGGCGGCATAGAAGTCTAATAAATAAATAAAGAAACAAGGTGAATTTCGGTAATAGCACCTGCAACCAGGGTCTGACCGCTGCTCCCCAAAATCTCCCCTGTAGACTCTTTGGCTTGAAGGCCATTATCCTGCCCGTAGGCTGCAACCAGCCCAACAAGCTGCTGCTGGACATCAGCCACCCCTGGCCCGTCTATGCCAATCCGGGCATCCTCTTGCTGCTCTGTTACGTTTTGGCCACCTTGGTGAAGCTCCGAAGGCTGCACTCCTCTGAACAGGTGAGTCCCGAGTGTCTCTGGGTCACTTTCATTACCTGGGGTGCAGGAATGTTGGGGGACGAGGCACCTCAGCACCCTGGAAACACCTCCCTCCTCTCACTCTTTGCTTTTCCACCGTGAAACGACAGAGAGACTCCGAGTCTTCAACCTCAGAGATTCTGGAGCTGGAAAACCGGTCGAGGGACAAAGGCCACCTGCCTGAAGACGCCAAGGTGAGGCGGAGGGCGGGGTTTGGCTCCAGGTGCCAAGTCGGGCCAGGGAGGCCTGAGGCTGCGGGGTTGGAGCCTCTTCAGCACCAACGAAGAAGCAGCTGGGTCCGTAGAACCCGCGAACACAGTAGAGAGGACTGGCTCCTCTTAGAACAGCGGTTCTCAGCCTTTCTAATGCCGCGACCCCTTAATACAGTTCCTCGTGTTGTGATGGCCCCCAACCATAAGTCTAGCACCAATTCTCCCAACAGAGCTTGAAGCTGATTGGCAGGGAGATGAGAGAGACACCCCCATTGTCAACGCTTGATTGGCCGGATTGTAAAACTATGTTCCAAGGCGCCAGAATAGAACCTTTAGTTCCTAACACCATAGAAAATTTGTCTCTTCCTGTGGTCTTAGGTGACTCCTGTGAAACGGCCGTTCAATCCCCAAAGGGGTCCCGACCCCCAGGTTGAGAACCACTGTCTTAGACTGAAGGCCCCCATCGCAGCCCAGCCAGAAGGGATCCAACCAGGGCTGCAAGGCGGCTCCTTCCAAATGCCTCTCCCGACGCTTCCAGGCTCAAAGTGCCTGTTGAATGCAGCCCAGCCCTGATCATAGCAATAGCATTTAGACATGTACCGCTTCACAGCCCTCTAAGCGGTTTACAGGGAGTAAGCCTATTGCCCCCAACCATCTGGGTCTTCTTCATTTGACCCACCTTGGAAGGATGGAAGGCTGAACCAACCTGGAGCCGGTGGTATTTGAACTGCTGAACTACAGGTAGCAGTTAGCTGAAGTAGCCTGCGTGCTGCACTCTAACCACTGCACCACCCGGCTCCCTCCCTCCTTCTCTCCCTCCCTCCCTTCCTTCCTTTCTTCCTCCTTTCCTCCCTCCCACCCTTCCTCTCTTCTCTGTCTCTTTCTTTCTTTCTTTCTTTCTTTCTTTCTGTCTCTCTTTCTTTCTTTCTTTCTTTCTAGCAATAGCAAAAGCATTTAGACTTATATCCTGCTTCACAGTGCTTTTCCAGCCCTCTCTAAGCAGCTTACAGACTCAGCCCCTTGCCCCCAACCATCTGGGTCCTCATTTGACCCACCTCGGAAGGAGGGAAGGCTGAGTCCACCTGGAGCCAGTGGTGAGATTTGAACTTCTGAACTACAGGTAGCCGTTCGCTGAAGTGGCCTGCAGTGCTGCACTCTAAGCACTGTGCAACCCTACCTCTTATCTCACAAATGCACTTCCCTTTGCAGCCGATGCTGGTCCAGGAGTCTGAGGCTTCTGGGACAGAGGACCTCACCATCCAGGCAATTGTGGGGACGGATCACTCAGGTGAAGCATTGAATGACCGGCCCTTCCATTGGGAGGTTTTGGGGTGGGTGGGGGATGGACCCTGCTCTAAACGAATCCTTGCCCCCGTGCAGCCCCCCAGAAAGAGAAGAAGCGTCCCCAGGAGGAGGAGGAGGAGAAGAAGAGGCAGCTGCTTCATTCCTTGGGCCACGTGGTCATGAATCAGAGCTATGTTTGCGCCCTCATCGCCATGATGGTGAGCGAGCGAGAACTGTTTTTTACTAGGAGTTGTAAAAAAAGAAAACAAATAAACACACTCAATATAATAATAATAATAATAATAATAATAATAATAATAATAATAATTTATTGGATTTGTATGCCGCCCCTCTCCGCAGACTCGGGGCGGCTAACAACAATAATAAAAACAACATGTACAATCCAATAATAAAAAACAACTAAAACCCCTATTATAAAATCAAACATACACACAAACATACCATGCATGACTTGTAATGGCCTAGGGGGAAGAGCCATCTCAACTCCCCCATGCCTGGCAGTATAAGTGAGTCTTGAGTAGTTTACGAAAGACAGGGAGGGTGGGGGCAGTTCTAATCTCCGGGGGGAGTTGGTTCCAGAGGGCCGGGGCTGCCACAGAGAAGGCTCTTTCCCTGGGTCCCACCAAACGACATTGTTTAGTTGACGGGACCCAGAGAAGGCCAACTCTGTGGGACCTTATCAGTCGCTGGGATTCGTGCGGTAGCAGGCGGTTCCGGAGGTAATATCTCATTCTGAATACAATAACTACAACTAGAATTCTCTACGGTCAGTACTGGAAAAACGAAAAGGTCCCTCCAAACTCAGGAATAATTACAAAAATACTTGAATGTGCAGAAATGAGTAAGTTGACTCTTGAACTACAAGGCAAAGACGATTTCCCAAGATTTGGGGGAAATGGTACAATTGGTTAGACCAGAAGAACAAAATGAAACAATAAATGTACATTAAACATAATATTAAAAGATAGACCGATAGACACTAACAGAGAAATAGGATTATGAAACTCACGAAGGAAATAAAACTAAGGTAATATGCTGAGATAGACAAGTTAAAGAACGAATAATATTACTGACATAATAGTGTGTAGCTCTACCAAAATATAATTATTGATGGTTTATGTGCTTTGTTTATATTGCTTATTGCTTATTATATTGCTCATTGCTTATTTCACCCCTATGACAATCCTCAAGTGCTGGACCTCATGATTCTTGACAAATGTCTCTTTTTCTTTTATGTCCACTGAGAGCATCTGCATCAAAGACAAATTCCTTGTGTGTCCAATCACACTTGACCAATAAAGAATTCTATTCTATTCTGTATGTTATATGTTGATGTCACATAGAATTAGGTGTATGTTAAGTTTGTATATGTTGTTTTTTTAAATCATTTATAAAGATTATTTATATAAAAAGAGAGAGAGAGAAGCACCTCCTAGCCTACTCACTCTGGGCTCTTTCCAGGTGTGGAGCATCACCTACCACAGCTGGCTGACCTTCGTGCTGTTGCTCTGGGCGTGCCTCATCTGGATCGTGCGCAACAGGCACCACTTGGCCATGCTCTGCTCGCCCTTCATCCTCCTCTACGGCATCGCGCTCTGCAGCCTGCAGTATGTCTGGGGGATGGACCTGGAGCCCGAGCTGCCCACCAAAGTCGGATTCATGCCCCTGGAGCAGCTGGGGCTGGTGCGGCCTCCAAACCCCTGCCTGGACCTGGGGGCGAAGGTAGCGTCAACCCCTGAGCCTGGCTCGACCTACGTAGATGTCACCCTTGGTTTAGATTCTTCTTGGTTTTTCTTCTTCCTGTCTTTTTCTTTCTCCGTTGATTCTTTGCTAGAAGTTGGGGCTCCAGTCCAGAGCAGCTCTGTCTGCTGTCTGGGGGCTTGTGCAACCTTGGCGCAAAGATGCGATGTTCATTATTATTATTATTATTATTATTATTATTATTATTATTATTTATTAGATTTGTAAGCCGCCCCTCTCCGAGGACTCGGAGCAGCTCACAACAAAAATACCATGTCACATATCCAATATATTAAAACACATTAAATCCCATTATTTAAAAAACCATACACTCAAACAGACCATACACAATTCTACCACAGCCTTAGCATAGCCTAGGGGCAACTCAGTTACCCCATGCCTGGCAACATATGTGGGTTTTGAGTAGCTTACAAAAGGCAAGGAGTGAGGGGGCGGTTCTAATCTCTGGGGGGGGGGAGTTGATTCCAGAGGGCCGGGGCCACCACAGAGAAGGCTCTTCCCCTGGGTCCCGCCAGACGACGTTGCTTAGTCGATGGGACCTGGAGCAGGCCGACTCTGTGGGACCTTATCGGGCGCTGGGATTATACTGTAGTAAATAGTTATACGTTTTTGTTATAAACTTACTGTTATAAATAATTTTGATTTCAGGGACCCTTAGGAGGGACTTGCGAGGGGGAGGGGTGTCTTCCAGGAGTCCTGGGGCTTCACTTTGAGAAATTCTGCTTTTTGGGGGAATGGGGTGTAGCTCTTTCAACCCTGCTGTTGTAATTTGCAGACCTTCCTGCCCTTCTTTTGGGCCAGGGCTTGACCGAGATCCTTTGACCTCCCTTCGTCCACTGCTTCTTCCCCACAGCTCCTTTACACCTTGACCTTTTGGCTTCTGGTGCGACAGTTTGTGAAGGAGAAGCTGCTGAAAAAGAAACCTCCTTCTTCCCCGTTGATGGAAGTGATGGTGATCGAGGCAGGTGAGTTTCCAGGCTCAGGAAACAGATCCAGTAAAGACAAACACATACGTTCACTTTTTAAAGACTGAGCCCATCCATTTTACCTGCTAAATCCAGCTGCATTTTTTGCATTTGTGGATGTTTTAGTGGTGACCTCTCAGCAACCCAATATTTGGACTTGCAAAGAATTCTGTCCAGGTGATTTTCAAAACTTTCCCCTGGAGGGCGGAACTGATCTTCAGGACGGTGCCAACCTAACTTCAAGGAGGTGTACAAGCCAACATTTATGGAATAAGCTGCAATGGTCTGGGTTCCCAAAACACACTAAGCCTAAACTCAGTGCACCACTTTCCAACTGGACAATCGGGCTGCAGCACTTTCAGTTTGAGTGAGAATGGCGTTGTGCCCTGGGGTCCAGTTCATTCTGAGCCCCACTTTTCTGTTCCCTTCTTCTTCTTTGCTGCAGAACCAGACCCCAAGCATGATGTCCTAAAAGTGCTGGGCAACTATGTGAAGGGCTTCTATGCCAAATTCTGGATCTTAGTCTGTGCGGGCATGTTCATCGTGGTCAGCTTTGCTGGACGGCTGGTGGTCTACAAAATTGTCTACATGTTCCTCTTCCTCCTGTTCCTCACCCTCTTCCAGGTGATTAGTTGACCTTGGAGCAGAGCAATGTCAGGACTCTTAGAGATTAGGGGACTGAAAAGGACAAGGGTACAACCAAAGGGAAGATAAACAGGGAAGGCCACCTACCTTTTGCCCCATCCTGATGACCTAACGTTCCCAGTCATCATGGCTTTCAAGACAGACTGGTCCATCTGGATCCCTACTATTAGCCCTCTGGAAATTGGGGGAAAGGAGGATTTTCCCCAAGCACTTCCACCTTAACTCTGAAACAAAAGTCCTGCAATGCAAAGAAGGTCCACTTATCAGATGGGGTAGCCATCTTTGTACCTGTTCTAAGACATTTCTCGGGTCTCCTGAACCAGTAAAACAAGTTGGAGTGGATGAAATATACCACCGTGTGAAAGTGACTAGAGATGCTTCTCTTTATCTGCACCCAACCGTCTTCTCCAGGTTTACTACGATCTCTGGCGGAAGCTCCTGAAGGCCTTCTGGTGGTTTGTGGTTGCTTACACCATGCTGGTCCTTATAGCTGTTTACACCTTCCAGTTCGAAGACTTCCCCATGTACTGGAGGAACTTCACCCATCTGACTGATGAACAGTAAGTGGAGTCACAGCTTTGCAGCCCCAAACCTTCTGGATCTGTGGATAAGGGCTCCTTACCTGGTCTGGGATCTTCTAAGTCAGGAGACAGATTTATTTATTTGGACTTATTTGCCACCCAACATTCTGTTAGTTCAGAAGGTCGGCTCAGTTTGACCTAAAGATTCAGAAGACCCTTCTTTCTTTCTTTCCTCTCCATCCAGGCTGGGTGACCTGGGCTTGGAGCAGTTCAGTGTCTCGGAGCTCTTCTCCAGCATCTTCATCCCAGGCTTCTTCCTCCTGGCCTGCATCCTTCAGCTCCACTACTTCCACCGACCGTTCATGCGCATCACCGATCTGGAGCGCGTCGCTTCCCCAGGGTATGTCCATTGCTCTCAGGTCCTGGCTTCCTGAGCCCCCTTTTCATGCTGGTGGGAAGAGAAGGAAGTCTGGGCCGCTGCCCAAATCGTGACTTTCCAATCCCGTGGAGGCTTGACAGCTCTGAGTCCTGCTGATGTTCTTCTTGATTTCAGGAAGGGAGAGATTAGTGGGAGCCAGGAGCTGCTCCAGGCTGAAAGTGGCCAAGCAGAAGACTTTGAGCCCAATGATGGTAAGGGGAGAAAGCTGAAGAAGAAGGAGCCGAGAAAAATAAATAACTCTGCTTGAAATAACTCTCCATTAGAAGAGAAATCAGTTTATGGTCAACAAATTGTCTTCCTGGAAGGTGTAGCAATAAACCTTGGACTTGTATACTGCTTCACAATGCTTTTCCAGCCCTCTCTAAGCGGTTTACAGAATCAGCCTCTTGCCCCCAACAATCTGGGTCCTCATTTGACCCACCTCAGAAGGATGGAAGGCTGAGTCAACCTTGAGCCGGTGGTGAGATCCCAAATGCCAAATTGCAGGCAGCCGGCAGTCAGCAGAAGTGGCCTGCAATACTGCACTCTAACCACTGGGCCACCACCTCTCTATGAAGAGAACTCCACTTGTTAAACATAAGCTGATTTCCCTTCTAACGGAGAATTATTTCATTTCAAGCAGGCTTTATCTTTCATTGGTGTTGTTGGGGAGGACAAAACCTTCTAAAGAACCAGGCTTGATGGAGTCTGAATATTCCAAGCGCTGCCTCTCTTCCTCCTCCTCCTCTCTTCCCCACAGAGGGTATGCCCAGCAAATGGGGCCTGGTGCTGCAGCGTCTCTCCGTGTTGGGGAAGACCTTCTCCGACATCCTCAGCCGCATCCGAGTCTTTGTCCTGCGCCTGCTGGAGCTGCATGTATTGAAGTTGGTGGCTCTGTACATCGTGTGGGTTGCTCTGCAGGAGGTGAGTCCCAGAACAGGGACTGAACTTGGGACGGGAGCTGCTAGCGGCCAGGGGTGGAGCTTGATTTAGGCAAGGAGCCACTCGGGTATCAAACCATTGGGCCTTTAAGATGCCAGCTCAGGGAGCCACACAAGCACCCGTAAGAGAGAAGAGAGGCAGCCAGCAAAATGGGTCCCCCCAGGGGTTTAACGCCTGCAGTATTTTGTGCCTCGGAGAATCTCCAAGCTATCTCCACACAAAGCATGTTTTGATCATGGAGAGGGGAGTAGCAAAGACAGGCAAAGGGCCTGCTTTGACCCACAGAGGTGATAAATGGCTGTAGGCAAAGGTGTGGGCCATGCAGGGCCCCAAATCACCTTTGAGGCTGCAGGAGTCTTACCTGCACCAGGATAACCTTACCAACCCTTCTCTGCCCCGCGAGAGGGACTCTGTTTCTTAAGATTAAAGCTCATCAGAATCCGGTCTGTCGGCCTCCCCACCACAACCCAGAGTTCCAGCTGTTGTGTGCATCCTCTCGTCCTCTCCCCTCCCCAGGTGTCGGTGATGAACTTTCTGCTGGTGGTGCTGTGGGCCTTTGCGGTGCCCTACAGTCGCTTCTGCCACATGGCCTCCTGCCTCTCCACCATCTGGGCCTGCATCATCATCGTCTGCAAGATGCTGTACCAGTTGAAGGTCGTCGACCCAGAAGACTACAGTAGGAACTGCAGCTTGGTAAATGTGCCCCCCCCTCTTGGACCCAGAAATGCAGCCTCCAAACTTCAGGATGTGTGGGAAACGGTTCCAGAAATAGATGGGGAAAGGGGGGGGTGTTGTTTATTTATTCATTCATTCATTCATTCATTTATTTATTAGATTTGGATGCCGCCCCTCTCCGTAGACTCGGGGCGACATACAAATGCTGGCTGATGATCAGATCAAGAGTTTATACTCTATCCTAACCTCCTGAGAAGAGTTGTGAATTGTGTTGAAGACGTAGCATCTTCTGATGGGTGGCATTACAGTATAATTCCATTTCTCTCTCCAGCCTCTGCTCAATGGGACCAACCTCCAGCCAGAGGAGACGGGAAATTCTACCCTCTACCAAGGACCTGTTGACCCAGCAAATTGGTTTGGTGTTCGCAAGGGATATCCCAACCTGGGTTACATCCAGGTGCGTAGCATCTGTTTTCTCTTAGCAGGTCCCTCCAGCCCTGAAGGAAGTTGTAGTCTTCTGTACTAAACTTGTAGTTTTTAACAAGTTTTGTGGTTTTTGTGTTTTAGCTAAGTGTGTGTATTGCTTAATGTCTGTCCTTGTTATTTGTATATGGTTTGCTGTCATGCCCTTTGTTAGGGCATTATAAATAAACATTATTATTATTATTATTATTATTATTATTATTATTATTATTATTCCATCCTATCTGGAAGGGAATCTATTTGATGTTAAGGCAAGGTGGCCTCTCTTTCCTGTTCTTGGCTCATCTTCCTCTTCCTCTTCAGAACCATCTGCAGGTGCTAGTCCTGCTGGTTTTTGAAGCGGTGGTGTACCGATGCCAGGAATACTATCGCAAGAAACACCAGCTGGTGCCTCCACTCACCCAGACCGTCTTTGAAGAGGCCACGCGGCAGAACCTCGACCAAGGCTTGCTCAACTGCATCAAGTACTTCATCAACTACTTCTTCTACAAGTTTGGCCTTGAGGTGAGCTGGACTCTGCCGGCTGGGCTGAAGGGAAGGTGCTACCTACGTTAAAAGTAAAAGTTTGGACAGTATATGATAAGACACCAGGAGTGTCGGGAGCAAAAGTATCAAAGCCTATGAAAAAGGGGTGGAGCAGAATAGCTGGCATTGATTGATTGATTGATTGATTGATTGATTGATTGATTGATTGATTGGATTTCTATGCCGCACCTCTCATATATGTTAATTGTTGGATGCTTAAGTTTTGATACCAAAGTAACCTATATAGCATATATTTGTATACTTTTGTATGTTATTTTTTTGTTGGTATATTTTTTGTGTGTGTCTCTGTTTCTGTCGTTTTAAATGTAAATATTCAATAAGGCCTTTAAAAAAGAAAGAAAGAAAAAGGGGTGGAACTTTAGCAGTAATGAATAAAACAGTGTAGTATTTGGCCAAAACTTCTTAAGTCTTGGAACAATCCTTGAGGTCAGAGCAGAGATTTCCCATAAAGCCCAAAGGTTTCTAACGCATCCCCTTCCTTGACTTCTTTCCTCAGATTTGCTTTCTAGCGACAGTGAACGTGATTGGCCAGCGCATGAACTTCATGGTCATCTTCCATGGATGCTGGTTGGTTGTCATCCTGACCAGGAGGCGGCGTCAGGCCATCGCCAAGCTCTGGTCCAAGTACTGTCTCTTCCTGGCCCTCTTCTTCATCTTCCAGTACCTTCTCTGTGTTGGGATTCCTCCAGTTCTCTGCATTGGTGAGACTCCAGCCTGGGGAGCCAGCCAAGGAGGGCTGCAAGTCTTCCTTTCCAAGTAGAACCAGTGCCTGCTGTTGTCCTCTCTGCCCCCATTGATGGAGGGCCTTTCAGGTTGCTTCTCTAAAATGCACAGGAAGCCAAGTACAACCACAGAGAAAGCAACCGATTGTCTGCCCTTCCATGGGCCATTCTGATCCTCACGAGGGCATCGTTCAACCAGGAAAAGGTCGTCCCAAGCATTCAGTGGGCAGTTTCCTCCTGAGAAAGTCTTGCAGTATCTGGGGGATTTTAAGCTGGGAAAGAGCTGACTCAGGGATACTAGAAATTTACCAAATCCTGCATAATGGAGAAATGTAGACACAGGAAGAGTTTTCTCTCCTCCTGGACCAGAAGGCAAAATCTAGGAAGTGAGAGATCTTAACTTAAACTATTGGCTCTCCTGGGCCGAGATGCTATGAGGGTGATCAATTAGGCTTTAAGTGAGAATTGTACAAGTCCCTGGAGGGGAAAATTATATCACTCGCGGCTGGTCAAGGACACACCTCCAGCACTGTGCTTGTCTGTTCACACTATCTTCGAAAAAGGAAAGAGCTTTGGAGAGGGAAGGTCTTGAAGTGTGGCAGGGAAGGCTGCTGGGCTCCAGATCCAAGGGCCTTTCCCAAGAAGGCCTGTTTCTGCTTCTCTCTTACCTGTCTAGATTACCCCTGGAGGTGGAGCCCCACCCTTCCTATTACCTCTGTTCTCATCAAATGGATGTACCTCCCGGACTTCTTCATGAAACCCAAGTCCATCAATCTCATGAGTGAGTACCTGTAAATAGCCATGGTGGAAGAGAATTGCTTTTTAAAAAAATCATTCGGTTTTTTTTAATTACTAAAGAAATGTATATACCCATCCAATTCACTCATAGTGACTCCGGGTGACTTATACGAATAAATCCTCAAACCCAATACCCATGTGGCTGTTCTTACACTATGTCATCATTAGTGACAAGCCAAGCTATAGACTGTTCCAATTTAGAAGTAAATTTGGAAAAGGTGTAATATTTTGCCTCTTGATTGGGGTCATTAAAAAAACCTTCCTCTGGATCCATTGAGCCTGAGCCTGAATAATAATCATTATCATAATCATTATTATGAATTCAGGAATGATCCAAATTCAGTACCAGGGAGAGCTCCCGAGAGGAAGGTTGGAGCCCTTGTGAATCTTGCCCCTTGGCCCAGTGACGGCTGGGCATCTAGGACACAGTTTCCCCTTAAAGATGTCATTCAGTTCTTAAATAGAGTCTGATTTGTTCTCTTTCACACACACCCATACACACACACACACACACACACACACAAATTGGGCCACACCCCTTGGGATGGGAGGTGACTCGCCAGTGGCTCTTCCTCCTCTCCAGAAGGGAAGGCAGTTCTGCCACCCACCACCACATCTACTTTCCCGTGTCTTTCGGTGTGATGGGCATTTTTTTTAAAAAAATTGCTTCCCGCAGGTGACTTCCTCTTGCTCCTCTGCGCATCTCAGCAGTGGAAAGTGTTTGTCAACGAGCAAACGGAGGAATGGGTGCGATTGGCAGGGGACAACCGGGAGCAGCTGGAGCCCCCGCAGCCAAACCCCGTGCCCAATTTTGTCAATTGCAGGTGAGGGCAGAAGAGTCCCCTCCCTGGGCCCATGTTTGGTCCCTGGGTGGCGTTTCCTGGTTCCCTTCCTGTTAGTGAGGAAGTTCTGTCTTAGATAAGGAGAAGGATGGGTGTTTTTGAACCAGCACTGATCCCTTGCAAATGGGATTAAATCAACTGAGATCCATCAAAGATTCAGTTGACTTTCGTGGGATTCTTGATTCGATTCTGCTAGATTCTTCCTCTCCTCCATTTTTTCTCTCCCTTTTTCCCGGCTGGCCAGGTCCTACCTAGACATCCTCAAGGTGTGTGTGTTCCGCTACCTCTTCTGGTTCGTGCTGGTCATTGTCTTTATCGCTGGGGCCAACCGCATCAGCATCTTTGGCCTGGGCTACCTGATGGCCTGCTTCTACCTGCTGCTCTTTGGTACCGCCATGTTGCGCTGGTCGCTGCGTGCCCGCCTGATCCTGTGGGACTGCCTGATCCTCTACAACGTGACGGTGATCATTGCCAAGAATATGCTCTCGGTAAGGCTCCAGTTCCTTGCCAAAACTTCCACCGCTCTCTCTCTCTCTCTCTTGGACTAAAAGACACCTCAGGTTCAAGTCATTCATTCCAAAGCGGTGGATCCAGATTTTTTTGTGTATAGAAAATGTGGGTCTTTGGTCTGGGTGCAGCCCCCCACTTTTTTGGTGGGGAGTGACTCCCTTTCTGTTTCTGCCAGCTCCTCTCCTGCGTCTTCGTCCAGCAAATGCAGAACAACTTCTGTTGGGTCATCCAGCTCTTCAGCCTGGCCTGCACCGTCAAGGGCTACTATGACCGTGAGTATCTTCTGTTGACGGGAGCTCCCCTTCCCCAGTTCTGAGGGAGGGTCTGGAGGCTGGTAAAATGGCAAGAACAGAAGGGTCCCATAGCTGTTTCTCCATGAATGGTTTGCGATGTCATGCCCAAACTCACTGAAGCGACAGAAGTCCTGTTTGGTTACTGTTGCTTTGGCCCAGTGATAGTTGTGGGACTCCAGAAGTTGCTTGTAGGGAAAACCACTTTAGAGCAGTGGTTCCCAACTTTTCATATGTTGTAAGCCACCCCAAGTCCTCAGAGAGGGGCGGCATAAATTAATAAATAATAAAATAAATAAATAATAATGCCGTGACCCCTTAATACAGTTCCTCATGTTGTGGTGACCCCCAACCATAAGTCTAGCACCAATTCCCCCAACAGAGCTTTCAGCTGATTGGCAGGAAGGTCAGAGGGACACCCCCACTGTAAACACCCGATTGGTCGGATTGTAAAAATATGTCCCAAGGCACCAGAATAAAAGCTTTAGTTCCTAACACCAGGGGAAATTTGTCTTTTCCCCCCAGGGTCTTAGGCGACCCCTGTGAAATGGTCGTTCGATCCCCAAAGGGGTCCCGATCCCCAGTTGAGAAGCACTGCTTTGGAGAAAGGCCCAGGCACAGCTCGCTTTGGGCAGGTTGGATGAGATTCAACCAACTTGATTTAGCCAAACATGCCTTGGTTTACTTTGGCTCCACATTCTGCAGATAGACCTTTTGGCATGTTTACCCAATGTTATTGTTGAATGTGGTTGCATGAACAACACCTGAGACCTGACCTTTCGGGGCGGCTCCTCTTACTTCTATTCTGTTTGAGCAGATGTGTGTTCTCAATCACAAACAAATTTGAAAGAAAAGAGGTGTTTTGACACTTGTAACCTGCTGAGCTTGTACAGAGGTGTCCAAGGAAAAGGGGGGACATGATCGAAACATTGAAATATGTCAAAGGGTTAAATAAGGTTCAGGAGGGAAGTGTTTTTAATAGGAAAGTGAACCCAAGAACAAGGGGACACAATCTGAGGTTAGTTGGGGGAAAGATCAAAAGCAACGTGAGAAAATATTATTTCACTGAAAGAGTAGTAGATCCTTGGAACAAACTTCCAGTAGACGTGGTTGATAAATCCACAGTAACTGAATTGAAACATGCCTGGGATAAACATAGATCCATTGTAAGATAAAATACAGGAAATAGTATAAGGGCAGATGAGATGGACCATGAGGTCTTTTTCTGCCGTCAGACTTCTATGTTTCTATGTTTCATTGGAGCAGAACAGGGAGAGAAAAGCTCCTCTCCTCGGGGGGCAGGGGGGGGGGGCTGGAAATGTGGAAGAGCCCAGAGCCCCCACTGATGGAAGGCATCTGGGGGGAGCACCTGGGCCCCCTTCTGAGCCCTCCCCTCCTCCCTTCTTTGCCAGCCAAGGATGTGGACAAGAGCCAGGACTGCGCGCTGCCCGTGGAGGAAGCCGGCATCACCTGGGACAGCGTCTGCTTCGTCTTCCTGCTCCTCCAACGCAGAGTCTTCCTCAGCTGCTACTTCTTGCACGTCTGGGCCGACCTCAAGGCCTCAGCCCTGCAGGCCTCCAGGTGGGTGGGGTGGCTGGGGAGAGATTGGGGGGCGGGAGAAGGGAGGCGTCTGTGGGGCAGGGCCAAGCTTGGCTCATCCGCGGATGCAGAGTGTAAAATTCCACAAGCCAAAAAACGCCCATAAGAAACAATGGGTTCTGCCTAACAACCACCGTGTCCACTTAATGACTGCCATAAAAAAGATTGTCAAATTGGGAGGGGTCACCTGTTGACCCACTCCGTGACCATCATCCGTAATTGCAGGCTCGTATTGTGGCAGTAAGTCGAGGACTCACTATATTGTAATTCTGGAGACAGATTGGACAGGGCCCTGGTGGAATTCTTTCTTGGCCAAGTGGGATTGGACACACAAGGGACTTGTCTTTGGGGCAGATGCTCTCAGTGGACATAAAAGGAAAGAGATATACATGTACAAACCTTGACAAATGTATCTTGACAAGAATAGAATTAGAATTAGTTTGATCTCCCAAGGAGCTTAAAGAAATGGCCGAATGCCAGCAAGTGGCTGCCTGGCCTAGTGGTTAAGGCACCAAGCTAGACACCAGGAAGCAGTGAGGTCTAGTCTTGCCTTAGCCATAAAAGGTGGCTAGGTAACTTTGGGCCAGTCTCTGGAGGAGGAGGCTGGAGGAAGTATTGGAATAGAATAGAATAGAATAGAATTCTTTCTTGGCCAAGTGTGATTGGACACACAAGGGATTTGTCTCAGTGGACATACAAGAAAAAGAGACATTTGTCCAGAGTCATGATGTGGCTGTTGAGGCCGGAGGGCAATGGCCTCTGGCCTGTTTATGTGTCTGGTTCAGCAGCTCTGGGAAGTCAGGCCTGTGGCTCTTTCTGACATTCATGGGTCCTGGTTTGTGTCTCCGCAGGGGCTTCGCCCTCTTCAAAGCCAGGCTGATCAAGCAGATGACCGCCCACCACCAGGCTGAGAAGAAATCCTTGGTCCAACTTAAGCGGCAGTGAGTCTTGTGGGGGGGAAGGAGAGGAAGACACCCAGCCGGGGTGGGTGGGCTGAAGAGATTATTCAGGAGTAGGGTGGGGGATGCCCTTCTTCTTCTTCTTTTTTGTTGATTTGACCCACACACTGGACCTCCTGGGACTTGAAATGGAGGCTGGCCATTAGCTCCTGTATCAGAGCAATCACTGGCTTTCGCAATAGCATTTAGATTTATAAACCGCCACACAACGCTTTCCAGCCCTCTCTAAGCGGTTTACAGAGAGTCAGGCCTCTTGCCCCCAACAATCTGGGTCCTCATTTGACCCACCTGGGAAGGAAGGAAGGCTGAGTCAACCTTGAGCCGGTGGTGAGATTTGAACTGCTGAACTGCTGCAGCCAGTGATCAGCAGAAGTAGCCTGCAGTACTGCACCCTAACCATTGCTCCACTGAGGCCCTGGTCTGGCTTTCCTGGTAGAGATCTTGTGACTCATTTGAGGAATCTGCTAAGGATCTCTGAAGGATCCTCTGCAGAGGGGAATCAGGGCTTTGCAGGGCTCCAAGATTGCTCAGAGGTTGAACTTCTGTCCTGGTGGATGGGAGTTCCCAGGACCAAGCTGGGTCCTTCAGGCAGGGCTAAGAAAATGCCAGGGGGAGACCACCAGTCCACCCTTGGCAGGATGGGGCAGGGAGACCCATGAGCATTGGGGAGGGAAGGGTCTTGCCACACTGGGCCATCGACTTTGGCTCCTGGGACCCAGAGCAATTACTTGAGGTCACTGCCCAGCTCCTGCCCTCTGCCCACAGGATGCAACGGATTCGAGCCAAGCAGGAGAAGTACCACCAGGGACAGCTGGCCAGAGACTCGGAAGAGGCCACGGAAGCAGCCACGCCAGGTGTGAAGGGAATTTCAGGGCCGGACTGGGGGGCAATTCTCGAAGGCCTCTAGGAAGCCCCTGGCTTGGCCATGCCCAAGGGCAGCCGATCTCCGCCGGTTCCACAATATGGTTTCCGTGGTGGACACCCACATCACATCAACGCCACGCCGTTGTTCCGGGCAGCAGATTTTTCAAACAGCAGCCACCCTCCTCACGGGAGACGCCGGGAAGTGTGACTATAGAGGCCCTTTGGACTCTGTGAAGGCTGGAGGGGGAGGATGTGGGTCTTCCTTTCTCCTTGCAAGTCCCCCCCGCCTCCCCTCTACCAGGATTTTGGCTTCTCCTGCCTGCGACCACCACGTAGCCTTTGGTTACCCCCTGCTTGGTCTCTGTGGAGAGTAGGGGGCGCGCTCTCCTTCCGCCCACTGGCAGCCGCATAAAGCAGGCATGGCTTTTGCCCCCCAAGAGGGGATGGGTGGCCTACGGAGAAGGCCTGGGATGGAGACCGACTGG
Source organism: Erythrolamprus reginae (assembly GCF_031021105.1). Classification (NCBI taxonomy): domain Eukaryota; kingdom Metazoa; phylum Chordata; class Lepidosauria; order Squamata; family Dipsadidae; genus Erythrolamprus; species Erythrolamprus reginae. Next base: position 1,115,708 of record NC_091958.1, read on the forward strand.
GCCTGGGCTCGTGCGCCTTAGGAGATGGAGCAGCTGGCCTTGCCCACGGCCGTTCCCACGTGCCTCACCTGCCTTTGTACCCTGTTCCACAGCCTCAGGTGCCACGAAGGACCCTGGCCAGCAGAGGAAGCGCTGGTGGCGCCCGTGGTTGGATCATGCCACAGGTACAGCCCAGCCTCAGGGCTGGCGCACATACTAACCCTGGTTCGCCTTGCTGGCTCTGCCGGCGGAGGCCATTGCAACTGCTAACCACGGTGTCCTCTGGGCTCTCAGTCCATTTCAATTCATTCTGCATGCTTCTGTCTCTCTTCCAGGGTTTTCCAGCCATCTCTTGCTGGAGGCCCCGTCAGGCATCGAAAGCCTGGCTGCTCGTTTCAGGGACCATAGCTGAGACCTTGCCAGGAGGCCCAGTCCAGCCCTTGAACTGCCCACAGAGGGCAGGCTTGGTCCTGACTTATTTGGTGAGGGGCTGCCTGGAAGCGAAACAGCTGTCCAGGCTGTCTGCTTCACACCAGAGTCCTGAACTGTGGCTTGTTCAAGTGTGGTTTAGCCAGGATGGGCCTTAATCAATACACTGAGTTTAAATCATGACTTGCTTATAGAGGGATGGAGCATAGAATAGAATAGAATAGAATAGAATAGAATAAAATAAAATAGAATAAAATAGAATAGAATATTGGAATAAAGAAGAGAAGAGAATATTGTAATATAGAATAGAATAGAATATTAGAATGAAGAATAGAATAGAATTCTTTATTGGCGAAGTGTGATTGTGCACACAAGGAATTTGTCTTTGGTGCAGATGCTCTCAACGTACATAAAAGAAAAGAGACATTGGTCAAGAATCAGGAGGTACAACATGTAAGGATTGTCATAGGAGTCAAATAAGCAGTGAGGAAACAATCAATATTAATAAAAATCTTAAGGATACAAGCAACAAGTGACAGTCATACAGTCATATGTGGGAGGAGATGGGTGATAGGAAGGATGAGAAAAAGCTATTAGTAAAACCAGTGCAGACTTAGTAAATAGTTTGAGCTAGGATGGGTCTCATCCGAAACATTTTCTCACATAACCTCCGTGTCCTGGGCTCAGTGCCCTCTTCTCTGGCCATTGCCTGGAGAGCACCTCTTCCTCCATCCATCAAGGACCATCCCCATCGCCCTCCACGCCTGCCTTAGGCATGTTGGCTGAGCCAAACTACCAAAAGTGGCTGAGAAAGGCTTGTTTGCTTTGGCAATGCATGTTACAGATGCATCCTTTTTGGAAGGTTTAGTGAGCGTTTGTCCTGTACTCAGTGTTCCTCCACTTGGGCAGCTGGGAATTCTAGGAAGTCCATACATAAGGACTCCAATTGTTGAGAAACAATGCTTTGCTGTGTGATACGGACTCTGCCTGGTGGACCAGAATGAACTTCCAAAGAGAGAGAGAGAGAGAGAGGTCTGATTCTTACCCTACAGGACAGGACCCCTCACCAAAGAAGGGCCAGTTAGGTGCCATCCAAACCCCCCACCAGACACCCCTACAGCCCTAGCCACTGAGATGTTGCCTGGACCGCTGGTGGCTGGTCTCCTCCTCCATTGCCATCTCCTTGTGCCTGCTTGGGGAGGGTCTCTGCATGTCTTTGTTGCCTGGGAAATGTTTCTGACTTTCTCTGCTTTTCTTTTCTTCCCCCCAAGGAAAACCACATTCTGTGGAGGGCAGCCCCACATCGCCCGCTGTGCTCTCCCCAGAGGAAGTAGCCCTTCCTTCTCGGGTGGACGGAGGCTGCCGGGGGAGGCAGGGCCACTACAGGGGTAATGTGCTTCCACCAACGTAAACGGGAGAGCCCACTCCCTATGGGAAGAATCTGCCCCACTGCTCCCTCGAATTCCTGTGGGGATCAAGCCCCACGAGTGGGGCCCTCCGGGGATTTCCCCTGGGGCATCACTGGATTTTATTGGGGTGGGGGGCTCCATTTCTAAGCCCCAGGGTTTGGATACCCATGCATTCAGGGCAGCGTTTCTCAACCTTGGCACCTTGAAGATGGGGGGCTTTAACTCCCGTGTTTCCTGGGGGGATTCTGGGAGTTGAAGTCTACCATTTGCCAAATGGCAGCAGTTGCCAAAAAAGCCAACACAGTTCTAGGTTGTATTAACAGAGGGATAGAATCAAGGTCACGTGAAGTGTTAATGCCACTTTACAAGGCCTTGGTGAGGCCACACTTGGAATAGGGGATTCAGTTTTGGTCGCCACGATGCAAAAGGGATGTTGAGACTCTAGAAAAAGTGCAGAGAAGAACAGCTAAGATGATTAGAGGCTAAAACATATGAAGAACGGTTGCAGGAACTGGGCATGGCTAGTTTGATGAGGAGAAGGACCAGGGGAGACATGATAGCAGTGTTCCAATATCTCAGGCATTGCCACAAAGGAGTCAACCTATTCCCCAAAGCACCTGAGGGTTGAACAAGAAGCAATGGGTGGAAACTAAACAAGGAGAGAAGCAACTTAGAATTAAGGAGAAATTTCCTGACAGTGAGAACAATTAATCCATGAACAGTTTGCCTCCAGAAGTTGTGAAAGCTCCAACACTGGAAGTCTTTAAGCAGATGTTGGGTAACCATATATCTGAAGTAATGTAGGGTTTCCTGCCTAAGCAGGAGGTTGGACTAGAAGACCTCCAAGGTCCCTTCCAACTCTGTTGTTATTGCTATCTTCAAGCTGCCGAGGTTGAGAAAGACCTCTTTAGAGCCTGCGATGTCTTGCCTTGTAGACCAGGCAACTGAAGGCAGTTTCCCAACCAGAAGCTCAATGTCCGAGGAGCCAACAAATGTCCCAAAGCATCAAATCTAGAATTCACAAGTGCAGCAAAAGAGCTGAAAGGAGATTGCTGTAAGATGAGCAGCGGGGGAAGTGGACTCTGGAGTAGTTTGGGTCTGTTTTGACGCTCCACCGTGAGGACAATTTAGGAAGAGCCAGGCCCAACCCAGCCTTGTGCCCAGATGCTCCGGCTGGTCACTTGTGGCCTTCGTAGGGAGGTTGACCCAGATCTGAGAAGAGCCCCTTGTTGAAAGCAGAAAGTCCTCTGAACTGGACTCTTGACTGCCTTTGTTTCCTGTCCTTGACCTATCGAATGGCCGTTTTCTGTCCATGCCTAGAGGCACTCTTGCCTTCCTGTCACTTTTCCTGCATGTCTCTGTTCTCCAGGGAGCCGTGGCCTTCCCCGACCCATGTGGGGCTGTTGTGGGGTGGGGTGGGAAGGAGGAGAAGGACACTGACCGACTTTTGCTGTGGGGCTCCCTAGTGCTGCACTCGGGGGATTACTTCTTGTTTGAGACGGACAGTGAAGAGGATGAGGAGTCACCTGCGGAGGATCCGAAGCCCCCAAAGCAGAGTGCCTTCCAGGTGAGGAGGGGCCAGGGGTAGGAGATGTCCCCCTGCAAAGCCCCCATTGGCAGGTGGAGAGCACAGGTATTACTGATTGTCTGGGATGAATTTATAGGAAATACACATTATTATAAAAGACGGCTTGGCTGACGAAAGCTAAAAAGCTTGAAATTGATCTAAACCAGCCTCTCTTTCTTTCTTTATCAGTTCTTTGAACATTTGGAATATATAAATATAAAGAATTGTCCTAAAAATGCAAGCAGAAATCCCATCTATCAGCATGAATAAGACAGAAGCAACAAAGCCAATTACAGGAGGGAAGAATGCAAATATGAATGCAATGACCGAATTAAGCAGCCTTATAGAAAAGCAAGCGTTTCTTCAGTGGTGATTTTAATACTCTGATGAAGTCAATAGGGATTGATGGAAGCTCAGTAATTTTTTAGCACAGTGGTACCTCTACCTAAGAACGTCTCTACTTAAGAACTTTTCTAGATAAGAACCGGGTGTTCAAGACTTTTTTGCCTCTTCTTAAGAACCATTTTCTACTTAAGAACCCGAGCCCGGAAAAATTTCCCAGGAAATTTGAGAGCGGCACGAAGGCCCGGCCAGTTTCCTGCCATTCCCCCTGGGTTTCTCTCTCTGGCGCAGTGTATGGGAGGCACATGCTCCTCCTCGCCGCCTCCTCCGTCCCACTTTTTTTTTTTAAGTCTTAAAGTTTGGGATTTTTTTGATTCCCCTCCCCTCCCCTTCTTCCTTCAGCACCGACTGTCCTCCTCCTCCTCCTCTTCTTCCTCTTCCTCCTCCCACCCAAATTCTGAGCTTTTATTTCTTTCCTAATGGGTTTGCACACATTATTTGCTTTTACATTGATTCCTATGGAATCTTATTTGCTTCTACTTACAAACTTTTCTACTTAAGAACCTTTTCATGGAATGAATTAAGTTCTTAAGTAGAGTTACTATGTTCTTATATTTCTTCACCCAGAGGGTTGTTGGTTTGTGGCATTCGCTTCCAGAAGAGGTTGTGACAGCTGTCAGCCTTGAGAGCTTCAAGACAGGATTAGATAGATTCGTGGATGCTAAGCATATAGATGGTTATTGAAACTGATGTCCAAGTGCTGCCTCTATGTTGGTTGAGGCAGGCAGGGTTCCCTTGAGTACCATTTGTTGGGGGTCAAGGGAAAGGGAGGGTCTTGCCTTCTCCTTCTGCTCAAGATCCCCATGGACAATTGGTGGGCCATTGTGTGACACAGAATGCTGGACTCGATGGGCTTTGGCCTGATTCAGCAGGGCTCTTCTTATGTTCTTATGTACCACTGTAGTTTTAAATAAATTGTAAATGTTCCAGAAATTGTGATGGCTATAGGCAGGAAACCCTCTGCCATCCAGATACTACATCCAGTCATGCCCAGCCAACATCAGACCTAGCAAGGAATTGTCTCCAAAGCATTTGAAACCTCAGGGTGGCCTGTCCCCAACCCTGCCCACCTGGGATGTCCTGAGATGGTTCTCCTGGGGTTGGGGTCTCCTGTTTCTGGGACGTTCTCCTGCAGTTGACTGAGGCAGACTCATCCAGTCTCTCTCTTTCTGTCTCCTGGGTTCAGCTGGCCTACCAGGCCTGGGTGACCAGCACGAGGACTGTCCTGAGGAAGCAGCAGCAGCGGCAGGAGAAAGAGGAGCAGGCGATGGATCCAGCTGAAGGCACCTCTTCCCCAAGTGAGACCCGTTTCCACAAACCCAGCTGGGTCTCCCTGCCAACTTTCAGGACGTTGGTGGCCACGTTGCCTCCAGGTGAACTTGATCCGTTGGTTTCTCACCCGCTCTCCCTCTTGCAGGTGAGGAGACCAAAGAGGGGACTCCACCAGGTGAATTGCCAGATGAGAGATGCAGCCAGGAGGAGGAGGAGGAGGAGGAAGAGGAGACAAGTCCAGGTAGCTGGAAGTCAAGGCTTACAATGGAAGGGAATGCCTGCACCTTTGGCCTCACCCTCAGTTTCCAACCCCTTAGGACAGTGATGCCGAATCTTTTCCCCCCCCCCCCATGTGCCGAAAGATAGCGCACATGCAGGCGCAAGTGCCCCCACCCATAATTCAATGCCTGTGAAGGGCAAAAACAGCTTACCCTGCCCCTGGAAGCTGGAAATGGCCTGTTTCCCAACTTCTGATGGCCCAGTCAGCTCGTGTTTCACCCTCCCCAGGCTCCAAAGGCTTCCCTGGAGCCGGGAAGAGTAAAAACTCCCCCTGCAGGCTCACTGGAAGCCAAAAACGCCCTTCCAGAGCCTCTGTGTGAGCCAAAAATCAGCTGGCTGGCACAAACGTGCATGTTGGAGCTGAGCTAGGGCAACGACTTGTATGCCAGCAAATATGGCTCCGCGTGCCACCTGTGGCACCCATGCCACAGGTTCGCCATCACTGCCTTAGGACAAGGTGAAAGTGGCCTGACCCACCTTGGCCCAGCAAGCCTGAAAATCAACTGGCCAGCACATACATGCACGCCGGACCTGAGCTCATGGGCCCATTGATATGGCTCCACGTGCCACTTGTGGTATTTGTGCCACATGTTCGCCATCAGGGGTTTCCTGCTTGAGCAGGGGGCTGGACTAGAAGACCTCCAAGGTCCCTTCCAACTCTATTATTCCATTCTGGGCTCCCTTTTCTGCCTGGGGATTTTGCGAGTGACCCAGGCTGGTCTTTCCTCAGGGAAGAGCAACGTCCTGCAGCGGATGCTGAATGTCCTGCGCTTCCTGTGGGTGCTGTGCCAGGCCACGGTGGACGGCCTGACCCGGTGGCTGAGGGCCCTCACCAAGGACCACGAGCATCTCTCCACCGTCCTGGGCCTGGAGAGGTTTGTGCTCACCCAGCAGCTGGATCAGGTGAGCCTCCACCAGCCAGACCGGGGCTGGATTGGAGGGGACACTTGGCTTGCTGCAGAAGACCCACTCCCGTCCCTTCCTCCACGCAGGCAGAGGAGGCTCAGAGAGGCATCCTGGACCGGTTATACCAGCCGCCCCCGCCGGCCGACAACACTTCGCAGGACACGGCCCTGCCTGGGACAGCCGCCGTCTCGCCCAACAGCATGGCTTCCAGGCAGGTGCATATGGGGCCGGGGAGGGGAAGCCAGAAAGCAAGGGCTGGGGCTGCTCTGCCTTGCGGCTCACGGGGTTGTGGGCCCAGAGTCTGCACCTGCTCCCCTTCCATGGGTCTGGTAGTTGTGGTAGTTGTAATAGTTGTGGTAATTGTAGTAGTTGTAGAAGTTATTTAGTAGTTACATGAACTTGTATGATAGTATTGTAGATGGCTTGTTATATTGGTTAATAGTTAAAGAGTTTGTGATATAGAGTAAAAGTGATAGCTTATTTAAAGAAGCATTTTGCTAAGAAGAAAAGTAATTTGTGAGGAAGATATGGATTCAGTTTTAGGGGTTTTGTTTTCGATTTAGAGTGTAATGTTTCCATATTTTCATTTTATTTGAGTACACAAGGAAGGGGTGTCTAGTTTTGCTTTTCCTTTAGATTTTTTAATGTATTTTTTCTGTTTGAGCCATTTGTACCAATTTTCCCATATTTTGTAGAATTCAGATTTATCTTTTTCCCGAATATCTATTGATATTCTGAATCATCCAAATGATGGTTGTCCCAAAAGTACTTTTCCAAAAGGTAACTGTACTTTTTTTTCTTTGAAAACTTTTCACTTCTCGTCCAACAAGAAGCTTGGATGAGAAATGAACTGAGGAAGCTTCTTAGTTGAGAAATAAAATGTTTTCATGGGGAAAAAAAACACGCAAATCCAGTTGCCTTTTGGAAAAGCACCTTTGGGACAGACATGCTGTATAAACTGGAAAATAAGGTGAATTCAGTCAAATTCCCCTTGGAAGAGGCTGTGTGACCCTCTCTGTGCTTCCACAGTGGCTGCGACGGGGCAGAGGTTTTCAGTGCTGACAGCACCGGCTACAACTCTCGAAGCGCCAGTGAGGAGCAAATCCCAGCTGTGGATCTTCCGGACAATGCAGGACTCCTTCCCAGCAATTCCCAGGAGCTGTTGCTTTGTGCTAAGAGTCGCCCCAGAACTGCCAGTGAATTGCTACTGAACAGGTACCGTATTGGACAAGCAGGGGCACCCCGCTTATCTTGGCTTCTTAAGGTCACATGCGCCAAGGCAGATGTTCTGCCTGGGCTTCCATTAACCTCACCCGGTTAAAGATACACAACTTCAAATGTTGACACAGAGGTCCTAGTTTAGCTGGCTGGGGAATTCTGGGAGTTGAAATTCACAAGTCTTAAAGTTGCCAAGGCTGGAGAATCCTTCTCCAGAAGATACGTAGGAAATCCAGAACTGTTATTCCGTCAAAGGAGGAAGAAAATAGAGAAAATTCAAGAGGCAATAGATGATAATGAACAGAAAATAAAAACAATAGAAGAAAGAATAGAAAAAAAACCTGTAAAAAGTTGGAAGAGACGGAAGAAAGACTATTGACGGCAGATAGGGAGTTAGAGGAGGCAATTAACCATCTGGAATTAGAAAAATCAGCATTTTAAGTAAGGTTTCAAAACAAATACAAAAGGATTTGGAAAACTGGACTAAATTACAAATATCATTAATTGGCAGAATTTCAACGATCAAAATGAATACACTTCCAAAACTATTATACTTATTTCAAACAATACTGGTAAAATTGGAGAAAAATGTTTTCAATCAATTGAACAAAATGGTACTTGATGTTTTAATTAGCGTTTTAAAACTTAGATTGTTTTTTCTTGACTTCTTTTTCTTGTTGTTTGTAATTTATATTGTTGTAAGCCACCCTGAGTCCTTCAGGATTGGGTGGCATAGAAGTCAAATTAAATAAATACTTAAATTTATATGGGCAGGGAAAAAGCACGTGTAAAAGTAAAATTATTGCAATGCAGGACAGTAGGGAGAAAGGAGGATTTGGTTTTGAGCAGACCAAATCCTTTCATCAAAGGAGGATGCAATTGTTGATCTTTGATACACAAAGCTCAGTGAAACACGGATGGTAGTGGATATGGGGATTCCACCTTGGGTGAACTTTGCTCACCGTGGTACCTTTCTGTACCTGCCCCTCCACCCACCTGTCTCTTCCGTCTTCCAGATGTGTCTCTTTCGAGGAGCTGGAGGAATCCGAGCAGTTCTACCATTCCCAGAACCGCTTTCTGCAGCTGCTGGTGGCCTTTTACCACTTTGTGGCTGGGCACTCTGACCTGCTGTGTTACTTCATCATCATCCTCAACAACATGGTCACAGCCTCGGTCATCTCGATCGTCCTGCCCATCCTCATCTTCCTGTGGGCCATGCTCTCCATCCCACGGCCCAGCAAGTCCTTCTGGATGACGGCCATTGTGTACACGGAGGTGGGGCCCTTCTTCAACGTTTGTGTGTGTGTGTGTGTGTGTGAAGTTTTAAGGCTAATTTTGATGGGGAGGCATGGTTTAGCACAGCCTTTCCCAGCTTGGCAAAATGAAGGTGAATGAATAGAACAGAACAGAATTCTTTATTGGCCAAGTGTGATTGGACACACAAGGAATTTGTCTTGGTGCATATGCTTATACAAGTAAGTTCAGTTTACAAATATATAAACCAGTATTTAACACACAGTTTCTACTACAGTAGTCACAGAGAACATAATAGAAATAGCAGAGAGAGAATCACGCCTCTGGCAATTGGGTTTCAATACACTTGAGCATACATTGTTGTTTTGTTTCATATATTACCAAACCCAACCAGTTATGTACTAAAATAGTACTAACATAGCTGTTGGGTTTCAGATAATGAGAAAAGAGGTTGTCTTGCATCCTGGTGGTAGAAAATAAAAATGCCAGAGAACCCAATCTTTCTATCTATCTATCCATATATCCATCCTAAGATAAAATACAGGAAATAGTATAAGGGCAGACTAGATGGACCATGAGGTCTTTTTCTGCCGTCAGTCTTCTATGTTTCTATGTTTGCTCTTGCTCTAGAGTTCTTCTCTCCCGGATTCTTCTTGCACAGGTGATGGTGGTTCTCAAGTACCTTTTCCAGTTCGGCTTCTTCCCCTGGAACAGCTACACCACCATGGTGCGTTACGAGGGGAAGCCTTTCTTCGCGCCTCGCATCCTGGGCATTGAGAAGACCGACAACTACATCAAATATGACCTGATCCAGCTCTTGGTGCTCTTCTTTCACCGCTCCCTGCTGCAGGTAAGAAGGCCCCCAGGCTCTGGAAAGAGAAGCCCGAATTCCCAGCTGGGCTGGGAGAGCAACCTTGGATGAGGCCAGCGGACATCTGGGGAGAGACCTGCGATTAGGGCAGTTGCTAAGAACCACAGCAAGATACACCACTGGTTTCTCCCATGCTTCGCTGGAGAAATGCAGCTGTTTTCTCCTATGCTCCATGCTCCCATGCTCTGCAGCAGAGCTTGGCTCTTTTCTGAACAAGTTGTCCTCTCCAGAGCTACGGCCTGTGGGATCACGAAGAAGACCTGCTGGCCAAACCTCAGCTGGAGACGGACGAATCGGTCAAAGAAAAGGAAGAACCAGAACCTTTGGCATCAGCCAGCTCCGAGGTAGAGATTGTGGCGATGGAGGAGAAGGCGGAGCCAGAGGAGCAGAAGGGCGTCCGCTTTCGGTTCAGGAAGAAAAAGGAGGAGAAGAAGAAGAAGAAGCAACTGAGCAAATCTCCGGACGTCCAAAGGGAGGAAGGTACCTAATGGACGCTGCAGAAGGAGCTGCAAGATGGGAGGGAGGGCATTGGGCTTATTTGCTTAACCCTGCTGTTGTCCTCGCATTTATTATACACTTGTGGTCCTCTGGGTCCTTTTAGACCCGGAGTAAAAAAAAGGTTGGTTTTAGCTACTGGAAGTGTTTTTTTGAATACTTTTTTCACTAGTATACTAATTTGAACATTTCTGAACATAATGAAATGAAAAAAATTGATGCTTATTTGTTTATTTTGCTCAGAAAAGGACCTCCCCCTCCCAACAGGCTAATCTATCTATAAATTCAAAAAAATTGCACACAGCCGGGGAGGGGGGGAGGGCTTTTCTGAGCAAAATAAACAAATAAGCATTAATTTTTTTCATTTCATTTTTCATTTCATTGTGTTCAAATTAGTATACTAGTGGAAAAGGTATTTTTAAAAAAACACTTCCAATAGCTAAAACCAACCTTTTTTTACTCCGGGTCTAAAAGGACCCGGAGGACCACCAGTGTATAGTAAATGCGAGGACAACAGCAGGGTCAATTCAATAGTCGTATGAATTACATTGATTTATGTGGCCCTCTGGGTCCTGTTAGAGGGCACAGATTAACTGAGAGGACACCCACCCTGGTAGACCTCCTTTGGCGGGATCTGCTGGATGGGATGAACCCAGGAGGGTGGGAGGGATGGGGGCAGGGTAGAAGACCCTCGGCTGAAGCCCATCAGTGGGAGAAGGCAGAGTTGGGCCAAGAGGTCACCCCACTCCTCTCTTTCCAAGCCCCAGAGACCCGGGAGCAGGAAGGAGAGGAGAAGAACATGGTGGAGGAAGAGGAGGAGGAGGAGAAGGAGAAGAAGAAGTCAGGGGCATCCCGAGAAAAGATGAAAGCTGCCAAACGCCAAGTGAAGCACTTCTTTATTTCTGCGTAAGTGACTGGGCCAGTGGTGGGAGTGGAGGGGCTGGCAACCATCTTGAAAAAAAGCAATAAAACCCACAATGCAGCAAAAACTATAATATCATATAAAACCATACACTCTTGCAGTCAATCCTAATTCCAGGCCTGTCGGAAAAGCCTTAATAGCTTTCCGGAAGACCGATAGGGAAGAAATCTCTGGGGGGCAGTTAGTTCCACAGGGTCAGAGCCACTACAGAGAAGGCTCTTTCCCAAGGTCCTGCCAATTGACATTGTTTGGCGAATGGGACCTGGAGAAGGCTGACTGGTGGGCGCTTATTGGCTGCAGTGAGGTATGAGGGAGGAGGCAGTCCCGTAAATAGTCTGGCCCCGAGCCATTTAGGGCTTTAGAGGTGATAGCCAACCCCTTAATTGTATCTGACTGGCAACCAATGCAGCTCACATAAAGATGGAGTAATACGGGCATACTTTGGTATGCCTGTTATTGCACATGCTGCTGCATTTTGCACCAGCTGAAGTCTCCGAACGCTCTTCAACGGTAGCCCCATGTAGAGCGCATTGGAGTAGTCAAGACAAGAGGTGATGAGGGCGTGAGTGACTGTGCGGAGCGCCTCCTGGTATCTCCATCAAGGTCTCTGCTTCGCTGCAGTCGTTGTGTTTATGGCTTAGCCCAGTGTGCAACCTGGGTGTAAACCCACCCTCTCTTTCCTGCCGGGCTGTGACCTCTGGCTGGGCCCTTCCCTGCACCCTACAAAGGTGCACCCTACCTCTTGGCCATTGGCAATTCTGCGCTGACACAACCTGGAGAAAGCACAAACACGCGCACACACCCCCAACCTCACTGAAGCCTCTTCACCCCTCTTCCTGCAGACGGCAGCCAGCGTGTCAGTTCTTCCAGGACATCTTGCACAGCAAGTACCGTGCTGCCACCGATGTCTACGCCCTCATGTTCCTGGCAGATGTGGTGGACTTCATCATCATCATCTTCGGCTTCTGGGCCTTTGGGGTAAGTCTGGCTGGGCCACTGGGTCGTTGTAGCTTTCCTCCAGTGATTTTGCTGGGCTGGTGCTTCCCAGATGCCTTAGTCAACTGCTGGGAATTCTGGGAGTTGTAGTCTCTGGGCATCTAGCTGGTGTCCTTTGCACTATTCCAGGAGAGCTTTTGGCCTCATGGTATTGCAGGGCAGAACTCTGTCAGCCAGGGAAGGACAAAGAGAAGGAGAGGAGAGAGCAGGGGTCCCCAGTGGATTTATCTGCTGCCTGGAGACTGTTGTGAGTGCTCCTTGTCCACCTCAGCTCATGTCAGATTCTGAGGAGGAGGATGAGCCAGGCCCCTCTGGATACCCAGGGCCAGGGGGGTTGCCAGCTGATGCAGAGAGGGAGAGGGAGGGAGAAAGAGTCCTGAGTGAACCTGAGGAACCACTAGAGGGGGCTGATAGAACAATGGGAGAGTGGTCCCAGTCAGAGGATGAGGAAGACATGAGAGTGGAAAGTCAATGGATAGATCCTCGCTATAGGAGACTGTTGAAAAGGTGAGAGGAGTTGCATAGTAAAAGGTATTAGTGTATTGACTGAGCCTCTTTGGGGTGTGGTGTGTCTTTGTGCTGGCCAGTCCCCCCTCCCTGAGTGTCTCTCCCCCTGCAGAAACACTCGGCCGCAGCCGACATCACGTCCTCACTGTCGGAGGACCAGGTGCCACAGGCGTTCCTGGTGATGCTTCTGATCCAGTTCTCCACCATGGTCATTGACCGGGCACTCTACCTGCGCAAGAGTGTCCTGGGCAAACTCATCTTCCAGGTCATCCTGGTCTTTGGCATTCACATCTGGATGTTCTTCATTCTGCCCGCCGTCACAGAGAGGTGCGGGGCTGTCTCTTCGCTTCCCCCTCCCCTCCCTCGGTCCTGCCTTGGCCCTGCTCCTTGAAGGCCCACACTTGGTCTCTCTCTCTCTCTCCAGGAAGTTCAGCCAGAATACGGTGGCCCAGCTGTGGTACTTTGTGAAGTGCATCTACTTCGGCCTCTCCGCCTACCAGATTCGCTGCGGTTACCCTACCCGCATTCTGGGGAATTTCCTCACTAAGAAATACAACCACCTCAACCTCTTCCTCTTCCAAGGGTAACGGCAAAATAGGGGAGGGGGCTGCTGGGAGAAGTAGAGCCTAATATGGGGGTCCTTTAAGCAGAGGCAGGCAGCAGGACCCTTTTGGGAGAACATAGATTCCACCCCATCCTGTGTCTCCATGTGTCCGTACATCTGGTATTCCATTTCTTTACCATGCATCATAGTATAAGCACCATGCACCATGATGGTCAGGGGAAAATGGTGGCATAGACTACTGCGGAATTGTCGAGGGTTGACCAGAATCCACCCCTGGAGGATCTGAAAATACTTCGGTCTCTTGGCTCCTCAGGTTTCGCCTGGTGCCTTTCTTGGTGGAGTTGCGAGCTGTCATGGACTGGGTGTGGACGGACACCACTCTGTCCCTCTCCGACTGGATGTGTGTGGAAGATATCTACGCCAACATCTTCATCATCAAGTGCAGCCGTGAGACAGAGAAGGTGAGACTCCACAGAAGGGGAGGAACACAGTGGAGCCTTGTGGTCTCCAAGAGTCTTTGCTCAAGGGTTTCATCCCCAAGACAATCCCTGTACTCTTAGCATGATGACCCTTCAGTAAGATCAATAGCAATAGCAGCTAGACTTATATACAACTTTGTGGTGCTTTACAGCCCTCTCTAAGCGGTTTACAGAATCAGCCTCCTGCCCCCAACAATCTGGGTCTTCATTTGAACCACCTTGGAAGGAGGGGAGGCTGAGTCAACCTTGAGACGGTGGTGAGATTTGAACTGCTGAACTACAGCTAGCAGTCAGCAGAAGTAGTTTGTGGTACTGCACTCTAACCACTGTGCCACTAAGGCTCTAGTCGTAACCTAACACAACTGGAGGGGAGGCAAGGGGCTTTTTGGAGAAGACCAGGGTACCATGAGCTGACCCATTAGCGCCGCCGCTCTCTCCCTGCAGAAATACCCACAACCCAAGGGTCAGAAAAAGAAGAAGATCGTCAAATACGGCATGGGAGGCCTCATCATCCTCTTCCTCATCTGCATCATCTGGTTCCCGCTGCTCTTCATGTCCCTCGTGCGCTCCGTGGTGGGGGTGGTCAACCATCCCGTCGACGTTACCGTTACTCTCAAGTTGGGGGGCTACGAGGTAAGAGGAACTGCCTTGCAGAGAAGCAAAACCTCAGGCCCCCCAGCTCCCAGAGGCTGATGGACCACAACTCCCAGCATCCCTCTCGGGTAGCCAGGCTGGCTGGACATGGTAGCCTGGCAGTGGCCCATGTCAGGGACAGGGGGGCTTTGTTAAGGAGTAATCTGTACCATCTCTGTGTAAACTTTGAGTAGTAACCAGACTAATCTCTGCGTAGTCAAAGATACATATACACAGAGGAAACATGAAAATGTAGGAGATATCCAGCTGATAGGCCAGAAATATGTGTAATAATTCAGAAATACAATCCAGATACATTAAGTATATAAAATCTTATTTGGCAAATATCTTAGTCAAGAACAGTCCTAGTTATATACAATGAAATCAGTCAATAAATATACAATGCTATAAGACTTACTTGTTCAGCTTACAAATACATAAACCAGCATTTGAACACATACTTCTAAACACAGCATAGTCACAAAGACAAAATAGAAATAGCAGAGAATAGCCGAGAGTGAATCACGCTTCTGGCGCCCTCTTGTGGCAATCCGTAACACTAGCTCTTAAAGCAATAGTGTTCTAATACATGTAAGCATACATTGCTAGTTTGATAGTAGTTGCAGCCCAAGGGCTTTGCCAGCGACTGGCACCCAAAGAATTGGGCAGGTTGAGTCATCCCCAGCTCCTCTGCATCCTGGGTTCGTCTCTGTTGATGGTTCCCCTGTGGCAGCTATCGGAGCCATGCTGTTGAAATGGAGTGGGTATAGGATGGATCAAGATTGATGGCGTCCCTCAATCCCTCCCCCTTCTTTCTTCTTCAGCCCCTCTTCACCATGAGCGCCCAGCAGCAGTCCATCCAGCCTTTCACCCCCCAGGACTATGAACAGCTGACCAATAAGTTTGAACGGGAGCCGGTGAGTCTCAGCCGGACAGAGGGGGGTCCCCTCATTCGAGTGGGTGGGACGACCGGCATAGCCCCACTGTGGTGGGCTTGGGCTGGACGGGGAGGGGTTAAGGAGATTAAACCATCATTTGAACACACAGTTCTACAGCATAGTCACAACAGACAAACCAGAAGTAGCAAAGAGTAATCAGAGAGAGAGAGAGAGGCTTCTGACTCCCTCTTGTGGTCAACTGCAACACTAGCTCTTAAAGCTATAGTATTATAATTCATTTAAACGTACATTGAGAGTTGGTTTATATATTGCCAAACCGAACCAGTTATCTACATGGTACTAACAAGGGGGGCTGCCAAACTGCGCCCTGCTGACCTGGGACTCTCTGCCACCCGCAGCTAGCCATGCAGTTCATCACCCAGTACGGCTACGAGGACGTCGCCTGGGCCCGCATTGAGGGCAGCTCCGGATCCCTGTGGAGTATCAGCCCCCCCAGCCGTGAGCAGCTCTGGCAGGAGCTCCACAACGGCTCCTCGGACATCACGCTGCGCTTCACCTGGAACTTCCAGAGGTAGTTCAGTCCAGGGCTGGGACCCCTCCCTTGCAAGGCAGCGCCCTGCCTGCTTTAACCCGGGATGCCCCTTTTGGCTTTGCGAGTTTGTATAATTTAATTTATATTTATTTAATGTATATGATGCCCAACTCCCAAAGGACCCTGGAGGGCTCAGGTGGAGTTTTTCTGGAACAGCCCTCTGGATCTCTCTCTTTTTTTGGCTTGGGGACAGGGGTCTTCAACCTTGGCAGCTTTAAAACCTGTGGACTTCCTCCGTTAATCTGAGAATTAAAAGTCTACAAGTCTTAAAAGTTGCCAAAGTTGGAGATGCTGGCTTAGGGGGCTGTGGGTACAAGAGAGCTCCATGGAAGGAGAGAGGGGACAAAGGGATCTGAAACCAGAGTGGGGATCCTCCTCCTGCCTTTTCTTCCACTTCCTGATGCTAATTTTCCTTCCTCCTCCTCCTCCTCCTCCATCACCAGGGATCTCAGCAAAGGAGGGAAAATAGAATACACCACCCAGAAGCACACCATGGATCTCAACCAGAAGAGCCTCGTCAGGCAAAACCTGGCTGGAATGCTTCAGGGCACCCATCATGACCCTGTGTGAGTCACACACACCCACCCCTTCCAGCAAGGGGGTCAGCAAAGTGGGGAAAGCCCCCCCCCAATTGCAGGGGTCTAAATTCACCCCCTGCAAAGCCTGAAGTGCAAAGCGGCTTCATCCATTTGCAAACGCTGCCTGTGATTCCAAGCCGCTTTATCTTGTGGTGTTTTGTCCTTATTCCAGGCGGATTCCCCACCTCTTCCCACCCTACATCCGGTCGCCCAGTGGCCCCGAGGCAGACCCCGTTGGGCCCCTGCTCCCAGGTGAGGACACCGGACAGAAAAGGCTTTGCACAGACTCCACACTGACCCTTGGATTCCCTGGTTCCTCTCTCTGAATCAATGGGGGGGGGGTCTGGTGCTAGCTGGGAAAGAACCCGGGGGCCACAACTCGCTTCCCTCCACCCCACCCAACAGAAGGGCCAACATGCCATCAGAAGACCAGCTGCGACATGGGTCCATTCCTGGCTTTTTAAAGGGGGAAACTGGAGGCAAACGGCTCCATTTCCCTGTCCCTAAAATGACCGCAATCATGCCGCAGAGGTTTTTGGCTTGGCAGAGTGTGGCTTGCCTTCCATCTCGGCTTCCCTGGTTGTCTTTGAAACAAGAGCTCCAAAATTAGTGTGGTGCAAAGTCAGGGGTTTTGCTCCTGAATTTTGGGGGCAAATAATTTGAAGCCATAGTTAAGAAAGGCAGGTGTTAAAATGGCCCAATGGAGAGATAAAAATCTTGGCTGCAGCTGCAAGGGAGCCATCCGGAGGGGGGGAGGAAGAGGGTCCTCAGGGCCGGACTGGGCCTCTCTCTTTATAAGCGAGGGGGGGGGTCTTTCTTCCCACCCCCCTCTCCTCTTCCAGACGGAGAAGACAGCTTCCGGGATGTGGAAGTGCAGCTGAAGCAGCAAAGGGTCCGGCCTGGGAACAGCAGCACCAGCTTCCTGGAGTGGTGGATGGTCCAGCTGGCTGAGTGCCAGGCAGAGTGCCACATCCTGCCCATGGTCATCTTCAGCGACAAAGTCAGCCCCCCCAGCCTGGGCTTCCTGGCGGGATACGGGTGAGTGAGCAGCCCACCAGCCCATCCGGGTGCACACTAGGTGCGTTGGGAGCAGAGACTTACACAAGGGTCACAAGAGGAGGCTGGCTGGGACGCAAGGAAGCGGCAGGAGCACTTACATTGGAAGGAAGGAGGGAAGGAAGGAAGGAAGAAGGAAAAGAAACTAGCAATACCAATAGCATTTAGACTTCTATACCACTTCACAGTGCTTTGCAACCCTCTCTAAACATTTTAGAGTCGGCCTGTTGTCCCCAACAATCTGGCTCCTCCTTTTACCCCCCTCGAAAGGATGGAAGGCTGAGTCAACCTTGAGCCTGGTGGGATTCGATCTGCCAAACTGCTGGCAGCTGGCAATCAGCAGAAATAGCTTGCAGTCACTGCACTCTAACCAGTGTGCCACCTGGCACTGTGCCCCAGGAAGAGCAGGTGCCCCCCCCCAAAAGTTGAATGGGGGCTCCTGGGTTGACCTGGCTTTGCTGCGGCTGGCCCACTAAGATCCCCTCCCCTCTGCCCGCAAGACAGCACTCAGGTTAAATGCTGCCCCGTTGTGTCTGAAATGCCACCAGGCTTTCTTGGCCCACAGATGTGAATACGTTGCAAACTTTTAACCCCCTAAAAGGGGGGTGGTCCCTAATCTCCCTCACCCCACGCATGGCTATCTTGCCAACCTTCTCCAAGGTGAGGGGGTCTCCTTTCCTGCTTGGAAATGATACAACTGTCCACGCACAGATCAGAGCGGCAAAGGCTGGTCACTCGCTCCCTTTCCAAGGCCTCCTCTGGGTCACCAAACAGCTGATCCCGCCCCAGGGATCAGGGCTTGCAGATCCCAATGGATCCTGCTGATGCTTCGTAGGCTGGGCATGGGTGGGTTATTATTATTACTATTTGCCTGTCAGGAGGGGCTACACCGGGTCTCTTTCTCTCTGCTCAGGATCATGGGCCTCTACGTCTCCATCGTGCTGGTGATCGGGAAGTTCGTGCGCGGCTTCTTCAGCGAGATCTCCCACTCCATCATGTTTGAAGAGCTGCCCTGCGTGGACCGCATCCTGACGCTGTGCAGCCACATCTTCCTGGTCCGGGAGACGGGGGAGCTGGAGCTGGAGGAGGAGCTCTATGCCAAGCTTATCTTCCTCTACCGCTCGCCCGAGACCATGATCAAGTGGACCCGGGAGAAGGACTGAGGGGGAAGGAAGGAAGACCCCCAAAACAGCCCTGGGGAGACCCAGGAGGTTGAACCAGGCTGTGGACCCAGCCAGACGCCAGCCCTGGGCACCGGCTCTTCCGCTGGGGGCTCTGGGGTGGGGCAGCCCCATAACCTGAGCCACACTTGCAGCCGAACGAGCGGGAGAGACACACAAGGCACTTTTTGAAACACTTTTCCTAAGAAACCAAAGATGCCCCGGTTCCTTCTCCCAAACCTGGACTCCTACTTCTTTTCCCCCTTGGAGACCAGGAAGTGAATGGATGTCCTGCTGCTGAAAGGCCCAGAGCCCCCCACCCCCCAATTCTGCAGCCATGGAACCTCCCTTCCTCCCGCCCTCCCCCTCCTTTCTCACTGCTGGGAATCTACACACTATGTTTTCTATCAGAGGCCATTTTATTTATACAGATCTATACAATAAAAACAAAGCTGTGATTTAAAACAAAAAGGCTGGTGGGAAGTCAAGGGGGACTCGGGGGAACGAAGGAGAGAAAAGTCCTCTTGGTTCAGCAGCTGAGCTTTGGGGGTCCAGCTTCTCCAGAGATGCCTGGGAGAGTTTGGGCCGGGGGAGAGCTTAAAGGAAGCGTGATGGGCTCTGGATGGGGGTGATGGCCAAGGAAGAACCATTTTTCCTTGGGAGGCTTCATAAAATAATAGCATTAGCAATACCATTTAGACTTATATACCGCTTCACAGTGCTTTTACAGCCCTAAGCGGTTTACAGAGTCAGCATATTGCTCCCAACAATTATGGGTCCTCATTTGACCCACCTCGGAAGGAGAGGAGGCTGAGATTCGATCTGCCAAACAGCAGAAGTAGCCTGCAGCACTGCACTCTAACCACTGCACCACCCAGGCCCTTGCTGAAACGTCTCTGAGCGAGGTTGTTTTAGGGTTTGAATCCTGGATAGAAAAATAGAAGTTCCGTTCAATTGTGCCTCCGAGGTGGTGCCAAGATCTGGGTCCTTCTGGGCTCAGTCTGGACATTGCTGAATCCAAGAGGGATTCTCTGCAAAAAAAACAACACTTGTGGACGTAGCGGGTCAGGCCATAAGGCCCATGAACCGTCCTTCGCCTGTGCTCCTCTGGGCCGTAAATAGAATAGAATAGGATTCTTTTGTTGGCCAAGTGTGACTGGACACACAAGGGATTTGTCTTTGGTGCAGATGCTCTCAGTGGACATAAAAGTCCAGATGCCCTTCCCAAGAATCAAGAGGCTCAACGCTTGAGAAAAGCACCGGATGCAAATCAAGCGTCGTCTTCAAGCAAGAATTCCTGGATTTGTTGCTTCATCGCAGCCCTGCAAAGAAAGTACGGGCATCACTGCAAATCTGGGTTTGCATATCACTCTACAGTGATGCCTCGTCTTACAAACTTAATTGGTTCCGGGACGAGGTTCTTAAGGTGAAAAGTTTGTAAGACGAAACCATGTTTCCCATAGGAATCAATGGAAAAGCGATTAATACATGCAAGCCCAAAATTCACCCCTTTTGCCAGCCGAAGCGCCCGTTTTTGCGCTGCTGGGATTCCCCTGAGGTCCCCCTCTATGGGAAACCCCACCTCCGGACTTCTGTGTTTTTGCGATGCTGCAGGCAGGGGAATCCCTGCCCTGGAGAAGAGCAACGCAATCTCATCTCTCTTGGCGCAAATTCCTCCAGGAAAACACTCGGCCCCTTACCTGCATTGCTGGCGTTCAGCCACCCTCTGAATGTAGGGGGGGAGGGAGGCCCCACAGCTCTGCAAAGGAAGGGCTGGAGTGAGCGAGGGCAGCAGGAGGGTCCCACCAGCCTTGTGGCTTTTGCAAGGGGTGGTCCCTCAATTACCCTCAAACCGTAGCCGGGCACCCCAACTGTCACCCACAGCATAACCCGAAGGATTGATTGATTGATTGGATTTCTATGCCTCCCTTCTCTGAAGACTCAGGGCGTCTTACAACATATACTACCCCAAAAAATAAAGGGAACACTCAAAGAACCCATCCTAGATCTGAATGAACGAAATATTCCCATTGAATACTTTGTTCTGTACAAAGCTGAATGTACTGACAACAAAATGAAACAAATTGATTGTCAATCAGTGTTGCTCCCTAAGTGGACAGTTTGATTTCACAGAAGTTTGATTTACTTGGAGTTATATTCTGTTGTTTAAGGGTTCCCTTTATTTTTTCCGAGCAGTATATAATAAAAAAACAATAAAATACAATGGCAGATTCAATTAATTAACTAAATAACTAACCTAAAATCCCTAATATTTTAAAAATAAATCCTACCCATTCAGACTTCTATACATAACATTGATCGGCCAGGGGACCAAAGATCTAATTGCCCCAAACCTGGCGACACAAGTGAGTCTTAAGACTCGTACAAAAGGCGAGGAGGGTGGGGGCGAATCTCTGGGGGGGAGCTGATTCCAGAGGGCTGGGCCCCCCACAGAGAAGGCTCTTCCTCTAGGCCCCACCAAGCAACACTGTCTGGTTGACGGGACCTGGAGAAGGCTGACTCTCGGGGATCTGACCAGTCGCTGGGATTTATACAGCAGAAGGCGGCCCTGTAAGTAATCTGGCTGATGCCATGTAGGGCTTTATAGGTAATGACCAAGACTTTGTGTCCGGAAACCAATCAGCAGCTTATGCGGAGCATAGAAGTTCCTCAAAACCCAACACAAAGTCCCAGAAAACGAAACCTTCAACCCAAACTGAAGGCACAACTGACTCCACCCATTTTAACTCGAGCCAGAGAGCGGTTTGTCCTCAGCCTGGCTGCTTCTGTCTCGGGCCCAGCCCTGAGAGCAGTTGCACACCCCTGCATCAACACATACACAAGCCCTTTTGGTTGTACAAACCTCCTTTTTGCACACCTACCAGCTCCTTGATGGTTAGACGGCAGCCGTAGCAGAGCAACGGGAGAAGCTGGGTGGTCTCTCTAGGGAGAAAGCAGAAGGTTGGTGGCCTGTGCCGACTAGTGGTGTATTTGGGGAGGGGGCTAAGGAGAGCAGACACCCATGCCCAACCGTACATCCTTACCTGCCTGCTGGGGGGGTTCCACAGCAACCTGCCCGTATCCCGCCTCCGCAGCATCCCTCCTCAGTGGGAATCCGCCGGCTGAGCTTTTCCGAAAGCAGCGTGGCCTGCAAGGAGGATCCGTCCTCTGTCGGGAAAGGAGAGTAGCCGCCCCTGAAAGCTCCTCCTTGGGCCGAGAGAGTTCTGTGCACGGCCCTCGGAGCGATCCCCAACTCAGAAACCCCTTATTTCATGACGAAATCCCAGTCTTTATTTGAACACAATGAAATGCAGGCTTTTAAAATGGCTCAGAAGGATTTTTCTTCCTCTTTAGAGCTACCTGTAATCTCTGTCAATCTCGGCCTTATCTGCATTGTTTAGATAAAGTCCATTCATTTACTTAAAACATATGCGTTTGCTCACCGAAAGCTTCCCAGCACAGCACCCAACAGAGGATGTCTTTTATTGAAGCAGAAATCGTGATTCTTAAGCCTTGTTCAATCATACTTCCCAGCCTCACGCCTCTTCCATTGGACAACGTTGAATCTCCACACCTCATTCCCCACAATCCTTTGCCTTTATAGTGCCTGGCAGTGACATCACACCTCAAAGAGGCTGAGGCTGTAAGCTAGTACCTTTTACTACGTAATGTCTCTCACCTTCGGAGCAATCTTCTATAGCAGGGGTAGGCAAAGTTGGATCTTCTATGACTTGTGGACTTCAACTCCCAGAATTCCTTAGCCTATCATGCTAGCTCAGGAATTCTGGGAGTTGAAGGCCATGTGTCATAGAAGATCCAACTTTGCCTACCCCTGTTCTATAGCGAGGGTCAATCCACTGGATTTCCACTCTCATGTCTTCCTCATCCTCTGACTGGGACCACTCTCCCACTGTCTCATCAGCCCCCTCTAGTGGTTCCTCAGGCTCATTAAAAGTCACTTTCTGCCTCACTCTCACTCTCTACTTCATCTGCTAACCCCCCTGGTCCAGGGCATCCAGAAGGGCCTGGCTCTTCCTCCTCCTCAGAATCTGACATGACCGGAGGTGGACAAGGAGCACTCACAACAGAGAGGCAAAAGCCTGGACCGCTGAAGCTGGGTTTGTGTGCCCTACAGTGAGCGAACCCCACAGCACCCAAGGATTGAATCCTTTTTCCCCTGGGCATGTTAAACCAGCAGGCAGTTTGCCTCTTGGTCTTTCAGCTCCAGCAAACAAACTCTCCTTGTTTAAGCAGCAAGTTTGCATTTATCCCCAGGCCTGTTTGGAAAAGCGACAGGGAAGGAAAGAGTGTTCCCCCCCACCCAAATGTTTCAACTCCCAGGTTGCGCCAAAGAGGACTTGGCTGTCATTCTCACACCGTGAAGATCTGGCTAGCATCTCAGCTCTGGTCTGTTCTAGAGTCCCCGGCGGGTACCAAAGTCAACCTAGAAGTGGGTTCTCCTCCCACCCCAAAGAAGACCATTTACCAACACTGGTGTCCAGGGGGCAGAGGCAGAGGAGGCAGCGGGCCGGTGCGGTCGACGCATCAGACTGGACTTCTTGAGGAACCGCACTCAACTTCTCTCCCGTCCTGGAACAGAGACCAAAGGGGGCGTCAGGAAGGGAAGCCCCCCTCCCGCCTGACCCATTCACACTTCCTGCACAAAATCCCTTTGGGACTAGATGCCACTTGTTTTTAAGGAAGTGCTTGTGGTCCACAACCTATAAAACGCAGGCAAGAGGGCTGAGCTGGATTTTCAGAAGACACCCACCGGTAGACTGTGCTGAGGGTGGAGGGGAATTCCGACTGCAGTTTGCAGAGGAAGCTTTCGATCAGGAGGTGAATGCTGGCTCGGTCAGAGGCCTGGAAGAAGTGAAAGCATCGGTCACGGCTACTCAGAATCTCCTGAGTTCCCCAAGGGGACCCTCTGCCCCTCCCACCCTTCTCTCTGGCCAAATCCCTCAGGGCCTACTTTGGTGTCCAGTCCAGGCGTGAAGACGGTGGGCACCCCAAAGAGGTAATTGTAGAAAGCGATCTCTTTGGCAGGATATTCCCGCATCGGGCGCAGGATCAGGACGTCCCCATAGCGGCTGTCCAAGAAGCCCTTTGGGGGGGGAAAGGAGAAGGGGGAAAGGGGAGCAAAGCCAGATCAGGGTTCTCGCACCACCACTTCTCACAAAGGTGTGAGGTCCCATAGAACTGGCTTTCTCCAGGCCCCGTCAACTAATAATAATTTATTAGATTTGTATGCCGCCTCTCTCCGAGGACTCGAGTAGACAATGTCGCTTGGCGGGGCCTAGGGGGAGAGCCTTCTCTGTGGGGGCCCCGGCCCTCTGGGATCAGCTCCCCCCCAGAGATCCGTACTGCCCCCACCCTTCTCGCCTTCCACAAGATTCTCAAAACTCATTTATGCCTCCAGGCTTGGGGCCACTACACGCCAGCCCAGTGATGGCGAAACTTCGGCACGGATGCCACAGGTGGCACGCGGAGCCATATCTGCCGGCACACGAGTTGTGCAGTGGGTGTGGAGCCGCTCTGTCCTCACCGTGTCCGTAGCCAGGAAGGCCCCACGTCCCAGAGAAAGGTTGGCCAGCAGCTTGACGCTCACGCGGGTGCAGCTGTCTCCCGCCATCACCTTCGCGTAGCCGTTCCTCCGGGCCACATGCAGCACCAGGTGGGCCCTAAACATCAAAGAGAGATCTCTCTCCCACTCCAGCCATGGTTTTGGGATCCAACCAGGGCCCCAGAAAACAACGAAACGTCTGCTTCCCTAGAATACCCGAGAGTCAGCAATTTAGAAGGACCAGACGGAACGGCCTTTTGACCACGAGACCTGTTGTGGTTGGATCGCAACAGATTTTGAACCGAATGAGCCCGGTCCGTCCGAGCATCGGAGACCTGTGTGGCTATTGGAGGATGTAGACAGTGAGGAGGAAGGAGAGATGGAAGCTGATGGTTCTGGAGAGACAGAAGTGGAGGCCCCTGCAGTGCCTGTGGAACCCCCAGCTAGGGCCTCGTCTGAGTCGGGAGGGGGTGATTAATGATCCCATCCTGAAATGTGCGGGTGTAAAGGATGAGGGAGAGACAGGAACAGCTGCGCAGATGCAGGAGGAGATCTTGATCACAGCTGAGAGTAATAGGGAATTCTGCAGCATGCAAAAAAAGGGGAGGTTTTGTGGCAGTGTTCTTTGCAGGAGTTATATGTGGTTTAACAGAGAGTTTCCTCTAAACCAACATCCCTGCTTCCTTGGAGAATCCCAGCCTTTGGACAATTGTCTTATGAAAGACTGCAGCTATTGCAAAAAAGAATGCATGCCCTTGCTTCAGCCCAGTTTGGAGACATTATTTACAAATTATTTACATTATTTACGAGTCTGCGGAGAGGGGCGGCATACAAATCCAATAAACAAATAAACAAACAAATAAACAAATAAATAAATAAATAAATAAATAAAATAAATCTTGGGGGGGTTTGAGTCATTTGTTATCGACCTTGAAGATAACTCAGACTCTTTGGCAGTAAACAGACATTCTTTTGCCACAATGGCGGTTCTCAACCAACTTGTTAACAAAATATATACTGCTCAAAAAAAACAAGGGAACACTCAAAGAACCCATTCTAGATCTGAATGAATGAAATGCTCTCATTGAATCCTTTGTTCTGTACAAAGTTGAATGTGCTGACAACAAGATTTGAAATTGATTGTCAATCAGTGTTGCTTCCTAAGTGGACAGTTTGAGTTTGTGTTGTTTAAGTGTTCCCTTTATTTTTTTGAGCAGTGCATTTTTGTGTTTCTGAAACTCCACTGTGTGTGTTTACTTTGACCCCAATTACTGCTCAACTGTCACGCCAGGCAGAACAAGCCCCATCCTAAGTCTGGGGGCTGCTTGCAAAGTCTCCCCTCCATGAGGAATATCAGCCTGTTTCCCGAGACTGCTGAGCTAGAGTACAGCACTAAAGGACCCTGTCTGTTAAGAGGGCTAGAGAGCAAGAGTGATGTATGAAGACCCCTGCAAAGTTTCCTTTCAGTTGTCATCGGGCTCACATGGTGGGCATTAATATCTCCACTCAGGGTCTGGGCAAGGAGCTCACCGGAGGGTTTGCAGAAGCTCCTCTTTCGCAGTTAGGGATTTGATGCTGCCAAAGAGGCGGGCCAGCTCTTCCGCGTGGGAAGCAAGGCAGGAGCCCGCCTCGTCCTGGGCCGCCAACCGTTCCTGCCACGAGACGCCTTGCACGCTACACTCTGCCAACCGGTCCTCCAGGGAAGCCGCCACATCTGCCCTCTTCTCCCACTGCTGCTGATGCCACCTGTTGAAGTCAGCCACCGCTTCCTTGTAGCTGGGAGCCTGGTCAACAGGACTCTGGGCCAGCGAGTTCAGGACGCACGTGGGAAGGTCAAACACCTACAAGGACACAAGCTGGGTCAAAGGAAAAGTGCCAAGACGGTACAAACTGCAATCGCTTTGACAGATTTTCAGATGTAGGAATCGGGAGGGGGCAGCAATTTCGTTGTGTTAAACCTGTGGCTTGTTTCCTCTATTGTGGTTTGTGTTCTTGTGTTCTCTGCTGCTTGTTTTCTGCTGTTGATGCCTTATCACCCAAATGTGCTGTAGGGAGAGTGCTGAACCTCAGCCGTATTTACCTCCTCCAAGGACACCAGATGATAGGGGAATCCTGTGGCTCGCAGGATAGCCTCTACCTGCCTGCAGGTTTCCGCTCGCTCGTCCAAGCTCCGTCCGCACGCAGCTCCCTCTGCACAGCAAAACCAAAACTGTCAGCAAGGCGAGTGGCTCGTCTGAACATTCCCTGCCACGGTATCTTCAACCACACTGAACGTGCGGTGAGAGAGACCTCTGGACTTGAACTCAGACAGCCAGGAGTTCTGGGAATTGAAGTCTGCAGGTTATAAAGTTGCCATAGTTGGCCACCCCTGATTTAGAAGGTGGGCCACGTCTGAATTCAACCTTTCAATGTCCAGTAATGCTCGACAGTTAATTTGCTCAAAGGGAATCGGCTTTGAACTTTCCTAAGCACCCTCTGCATCTCTCAGGAATGTGGCCATCTTTTATTATTATTATTATTATTATTATTATTATTATTATTATTATTATTATTAATTGGATTTGTATGCCGCCCCTCTCCGGAGACTTGGGGTGGCTAACAGCAATAATATGGCAGCATACAATAATAATCCAATAATAAAAATGATTAAAAACCCATTAATATAAAACCAAACATACATACAGACATACCATGCATAAAATTGTAAAGGCCTAGGGGGAAAGAGGGTCTCAATTCCCCCATGCCTGGCGGCAGAGGTGGGTTTTAAGTAGCTTACGAAAGGCAAGAAGGGTGGGGGCAATTCTAATCTCTGGGGGGAGTTGGTTCCACAAGCCGCAACATTTCAGTTGAATCAAACTGCCTGCACAATGACCTTCCCCCCCCCCAAAAAAAAAAATTATAGAGAATGCATAGGGCTGCCAACACAAACCGTCAATGTAGATTATTCCTGGTTTGAAGCGAAGTTTCTTGGCAGCTTCTCGGTTGAGGCCCTGACAAGAGGAAGCAAAGCACTTTAATTCGTAAACTTTACCCAGGCTCTCCTCCTTCATCTACTATAGGCTTCTGGGGTTTGACTGCCCCTCCTCCTGCTTGGAAGTCTAACATACCTCTTGTACCTGCCTCAACATTGAGCTGGAAGCAGGACCCCCGGAAAAAGCCAGGAGAACCTAAAACAAGGAGAAAGCATCACAACATTTATTTCCTGTTTTTTTTTTTTAGTTGCCATCTTGCCTGTCTCTCTTTCCCCGAAGCAGTAAAGTTTACAACAGGGCACGACCTTTTCTCCGGGATAAATGCAGCGATTCTTCCCAAGCATGGCACGGAACTTGTGAATGAAGTAGTCCTTGAAGCAGCTCCTGAAAAGCACACAAAATATGGTGGGAAAAAGCCCCTATTCACTGCCAGGGGAAAAAAATTCAGCCCAGGGAGGGAGAGAGCAGTTCTGAATTGTTCAAAATTCCGCACCTCTCTCACATCTGCCCTGTTGCTACTTACTTGCAGAAGGCATCTCCAGCACGAATGCTCACCACCGGGGAGCCACCCTTGCACTTGACACATTGGGAGTCACAGCTTGGAGAAGAGAAAGTGAAGGTCAGGGTGCAAAAGAGCCTTACCAGATACCCCATATTTTTATTCTCTCCTTTATCCAGAGGTGGGCTGCTAAGGTGGAACGTTGATGTGTGCTCGCCCCCGTGGCACTGAGTGCTAGCGGAGTCCAGTGCAATTCTGCTACTGCACCTGGGCCACAGCGGCACCTGCGTCTCCACGCACGATTTGGCTCCCTGCCCAGGTGAAGTAGCAGAATTGCGCTGGACTCCGCTTGCACTCAGAGCCATAGGGGCGAGCACAGGTCACCGCTGCACCTTAGCAGCCTCCCTCTGCCCCTATCCCTCCAATGCAAAATTGATACAGTGACGAAAAGCATTCCCTCTTTCATGTAAGCAGGCTTTTATCACCCATGGCAACTTTTCAGAGGTGGACTTCAACTCCCAGAATTCCCCATTCTACTCATCAATGCACCCATGGGGCTGGGGAATTCTGGGAGTTGAAGTCCACCCGTCCGAAAAGTTGCCATGGGTGATAAAAACACTGAACGCTAAAAAACACTCTGCTTAAGCCTAGTTTTCTGAACAAGCCACTTCTTAAGGTTAGGATTAACATGACTGAGACTGGCCTTGTTACTGGTTCATGCAATGGTGGCTTGTTCAACAAGCCCTGGATTGCTGGCCTGCTTCCCCTCCGCCAAGGCCCCCTCACCGGCCCCGGGTCCTCCTCGCCCTTGGGAGCGGCTCCCCTCCACAGCCGCCCGACTCGCCGTCGCACATCGCCTCCACCACCTCCCGTTACACGAGGCGCCCACGTGTAACGGGAGACCACAATTCCCAGAGGGCCCCTTGGAGCTCCCGGCGCGCTGCGATGACGTCACGTGACGGGGTGGTCTCGCGAGAGCCCGCGGGGAGGAGGGAGTAACTTGTTTGGGACGCTACGAGGGCGCGGGGCGATGACGCAATTAGGATGCGCCGCCTCCCCCGCCCGCCTCCCCTTCCGCCATGGCGGCCGCGATGTTCCGGAGCTTGCTGGTGTCGGCGGGGGGGTCCCGCGAGGCGCCCTCCGCCGCCGCCGCCCCCGCCCCGCCGCCGCCTCACGCGCCCGAGCCCGGCGCCGCGCTGGAGGCCCAGTTCAGCTGCCCCATTTGCCTGGAGGTCTACCAGCGCCCCGTCCGCATCACCCCCTGCAGGCACACGTGAGCGGGGGGGGGGGCTAAGGGGAGGGGGCCGTGGAGGGAGGGGGCCAAGAGGCCCGGATGAATAGCGCCTGCGCGGGGACGGGGAAGGTAGACAACGAGGTCCCCCCCAGGCCCCTCGCATGGGCGGGAGCACCCGAAGGCCGCAGCTTCCCCTCTCACCAAGGAGGGGCCTGCTGGGTCTTCTGCTCCTGCGTCCGTGGCTTGTAAGGTTATTTGGGGGGGGGGACGAGGCCCCAGGGGAGATCAGGACAGGACAGCCTGGCTTGACCTTTTCCCATAGAAGGCAGCAAAGGCTCCAAAGTATCTTGTCAATTTGGTCTAATACAGGGATCACCAAGCTTGGCAGCTTTAAGGCTTGTGGAATCCTGGAAGTTGAAGTCCACAAGTCCTAAAGTTGCCCACTATGGAGACCAATAATACTAATAATCATCAAGAACAACAAACAACAGCAGCCTCCGCCTTTATTGTCATTGAACACCATGTAAACAACAAAATTGGTTTAACCTCTCTACTGCTGCAATCCATAACAGAAAATACAAGACAATATAATTCCCAATTCAGTAGATGTGAAGTTTATTTATTTATTGGACTTGTATGCCGCCCCTCTCGGTGAAGTTGTTCCGTATGTCTTTGGGCCCCTTGGCTGAAGCCCACCAAACCTCCATCTGAGGACAGGAACCCATCCCCTCTTCACATTCCCTTTTGAGCAGTGTGTGTAGTTTTCCCACAACTCTCCAGACTTTGGGAAAAATCAAACCGCCTTCTTCCATAGGTTCTGTGGGGAATGCCTGCAGCCCTGTCTCCAAGTTCCATCTCCTCTCTGTCCCCTTTGCCGCATGCCCTTTGACCCCAAGAAGGTGGAGAAGGCCTCCGGCGCGGAAAAGCAGCTGTCTTCCTTCAAGGCGCCATGTCGAGGCTGCAGTAAAAAGGTAACCTTAAGGGCTTGTGCTCATAAGTGAAGGCAGCAAAACTAGATAATTATAAACCACCCTGCTTTTGTGAGTGGCCTGTTGTTAAAAAAAACAAACTACAGAAGGCTTCAAATGGATATCCATCCTCTCTTAATCCTTGTATCGCAGGTGACCCTTGCAAAGATGAGATCTCACGTCACAACATGCACTAAAGTCCAGGAACAAATGGCCAACTGTCCTAAGTTCGTGCCGGTCGTTCCAACATCCCAACCTATTCCAAGGTATTTTCCTCTTTGTGGTTTTGAGCCACTCGCCAACTCGCTGGTTTCCAGATTTTAGACTATCTCCTGCATTCTCAAGCAAAGTTAGGAGGGAAAGACTGAGTCAGGCATCTCTTCAATAAAGAACTGTAGGTGTATTGTCCTTGTAGGTCGGTATTTCTCAAGTTAAGCAGCTTGAGGTTTTGTGAATCCCAGAATAGGGTAGACTTCAATTCCCAGAATTCCTCCAGTCCAGCCGTCTTCCGGTCCCTGAGCTGTGCTGTCCTCCCTTTCAGCAATATTCCAAACCGGTCCACGTTTGTCTGTCCCTATTGCGGAGCACGGAACTTGGATCAGCAGGAGCTAGTAAAACATTGCATGGAGAATCACCGCACTGACCCCAACAAAGTGGTGAGTTGCATTCATGTCCCTGTTCGGTGAAACAGAAATCCAGATTAGCAGAAAACTGGGAATAAGAAGAAAGTTGTCTCTTATTTTAAACGAGGGAGAATTTTTGCCTCGTTTATGTTGTAGCTGGAATGCCCTGGCCTGCTTCTGGGAATCAGGGATAATAAAACACACCTCTGCAACTGCAGTGGCAGAGATGCTTCTCAGGTGGTGCTTACTTTGTCCCTTTCATTTTGCATGTGGGAGCCGCTAAAGAAATTAAATGTGTCTCAGGAACTGAGTGTATTTCCTTCATATAAAACCATGGAAGAGTCCTGGAGATCTAGAAGCAGGCCTCCCTTTGTACCGGCTCCATTTAATTGCTCAGTTTGTGTATGATCTTGTGATTGTTTTGGGTTTTATTTGATGGCGCTGTTTTTTTTAAAAAAAAATTCTTTTTATTGTTTTCATAAATACATATACTGTATCACATTTTGTTTGTTCAGTTTACAGATCTTGTCCAACTTTTTTACCTGTTACAATCATTCTTAGTTAAGTTAGGTCTTATAAGTAACACTATCTTAATACTATGCAATAAAGAACAGAATAAAAGCATTCAAAAGGTATTTGTTGTTTACAATTTGTACTGCAATTTTGTATCATATTATACAAGATGGCGCTGTTTCATATCAAATTTTATGGAGCATAGAATGTTAATATATCTGCATTTGGGGTATTTCATAGCAAGGATATGTGTTTTCGAAGCTAGATTCTGCATGTTGTGCAACAGGAAATTGTTCTGTTTTCTTTCTCTTCCTCACCCCCCCCCCCTCCCAAAATCAAGTGATCACTCCATTGCTTTTAGCTATCACTCTTAAGCTGGAATTGAGTCATTTTTTTCCCTCATCTTGACCGTCTTCCTCTTCTCTCCCTTCCTGGGTGTTCCAGGTCTGTCCAGTGTGCTCGGCCATGCCTTGGGGGGACCCCAGTTACAAGAGTGCCAACTTTCTACAGCACCTCCTGCACCGGCACAAGTTTTCCTATGACACATTTGTGGTGGGTTTTGCGTTTACGCAGCATCTTATTTCAGTCCGTTGTGTCTGCTTTCCAAATGTAAAATAATGCCCCTGGGGAAAAGGAAGAGTAGAAATTTTACTGAAAGAGGAATAGATGCTTGGAACTAACTTCCAGCAGACGTGGTTGGTAAATCCAGAGGAACTGAATTTAAACGTCCATCCATCCATCCTAAGATAAAATACAGGCAAGACTAGGTGAACCAGGAGGTCTTTTCCTGCCGTCAATCTTCCATGTTTCTAACAATATGAACTGCCGGCCAGGGGAAGAGCTCCCTCATGAGGAGACAAGGGGTCCTTCACTGGAGATGGTCAATCAAAAACTGGGGGGTCATCAATGAGTGGATTCTGCAGAGGGTTCTAGGTGGGGGCTCTTCTGCTCTTTGGCGTGTGACACTCTCCTCCCTTCTTTCCAGGACTATAACATTGATGAGGAAGCGGCTTTGCAGGCAGCCCTGGCGCTCTCCCTCTCGGAGAACTGAGGGACGCCGACACCGCCGAGCAGCAGGCAGGAACTGTTGCACGTCTGCCTGGCTCTCCCGCCGGAGCCATGCGCTGCTCGTCCTGCCCGTCGGCTCCCAGAGGGGGGATGTGGCCATCTCTTCAGCTTTCGTCTTGCCCGGTTCGGTCTGGGAACTGCTTCCTCGGGACCAGGCCAGTGAGAAGGGGCCGCTTCTCTTTCCCCGGTTCCATCGAACCTGCTCTGTGCTACCGGCTGAACGTTCCCCAGGCCACCAAGCACAGGCGGCATCCTTTACTGAGACGCTTTTAATACAGTTTTAGCACCATCGGCCCTCATTCCATTAGCGGTTTATATAGCAACAAAACATTTTGTGGGGAGACTGTTGTTTACCTTTTTTTTTTCCATAATTGCCTGTGTCTTTGGGTTAATTCACTGGATTTATTTTTATTATTGTTATTTGGGAGGGGGAGGGGAATCAGCATGGGAGACTTAACTCTTGTACGAATATTTATTATGCGCTTGGCCGTCGTGGCGAGGGGATTTGGGGGTCAACGCGTGCATGGAAAGCAGCCTTCCAAAGAGGTTTGTGATGCCCAGGCGAGACCAGAAGGCCCTTCCTGACTGGAGCGTAATTGTTTAGCCAAATCTCTCCCTCCCGTCCCCCCCTTCCCACAACTTGACCTTGCTCATTTTGTATCTGCTTTTGTGATACTCTAGAAGTCCTTGGTGGTTTTTTTCTACATCTCTCCGTGTAACAAAATACTCTCCACGTTTTATAGAGAGAATACAAAGCAGTTAACCCTTGATATTGCAATATCTGTGTTTGACTAGAAACAATAGTATTTTTATGGAACATTATTTTTCAAAGTCTATTTTTTAAAGAAAAGTGCCCTTGGTTCCAGATCTTCAGGGCCCTTTGGAGGAGGGTCTCAAACCCCGGAGTGAAGGAGGCGCTTCCCTTGGTTGAGTTCTGAGCAATGGGTCGGTGGTCTTTTTTAAGGGTTGGGAGATTATTTGTTCTTTGCAAGAAAATGGGGGGAGAAGACAACTTTGGGGGGGTTGCTCCAAGTAGCCTTTTAAGGGGTTGTTGCCAGTTGTGTATTAAGCAGAACCGCCGAGGCTTCATTATCCAGGTGTTCGGATTCTGGGTCAGTGGGCCTGAAGGAGACTGGAAAGAAATAAAAGCTGTGAATAAGCTACCACTGGGGTGTGTCTCTGCGTCTTCAGAGCAGCCTTGGCTATGAATCCACCCACCAATGTTTGCGTGCGACAAGCCAGTACTGCAGTGTATTCAGTGAAGTGTGACTCTGCAAACCATGGCTTGCTATACAAGCCAAGCCCCCAATTGAAAGTGGCTTGTCTTCGCTTATTGGGCTTATAGAATCATGTCTGAGTCACACATGTGTCAAGTTATTCTGCAGCTTGGTTGTCTGCTCCTGGAATGCGTTCTTTTGAGTATGGAGTAGATGCGTCTGTGCTCTGGCGATAGCTACTCAGGTGAGGCAGGAGCCCCAAAGCATCTTTCTGCTGCCCCCCCCCACCCCCGCTCCTGTCAGCATCACAAGCCTGGCTTTTGTCAGCAGCTTCAACGTCTTCTCTCCTTTGGCCTTTTCCGTTCAGGAGACCAGAAGAGTTCGGGGTTTTATCACGTTCCATCCTGAGACCTGAAAAGGTGGAAAAGTGGAAAAATGCAAGGAAATATTTGAATTTGGTTGACAAGCAGAGTTTGTCTTTCACTTGTTAAACTTTCCTTCAATCTGATGGAGGAGGAGGGGAGGAAAGTTGAAGGATAGTGCAGCCATTTCCATTGGTGGAATTTATCTATCTATCTTGTCTGACTATCCTGTCTGTCTGTCTGTCTGTCTATCTATCTATCATCTTGTCTATCTTGTCTGACTATCCTGTCTGTCTGTCTGTCTGTCTGTCTGTCTATCATCCATCCATCCATCTATTTATCTATCTAGTCTATCTATCTTGTCTGACTATCCTGTCTGTCTGTCTGTCTGTCTGTCTGTCTGTCTATCTATCTATCTATCTATCTATCTGTCTGTCTGTCTATCATCTTGTCTATCATCTTGTCTATCTATCTTGTCTGACTATCCTGTCTGTCTGTCTGTCTATCATCCATCCATCCATCTATTTATCTATCTATCTATCTATCTATCTATCTATCTATCTATCTATCTATCTAGTCTATCTATCTTGTCTGACTATCCTGTCTGTCTATCTATCTAATCTATCTATCTATCTATCATCTATCTATATCTATCTATCTATATCTGATCTATCTATCATCTATCATCTTGCCTATCTAGTCTCTTTCTAGTCTATATCTATCTAGTCTTCCTTTCTGTCTATCTATCATCTTGTTTGTCTATCTTGTCTATCTAGTCTGTCTTTCTATCTGTATCTATATCTATCTAGTCTTTCTGTCTGTGTCTATCTATCTATCTATCTATCTATCTATCTCTATCAAACCTTAGGAATGTGAAGGAAAGATATATGCAAATGGGCCCTTGCCATCATCTCCCCCCCCCCATTTGTGTCCCATATTCTTTCCCCACCCACAAACTTCTCAAGCTATTACCTGTTCTTCCTTGGTTGACAAGAGAAGGCAATACAACTTTTGAGTGTAGCCCCCAACGCTTCCCAAACTCCTGGTCCTAGTGGTTCCTTTGGAGCCTCTCCAGGAAAGGCAGCATTCCTTAGACAGCTCGGCCTTATATAGCCGCCTGCAGTTCAAGGCCGCCTGTCCATCTGAACAGACACGATCCCTCCCTCCCAAGTGCCACTTAACATTCTCCGCTAGGTAGAAGGGCAGGCCGTGAGCTCATGCAACTGCCCTCCAACACAAGGAGTGGGGAGAGGGAAAGGTGGCTGCCCCTCCTGCCCTGCTTGGTGTCCCCTTGTTAGGTCAGGGACCCTTTTCAACTCCTCCAGCTAGGCTCCTTTGGGGGCAGCCCTGCCCTGCACCAAGAGTAGCTTTGGGGGAGAGGGCAGCATTTCTGGGTCACCCAAACCCACCTAGGACAGGGTGTCCAGCAAACCTGAAAATCAGGGAATTATCAGGAAAATATGCAGTTTGGGAAATATCGGAATTATTGGGAAATTTGTGGGGAAAAATGGAATAAATCAGGGGGGGAAACTATTAAAATGTTTAGAAGTCAGGGTTAAATCATGTAAACAATAACGGATCTGTTAACTAAATCTGCAAGTTACAGGGAAATGTCAGGGAATTTCAAAATGTTCCTCCCCCCCGGACACCCTGCTAGGAGGAAGCTCACTCTGAGGGACCAGGCCCCAACCTCAGGAGGTCCACCTACAGCTCTTGTGGCCCCCAATTAAGTGCATGGGTGTTGCAGGAGGTATCCAATTCCTACCCTGCCCAAAAGCTGCCCCGTCTTGGAAGGCTAAGGTCTCCGGAGCAGAAGGCTCTGAGGAACAGCTGGCAGAGGTGCCCCTGCCCAAAAGGGAGGTCTGGTAAACAGCTGCCTGGAGAGGAGTTGCAATGAAGTAAACAATCGTGGAAAGCTTGCTGACCCTCTTCCTCTATTCCTAAAAATAGACCGGGCAGCTGAGGTATTTGGAAGGTATTTGAGCCAGCAGGGGGGCTGGGCCTGGCCTCCTTTGAAGAAGAGGGGTTCCAGCTGGGGCCAGGTGAATTGAGCAGGTGGGATGGTCTCCTGCTTGCAAGTCCCACCCGGCCTTTCTCGCATCTATCTCAGCCGTGGAACTCCAAGCAACCCTTCCTGCCCTGCTGTCCACTCCAAGGAAATTCGGAATCCCAGGAAGCTGATGGAGCAGACCGCAAGCCAAGGCCCAGGACTACCTGGGTCCTTTTAAGGAAAGGAAGTTTTTTTGCAGGATATTGAGGTGGACTTCAAATCCCCTCGGCCCCTGGGGGTTCCCTTAGGTCAGTGATGGCAAAGCTTTTTTTCCCTCAGGTGCTGAGCGAGCATGCGTGCACACTATTGCGCATGTGCAAGTGCCCCCCCCCAATTCAATGCCTGGGGAGGGTGAAAACAGCTCTCCCCACCCCAGGCCCTCTGGAAGCTGGAAACGACCTGTTTCCCAACTAATGGGCACAGTAGGCTCCTATTTCAACCTCCTAAGGCTTCCCTGCAGCCAGGAGAGGGTAAAAACTCCCTCCCCATCCCCCTGGAGGCTCTCTGGAAGCTAAAAACATTGTCCCAGAGCCTCTGGGTGAGACAAAAATCAGCTGATCAGCAAACGTGCATGTTGGAGCTAAGCTAGGGCAACCGCTCGAATACCAGCACGTATGGCTCCCTGTGGTACCTGTGCCATAGGTTTGCCGTCACTGCCTTAGGTTAGAGTACCAAGCAGTGCCCAAGGTGGGACGTTCACGGTTCCACCCCTTGGTCTATCATGAGGACTGGATGCTGCTGGGGCTGCTCTGAACGCATCCCAAAACTCCTGGAGGGGGGGTATCTCAGCCTGAGGAGGAGCCCCTTTGCCTCCTTGCGCGAGGCTCTCCCCATCCTGCGCCCTTCCTTTGCGCAAAGGGTGAAGGGGTTAGGGGCAACGGGGGCTCCAGCTCTCTCCGCCCAACCGAGGGGAGCCTGCTGGGGAGGGGAGGGCAGAGGGGGGAGGCTCTCCCTGGCCTGGGCTGGGCACCTGCTGGGGAAGGGGCGGCGCGGCGTCGGCCCCGGACGGCCCTCGGGCGACGGTTGGCTGGCGGCGGGACCATGCTAATGAGGCCACCGCTTTAGGCCACCTGCCGGCCGGCCGGCGGCCCCACCGCCCGCCTGCCATGCCGCGCTCCTTCCTGGTCAAGCAGCCCGCCAGCAGCCGCGTGCCCAACTACGGCGAGTTGGAGACCAGCCGCCAAGGTGAGCCGCGCCCGGACGGGCTTTGCGGCGCCCCGGACGGTCCCGACGCGCTCCGGTCCGGCGCTCCGCAGCCCGAGGGGCTCGGGAGAAGGGTCCGGGAAACGGGCGGGGTGGGGCGCTGCCTTCTGGCCAAGCGAGGCTCCCCTTGCAGAGCCGCTCCGCTTCTCCTGCGCTCTCGGGGCTTGGCGGGGTCCCGGGAAAGCAGCGGAGCTCCTCTTAGGTGGGAGTTTCTCCGCGGAGAAGCGACGGCAGGTGGAAGTTCGTAGTTAGCGATCCTGCGGCAGCGGGCCAAAGGCTGCTAAGGTGGACCGGTGAGGTGTGCTCGCCCCCGGGGCTCTGAAGGCTCGCGGAGTCCAGCGCAATGATGCTACTGCACCTGGGCCACGGGCGCACCTGCGTCTCCGCGCGCGATTTCGCTCCGTGCCCAGGTGCAGTAGCAGAATTACGCTGGACACCGCTAGCCCTCAGAGCCCCGGGGGCGAGCCCTCATCACCGGTCCACCTGAGCAGCCCCCCTCTGACCGAAGGGATGCTGCGGCCAAGGAGGAAGCCGGCATCGGCCCCAACTCGGCTTCCAAGCCAACGGATCCAAAGGTCCGAATGACTTTCGGGGAACTTCGTCAATCGAAGTTTTCTCTCTTAAACAAAAGGGAAGAAGGCAAAGGAAGCAGGTTCAGGGTCTTCCCAACTTTGAAAGGGGTGCAAATTCTTCCACCTCTCGAATCACCTCTGCACATGCTCAGAGGCAGCCTTCAAAATAACAGCCTTGCCTTATTGCGCAGCCCACCCGGCCAGATTGTTTTGTGAGTCATTTTAGGTTCACTCCGTTGCAATTGCAATTCCAATTCAGCCACCAGTGGCTAAAATGACCTTGTTCTGCTTTTTCACTCGTTTATTATTTTCCTGTTGGACTGAGGCATGCAATGCACCTTATTTGTACTCTTAATTTTACCCGCGTGTGTTTAATTAAAGTTGGTGTCTGCCTGCAAAGAAACTAAAGGGTTTTCCTGTTGTAAATTTCTGCTGACTCAAAGATGGGCACTGGGTGCTGTTTCAACTCAGCAGCAGAGGGATTCTGGAAGCCTCAATGAAGCAGGACAGAAAAATCAAGCATTTTTTAAAATGTAGTGCAGTTAGGGGATTCGCCATTGACAAGGAGTTGGCAGTTTCCGACTGAGAGAGCTTGGAAAGAGGAGAAGGAAAGCGAGGTGCTCCGAGGTTACTAGCGGTTTACAGAGAGTCCAAGAAAGGCTAGGTTTGATCTCTGCTCATTGGGCTACATGCATGGAAGATGGCTTGAGCTCCTGCCTGCCTGGCTGGCCATCCTGTAACCCCTAGGTTGGTCAAGATGGACCCTCCTACCCGCCCTACCCCCATGGCCTTTGCCCCCTCAGTGTTTTGGAATGCAAATGTTTCCAAGAGAAGAGGCTGTGTGGCATTTGCCCTTCACTTGTTCCTACCCTGGAAAAGAATGCAAATTCATCTGGAATGCAGGTTCTTTTCCAATGTGCCTGAGAGGGTGTGTGGTGGGGTGGCCTGGAGATATTTAAAATATTCCAAGTGCTGTTTCCTAACAGCCATAAGAGGGACTTGAGAATATCCAAGCAAGGCTTCAGCTGGGGGGGGGGGCTTGGTGCACATTTTGGTTCTTACCTTTTGTGTTTTTGACCTTCAGGCCCACGTGTTTCACGCGGTGAGTACATTAACTGTTTTTTCACCGCCCCGGAAATGGGTTTTTGCAGTAAAATCAAAGGTGGGCTACAGTAAAATCAAAAGTGGAGTCCAACGCAATTCAACTTCTGCACCTGGGCCACAGGTGCCCCTGCGTGTCCGCGTGTGATTTCACTACCTGCCCAGGTGCAGTAGCAGAATTGCACTGGACTCCGCTAGCCCTCAGAGCCACAGGGGCAAGCACACGTCACTATTCCCCCTTAGCAGCCGACCTCTGAGTAAAACCATCACCCTCACCTGTGGGAACCGCAGCCTTCATCTTTCCTTCTTAGGGACAAAGCCATGTGTGCAGGCAATGACACGTTAAGAGAGGAAACAGCTCGCTTAGAATAAAAGAAGCAGAAACATTTTTTTTCCTAGGAGTAGAGTTTAGGAGATATAAGATGCTTAGCAAAGGCCTCCCAAGTCATGTTCCGCACGCCGAGCAGATGTTAGGACAGGCAGCAGTTGACCTTGGCTGAGGCTTAAGCGGGATCTGACCTGACTGGGAACTGGCACTTAGATAGGAGAGCCATAATCTGTCTGGGGACGTTACACTGTTTTCAGAGAGCATGGAGGGGTCTATAAGAGGAGTCCCAAAGGTGATTTTTCAAGAAGCAACTGACCAAACCGGACTTAGAAAGAAAGTCCAGTTGCCTCTTGAAAAAGCACCTTTGGGACCACCCTGACTTGGATGACTGAGAATCTCCATAGGCTTCTAGAAGGAAAGGCAGGAATACCACTTTGGTCAACTTCTCTTTGTGTTGTTTCTACCTCCAGAATGGGACAGGCCAAGTCACACCTGGAGGACATGTCCCTTTTCTACCCAGGAGGCGACGCCCTGCCCAGTCACACCTGGTGAAGCCAGCCCTCTGAGGAGCCACAGCTTTGCCCCTGCAAGCCTCCCCCCGCCTCTTCCGCAGAACCGGGAGGCCAAAGAGCAGCTGGCCTTGAACCTCCAAAGTGGGGAGAGGGCTGCAGGCAGCCGGGGGTCAGCCACCCCTCTCCGGGATAATCCCAACAACCTCAATCTCCCGCCAGCCTTCGGCCTGCTCCCCTGGAGGACCTGCCTGGCGGAGGCGGAAGGGCAGCAGCTGCCAGCCGAGCCTGGTGTGGGGACTGACCCCCTGGAGACCTTCACATGCCTGGATTACCACAAGCCCTACGGCACTTTCTCCGGCCTGGCCCGGCACCAGCAGCAGCACTGCAAGCCGCAAGCTGCAGCCACAACCAGGTTCTTCAGCTGCAAGTATTGCAACAAGGGCTACGCCAGCTTGGGGGCCCTCAAGATGCACCTACGGACTCACACGCTACCCTGCGTGTGCAAGATTTGTAGCAAAGCCTTTTCCCGGCCGTGGTTGCTACAGGGCCACATCCGGACACACACAGGTGAGGAGGGGGAAATGTCACAGGAATCAAGGGGAGAGGGGGCCTGGCACGCTGCGGCAATGCAACCCAGCCTGGGGTGCAACCATGGGTGCAGGAGATTAGATTAGATTAGATTTATTGGATTTATATGCCGCCCCTCTCCGCAAACTCGGGGCGAGGTTGTATGTGCAGCGCAGTTGTTTTCCAGAGACCCAGGATGGCATCCAAGGGTGTTTGCTTTGCTCTGTTACAGAGCAGAGGCAGCTTTGGTGCAACCAAATTCATCCAAATATTGTTATAATGGCTCATTGGACTATTCTGCTTCTCTTATTACAAACCTACTCAGAAATTTACCAGTTCTGCTGCTCGCTTCGGCAGCACAAATGCTAAAATTGGAACGATGCAGAAAATCACCAGTTCTGCTAAATAGCTTGAACCATGTTTAAATCGTGGTTAAAAAGAGATTCTAGGCTTCATATGTATTATATGATATGGTATGGTATGGTATAATATGAAGAGGGAGATTGTGATCCCGCTGTATAGAGCGCATTTGGAATACTGTGTTCAGTTCTGGAGACCTCACCTACAAAAAGAGATTGATCAAATTGAAGGGGTCCAAAGACGGGCTACAAAAATGGTGGAAGGTCTTAAGCATAAAACGTATCAGGAAAGACTTCATGAACTCCATCTGTATGGTCTGGAGGACAGAAGGAAAAGGGGGGACATGATCGAAATATTTGAATATGTTAAATGGTTAAATAAGGTTCAGGAGGGAAGTGTTTTTAATAGGAAAGTGAACCCAAGAACAAGGGGGCACAATCTGAGGTTAGTTGGGGGAAAGATCAGAAGCAACAGGAGAAAATATTATTTGACTGAAAGACTAGTAGATGCTTGGCACAAACTTCCAGCAGACGTGGTTGGTAAATCTACAGTGACTGAATTTAAACATGCCTGGGATAAACATAGATCCATCCTGAGATAAAATATAGGAAATAGTATAAGGGCAGACCAGATGGACCATGTGGTCTTTTTCTGCTGTCAATCTTCTATGCTTCTATGTTTCTATGATATGAGAATGAATAT
Source organism: Erythrolamprus reginae (assembly GCF_031021105.1). Taxonomy (NCBI): domain Eukaryota; kingdom Metazoa; phylum Chordata; class Lepidosauria; order Squamata; family Dipsadidae; genus Erythrolamprus; species Erythrolamprus reginae. Next base: position 1,156,590 of record NC_091958.1, read on the forward strand.
CTAGCTTTTTGGGGGGGGGTTGAAATTGAATAGTCCATGTGACTAAAATCTGTGGTTACCAGAAACCTGACACACCTGTAGAAATGTCACAATCACTGGCTGAATTAAAGATGGCTGGATTTCTCTTCGTCAGCCCCACCTGGACTCACCTGCCTGCCTTCCTTCCCAGGTGAAAAGCCCTATTGCTGCTCCCACTGCAGCCGAGCATTTGCCGACCGCTCCAACCTCCGGGCCCACCTGCAGACACACTCGGAGATCAAGAGGTACCAGTGCTGCGCCTGCCTAAAGACCTTCTCCCGGATGTCGCTGCTTTTGCGGCACAAGGAGGCCACAGCCTGTGCCGCAGCCTCCTGAGGAGACCCTGGCTGCTCCCCCTCTGCAGCGGAAGGCCTGAATCTGGCGGCCGGCTTTGACCTGCGGCAGGAGTCGGTTGCCTGGCTGTGTGCACCTTCGCTCCAAATAAAGCAGTAAAGGAATGATGCCTACAGATGATTTTAAATTCCTTCTGTGAATTGCTTTCCTCCAAATCTACCCAAGAGGCACGTCTTGGTGCAATGGCATCTTTTGGGATCCAGGATAGTTTCATCACTTGAGCCCCAAAGACCATGTTCCCCAGCTGGCTTCCTTCCAGGCCCCATGCTGGAGAAGTGCTCAGAAACACCAATGCATTCGTTGTCTGCTTCGGTCTTGGCATTAAAAGCTGCTCAATTCCCATTTCTGGCCTGAGTTTATTTCGGCTTTTCTGGATGTTGATGAATCTCTCCTATCCTTTGCCGGAATGCAATGGGAGGTCTACCTGTTGCAAGGAATGACAGGAGAAAGTGTTGCTTAGTGGGATCTTCTCTGCTCAAGCCAAATCCACTCCAGGGAAGGCAGCCCGTTCGCAGAGTTCAGGAGGATCTTCCCAAGAGGTTAGAGGGGGAACCTTTCTTGATTCCCCTGCAATCCTTCCCTCTTTGCCCCTTTGGGGTGAGGAAAGGGTTAAGCCAAGAAAAAGGAGAGTGGGTGAGCTGTAACACCAAATCTCAGGAATAATTTATAATAAAAAGTAACTTAGAACTAAGGAGAAATTTCCTGAGTCAGAACAGTTGATCAGTGGAACAGCTTGCCTCCAGAAGTTGTGAATGCCCCAACACTGGAAGTTGGACTCCACGCTTGGTGTCAGTTCTTAAGTTCCTGGAAGAAATTTGCGTTTAGGTGCAGGATCCCAAGCAGTGTGTACTTTCTCGGGTGCAGGAGCATGGCGTAGATCTCCAAAGCCTCCCCCGTGCCAAGGTGATTCCCATATTATCATTTTTAGCATCACAAGGACACATTTAAAAAAAGATCTTACCAGCAATATTTAACGATAAATGACAGGCTGCGTTCATCAAGATGCAACCGGGCTTTTTGAGGGTCCCACATGGACTATTTCAAAGCCAAAATCCAGAGGAAAATTCTGCTTGTTTGCTTTTCCTCCTGCAAAAACGTATCAGTGCAATCAGCTTTTCCCACCCACCCATGCGAGCATTTTCCCCATTTTTTTGCCCAGGATAACATCTGGAGCGTTTATGTGCTTCTGTTGCTACCAAAGGGCCCACCAAGGTGGGGGGTGTTTTTGTGCAACTTGTAGGCAGCAGTGAGGTCAGCCTGGCAGAGCGGGGAAGCAACAGGTATATTTATAGCCTTCCCCGTGGCAGGAGAACATAAATAGGACTCCGGGATGCCTAAAGCAAGCTGCGTTGTAAACTCCACACTATTTTGAGCTGCAAAAGTTCTAAAAACAGCTCTCCCACCTGTCGCGAGGTGGTCTGGAGCAGGAAAGTATGTTGCTGCTTCTAAAATAAGCCAAATGTTTTTCCCTCTTAATTTGCAGCAGATGGAAAGTGCTGGTAAATATAGCAGCAGGGCAAAGGTGGGGACTCGAGACCCCCACCTGCTGATGATCTGCCAGCGGAGAAGGGAATGTGAGGATCAGATGAGTGAGTCCGGTTTTTCCATTCTGCTCAGGCGGCCTGAAGGCACCATCTGGGTTCTTGTTTTGGTTCCTCCGTGGTCCACAAAAGCTCCTTCCTTTTTCTCACATTAAGCTGTCACTTGTTTTGCTTGCATTTGGAGTGATTTCTGTTCAGCTAAGTCTATCTGCACTACTGGGCCAAGGGCAGCTACAGTTGTAGAAAGTGCTGGGTTCAAATTTTAACTTTGCCCAACCACTAGGGCTCATCTCCTTTAATAGAGAATGGTTAAAGCTTAGGGTTGACATAAGGGTACTCTGTGATATGAACTTGGTGGTTCATACAATACCCAAAGTAGGATCTTCATTCACATACTGCATTTTAACATGTAGAGTTTATTAAACTGTTGAGTGGTTTTGTTTTGATCGGGTTGATGTATACATTCAGTCTTTGTGGCTGGACTATCATTCAATGTATTGATCACTGATCCATTGCCATCGAGTCATTATCTACTCTTAGTGAACATGGAGATAAATGGAGATAAATTTCCTGCATGATTTGTTCCCAGTCTGGTTCTTCCAATAGTCGTTTATAGTACAAATGGTAGTTAGGGAGGGGCGGCATACAAGTCCAATAAATTATTATTAATTATTATTATTATTATTATTTATTTATTTAAATCTCTATGCAGCCCTTCTCAACTGACTCAGGGTGTCAGTATGCTGTACAGACCAACTGTTGATTGATGAAGACATGGATACAATCCCATTTCAATTCACAATGATAAAATAATGTGAGCTTGCTTTCTGAAGCCCTAGCTCTTTTAAAAAATGGGTTTCTTGCCCCCAAAAAGGCATTTCTGAATTACAGGGGTGGATCTGATGGTTAGGAACTCTCTTTCAGAGAGGAAGTGATAATGATATAAATACGCTTATTCTTGTATTTACTCAATCTCTGTAGCCACGCAACTCAAGCATGTGACTCTTAATGGGTTCTGGTGTAAACGGATGATGCCCTCAACCACATTAATAGGGAACTTTGGAGATTCTTCTTCTCTGAAATCTTCCTGCTATTCCCTGGTTGAAGGTGAAAGGGAGAACCTGCTCTCTGATAGAAGATCAGGTCGTGATACTATCAGAGAGTGGGGAACATAGCCCATCTAAGAAAAGGGCAATGGCCTTAATTTACAGGGTCTGGGTTAGGACCAAGCCAGGGACACTGAGCCTACTTTGAAAGAGGAGGTTTGGCTTATGGGTGCCGTGATCTTTCCAGCTCAAGTTTCTTTTTCCCATGACAAATGGAAAAGCGGCCCTCCCCCTCAAATGCCAGCCCCCAGAAATAGCCCTGCCGGCCTCAGGCTGAGGAAGTCGCTGTGGCAGAAATGGGCTCTTTCTATCTAGACCCGCTTGGCTGGCAGGGAGGACTATCTATAGCCTGCGGGCACGCTCGCGCCGGGGATGCCAAGCAGGTGGAAAGACTGCAGGGATGGACAGTTATTTATTTATTTATTTACCACCCCTCTTCAAGGACTCGTGGCGGCTTACAGCATATAAAAGAAAGCAATATAATACAATATCCTAAATCCAATTAACCCCAATTATTAAAAGTCAGGCATTTCCCACTCAGACCACAAATGTAGATAGCATTCTTCGGTCTGGGGGCTAGAGTCTAGTAACCCCAAGCCTGGCGACATAGGGGAGTCTTCAGACTCTTACAGAAGGTGAGGAGGGTGGGAGAAGTACAAATCCCTGGGGGAAGCTGATTCCAGAGGGCCGGGGCCCCCACAGTGAAGGCTCTTCCCTTCGGTCCTGCCAAGCGTGGACAGGTGGCGGTCCCCAGGCAGGGGAGGGAGCCACAAGGGAGGAAGCCCCCAGCTGCCAGCTTGCCCATGTGGGAAAAGCTGCTCTGGGTCCCCTCGGGGAAAAAGGAAGGTTCGGAAAAGCCCAATATCTCTGGAGCTTCTCAGCCTACCAGGTTCTCCCAAAGGAGCTTCCTCCCCCCCAAAAGGCAACTGAATTTCTTGAGTTACCCCCCCCCCTCTTGAAAACGGTTCCCTTCTAATCCAAAAGCAACTGGAGGCAAGAACTTCAAGGGGAAAATAATATATTACAAATCTAATAATTAAATTTAAAAGTCAATTAAAAACATTAATAAACATAACCAGTGTCATAAAATCACATACAACTTTCCCGTCCAGCCACGGGTGCCCCCCCCCCATTGCCTGCTCCACTCATTGCAACCCCCCCCCCCCCCGCCCCATTGCTGGCTCCGCTCCCTCCCAGTCTGCGCCGGGGCAGCGGGGAAGGAGCGGAGGGGCCGCCACTCTCCGCAACAGGGAGAAGAAAACGGGGGGAAGGAACCGCGTCTTTGCAAAAAACGAGCCCCGACGGGGCGAACTCAACCGAGCATGCGCGTAGCGTAGCGGCGATGGTGGGAGCTGTGCCTCTGGTCCCAGGGCTCTGCCGGTGCCACGCGGGAAACCGGCCGGGTGGGAAACATCTCCCGCTCCTAGCAAGCACCGAACGTTCCGGCCCGGAATGAGGCGACCCGGCGGCCCATCGTCTGACGCGCTCCGATTGGCTGAAAGAGGCGGCTGGAGGAGGCAGGGAGGGCGCTGATTGGGCGGTACGGCCCCAGCTGGAGCGGCGCGAGCCAATGGCGGGAGAGGGGCGTGCCGCTTACATAGGAGGAGACACGTGTAGGGGAGGAGGAGTGGGGGGGGGGGCATCAGCAGGCGGGCTCCTCTCCCAGTAAGGGCGGACTGGGCGGACTGGGACGGGGTCCCGTCGAGGAGTCGAGCAGCGGCAGCCACCGGCGGGGGTCCCCTGCAGCAGCAGCCGCGCCATGGCCGGAGAGAAGCGGCCGGTTCTGGTCACCTGCACGGCGCCGGTCAACATCGCGGTGGTCAAGTACTGTGAGTGGCTTAGTGGCGCCCCCGGAGGCCCCGCGGACGGCTCTCCAGGAGGGCTGCTGGGGGCGGGGGTGAAGGCAGCTGGGATGGGGGACCACCAGGAGATCCCCAGTCAGAGCTGCAGGGGGCACCAGGACCGGGGGAAACGCAGCCTGGGGGTGGGGGAGCTGAGGGAGGGGGCTCCGAGGGGCTTTTGCTCTTGGCAGGATGAAGAACCTTTCCCTGCAGGAAACCTGAGGAGCTCAGGAAAAGCAAGGAGTGGGAATGACACTTAGACTTAGACTCAGCTCCACAGTGATTTACAGTCCTCTCTAGGCAGTTTACAGAATCCGCCTCCTGCCCCCAACGATCTGGGATCCGAATCAACCTTGAGCTGGTCAGGATCGAACTCCTGGCAATGGGCAGAATTAGCTGAAATATTGTAATCCTTGGCTTTGGGAATGAAGGGAGAGAGGGAGGAAGGAAGAAAGAGCAATAGTATTTAGACTTATATACCACTTCATAGTACTTTTACAGCCCTCTCTGAGTGGTTTACAGAGTCAGCCTCTTGTCCCCAACAATCTGGGTCCTCCTTTGACCCACCTCGGAAGGATGGAAGTCAACCTTGAGCCTGGTGAGATTTGAACTGGTGAACTACAGTCAGCAGAAGCAGCTTGCAGTACTGCACTCTAACCACTGCACCGCCAAGGAATAGATGATGTGGGAACTTTATGTCCCCCACAAAAAAATAAACAGAAGCCTTAAAGGGGGGCAATTGCTCTTACAAACATGGGTGCCAAATAAAAATAGGGAGAAACGGGGGCCTTAGGCTGCAAACTTCTATACCTCCCTAGGAAGAAACCTAAGTACCTTAGTGCACAGTATGAATTGGCTGGAGGGAGATGTGAGCCCAGTTGAAATGAACCCAGTTGCAGTTCTCTGCATTTTTATTTAGAAACAGATCCACTGAGTTTTATTTCCTGGAACACATCTGTGGACTATGAAGCAATATGTGGAACAGCTGGTTTTCCACGCTAACCCCAGCCACCTCAGCCAAACCGATAGATCAGGAGAAGGAGGAAGATCCTGCACAAATCATAGGCCTGTCTGCAAGCTGTAATTAAAGGCCACCCTGCTGGCAACCGGGAAAACAGGTTGGAGCAGCTCTGTCAGTCTCCCGATTTATGAGGTCCTCCATCCACGGCAGATTCCGTGACTTGCCCTGTGGTGCTCAGTTTGTCCCCGATTCAAGCCGTCCCCTTCTTTCCTCCTCCAGGGGGGAAACGTGACGAAAAGCTGATCCTGCCTATCAATTCATCTCTCAGCGTCACCCTGCACCAAGATCAGGTTGGTCCCAGACTATCACTAGAGACTCATCATTCCTATCACCCATCCACTTATGACTGTATGAATGTAACTTGTTGTTTGTATTCTTAAGATTTTTTATTAATATTGATAGTTTCCTCATTGCTTCTTTGATCCCTATGGCAATCATTAAGCTTTGCGTCTCATGATTGTTGACAAATGTCTCTTTTCTTTTATGTCCACTGAGAGCATCTGCACCAAAGACAAATTCCTTGTGTGTCCAATCACCCTAGGCCAATAAAAAATTCTACTATTCTACAGCTATTGTTTCAAACGACCGACTTCTGCCTGCAGACCAAACGTGGTTGAAGGAAGTTCTGTAGCCTCCTCAAGAGTGGCAATTTTAGCTGAAAATATTGTTAAGGCTGCTTCCGCTATTGTCCCTTGTTCATTTCTGTGAGCTGCCCACTTGGGCTGCCCTGTTGGTGCAATTATTTCCACTTTATTTAATGTTTGGAAGGAGGTGACCGACCTTACCCCCCTCAGTTATGAGCCATCAGAAGAGAGCCAGTGGCTTAATGGGATCATCCAGTGAAGGTTGATTCGAGGAAGTAAGGCCCAGATAATAATAATAATAATTTATTGGATTTGTATGCCGCCCCTCTCCGTAGACTCGGGGCGGCTAACAACAATAATAAACACAACATGTGACAATCCAATAATAAAACAACTAAAAACCCTTATTATAAAACCAAACATACACACAAACATACCATGCATAACTTGTAATGGCCTAGGGGGAAGGAATATCTCAACTCTCCCATGCCTGGTGGTATAAGTGAGTCTTGATTAGTTTACGAAAGACAAGGAGGGTGGGGGCAATTCTAATCTCCGGGGGGAGTTGGTTCCAGAGGGCCGGGGCCGCCACAGAGAAGGCTCTTCCCCTGGGGCCCACCAAACGACATTGTTTAGTCGATGGGACCCGTAGAAGGCCAACTCTGTGGGACCTTATCGGTCGCTGGGATTTGTGCGGTAGCAGGCGGTTCCGGAGGTAGTCTGGTCCAAAGCCATGTAGGGCTTTAAAGGTCATGACCAACACTTTGAATTGTGACCGGAAACTGATCGGCAGCCAATGGAAGCCACGGAGTGTTGAAACATGGGCAAATCTTGGAAGCCCCACAATGGCTCTCGCGGCTGCGTTCTGCACGATCTGAAGTTTCCGAACACTTTTCAGAGGTAGCCCCACTTTTCAAAGGATGCTTCGTAGGCTTACTCACAGCTGCTCCAGGCTACAGTTGTGAGCCACCGGGGCTTCTCTTCTGTTCCAGCTGAAAACGACCACCACAGTCGCCCTCAGCCGAGACTTCACAGAGGACCGCCTTTGGCTGAATGGGGAGCCGGCCGACACCGAACACCCCCGTCTCCAGTCTTGCCTGCAGGAAAGTAAGTGCACAGCTGTCCAGCTTCTGGGCTTCTGAATCCACGATGTTTCTGATTCTTTGTTTGGAAGGTCAAAGCAGGGCAAGTTTCCTTTTCAACCCAAGGATGGACGGCCAGGTCGCCTGGAGCTGCCTTGCTATGGATGCTGCACATTCTGATGCTTTGATTGTGAAGGATAATATTTATTTTAAATGCCCCTCTCTGTAGTAACAGGAGTAAATTTTCTTATGGTATTTGACCAATTCAGGAACCCCACCCCATCCAGGATCATAGTTGCAGCTGGGTGAGACACAGCAGAGAGGAAAATGTTTAAGCCCGTTTGTGAGAAATGCCCCAGTCGGTTGCAGACTTTAGCGCAAACCCAAACCAACTCCAGAACATAGGCACATAATGCAGGAGGATCTGGACAAACATGAACAATGGGTGCTATCTAATGAAATGAAATTCAGTCGTGAAAAAAGTTAGGTTCTATATTGAGGCAAGAAAAACAAAATGCCCAGGTAGAGTTTATGTGGTACCTTGCTCAAGAGTAGTAACTGTGAGAGGGACCTTGGAGTCCTAGTGGACAACCATTGAAATAGGAGCCAGCTGTGGGCAACAGCTGCCCAAAAAGCCAACACAGTTCTAGGCTGCATCAACAGAGGGAGAGAATTAAGATCACCTGAAGGGTTAATACCACTTTACAAGGCCTTGGTAAGGCCACACTTGGAATGTTGCATTAAGTTTTGGTCGCCACCATGCAAAAAGGATGTGGAGACTCTAGAAAAAGTGCAGAGAAGAGCAACAAAGACAATTAGGGGACTGGAGGCTAAAACATATGAAGAACGGTTGCAGGAACTGGGCATGGCAGGTTTAATGGAAAGAAGGTGATAGCAGTGTTCCAATATCTCAGGGGCTGCCACAAAGAAGAGGGAGTCAGACTATTCTCCAAAGCACCTGAGGGTAGAACAAGAAGAAATGGGTGGAAACTAAACAAGGAGAGAAGCAACTTAGAACGAAGGAGGAATTTCCTGAGAGTCAGAACAATTAATCAATGGAACTGCTTGCCTCCAGAAGTTGTGAATGCCCCAACAGTGGAAGTTTTTAAGCAAATGCTGGATAACCATCTGCCTGGAGTGGTGTAGCATTTCCTGTCTAAGCAGGGGGTTGGACTAGAAGACCTCCAAGGTCCCTTCCAACTCTGTTGTTATTGTTATTATTACAACTCTGCAGGGCTGTCTGTTTCTGCCTCTTTCCCCCAAGCAACCTCAGCTCCCTTCTCTCTCTCACCCTCTCTCCCCCCCAGTCCGTCGTCTGGCTAGGAAGCGCCGTGGCGAGAGAAATGGGGGTGACGAAGGGGAACCCCCTCTCCTGAACTACAAAGTCCACATAGCCTCGGAGAACAATTTCCCCACTGCGGCGGGCTTGGCCTCTTCTGCTGCTGGCTATGCTTGCCTGGGTGAGTGAAGCTGGTCCCGGTGGGTGGGGTCAGGGCGGGGGTCTTTGAGATTTCTAGGTTTGTGATTTGCCCCCTTGTGGCCGGGAAGCGCTGGGGTTGCCGAGGAAGGTCCCGCCAGCCGTGCCTGCTTCCCTCTAGCCCCCTCCAAGGTGCTTCTGCCCAGCCATCCTTGGACTCTCCTGCAAACTGCGCGGTGGGCTCTGCGGATCAGCCAGTTCTAATCTGGGCTGGACTCCACCTCCCATGCGCCACAGCCCAGGAACCTTTGGTTAAGGGAGATCTGCCCCCCTCCCCCCAAACCACCTAAGGCAAGGATAGGCAGAGTTGGCTCTTCTATGACATAGGGACTTCAACTCCCAGAATTCCTGAGCTCGCATGATTGGCCCAGGAATTCTGGGAGTTGAAGTCCACAAGCCATAGAAGAGCCCGCTTTGCCTAAGGGAAGGGCTCGTGGGGGGGACGTTCTGCTTTGGAACTAACTATCCTCTCGCTTCCCTTCCAGTCTACACCCTGGCCCGGCTCTATGGCGTGGAGGGGGACCTGTCCGAAATTGCCCGCCAAGGCTCGGGAAGCGCCTGCCGGAGCATGTTTGGGGGCTTTGTGCAGTGGGTGATGGGGGACGATGCCGACGGCAAAGACAGTGTGGCCCAACAGGTGGCGCCAGAGACACACTGGCCAGAGCTGCGGGTCTTGATCCTAGTGGTGAGTCTGGGGTTGTTGCTATGGAAGCCTAGTGGTTGGGCCGGCCCAGTTAGGGTGTTGGGGGAGGCAAGACCAGGGATGGGTTTGGGTTTTTCTTGCTCAGGGATGTGCCATGCGGGTGCATGCGCAGTACTTAAAAACAAGATGGCGCCACCAATAGCCAGCCTGCGGTATGGCAGGCCCAAATCACCGCCAGTTCCACCAACCCAGGATGCCAAGTTACCGGTTCTATAGACCTGCCCTGAACCAGGAGGAAAACCACCTGTGGGCAGGACAGGGCGGCTGGTGCTTCCTGCGTCCACGCCCATCGTTCCTCTTCCTCCTTCTCCCTCCATGGCAGGTGAGTGCAGAGAAGAAGGTGGTGGGCAGCACAGCCGGAATGCAGACCAGTGTCAAGACCAGCCTCCTGTTGAAGGTAGGAGAGGCAGCTGCCCAGTCACAGGGCCCCTCCCTCCCTCCCTCCCTCCCCCTCTTGCAGCCTTTCCCTTCCATCCCATCAGAAACCCTGGAAATGCCCCGTCTGGGGGTCTTTGGGCCCCCCACCTCTGTGACGGTCACCCTCTGAAGCCAACGGGGATGTTAATACGAGGGTCACCCAGAAAGTAATGCACCCCATTTTTTTTTATCTTCGACAATTATTTATTGAACACAATGAAAATTACACACAAGAAAGAACGATGTTTCTTCTGCACTCCCTATTTTCCACTGGTCAGGATCGAACTCCTGGCAGTGGGCAGAGTTAGACTGCAATGCTGTATTCTAACCATTGGGAGAGAAGGAAGGAGGGAGGGAGGGAGGGAAGGAAGGAAGGAAGGAATAGCAAGAGCATATAGACTTACGTACCACTTCACAGGGCTTTCCAGCCCTCTCTAAGTGGCTTACAGAGAGTCAGCATATCACCCCCAACAATCTGGGTCTTCATTTGACCCCACCCCCATTTATTTATTGTATTTATATGCCGCTCACACCAAATGGACTCTGAGTGGCTAACAATAGGAATTACAACAACAATAAAGACAGTTAAAAATCTAATAATAAAAGTCAGTAATTACAGTAATAACCTAATAAACATACATACTTCCAATCAGTCTAATTCCAGGCCTGCCTGAAAAGCCTAATTAACAGATAGAGCAGAAAGGGACTGAGGAACGGCCGTCCGATCTCCTCTCGAAAGCCTTGTTCTCTTCTCCCAGCACCGCGCGGAGGCCGTGGTCCCAGAGCGCATGGCCCAGATGATCCACCACATCCGGCAGAGGGATTTTGAGGCCTTCGGTCAGCTCACCATGAAAGACAGCAACCAGTTCCACGCCACCTGCCTGGACACCTTCCCGCCCATCTTTTACCTCAACGACACCTCCAAGCAAGTGGTAGCCCTGGTGCACCGCTTCAACGCCCACCGCGGGGGAACCAAAGTACGTGGGGAACCGCAGTGCTGGGACGGGTTCGAGGGGACCCCTTGGGGCAGGTGGGCCATTCTCATCTTTGGCCAGCTGGTCAAAGGATCAAATCAGATTGAATCCAATGGTTTTATTTGGCCAAGTGTGATTGGACACACAAGGAAATTGCCTCCGATACCGAAGGTCTTAGTGGACATGCAAAACAACAAAAAGTAAAGAAGACAATGATAAGGATAAATAGCAATAGCACTCAGACTTATATATCGCTTCACAATGCTTTTACAGCCCTCTCCAAGCAGTTTACAGAATCAGCCTCTTGACCCCAATAATCTAGGCCCTCATTTTATCTAGGAAGGAAGGAAGGAAGGAAGGAAGGAAGGAAGGAAGGAAGGAAAGACAATAGCCCTTAGACATATACCTTTTCCTAGTGCTTTTACAGCCCTCTCTAAGTGGTTTACAGAATCGGCTTCTTACCCCCAACATTCTGGGTCCTCATTTCACCCACCTCGGAAGGAGGGAAGGCTGAGTCAACCTTGAGCCTGGTGAGATTTGAACTGCTGAACTACAGTTAGCTGACGTAGCCTGCAGCGCTGCACTCTAACCCCAGCTCTACTATAGTATAAATAATACTATACCCATACAACAGGGGCAATTACACATAGATGTTGGACAGCACATATGCCAAACTTGCAAAGAACTGATAAAGAAATAAAGGGAGACTAGTATAGATCTATTTCAAGCTGTTCAGCTCTCATCAACTAGCCATACCCTTCTAGGATTTGAACCTGGGCTGCTTTTGCCTTGCTAGGCAATGATTTTACCCTTTAAGTCACAGGCTCTCCTCCCTTTATCAGCTGAGCCAGGGAAAGATTACATGTTTTTCTGTCAAGCCACCTGGTATACCCCAAATGTGGGAGAGAGATTTCTTTTGCCTTCCAGCCCCATTCCAGGGGCCATGCAGGCTACGAACCATAGTGGGTCTTCTCCGGGTCCCGTCAACTAAACAATGTCGGTTGGCGGGCCCCAGGGGAAGAGCCTTCTCTGTGGCGGCCCCGACTCTCTGGAACCAGCTCCCCCCAGAGATTAGAACTGCCCCTACTCTCCTTGCCTTTCGTAAGCTCCTTAAAACCCACCTTTGTCGTCAGGCATGGGGGAACTGAGACATCTCCCCCGGGCCTATACAATTATGCATGGTATGTTTGTATGTATGTTTGTTTAGTAAATGGGGTTTTTTAAATCAAACCGGGTTTTTAAAAATATCTTAAATTATATTTGGATTTGTTATAAATTGTTTTTATTCTGTTGTGAGCTGCCCCGAGTCTGCGGAGAGGGGCGGCATACAAATCTAAATAATAAATAAATAAAATAAATTTTCCAAACTTGCAAAGAACTGATAAAGAAATAAATAAAGGGAGAATAGTTTCCTTGGCTCAGCTGATAAGGGAGGAAAACCTGTGGCTTAGAGCAGTGTTTCCCAACCTTGGCAACGTGAAGATATCTGGACTTCAACTCCCAGAATTCCCCAGCCCGCATTCGCTGGCTGGGGAATTCTGGGAGTTGAAGTCCAGATATCTTCAAGTTGCCAAGATTGGGAAACACTGGCGTAGAGGATAAAAGCATACACACCCACTCAAAAGTAATGAGATGGGAGAATTTAGAGAAATAAAACAAGCAGCGATAGAAAGCGCTCAGGCGGTGATAGTCTTGGGTTGGAAGGATGCGACAAAATGGGCAATGCAGAATTGGTACCTGTACATGGTGGACCACATTCAATTTGAGATTATGGACAAAAGGATGAATTTGGTTAATGAAACTGACTTGCGACAACTGATGGGATGATGGCGAGTAGAATCCGAGACCAAGCTACAAGGAATAAATTGGAATCACTTTATAATATGTAAATAGATATTTTGCTCTTGGGTTAAAATTTATTTATTTATTACTTAGATTTGTATGCCGCCCCTCTCCGAAGACTCGGGGCGGCTCACAACACGTGGAAACAAATCATAAATAATCTGTCAAATTTAAAATATTTAAAGATTTAAAAAAGACCCCATATACTAACAGACATACACACAAGCATACCATATATAAATTAAACATGCCCAGGGGGAGATGTTTCAGTTCCCCCATGCCTGACGGCAAAGGTGGGTTTTAAGGAGTTTACGGAAGGCAGGAAGAGTAGGGGCAGTTCTAATCTCCGGGGGGAGTTGGTTCCAGAGGGCCGGTGCCGCCACAGAGAAGGCTCTTCCCCTGGGGCCCGCCAACCGACATTGTTTAGTTGACGGGACCCGGAGAAGGCCCACTCTGTGGGACCTAATCGGTCGCTGGGATTCGTGCGGCAGGAGGCGGTCTCGGAGGTATTCTGGTCCAATAAAATGGTTTATAGAAGAAACACCCCCGATTGGTGGTGGTGGGGTACGAATATTTGTCTGGTGGTGGGCACAATCACTGAGCACTTGTTATATGTTGTGTGTGTGTTATATATTATAAAATCAATAAAAATATTTTTTTTTTAAAAAAAACACATGCACACACACACACATTTACACAAGGATTACGACCGGAGAAAAGAAAATATTCCACTTCCTTTCAACAGGTGGCCTACACGTTCGATGCCGGTCCCAACGCCGTCCTTTTCCTGCTGGACGAGACCCTGGAGGAATTTGTGGGGGTGGTCCAACGCAGCTTCCCCCCCAAGAGTAACGGAGACCAGTGAGTGAGCCCAGCTTTGCTGCCTATTTGGGAAGTCAGAGTTTTAACGCTCCATGAACCCATGGAAACGGTCCCTAGTAATGGAAGTGGCCTTTGTTTATAACCCTTCCTTCAAGGGCTTTTGTGGTTATTCCCCTCTGACCTTTTTTTTTCTTTTTTGCTTTAAACAATTTAATTTATTTAACTTCTAAATTTACTTCTTGATATTTGAAGAGATTCCTTCCTCCTGGCAGAAACCTGTTCTATTGGAGACCCCTGATCTAAGTGATGTTTGGTGAAAAGTCACAGGGCAAACACAAAAGTGGCGACATGTTTATTTTTGGTAATCAGGGGTCTTCATAACTACCCAGAGGCAGCAACATTTGTTGGAGACCCCCAAAAAGTACGGATTCTGTCAGAAAATAGATGTTGAGGTTTTGGCTTTTTTGAAGCCGTTTGCAAATATCAAAACACTGTTTCCTTTAGGAAAACGTTCTTCATGTTTCGCTGCCTTGGTTTGGCTCCTTCCGCCCTATCTCCTTTCTTTAATCACTTATTTATTACTAGATTTATATGCTGCCCACTTTACTGTCCAAAGCGACTTGGGTGTCTTACAATAACACAAATATAAACACAAAAATACATTAACTGGAATTAACGTTTCCCTAAGAAGAAGTCAGGATGGCCACAAATTTATAACCCAAGGATTTTCCCTTCCTCCTCTCCTTTAAGGTTTCTTCAAGGCCTCCCCGTGAAGGCAGCAAGTCCCTCGGAGGAGATGCTGGCGGAGGTGGTTCGGGATCCTGTCCCAGGAGCCATCCGGTACCTGCTGATCACCAAGGTAGGGGCCTGGGCCAGGTGGCTGTCAAGGGGCATCAAACACGAGGGCACTTTCCCTGTCAGGTGTTGGGGGGGTAAAAGCAGGCGGAGGGGGGCTCTGTCCATCCATCTACAGTGGTACCTCTACCTAAGAACGCCTCTACATAAGAACTTTTCTGGATAAGAACCAGGTGTTCAAGATTTTTTTGCCTCTTCTTAAGAACCATTTTCTACTTAAGAACCCGAGCCTGGAAAAATTTCCCAGGAAATTTGATAGCAGCATGAAGGCCCGGCCAGTTTCCTGCCATTCCCCCTTTAATCCCGGCCATCTCGGGCTTTTCTGGGCTGCCAGAGGAGCCTTTCGGTGGTGCCTAAGGAGGCTTTGGCAGCCCAGAGTGAACGGAGCGTTTTCCTTTCTCTGGGCGCTTGGAGAGGGAATAAATCTCTGCCAGCGCCCAGAGAAAGAAACGCTCCCTTTGCTCTGGGCAGCAACTGTCCTCCTCCTCCTCCTCCTCCTCCTCTTCTTCTCCTCCTCCCACCCAAATTCCGAGCTTTTATTTCTTTCCTAATGGGTTTGCACACATTATTTGCTTTTACATTGATTCCTATGGGAAAAAATTGCTTCTACTTACAAACATTTCTACTTAAGAACCTGGTCACAGAACGAATGAAGTTCTTAAGTAGAGGGACCACTGTACTGACTTCCTTTCCCAGCCTAACAGATTCTCATTGTGTTGGATCTTGATTGAAACCTTGGGGCGACATTTGAAGGGTCCTTGTGCTCGCTGAACCTGGTTGTTTTCTTTGAGACGTTTCATTACCAAACTAGGCAACATCATCAGTGCTTTTTCAGAGTGGAGTTTGTTATCAACACTCAGTACAGCACTGATCATGCTACCTAGTTTGGGTCATAAAAAGTCTACCAGAAAACCACCAAGCTCAAAGGGCACCAGGGAATCTCTCGTATCAATCCAGAGCTACAAATATTCTCCCTTACTGGGTGAAGTGTCTCTGGCAGGGCCAGTTAAGTGTCGCAGGCCCAAACCTCCAAGCCTTCTGGCTTCTAACCTGGGTGGGGATACCCCCTCGTAACTTTATATTCGGGTTTCTCCAGTTGTGCTAGCAAAGTGATTTTTAACTTCCTTGTGGGAAATGAAATCTCTCTTTCATTGGCATCAGCCAAATAACTTTTCATCCAGAGCAACATTCCTTCCCCTTTTCTCGCCTATTGGCTCTGCAAAGGAAAACAAATATTTGCCCACACTTGGAGCCCATAGACTGAAGTGTGGCTCAGGTATGAGGTTAGGCTCTTTTTAAATCTACTTCCAGGTGTGTTAGCCCTCCGCAGTTGTCCTTGTGCATCACTCTGCTGTCTGGTCACTCCGGCATTTGGGAGATTTTATATTTTAGCCTAATCTCCCCCCAGATCTGACCATTTAAATACAGGTGGATATGAATTTATAAAAATAAGGAAAGCTTGCAGAAAGTGTTTGGGTATATATTTAGAATGCTTTTTACACCGCTTCAGTCATTAGATAGATAACAGTCATTGAAGGCCATCCCAGCGGTGGTCAGATCCCACAGAGTCGGCCTTTTCCAAATCCCAAGAGCCAGACAATGTCTTCTGGCGGGGCTTTTGCAGGAAGAGCCTTCTCTGTGGCGGCCCCGTCCCTATGGAACGAGCTCACCCCAGAGATCTGCACTACCCTCTCTCTCCCTGCCTTCCATAAAGTTTTAATGACCCGCCCCGGCCAATGAATGCATGTACGATGTGTGTATGTGTTTGTTTAATTTTTAACTATGGGGAGTTTTAGACTGTAAATTTACTTAGATTTCTGACATGTTTATATTATCTTTTTAAATCTGCCCTGAATTTCAGAAGAAGGGTGGCATAGAAACTGAATTAGAAATATAGAAACATAGAAGATTGACGGCAGAAAAAGACCTCCTGGTCCATCTAGTCTGCCCTTATACTATTCCCCATATTTTATCTTAGGATGGATCTATGTTTATCCCAGGCATGTTTAAATTCAGTTACTGTGGATTTACCAACCACGTCTGCTGGAAGTTTGTTCCAAGCATCTACGACTCTTTCAGTCAAATAATCTTTTCTCACGTTGCTTCTGATCTTTCCCCCAACTAACCTCAGATTGTGTCCCCTTGTTCTTGTCTTCACTTTCCTATTAAAAACACTTCCCTCCTGGACCTTATTTAAGTCTTTCACATATGTAAATGTTTCGATCGTGTCCCCCCTTTTGTCTTTGGACCCGTTCAATTTTAATAAGTAAATAAATAATAAATAAATAAAGAATAAATAAATAAATAAATATTGCCAATATATCAAGCCCTAAAATGCAACTGACAGTAATGGCATTGTTTTCCCTAACTTTTGTTGTCCCCTGCTTGTTGTCATTTCTTCCCCTTGTGTTTTCTCTTGGTTCAGCCTGGCCCAGGACCATCTGTTGTGGACGATGGGAGCTGCCACCTCCTGGGTGAAGACGGGATGCCTAGAAGCTGCAGCTGAGCCCAGACTGGCTCCCCTCTGGGGCTGCCCCAGAGCCTGCCAGCCGGAGGAGGGAGGCCCTGGGCCGATTGTCGCCTTTTGCTGTGGGCCCCAAAGGGATAATTTTTGAGGGCCTTTTCCTGTCCTCATCTCCTGTTTCGTACTCTGCTCTTTGATTCGAGACTTTTGGCCTATAATTATTTATATAAATTAAATAACCTTACATTTCTTTGATACGGTTTTATTATCAAGAGGGGCTTCTAAAATAAATGAGATCTTACGCGTGGCTCTCTTGCGGAAGCTCGTCTCAGCTGTGGGGGGTCACAGTTTGGGGGTCCTCTGCCCATTTTTTCTCCTTTTACGTTCAGTCTCTGGACTTACATGCTGTCTCTCGCCCCCTGTCCACCCCCCCCAAGTAAAAGTGCTTGAGGGCGTTTACCATTTTTGAATGATAGATATATTGCTCTTAAGTTAAAATGGTATATAGAAAATATGCCCCCATCTTGGTGGAGGGGTATGAATGATGATGTTTGGGGGTGGGCACTTTGAGCATTGAGCACATTGTTATGTGTTGTGTGAATGTTTTATTATTATGTTAGAAACCGATAAAAAAAACTTTATTAAAAAAACCCATTTTTGAACAGATGTTGAATAAAGTTGACTTGCAACCCAAATGTTATCAGAGAAGAGATAGATCAAAAAGTTGCAGGATTTTAAAAAAATCCATTGTTCAAATTCTTCAAAAAGCAACGTTGAATGTTCCTTGATTTTCTCCCTGCCCAAATCCATCCGCAAAGCCCACCCAGAGGGGAAAGGCAAGGTCGGGAGGGGTCTGCTTAAAGGACAATCTTGGAAAGGCAGCTGGCATTGGAAGGAAGGAAGGGCTGGCGTGGTAGGAGGGGCCCCCAAAGTGCCCAAATTTGGCAACTTGAAGGCCTGTGGGATTCAACTCACAGAATTCCACCCCGAGTCCATGGAGAGGGGCAGCATACAAATCTAATTCCATTCACATTCCTGGCTGGGGAATTATTATTATTAATAATAAATTATTAATAATAATTTCCCAGCCAGTATGCAGACTTAGTGAATAGTCTGACAGTGTTGAGGGAATTATTTGTTTAGCAGAGTGATGGCGTTCCAGAAAAAACTTGTTCTTGTGTCTAGTTGTCTTTGTGTGCAGTGCTCTGCAGCGATGTTTTGAGGGTAGGAGTTGAAACAGTTTATGTCCATGTGTGAGGGGTCAGTCAATATTTTCAGAGCCGCCTTTTTGACTCGTGCAAAGAGTATACACCGCTTCACAGTGCTTTGCAGCCTTCTCTTAAGCGGTTTATAGAATCAGCCTCTTGCCCCCGACAAAATCTGGGTCCCACCTCAGAAGGACAGAAGGCTGAGTCAATCTTGAGCCGGTGGTGAGATTCCAACTGCCAAATTGTAGGCAGCCGGCAGACAGTGTAGGCAGCCGGCAGTACTGCACTCTAACCACTGTGCCACCCTGTCTCCGATTCGTCAGGGGAATAGGAGATGGGTAAATGTTGGAGGGATTTAGAAGAGGAATGTGAATGAAAGGGGACCCTTGGGCTCTCGGTCCCATAATCCCTGGCCACCAGCCACAGGCAGTTGGGCTTTGGAGTCCTGCACAAAATCTGGTCTCATGGATTCTTTCTTCTGTTTTAAATTTTTCTCCACCTTAAGGTAAAACATATGTAAATAACCAAACACAATAGAAACATCCAACCGTATACATATGCCAAGTTTCCATACCATTAATGTGCTTTAAGGGAGTTTCTTTACTTTCTACCTTCCGCCTCCCCTCCCATAACTCCATCTGCGGAGAGAGGCGGCATACAAATCCAATAAATAATAAATAAATAAATCTCTCCACCGTTAAAAGTAGTACTAAATTTTAAAAACAAGGACAAAGAAAAAGAGAGATAGAAAAGGAAGAAAACGAAGCAAAACCTCCATATCTAACATTCTATAAATCCCATATTTATCATTATTTACAGAGAAAGGGAGTGAGAAAAGAAAAAAAATTAAAAAGGCAGGCAGATGGGCTTTGGAGTCCAGCCACACCTGGATGGAGCCCAATTCCGTCCCTTGCGCAAAATATGGTCTCCAGAGTGGGATTCAAGGGCAGGAAACCCAGTGAGATACAAGTAGAGGCACAAGAGATGAAAAATATAGTGGAGAATATAAGGAAAACTAAGAACACAAGAGTTAGGGAAATGAGAGGGAAAATATTACATAAGTGGTATTATACACCGGTTCGACTTGCATACTCTCAGCAGAATGTTAAGGGTATTTGTTGGCATGGGTGCCAAGATAAAGGAGTGTTTATGTATATGTTTTGGGAATGCCCGGTAGTGCAGAATTTTTGGCAAAAAGTGCAAGAGGATATTAATAGGATGTTAAATATAGGATGGATAATTACTAAGGAAATGGCAGTATTAGTTAAAAGTAATGTGATAGGAGAATTTAGAGAAATAAAACGAGCTGCGATAGAAAGTGCTCAGGTGGTCATAGTCTTGGGTTGGAAGGATGCGACAAAATGGACAATGCAAAATTGGTACTGGTACATGGTGGATCATATTTAATTTGAGATTATGGATAAAAGGAGGAATTTGGTTAATGAAACTGATTTGCGATAACTGATGGGACGATGGGACAAGGTAAGATGATATATGGCAAGTAGAATCCGAGACCAAGCTACAAGAAACACATTGGAATCACTTTATAATATGTAAATAGATACTTTGTTCTTGAGTTAAAATGGTTTATACAAGAAACACCCCGGATTTGGTGGTGGGGTGTGAATGTTTGTCTGGTGGTGGGCACAATTCACAAAGCACTTGTTTTATGTCGTGTGGGTGTTTATATTGTAAAAAAATCAATGAAAAAAAAATTTTTTTAAAGCGCAGGAACCCCGGCTGTTTCTGATGCTCCTTCCACGCAAAGAGCTCCAGGAAGGGGCGCATCCCCTGCAGCCGACCCCCCTGCCTGCCAGCGGCGGGGCCAGGAAAGTCCCCGGGGCGTTGCTGTGGCTGAGCCGCCGGAGGAGGAGCAGGAAGGACGCAGCCGCCCGCCCTGCTTGCTTGCCCGGCTGAGTCGGGGCGGCGGCGGCGGTAGCAGCAGCGCGATGGGGCGCATCGAGTGGGCCATGTGGGCGAACGAGCAGGCGCTGGCCTCCGGGCTGAGTGAGTCTGGGGGGCGGGGCGGAGGGGAGGGCAGGGGGCGCAAGCTTTCTCTCCCCCAGCCCCGCAGCCTGGGGTCTTTTGCGCAAGGGTAGGAATTGGGCTCCATTGAGGTGTGGCTGCACTCCAAAACCCATCATCTGCCTGTGGGTGATGGCCGAGGATTATGGGACCGGGAGCGCAAAGCCTGGAGGGAGACAAGGGTCCCTTTCTCCTCCCCCCCCCCGCCGCCTTTTTCCTTTGCTACAACGTTTCTAAAGTTGACTACAAGTTTCCAAACTTTTTCCTCCCCGGGATCCCTGCCCATCAGCCGAGGCGGATGATGGGCTTTGGAATTCTGGTGGCTTTGCTTCCAGATGCCAGTACTCCTTCTTTCTCCCTCCCCCTCTTTTGTCTGGGTGTTATGGGGGGGGGACAGGTGCGAGGCAGGTTCAAGGGGCCCACCGTTGCCTCCCGCACGAGCTTCAGGGCTGCATGGGGCGTTTTGGGCAATGGGCTTTGGGGGTCGCCCTGGACCCCAGCTTTTCCCCTTTGTTGTAACGGGGGGGGGAGGAAAAGTCTCTCCCCCACCCCCGTTGAAGGCTCGGCCCGCCCTGAAGAGAGAAAGTCTCGCTTTCGCTTGCAAGAGAAGACGAAGAAGAGAGAGGAAGTGGAACCAGGAAAAGAAAGGGAGGGAAGGTTGGCCCGAGAAACGGGGGCCATTGCTGGGGGGGGGGGGGGCGAACGGCAGGTCCTTTCTGGCCCTTTGGCTCCTCCTCCTCTTCTTCTTCTGGACCCGCCCCTCAGGAGGGGTAGACGAAGGGGACCCAAGTTCTTTTGGGGGATGGGGAAAAGGGGCATAAAGCCTTTTGCTTTTTTCTATCCAAATAAAATGCCCCTTCCTGCCCTGCCCTCCAGCCGAAATCACAGCCCAGCTCCAGGGCTCAACACCTGAAAGTGGTTGACTAATTTAACCTGCAGATGCCCAAGTGAGCCAATTGGTGCTTTTCCATTATTTTCTGTTATGCCCCCTCCCCAGGAAGAAGTAAACATTTTGCCTCCCTCCCAACTCTCCAATCTGGGCCCCAATGGAACTTTAATGTTAATATTTATTATACACTGCTCAAATAATAAAGGGAACCCTCAAAGAACACATCCTAGACCCGAATGAATGAAATATCCCCATTGAACACTTTGTTCTGTACAAAGTTGAATGTGCACAACAGCAGGTGAAACTGATTGTCAATCAGTGTTGCTTCCTAAGTGGACAGTTTGATTTCACAGGTTTGGTTTTCTTGGAGTCATATTCTGTTGTTTAAGTGCGTCCTTTATTTTTTTGAGCAGTATATTTTACTTATAAGCTGCAAACTATTGGCTGGGGAAGGCTGCACTACCCACTTATCTGGGAGTAAGTCCTGCAGAACTCAGCTGATCCTGTTTTTGGTTAGGGGAATCAATTGAGAGGGATCACCTATATTCCCTTGGGTCACATGACACCCACCCCCACCCACCCACCCCAGCCCCACTATTTGAGAAACACTGGCCAAGGGGGGCATTTACTGCTGCTTTGTGACCTCAACCAGTGGAATATTCAGTCTGAAGCCACCAAATATCCTCCCGAATTTTTTAAAGGGATACAAAGTCCTAGAGATGCTCTTTTGCAGGAACATTCCTTGAAATCTTGAAAAACCATCCTGCCTGCTGTGGGGTTTGCGAGATGAACTGGACACCCCAGGCAAGTGGCCAGGTGCTCAGGTCAAGCGCTGGGCCGGATCTTTGCAGGAGAGCAGCCTGTGCGTGGCCTCCCCTGTTGAAGTTCTGCATGAGGAGGCAGAGGGTGGGGGCAGCTTTCACTTCCCCCTTTCGGCTTCTTCTTCCTCCTTCAAAGGACGGAGCCCAGCAAAGCAACTGCCTGCGTTTCTGGGCCTCCACTGCATCCCAACACCAGGGGAATCGCATTTAGCAGTAGCACTTATATATGGCTTTTTCAGTGCTTTTACAGCCCCCTCTTCGTGGTTGACAGAGAGTCAGCCTCTTACCCCCAACAATCCAGGTCCTCATTTGACCCACCTAGGAAGAATGGACGGCTGAGTCAACCTGCAGCCTGGTGAGGTTTGAAGTGGTGAACTACAGCTAGCAGTTAGCTGAAGTGGCCTTCAGGGCTGCACTCTAACCACTGTGCCACCTGGGTGCCAAAGGGGGCAGAAAAGACCCCCAGTCTTCCTTCCCGAGCAAGGCCCTCACACATCCCACCCTTCCATTCAGGGAGCCCCACTGCTGCCCTCTGCTCCGTTTTATCCTCCTCACCCTCCATCCTTCAGCATCATGGGGCAGTGGGCACTTGGCTGTTTGGAGGAGGAAGAGGAAGAAGAGAAAGAAGAGGAGGAGGAGAAGGAGGAAAAGGAGGAGGAAGGAGGAAGAAGAGGAGGAGGAAGAGGACAAAGAGGAAGAGAAAGAGGAGGAGGAAGAAGAGGAAGAGGAGGAGGAAGAGAAAAAGGAGGAGGGCTCGAGTCCCATCTTTTGTGACCTTCTGAGGAGCAAAATCAGCAAGGAAGCCCAATTCACTTAACAACCATGTTAGCGATTGAACAACTGCAGTGATTCACTTAATAACTAACAAGGAAGGTCATAAAATGAGGCAAAACTCATATAATCACTTAGAGAGTCCTGTAAAAATGCCGTGAAGCGGTATATAAGTCTAAGTGCTGTTGCTATAACAACTGTCTCATTTAGCAACAGAAATTTGGGGCTCCTTGTGGTTGCAAGTTAAGCACTACCTAGTCTACACCTGTTTCTTTTGAAGGACAAGAAGTTGAAAAGCAAAGTTAGTTCACGTGTTAAACATGTATAACCACTGTTAGGACTCTGTCCAAAACAGTTGGGTTGGCAATATATAAACTGAGCTCTGTCTGATTTATTGACATTGTAGTCATGTATTACTGTATAGCTAAAATGTGTCTAGGCTGCATATCTTTGTTTGCTGATTACGACAAAGACAATTGGTAAGAAAGACTATGTACTGGGCAATATTTGGATTGTTATTCTGACTTATTACCATATGTGTATGACTTTAGATTTTATAGGAATATGTTATTTCTCAAAGTAAACTTTAATTCAGGTTAATATATCTGTGTGTGGCTGAGTAGTTATTCACATCTAATCTCAATCTAAACTTTTCTGCATCTGCACAACTTTAGTATTAAGGATTATTAATTAGTATTAAGGATATTAATGATTACTCTGCTCATGCATTAATAACCACCATGTCCCTCTCTAGTTGCCAATAAAGACCTGCCTTTTCACAAGGGCTCAGGAGTTGATGCAAGTTCCCAATTTGCTTATTTTTGCACCCGGAAAGTTTATTGTGGATAGAAAGCGAATAATCACAAACAAACAAAAACTCTCTCCCTCTCTCTTTTAGTTTTAGTGACCGGTGGCATCGTGGGTGTGGCAGGCCAATTCAAGAGGTGGGAGATTGCAGCTTATGCAATGTATCCTTTTGTGAAAATATGATAATTGTATGAATTCTACTCCCCTGCGGCCTGCTAGGACAAATAGCACCTGGACTGCCTCTTATCTATTTTAGAATTATATCCGTATTAAAAGGCATCTAAATGTGAAGTTCTGCCTTAGTCATTAAAGTCAGTTGGGTGACTTTGGGTCAATCATTCTCAGCCTATCCCACCTCACAAGGCTGTTGTTGGGAGGAAAATAGGAGGGGGAAGGTGTGTTGGACATATTTGCTGACTTGAGTTAATTGTAAAAATAATAAAGTCAGGATGCAAATAATATTCAACATGGAGAATCAATGAGGAGGACTATTTTCCAAGGCAGAAAGTAGAAAAATTAAGGAAGCTAAACAGCTTTGCTTCTTGCAGAATCTGATTGCAAAATTTGGAACGTTCGTGGTTGAAGAATTTGGAAACGTTTGTGGCTGCGAGTAGGTTGGAAGAGTGAAGGTCAGGTCCTGTTGGCCAAACGGCATCCAGGAAGTTGCATTTCTGTCTGGGGTTTTCTGCAACGTTTCTGAGAGGAAGGAGAGCGATCAAGGCGAGGATCACGAGGAAGGCAGCCCACATTGGGTGGTTGCGCTCGCGGGGCAAAAGGCAGAGTTTGTGAAAGAATACAGAAGAGCCTGGGATGGATTTACTTGGGAATGCAAGAGCCGGGGCGGCACAGTGGTTAGAGCACAGCACTGCAGGCTACTTCAGCTAGCTGTAGATCAGCAGTTCAAATCTCACCACCGGCTCCAGGTTGACTCCGTCCTTCCGAGTTGGGTCAAATGAGGACCTGGATTGTTGGGGGCAAGAGGCTGACTCTGTAAACAGCTTAGAGAGGGCTGTAAAAGCACTATGAAGCGGTATATAAGTCTAAATGCTATTGGTATTGCTATTGCAAGAAAGAAAGTAAGAAAGAAAGAAAGAAAGAAAGAAAAAGAAAGATAGAGAAGGAGAGGAAGGAAGAAAGAAAGAAAAAGAAAGATAGAGAAGGAGAGGAAGGAAGGAATGTAGGAAGGAAGGTAGGTATGTAGGTAGGTAGCAGGGGTGGGACAGTGGTTAGAGTGCAGCATTGCAGGCTAACTTCAGTTCACTGCTAGCTGTCATTCTGCAGTTCAAATCTCACCACCAGCTATTTTTCTCCTACCCCCTTCCGTCCTTCCGAGGTGGGTCAAATGAGGACCCAGATCGTTGAACCCTTTCCTTTGTCCCTCTTCACTATGTTAGAGAAGCCTTCAAAAGAATCCTTGTTTTCATCTTTAACCTTTTTGTCCAAAGAGTTGCGGGAGTGTTTGTTTGCTTTTTGGAGTATCCGCGAGGGAAAAGGAAAAAGGGATCGACTCTAGAGAGATTGTGAGTATCGCATTCCTTGAATGTAAGAAGGGCCCACAATTGCAGAGCTGGGGCTGGCGAAGAACTCAGCCTGCTGGAAAACAGAGGTTTCTCTAAAACAAAGATCAAGCTTCTAGTCCTCATACTGCAAAAAAGAAGAAGAGACTTTTATGTTATATCAGGGACAGAAGGATGTCATTATTCTTCACTCCTCTCTGCTGCTTATACTTACAGGGAGAACTATATAAATGGACGATGTACAGACCAATCTGGATTGCTTTAAAAGTATGAGTTGAGGGAGAGATTATTTATTTATTATTTATTTATTAATTCGACTTCTATGCCGCCCAGTCCCGAAGGACTCAGGGCGGCTTACAATATGAAATAGAAAAACAATAAAAAAGAAGTCAAAAGTACAATCTAAACTATCAAACCCTCATTAAAACCTATAGTTAAACTACCCAGTCAGCATACATGCATACATTCCTATAATTTGGGCATGATAGCTTTAAACCAGGTCTTAGTGGCTTTACGGAAGACCAATAGGTTGGGTGAGCTAGCCCTACTGCATTTATCAAGACAAGACGAAGGCAGCGCAAGACGTAGAGAGAGAGAGAAGGAAAGTGAGAAGCAACCTAGAAAAGGAGTAAACTTCCTCACAGTGAGAACAGTGAACCCGAGGAATCACTTGGTTCCAAACACTGTGAGTATCCATCACTTTTAAAGAAGAGACTGGACAGCCACTGGTCTGGAATTTTGTAGGGCAGTGATGGCGAACCTATGGCATGGGGGCCACAGGTGGCACGCAGAGCCATATCTGCTGGCACATGAGCCGTTGCCCTAGCTCAGCTCCAGCGTGCATGTGTGTGCCAGCCAGCTGATTTTTGGCTCTGGGAGGGTGTTTTTGGCTTCCAGAGAGCCTCCGGTTGCAGGGAAGCCTTTGGAGGCTGGGGAGGGTGAAACACGAGCCTACTGGGCCTGCCAGAAGTTGGGAAACAGGCCATTTCCAGCCTCCAGAGGGTGGGGGAAGCTGTTTTTGCCTTCCCCAGGCATTGAATTGTGGGTGTGGGCACTCACACATGTGCAATAGCGCATGCCCATGCTCTTTCGACACCTGAGGAAAAAAAGATTCACCATCACTGGTATAGGGTCTTCTGCAGGAGCTGGGAGTTGGGCTGGAAAACCTTCAAGACCTCTTCCACCTCTATTAATTCTACTATTCTGAATCTGGTCAATGCATGGGAAAGGGTGTGTGTTTTCTGGATGTCACAGGACGCTTCTTCCCTTGAACCCTGCATCTAATTCTGCGCTTTCTTCTTCGTCTCTTTACTCTGATTTCTCGTAGTGGCCAGAAGTATTTCACAGTTGCCGTGAAGGCCTGCGGACCCGTAACAAGGAACTATTATGTCCGGGCTGTTCTCTATGCATGGTAATTTGCACCCCAACCATTTTCAGACTCGGGCGCATCCACACACCCAGGGCGGGATTTTCATGCGCAGATCTCTCAGGTTGTGGATGGGAAGGTGAAGGGGGGTGAAGAGAGCAACCATTTGAAGTTACAATGGACAACAAAAAGTGATTTATGTCCCGTTTTCAAAGTTATGACGTCTGCCTCTCCCCACGTTCATTTTTAAGCCACCTTGATGACCATTTGCCATATCTCGTGGTCACATGACTGGGATTTATGATCATTTCCCCCCCAGAAACTGTTGTTAATTTCCAGTTTCTGCAAAAAAACCCACACCCACACCAGTTTTACTTAATGACTGCTGCAAAAACTGTTGTAAAATTAAGTGCTGGCTGGATGTCAGTTGCTGCAGCTCCCATTGGAAGCTGATTTGATAGCATTGGTCACTTAAAATTTTCTGGGGAGCCAAATTCCAACCTTGCCAAATTAAATGCTTGTTCTCATCATCACCAAGGGCTGCATTCCCAGCTAACCTTTTTCTCTTTTAAACTTTTGTTTTGGCAGTCTAGCTGCTCCTGCAGGATATTTGCTAGCCACGATCCTTGGCACCGCTTGCCTGGCCATCGCAAGTGGCATCTACTTACTGGTAAGTGGCCGTCAGATTAGTATTTACTGTATTTTTTGAAGTATAAGACGCACCAAAGTATAAAACGTACCTTAGTTTTTGTGGAGGAAAATAGGGGGGGGGGGAAATCTGCTTACCAGATATTCACCTGACCAATGTCCTTAGTCTGGTCAGCTTAACCCCCTTTTTTATCCCCTGGTTAAGGGCTTAAAAAAGCCCCTTATTTGGAAGGAGTAACAATGAAATTGCTTGCAAGCCGGTAAGAGCTGGAAATATCATGAGCACCTGGTTATGGCTGGAAAGAAACATTTGGAGCAAGTAGAGCAGGGGTAGGCAAAGTGGGCTCTTCTATGACTTGTGGACTTCAATTCCCAGAATTCCTGAGACAATCAGGCTGGCTGAAGAATTCTGGGAGTTGAAGTCTGTTCTGTCGGGCTCTCTGGCAGACTCCTCCCAAAAATTCACAGGTACAAATTTCAGACACACACAGGTTTGAAAATTCAAAACAATGTTCTTTATAATGAAAATTCACTTAAACCAAGCCCTCTTTTGGTACAGCAAAGAGCACTTGTCTCCAAACAAACTGGTAATTTGTACAAGTCCCTTATCAGTTCTGTGATACTTAGCTTGCAGCTGTGAGGCAATTCAAAGTCCTTATTTCACAAAGTGAAACACACTTTGCTCTGGTTTAGTTTCAAAGCAGGGAAAAATCAGCACACAAAAAGTCAAAGTCAGCAAAGCAGTCACGAAACACAAAGATCAGATAATCCTCCACAATGGCCAAACCCACGGGCTGCTATTTATAGCAGCCTCACTAATGACCACAGCCCCACCCAACCACAGGTGGCCTCATTTTCTTTGATAATAATCTCTCAGTTGTTGTTGCCTATGCATCGCTCTCCGCATGCGTGGCTGTGTCATTAACTCTTGTTCTGAATCCAAGGAGGAGCTAGAGAATTGATCTCCTTCTGAGCTGTCTGCCCCACTCTCCTCCTCCCTGTCACTCATGTCTTCTTGGTCAGAGGAGCCTTCATCAGCAGATTTCACCGGGGGCAAAACAGCATGTGGATGTCTCCCCCACACCCACAGTCCTTGGGGCAGGAGCTGGGCCAGAGCTAACCACAACAAAGTCCCCATGTCATATAAGAGCCAACCATGCCTACCCCTGAAGTAGAGCAATTAAAGAAAAGTCTTTGCAGACTTAGGATTTGGGAAACATTCTTAGCAGTGAATAACATTGAAAGAGCCTGCAAGCTGGTAAGAGCTGGGAACATCATTAACACCCAGTTAGGGCTGGAAAGAAACATGGAGCAAGTAGAGCAATGAAAAAAAGTCTGCAAAGACTTACAGCTTGGAAAACATTCTTCGTAGAGAGTAACAATGAAAGAGCCTGCAAGGTAAGGGCTGGGAAGATCGTTAGCACCTAGTGAGGGCTGAAAAAAAGCTTTGGAAAAAAGCTACACTCAGAGTATAAGATGCACCCAAATTTTCAGCCTCTTTTAGGGAGGAAAAATCTGTGTCTTATACAGTACTCTGAAAAATATGGTAATTGTGTTTTCCATAATTAGTTTTCATCTTTCCTCCTTTTGAGAGAGCTAAGAGAATTTTTATAAATGATTTTGGATAGAGCGAGAGATAAAATATAAGAATATACAACTCTGGGAAGTCACCTGTAATAGATCCATTAGTACATATATATATATTCTAAAGGACGCCTTTCTTTTAATGCACATTAATTAACTACTTAAGATGTAGTGGGTTGTTCATGAGTTAAGTCAGTTTGTCTGTTTAATTTAGCCAAAATTTAAAGTCGTCCTTCCAGGCGGCAAAGAGACTTTACCTGTGCAAGGTAGGGAAAAGCCTTTGGCGGTCCTCTTCCGCCATCTGCTGGCTGGAACAACTAGGACATTTAAATAAAAATACTTTTTGAAGACAGTGGTTGTGAATGTGTCACACAGGTGACAAGAAATGCATATACTGTATTTCTATTTGTCGTTTTAGTGTTTGGTTGGCTGCATTTCCAAGCCATCTTGAAGCCAGCAAATAAATGATGAAAATCCAAAGTTTAGCTGGGGAATTCTGGGAGTTGAAGTCCACAAGCTTTAAAGTAGCCAAGGTTGGACTCCCTGGCTGTAGATACTTATCCCATTTGCTAAGGAGTGTGCAGAGCGATCTGTGAGTTATCAAAGATACACAAAGGAAACGTGGAGTTCTAGCAGATATCCAGATGATAGTCCAGAGATACGAGTAATGGTTCAGTAATACAAGCCAGATATGTTAAATGTATAAAATATTATTTACTTAGGCAAATATCTTAGTTAAGAACAGTTGGACAATTAAATCAGTCAA
Organism: Erythrolamprus reginae; assembly: GCF_031021105.1. Lineage (NCBI taxonomy): Eukaryota > Metazoa > Chordata > Lepidosauria > Squamata > Dipsadidae > Erythrolamprus > Erythrolamprus reginae. Next base: position 1,186,093 of record NC_091958.1, read on the forward strand.
TACATATACAATACTATAAGTCTTACTTGTTCAGCTTACAAATACTTACAGCAGTCATAGAGAATGTAATATAAATAGCTGAGAGTCAGAGAGAGAGAGAGAAAACCACGCTTCTGGCGCCCCCTTATGGCAATCCGTAACACTAACTCTTAAAGCAATAGTGTTCCAATACATGTAAGCACACATTGTTGGTTTGTTTTATATACTGTATTGCCAAACCCAATCAGTTATGTACATAGTACACACACACACACACACACACACACACACACACACACACACACACCAATTTCTTCCACATGCTTTATTTTGTTTGGGGTTTTCCCCAAGGTTTGAAAGTCAGTGTTTCCTACTTTTCCTTCCTTTCCCTCTGGTTTTATTCTTCAGGCTGCCATACGAGGGGAGGAGTGGCGCCCCATTGAAGCCAAGCCTCAAGAGAGACCCCAAGTGGGAGGCACCATTAAGCACCCCCCCAGCAACCCACCCCCCCGGCCCCCTGCAGAAGCCCGGAAGAAGCAGAAGGGGGAAGAGCCAACTGGCCAAGAAAACCCTATTGAGGTGATTCCTTAGGAGTCTCCCCCCATCAGGTAGACTGCAGTCGGAAGGGGAGGCTCCACTTCGGTTTGACCAAGACATGGGAGACACGCTCCAGGATTGCAGCGCGGGCCAGATCTTTCCCAAGCAGGAAGATGTCCCTGAACTCCTGCAAGCACCTCGGGGCGTTTCTGCGGTCTTTCTCTTAGGTTTCCTCCCTCCCACCCCCCACCCCCCGCTGACCTCCCCCCCCACTCCCCCATGTATGTTGGAAACAGGCAGGGCTTGCATGCCAATAACTGCCAAGTCATAATTGAGTTTAAGCATGAAGTATGAAAAAAATGGAAATTAGTTTTAAGTACACAGACATTAAAGTTTTCTGAGGTTGGATTTAAACTTGAAAAGATTTAAAGAAAAGGTGTAAAATTTGAAAGGCCGAAATAAAAAGTGATTCCAAAACTTCCTGGATCACATCAGACTTGGCCATACCAGCAAAGTCCTTGGCTTCGTCTCTCCCCTTAGAAGATACCAATTTGCTCCTATTTTGGGGATAAAGCACCCCCCCCCCCTTGTGTCTCCCCCATCTCTCCCCTCCCCCATCCTCTCTCTCTCTCTCTCCTCTTTTCCTCTCTATCCAACTATTTTTCCCCCAGGACCTGAGTGCAGGACGTCTGCACCTCCCCTTCTCAGGGGTCTTACCAGCCACCCCATGACTCCTGTCCCCTTTCCCCAAAGTTTTTGCCCCAAACGCTGCTGAACCTGACACCGATCACTTCCCTTTGGCTTCTGCTCTGATTCTGCTTTTAGGTCATTCCGTGACAAATCACGTATCCAGTTTTAGTCAAATATTCCCAGAAGCATCTTTTAAAATTGAATTAATTAATCTTACCAGCCCTTCCATGTTTGCTGTATTTTATCTGGACTTACAGTGCTTTATTAAATGCCTCAGTTTAATGTATGAAGTCTAACTGCCCCCTTGCTTATTTTAACTAGTTCAATAAACCAAATGATTGTGATTTTTATTTTGGCTTGATGTTTTAAATGTTTCTTTTAAAAGATAATCCAGCCAGCCAGGTTGAAAGTGGCTGTTCTGCCCCAGCGCTGGTCCCCCAAGTAATTACACAGGCACAAACGTCCAAACACAGTTTGTTTTAGTAATTAATGCAAAGTCTCCTAATAATTTCTTAAGAGTGTAAAAAGCAAAAAAAAAAAAAAGGCAGAAGTTATTCTGTTCAAAAACCCAGCTCTTAATACACTGTCTTAACAGCTGGCCGAGGTCCAAGAGGTAATTGGCAAGTCTTCCTGTACTTGGCACAAGTCCCCAAATTAGAAAATGCAAGAAACAAGATCCATGCTGGAATGCAACCTGGAAACGCAGAGGTCAAGATTCAGAAGCGGCGGCGCTCCCTGCAACTACGCTCAGTGTGGTTAGGACTTAAGTAGTCTAAGGGCATGGCCAATTAGCCTGCAGCTCTACTCTTGAGGAGACCTCCTCCGGAGTAAACCTTCTTGCCTCTTGGCAGCCCTGTGTGCTCTTGTATTCAGGAAAGGAGTAGCCCCACCGTTCTCATCACTACCAAAAGGTGCTGGAGGTTCCAAAGGCCCTGGTGCAGAGGCTGCTGGCGAGCCCCAAAAGTGGCTGAAAAATTGCTTGTCATTATCCAAACCAACTCCCAAGTTGCAACCCGCAAACTTGGTGCCTTTGAGGAAGGGCAGGAACCAAGAACTGCTGCTCCTCTCTGAAATTTATTTATTTATTCGACTTCTACGCAGCCCAATCCCGAAGGACTCGTCAATCATGCTCCCCTGTTACGAATAAAGCCTCCTGAATCGGCTGTTTTCAGTACAGAAATAAAATCTTTATTAACGCAGGGATTCCAATCCCGAGGAACAATAAATATTATATATCACATTACAATAAATACATATAAATAAATCCAATAATTTAAATCACTTTACAATACAAGGGGAGAGGAAGGGTCATTGGAACAAGGATATCAATGGATGGGGGGGAGCAAACCCAGTTTGAGGGCAACCCTCCCCACCCCCAACCAGGCTTATCTCAGAGAGCATCTGTGAAGCTCAGCAGAGAGAGCCACCTGGGGCCACATCAGGAAGGGACCTGCTTCCATCCAGCCATAGCAGCTCAGGGGGTTGGGGGGAGAAAGGGTTGGGGGCCAGCCATTTCCCAGCTCAGCCCCCCTTAGGGATAAAATGTAGGCAGAGCCTCACATCAACCCTGTGGGACACGACTGACATCTCAGGGCCAGCCCCCCTTTAGGCAGGCTCAAAATGTTGGGGTGCTGGGCTGGCCCTGGGAATACACCCCCCCCCAAAAGGGGCACAAAGGCATAGGGAAGGCGGCTTCTGCAAATTGGCCCGAGTTTCATCAGGAGTAATAAATATAACACCTTGAAGCACATAAACATCTCAAAAAAAATACATTAACATAAATACAAATAAATAAGCAAGAATTCCTTTTCATCTCCTTAAAGAGAGTAAAATGCTTTTTAAGGAGCTTCTGGCTGGGTGGGGCTCATCCAGGCCAGGCTTGACCTCCCCAGAGGAGGGGTGGACGCAGCCATAGGCTGCAAAGCACCAATGCTTCAAACACAAACACAATTGTTCCCGATGAAGCCGGAGGGATGAGGGACCAGCCAGAGGGGGTGTTGCTCAGTTGCTGTAACGGGGGACGGCACAAGTGCAGGCGATGGGCAGGTCGATGTAATTCTTCTCGAAGTAGAACTTCTCCACGCCGCCGTCGTCTTGCGGGCAGGCCTTACGGCGAAAGACCAGGATTTTCTGGGTGACTTCCACCGAGTTGAGGGAGGTGGTCTCGCGGCCCGTCCAGCTATCGATGCAGCCTTTGCAATTGCACTTGGCGAAGGCCAGCTGCCGGGGGTAGCGGTTCTCATCTACATCAATGCTGTGGGACAGAGGAAGAGGGAGAGGGGGGTTAGAAGCTGCCGGGTCTGTTAGAAGCCGCCGAGTCTGGCCAACAAACATTTGAATGGGTATGACTGATAATTGGGGATTTTAGACTGGGTATTTAGCTTTAATTAATCGGGACCGCCTTCTGCCACACGAATCCCAGTGACTGATTAGGTCCCACAGAGTGGGCCTTCTCCAGATCCCGTCGACGAAGCAATGTCATCTGGCGGGACCCAGGGGAATAGCCTTCTCTGTGGTGACCCCGACCCTCTGGAATCAATTCCTCCCAGAGATTAGGACTGCCCCCACCCTCCTTGCCTTCCGCAAGCTCTTGAAAACCCACCTATGTCACCAGGCTTGGGGAAATTGATATACCCCTAGCTGTTTTATTTTATGCATGGTTTGTCTGGATGTATGACTGCTTTTTTTATATAATGGGTTTTTTATAACTATTTTTAATATTAGATTTGTATTTGTATTATTTGTTGTGACCCGCTCCGATGTCTGCCTTGCCTTGACCAAGGAATTCTGGGAACTGTTTGCTGAGACGACTCCTGGAGAAGGGAGGCCGGTCGAAGCAGCTTTGGGGGACACGCAAGAGAGCGCTCGCTGAATCAGAGCAACCACATGGAATAACAATTCCCTTCAATTCATTAGATTTGTATGTCGCCCTTCTCCGAAGACTCGGGGCAGCTCACAGAATAAATATAAAACAAGCAGGTCTCCAACTCTGTTGGAAGGGTCCTTGGAGGTCTTCTAGTCCAACCCCCTGCTTAGGCAGGAAACCCTACACCACTTCAGACAGATGGTTATCCAACATCTGCTTAAAAACTTCCAGTGTTGGGGCATTCACCACTTCTGGAGGCAGGTTGTTCCATGGATCAATTGTTCTAACTGTCAGAAAATTTATCCTTAGACCTAAGCTGCTTCTCTCCTTGTTTAGTTTCCACCCATTGCTTCTTGTTCTACCTTCAGGTGCTTTGGAGAATAGGTTGACACTGCTATCCTGTCTCCCCTGGTCCTTCTTCTCATCAAACTAGCCATGCTCAGTTCCTGCAACCGTTCTTCATATGTTTTAGCCTCCATTTATCCCCTGATCCTCTTTGTTGCTCTTCTCTGCACCCTTTCTAGAGTCTCAGCATCCTTTTTGCATCGTGGCGCCCAAAACTGAACGCAGCACGGGCTCCTGGCTTCACAGGTCCCCAGGAGGCTCCCCCTCCCTCATGAGGCAAGGTCTTACTTACTAGTATGTCCAGGGTGAGATGGAGCGATTGTTCAGTTCGCCACTCCGCATGCTCTGGATGGTCAGGTCCGGGCAGCCGGGGCTGTGGTGCCTCTGCTGGTGTGGCCGGCTGCTGTGCTCGATCTCCAGAAACGGCACCAGCTTCACACAGTCCTGGTGTTGCAACACGGAGACCCAGTTCCGAAACTGCACCGGAATCGGGTCCTTCTCCAGCTCCTCTGCGGTGAAGCAGCCCCCATGCTTGGCATCTGCCCAGGCGAAGCACAGAAGGGCGACCAGGAGCGACCACTGGAGAGACCAAAAGGGAGACGGAGTTAAAGGCGGCTTTTCACTCCTCCAAAGACAACTGGACTTGCTTGGCTTTTTTCCCTTGAAAATGTTTCGCTTCTCACCCAAGAAGCTTCTTCAGTTCTCAAGGCAAAAGCATTGTTGGGACTATAAACAGAAAGGCGCATTTGTTGTCTCTGAATGGACCTCCTGTGGCTTAATTAATTCCCCTTTCCCTGAGCTTTTTAAAATATATATATAAATATTTCTTTATTTTAACACAGGCATACATAGAAATATAGAAGATTTATGGCAGAAAAAGGCCTCCTGGTCCATCTAGTCTGCCGTATTTTATCTTAGGATGGATCTATGTTTACCCCAGGCATGTTTAAATTCAGTGACTGTGGATTGACCAACCACGTCTGCTGAAAGTTTGTTTCAAGCATCTACTACTCTTTCAGTCAAATAATATTTTCTCACGTTGCTTCTGATCTTTCTCCCTTAATTGATTCCCCATTCCCTGAGCTTTTTTCTTTAATATAAAAATATTTCTTTATTTTAACACAAACATACATACACAAATGTTTAAAAACGTTAGTGTGTGACAAACCTGTTTCCTATTTCTTATTGTGTTCTATCTATATTTATTTATTATTCATTTATTAATTGGATTTGTATGCCGCCCCTCTCCGAGGACTCGGGGCAGCTCGCAACATAATGAAAACAGTCTACAATATAAAGTTTAAAATCCAATTAATATAATTAACTACTCTAAAAACCGTGGAACATTAAAAACCATTCATTCACTTTCAACAACAAGTACTCTTCACTTATATTACCATTATAACTATTAATTTACACATTATATAAAGTATATTGTATATTGATCTTACTTCGGTATCTATATTTGTTACCCTTCTATCAGAATCCTCTTTTCTTTTCGTTCCAGATTTTAATTTTGTTTGACTATGTCTGTTTGTATTTTCTTTTTTCCCAACCAACAATAAAACCTATTCCAACATTCGAAATATTCTGACTCCTCTTTATTTTTTATCTCCATTATTAATTTGTCCATTTCTGCGCAGGATATTATTTTTTCTATTAAGTCTTCTTCAGTAGGTATATTTTCATTTTTTCATTATTGCGCAAAGATAATTCTAGCCGCTGTTATTATATGTAAAATTAGATTTTACATATCCGAGTCCTCGGAGAAGGGCGGCATACAAATCCAAATAATAATAATAATAATAATAATAATAATAATAATAATAATAATAATAATAATAATAATAAATGCTTTGTAATCGGGAATTAAACCACAAAGCTACTTCCTCCGGCAGGAGCTTTACAACTTACAGACCCAATTCATTCAAAACACATTTTCTTATCCATTCTAGGAGCCTCTGCCCTTCCTCCTTGCTAGAGAATAACCTCTGTCGCTTCCTTTTGTGCAAGCAACCATAAAATTGAGGAAAAGAAGCCAAGATATTTTTATGACCGGAAGCCGTCACCTGAGTTTTAGCCGGCTAGCAAGGTGAGATGCTCTGCTTTTTAAAAAGTTGCTTCCCGAAAGCCACGGATGGAGGGGAAGGCAACACCTTTTTGAAGACTCCACCTCTCATTTCCTCTCCCCCTCTGCACCTTCAACCCTCTTTGCCTTAGACACCTGTGGAGCTGAGCATGTGCAGAGTGCCTGAAGCACACCCGAGCACAGGCCACGGCTCCGGCAGGTGGGCAGACCTAGAAGTCACCCGCTCATTGCTGACTCGGCTGGCCCCACGCCCAGAATCCCTGGCCAGGTGTTGGTTTCAAGGCCCCGGAGGCATTTCCTTCGCACACCTGGTGGTGGCAGAGGCTGCCTTCTCTTACCATCTCGGCTGAGGTCTTGGCGGGAAAGAGGCAGAGGAGGAGGATGCTACGGAATCCCTTTTCGGCTCTCAGCTGCCGCCCTGAAGCAAGAAGCCCGTTGCAAGGCGAGTGATCTGAGACACCTTGATACCTGCCTCCTGTTATATACCCAGGGATGTTACCTGCTTGGAAACTCCAAGTTTTTTCCCCCTCCTCCCCTTGGGGAAATAGTTGTGTACTCATTTCCTCCTGAGTTGTCAAACGGGCAGCTATGCAATCAACTCTTGCAGGTTTCTCACTTTCACTGGATGATCCTAACTAGGTTTAGTGGCTTCCTTAAAAAAACCCCAAAAGCTATTGCTTTTCTACTCTTCCAATACTTTAGTTTTTTTAAAAGAACACCTGTTCTTATTTTTCTAGTTCAGGGCAATTCTAAGACTTGTGGGCTCCAATTTCCAGAGGTTGAAGACCACAAGCCTTAAAGTTGCCAAAGTTGGACCTCTAGTTCCTTACAGACAACAAATTAACTTGCTATTTTAGCTTCTATTTAATCTTGGCTTATCCTGGAGGTAAAGGGATGTTTCTGTCTCAAGTTGCCCGGGGTTTCTTTTGGGGTGCTGTGCTGACAACTTCCTCGGACGGAGAGGATGTGCACAAGACATGGTACAATGAGCTACAAATCACAATGTTGGTTTAAGAGGGTTTCTCTCTCTCTCCCCCAAACCAAGATTCCAAAGCGTCCATATTTTGCAATTAAGAGGTGTATTGAATTCAATAAATATGCCTGCATGTGTGTTCCCATTTCCTTTTAACGACTTAGACGGAATCTCTTGAAAAGAATCTCAATAAAGTATTTAGCATTTATCCTTCTGAATATTCCTGGTTTTTTTTTTATCCCCTAGGAGTTGAAATGAAAGGAAAAACAAGATGCTTTTGGATGTAAGGAATAGAAGCAAACATAGAAAGTATTTAAATAAAAATTAAGATTCCTGAATCTCAGACAAACGCAAAGTCTTCTTTGAGGTAGAATCCCCACATCGAGAAACTATGTGCGGTCACACACAATATGGCTTGTTTATACGACATTCTTTCTCACTATTAAATTATAACCCACCCTTAGAGGCACTCAAGCCAAACCAGCTCAAAAAAGCCAACAACAACAAGAAGAAGAAGAAGAAGAAGAAGAAGAGCCTTCTCTGTGGTGGCCCCGGCCCTCTGGAATCAACTCCCCCGGAGATTAGAACGGCCCCCACCCTCCTTGTCTTTTGCAAGTTACTCAAGACCCACCTTTATCGCCAGGCATGGGGGAATTAAGACATCTCCCCCAGGCTTTCTTATATTTTATGTTTGGTATGCATGTGCTGTATGGTTTTTTAAATTGTTGGGGTTTTTTATATAATTTTATTATTAGATTTGTTCCATTGTTATACTGTTTTTATTATTGTTGTGAGCTGCCCCGAGTCTTCGGAGAGGGGCGGCATACAAACCTAATAAATTGAATTGAATTGAATTGAATAATAATGGCTCTTTCTTTTATATGACCCAATCCTGGTTGGGAAGGTAAAGATTAAGAAAACTGAAAGTTTCCAAGCAAGTGCAAAGGAAGTGATGTTTGTGCTGAATGCCGGCACAGAAAATATGAATTGAACCCCAAGTGGTGTGGCTCAATTAACAGCTTTTAACTTCACCGCTTAACCATCATTGTGGTTGTTCTTTTCATATGTATTGGTTTTCAAGGTGGGGATAAACTTAAAGTCAAAGCCCAATGAACTTAGATCAAAGTTTTGGAAATAAATTTATTTCCAATACATTTATTCCTATAAAGTATTCCGTAAATGCTTTCTTAAAAAGTATTTAGAAATCAAGATTTAAAGTAACATAAAGTTACAGTTGGTGCGGGGGGAGAATCTCCCCTGGAGTTTGAATAATCTGAGGTCAGTTGGGGAAAAGATCAGAAGTAACCTGAGAAAATATTATTTGACTGAAAGAGTCGTAGATCCTTGGAACAAACTTCCAGCAGACGTGGTTGGTAAATCCACAGTAACTGAATGTAAACATTCCTGGGATAAACATAGATCCATCTTAAGATAAAATACAGGAAATAGTATAAGGGCAGACGAGATGGACCATGAGGTCTTTTTCTGCCGTCAATCTTCTATGTTTCTAATAGATGGGATAGTTGCAAAGGTGGGAGTGGATCTCTGGGAGTGGAATGGAAAGCCCCAGGCTATTTAGTAATCAAGGCAGGATGGAAAAAAAGGAAGGAAGCAGGAAAAATACCAAATTGGGAACAAGGAAGAAGCTGGAAATATCCAGTGTTCTTTCCCTGTAGATTTCCCTCTAAAGTTATTTGTGTTGTAACTTACGTTTAAGACCAACGCTTTTTTGCAGCCCCCTCCCCTCAAAAAAGCAACAAGGCAGGCATTTTAATCAAATTAAAAGTGCTGTGTTTGTTGGATTTGTGTTACTTGTCAGTTTGATCATTTCCAAGCGACTGGGAGCCACTCTCCAAATTTCTACAGAAGGATCCTGTGGCCTTTTCCCTTGACTTGGTCCAGTCGCTTTGTGGAGGCACCATCGAGACTCTGTTTGGGCCAAGCAGAAGAAACAGAAGTTCCCATCTGGGTTCTTGGAAGGACCGGTCCCGGTTCCATTTCCCCCTGAATGAGATGGTTAGGCAAACAACCACAAGGGCTTGGAACAAACTCCACCCGAAGCAGCTGAGCCTTACTTCCTTCGCTTGGGAAGGAAGGAGTAAGATCATGGCTCGACTACTACAATGCGCTCTACATGGGGCTACCCCTGGAAATGTTCAGAGACTTCAGCTGGTCCAGGACACAGCCATGTGAGCTATTGTGGGTGCCCCTAGGTACAACCACATCACACCAACACAATTCAAAGTGTTGGTCAACATCTATAAAGACCTACATGGCTTAGGGCCAGACTATCTACGGGACCGCCTCCTACCGTATACCTTCCAGTGACTGATAAGGGCCCACGGGGCTGGCCTTCTCCAGGTCTCGTCAACCAAACAATGCCAACTGGGCCGTAGGGAAGGGCCTTCTCTGTGGTGGCTCCGGCTCTCTGGTACCAGCTGCCTCCGGAGATCCATGCTCTCCCCACCCTACTGTCCTTCTGCAAAGCTGTAAAGACCTGGCTGGGCCTGGGGCCATTGACCAAATGAGATACCATCTAGATCCGTCCGTGAGAGATATTGAGAGATATGTATGGCTTTTACTAGGGTTTTGTAATTATTTACAAAAATTGTTCCTTTAAATATTGTTTTTATTTGTTGTAAGCTGTCCAGAGCCTTTGAGGAGTTGGGCAGAATATAAATTAGATTAATAAATAAGATCCAGAAGAGGGGAAGAATTTGAATAAGATGCACTAAAGTGGATTTCATATATTTATATGTACGTAGTAAAAGAAAATATTGATGATGAGCAAATAATTATTTATGTGCATATACAGAACACCACTGAAACTGAATACGTTTTATATGTTGTTTAAGTTTATATGCTCATTTGTCTGTCTATCTTGTTTTTTCTTTCTTTCTTTTTTCTTTGTATGTTCTGTTTGTTTAAGTTGTTTTTTTCTATTTTTATATGTAGAAACTTAATGATTATTTAAAAATAAATAAAGTGGATTTCCTGTTTCAAGAAGGTTTTGTGGGCTGAAGGTGAGAAAGAAAAGGGTTGGCATGGGAAGATCTCCAGTCTGCTGAGAGGTGGCCAAGCTGACCTGTTATCCCAAGACCCTAGCCAACATCCAAAGCTGGCTAACGAAGGTTGGGATAAAAGAATCCCTCAACACCTCCCAGGGGTGTTCTCACTCTGACCCAACCACGTGGGTTGCTGACTTGGAAATGATGTGTGAACTCGGCCATTCTGGTTTGATAAAGCAAGGGATCTTAGAAGCCATCTGTATTAACCCTGTTAAAACCTGTATTAACCCTGTTAAAACCTGGCTTTTTCAGCAGGGCTGGGAGTCTGGACTAGGAATGATTGAGTGTATGCATGGTTTTTTGGGATTATTTATGTATTTTGTTGTTTGTATTGCTGTTGTATTTTATACTGTTTTCATTTGTTGTGATTATTATTATTTAATTGAGAGTAGGGTTTTTTTTGCACCGAGCAATATCACACAGCACAGAACAGGGGATAAGAAGTGCAGATCACAAACCCTTAAGAGACACCCTGGAAAAAGATGTAACAGGGATGGAAAGAAAGGAGGAGAGAGACGGAGATCATGAGACAAATGTAAGTCTCCCAAAAGCTAAGACGAGGAAATAGGACGAAGCGTATGTAGTGCTTGGCTTCACTCTGACTATGGTGGGAGACGAAGAAAGACCAATATGTTTACTGGGTCTAAAAATGTTGGCAGGGGACAGCAAGAAGCCAAATAAATTAAGGCGGCGTCACTTAAACACATTACACCCCAATCACACTGATAAGCCGCTTGAGTTTTTTCAGTGAAAACACGCTGAATATTGCAAACAATCTTCCTGGTGGAGTGTTGGGGTGTGTGTGTGTCGCGAAATGTTTCCTTCTTCCTGGGGGACGTAACAGGAAGCAATTGAGAAACACTGGGTTACTGTGATGTCTGAAGCCATCAGGGGAACAGAGTCAGGAGCTGCAACCTCCTGTAAGGGGGTCTCTCGCCTGTGGGTACCAGTGCCTGGACAAGTCACAGGGGCCTCTCGTGGTGCTAACGGCCCCTTGCAGGTTCACCGACCCACCTGTTGGAGAAAGCCCAGCAGAGCATCCTCTGCCTGGGGCGGCACCTGGGCCAGGACCAGCTCATTCCATCATTTGTGCCAAGCCCGTTTCTGCCCACTCTGAACTTGCCCTGATTTCAAAGAGACTCAGTGCCTGGTGGAAGGCTGTTGCGGGTGTGGGAGGGGGGGCATGGCAAGGTGGCCCCCTCTGCCCCAGGATGCTGCCGACAACCTTCGCTCTGTCTCCCTGGTCCTGATGTTGGCAACTGGAGGAGGTTTCTATCCACGGCGGAGTGAGTGGCAAGAAGGGGTTGATTGTGTTGCAGGGATGTTGAAACTGGGTGAAAAGGCAACTGGAGCCAGAGCGGGTTCTGATCTCTTCTACTGGGTGATGGAGAAAACCGGCTTCGCATGGTCCCATGGTCGCTCTCTCCTTACTGTCATTATCCTTTGTGTGTGTTTGTGTATGTGTGTGTAAGAGTCCCTCCCAAACACATGACAAGCTGCTACCTGCCTGTTGCAGGGAAAACCCCTCCACGTGGCTGGGATAGCGTCACACGCTCACTGCCCCACGAGGGAGCAGGAAGAGAGCTTGCCAAAGGACCCCAACCGTCTCCAAGGCAGTGGGGTGGTCTTGGGGGGAAGGCCAGGGGAGCTGAGATGCCAGCCCAGGAGGTCTCGAGGTTGCATTGGGACATCTTCAATTTTGGCTAGCCTCGCCGGGGCAAATGCTTGGAACAAACTCCCAGCAGACGTGGTTGGTAAATCCACAGTAACTGAATTTAAACATGCTTGGGATAAACATAGATCCATCCTAAGATAAAATACGGGAAATAGTATAAGGGCAGACTAGATGGACCAGGAGGTCTTTTTCTGCCGTCAGTCTTCTATGTTTCTAAAATGCCGCTTGTAAAACATTCTATATAAATGTTCTTTATACACCACTGATAAGGTCAGTTTATAATATTGCTTCCATATTTTTTCCCTAAGTGTGTCCTTCACTCTTCTTGCAACCTGACTCCGCCAGACTTGAAATTCTTCGATTAGATAACTTACAACTCCATCGTCTCCATTTTGGACTTAAATAGAGTTCATAAAATCATATACCAAAATGTCCTTCCTGTTAGCAACCACCTTTAACTGCAATAACACATGAGCACGTAACAGATTTAAACTCAATGTCAGCTGCTCCAAACTAGACTGCAAAAAATACGACTTCAGCAATGGAGTGATCAACGCCTGGAATGCCCTACCTGGCTCTGTGGTTTCTACTCCTAACCCCAAAACCTTTAACCTCAGATTATCTACAATTGACCTCTCCCCCTTTCTAAAAGGTCCGTAAGGGGCGTGCATAAGCGCACCATTGTGCCTACCGTGCCTGTCCTACTGTTCTATTGACTATCATTACTTTTCTAATGTTTTATTTATACAATTTACCATCCTATAATTGTTTGACAAACATAAATAATAAAATAAATAAAATAATTGAACCGTGTAGCCAAAATTTTTCATCCAGGCTAATATGTTCTCTTTTAGTATTTCCTCAATGTTGTCGTAGTATAGAAGGTAATTGTACATTTTTGTTATGAATTTACTATCTGGTCCAATCAATATTTTAATCTATTAAATTATATTTCTTGGCTATACCAAATTTTACCATTTATATCTGCTCTGTACTTGATAATGGGTTAACCAGTCCATACTTCCTCTTCTAATTTCTGTCTGGTCTTCAAATATCCATTTGTTTCTAATAAATTATTATATGTTATCATTTTTGTTCTATCTACTGTGTTAGGATGTCTCAATGCCTCAATTACTGATAGCCACCTAGGTATCTCTTTGTAATTACCCCTTATTTTCCTCCATATGTGTAATATTGTTGCTCTTATGGCGTGAGATTGAAATTGTGTGTGTTTTGTACCCTTTTTCCCCCATAAGTGGGCATGCCATCCTTCATTTATGTTGTGACCCTCAAGTGTTAAAATTCTTTTATTTTTCAGATTTATCCATTCTGTTGCCCGGAGTAGAGTTGCAGCATGGCAGTATCTAGTATGTCTCAAAGTCCAGGAGGGATATCTTCCTAGGCCACCTTGCCCTAACTGCCTCTGTCCTCACTGGGAATTAGGGGGATTGGAGTCCAAGGCCCATCAGGGACACTGGTTTGGGGAAAAGCCAGCCTGCTTTGACTGGAATGGCTCCTCAAAAACAGCTGTGCTGGAGATTATTTTTTGGGGGGGGTGCTCTGCATTCCTCCTGGGGCTCCCCCCCTCAAGGCACATCATGCTCTGCAGACGCTTGTTCAGGGAAGCTGAGGAGTCTCCCAGAATCATTGCAGAATTCCTGGATGGGATCCATGCAAAGTCCATCCAGCAGCTGTGGGAGGACAGACTTCAAAGACCCTGGATGGGATCCAAGCCCCTCATTCCCAGCCAGTTTATTCCAGGCTCTGCTGATCTTAACCATAAGGCGTCTGGCAGCAGCTTCACCAAATAAAGCATTTGAGTGAATAAAAGCGGCTGCCTTGTAATCCATTTTTTTAAAAAAATAGGGAAAGCTGCTCCCTGACTCTTGATTTTTGGTTACCGATGTACTGATACAGGTCTTCTGCAAGGATTGTCCACCAGCTCTTTTCCTTTTTTCTTTCTTTCCTTTTTCTTCTCTCCTCTCTCCTTTTCCTGCCTTTCTTCCTTCATTATGCTCAAGGTAGTGGACATATCCGATACACCTACCTCTTCTTTTTCTTGACCCCCACAACAATAACCTTGGTCGACTCGAGCCTTCCATCCTTCTGAGATGGTAAAACAAGGACCCAGACTGTTGGTGGCAACAGGCCAACTCTGTAGACCGCTGAGAGAGGGCTGTAAAGCATTGTGAAGTGGTATATAAGTCTAAATGCTATTGCTATTCCTTCCTTCGGCCAATGACTACAATATTTCAGGCCAATTCTGCCCATTGCCAGGAGTTCAATCCTGACCAGCTCAAGATTGACTTAGCCTCCCATTCTTCCAAGGTGGTAAAACATGACCCAGATTGTTGGGGGCCAGAGGCCGACACTGTAGACTGCTTAGAGAGGGCTGGAAAGCACTGGAAAGCGGCATATAAGAGGAAAACATAATTACATTATTGGGGATTAATAAAGTATGAAAAAATAAATTATGAGGCAATTCTGCTGCGTGTCTGATTAGTTTGCAATTTCTCTTTTAACATGAGAGACGCAGGACTTTGGTGATCACAAGCTCACTCTTTGACCTGCATTTGCTCAGAAGACCCGGCTTGACCTCCGCTGGCCTGGGGGCACTGAGCACGTGGGGCCACCCTCTTGCGTTTCTTGGAAAAGCAGCATTGCAACAGGTGTTCAGAAAAATGGGCAATTGCTCAACCTCTCGAATTGGGCTTTTGCACGGACGCTGCCGGGGGATTTGTGCAGAGGGAGACGGTCTCTGCAGCTGCCTCGAGGCTTCGCAAACACACGCAGGCGGACAGAGCCGCCACCAGCCGGTGACGAAAACCAGGCGGCACTACAAGGAAAAGGGAGCCGCTGGGCCACGCGTGGCTTCCGAGTCTTCCTTGCTTTCTTCTCTGGACTGGACGGAGACCCTTTGGCCTCTTTGGAAGGACCTGTAGGGGAAGACTGGCAAGAACCAGTTGAGAGACACTCCTGACTGCTGGGATTTGCATGACACAGGCGGTTGTGACGTCAGGTATTGTGTCCACTTAAGCTCACATGGACCACAATGACGACGATCAATCACAGTCGAAAGGGAACATCTGAAGAGACCTGTAGAGGTGATGTCTCACCCAAGTGGATTGCGAGACCTCTTTAAATAGGAACCCCCCTTTTTTTCTTTCTTTCCTTCCTTTTTTCTTGCATTCCTTCCTTTCCTTCCTTCTTTTTTCTTTCTTTCCTTCCTTCCTTTCAATTTGTATGCCGCCCAACTCCGTGGGGACTCTATGTGGCTTCTTCCTAGTTTTATTCCCCCTTTTTCCTTTCTTCAATTTCAAAATCAAAATACAGTCAGGCATCGACTGGAGGGAGAAGCAATGGATTAAACTGAAAATCCAGATTTCCCGAAGTTAAAAAAAAAACCCAGCCAAGGTTACCCAAAAGTCAATGGCACTTTTGAAAATAGACTTTGATGTGAGGTATCTTTTTTAATCGCTTATAAAAAGTTGGAATTAATTAAAATCCCCCTGGAAGGAGCAATTGAAAATAATTCCAAAACCGGAAGACCTACAAAGATCCAGCAATGTGCCAATCAAACAGAATTTGAGATGACATGGCCTTTGAATTTAAAAAAAAAGTCAGTTCTGGAGAGACCTTTTAACGGGCTCGTTGCCCTCCTGAAAAAACAAAAAGCCGCCCGATACACTTCGAGACTTTCTCCAGTTTGATTGCCCCAAGACACAACCGCTCAAAGAAAGAAGATGTTTATCAAAATATTTTATTTTGAGCATAACCCCTCAAAAAAAGGAAAAAAAAAAAGAAAAAAAATCCTCCCTCTTTATTAGACATACATCCTGACGATATCTTTTGTGTTTTTTTTCCTCTGGTTTTTAAATCAACTAAAACAATCTTTTGGTTAAAATAAAAAGAGACATAGAATTTTCTCATCATGGGTCTCTATGCAGCTGGGGGGGGGAGAATAGGAGGGGAGGGGGAGAAAGTGGGCAGAGGGGAGAAAGGGGGGAGAGCTTCCAGCTGGTGTTTGTGGGGTGGTGGGAGTGGTGGGGGGCTCTCTCCTTACACGTGTGCAGAGGTGCACGGTTGACGACATCCGACACGCAACGTTGGCTAACTAGGGGGATGCAACTCGTAGCTAGCAGAGAGGGCAAGGTGGGGGAGGAGGAGGAGGAGGAAGAGGAGGAGGCATGAGGACCAGGCGGTGGGGAAGAGCCACTTGCACCCGAGGCCAGCAGCATCTGGGCGGGAGAGGCAATTGGGGGTGGGGGAGGCACCGTCTCCCACCCAGGAGGCAATTGGGGTGGATTCCAGCTGACAAAACTTATCCAATTTGTTGGTGGTGGTGGTGGTTGGTTCTTTGTTTCTTTTTTCCCGTTTTCGTTTTTAAAAAAAGGACCACAGCCAAAAGAACAAAACAGAACTGCAGAATCCGAAGTGGCTGCTTCGTTTACGCTATGTATAAAACCCCAGGCGCAGTCTCTCTCTCTCTCCCCTGGGCTGGGCCGACGCTCGGCTATACTTTCCCGGGGATCTTGGCCCGCTTCCGAGCGATGGCGTCTTCCACGGCCTTCAGCTGCTTCAGGAGCTCCTCCCTCCGCGACAACGTGCTGGACTTGCCCGATTTGGCCGGGGCGGCTGGAGGGGCCGGCTCAGCCGCTTTGCCCGGGATGCTTGTGACTTTGCTGGAGCTCTTCGATGGAGGAGAGAGTGGGCGCTTCCTGCGAGAGAGAGAAGACGAGGGTTGGCGGGCGGGTGGGGGAGAGGCACGGATGGGGAGGGGTGGACCGGGGGGCTCGTTGGGGGGTAGATTTGCAGCGGCGAGCAGGTTCTCAAAAAGAACTCGGTGGCCCAGTGATTACATTGCAGCTTTGCAGGCTACTTCAGCTAAAACTGCTGGCTGTAGTTCACCAGTTCAAATCTCTCCACCAGCTCAAGGTTGACTCAGCCTTCCGACCTTCCGAGGTGGGTCAGATTGTTGGGGGCAATAGGCTGACCCTCTGTAAATCACTAAGAGAGGGCTGTAGAAGCACTAGGAAGCAGTATATAAGTCTAAGGGCTATTGTCCTTCCTTCCTTCCCTTCCCTCCTCCCTCCCTTCTCTCTCAATGATTAGAATACAGTACTGCAGGCTAATTCTGCCCACTGCCAGGAGTTCAACGCTGACCAGCTCAAGGTTGACTCAGCCTTCTGTCCTTCCGAGGTGGGTAAAATAAGGACCCAGATTGTTGGGGGAAACAGGCTGACTCTGTCGATGGCTTAGAGAGGACTGGAAAGCAATGTGAAGTGGTATATAAGTCTAAATGCGATTGCTAAACGGAAGGGTGGCATAGTTTAGAACTACAGAGCGGGAAGAGAGTGCAGTGGCCCCCTGTTGCACCTCCCTCAAACTTTGAGCCATGGATCTCAACTCCCAGCCTTCCCCAGCCAGCTATTCTTCAGGGCAGACATCTTAACATTGCCAAGGTTGAAGAACACGGATCCAGTCCAACCCTCTCCATGTGTGGAAAAGCAATTAAAAATTGAGGACCCGGATTGTGGGGGCCATAGGCTGGCTCTGTTCAAAAGTGCTATTGCTAACTTGTTGTAAGCCGCCCTGAGTCTAAGGAGAAGGGCGGCATAAAAATTGAATGAATGAAATTGAATGAATGAAAAATAGTCTCTTCCACAGTTGGAGGGGGGAAAAAAAGGTGGCAATAGGAGTTGCCATCCTGGTGGCAACTGAGACCCGTGGCAGACTCAAGAAGTCGAACTCGGAGGATCGACAATGCCCGGTGTCTCGCAGGTTATGTCCCTGGCAGCAAAACTGCTAGAAACAGAGATCTAAGTTTGCATTTCAGCTGAATGGGCTGTGAGTCGATGAAGCAAGAGATGCTCCAGATAACTGTGACTAATGCAAGGGAATGTCACCCATTCAGGCATTTTTTTCACGTGACACGCTAATATTGCAATGGCTTAGCACGAAACAACTCAACGGGTGATACAATCAGCCAATGACTAGGCTGAGGGTCAGAAGCGCCAGGCCTGCTCTGCGGCTGCCGGGGAAATAGAAGGGGTGGGGGGAGCCCAGGGGGTCCTCCAGTTACGGCTGCTCATTTAACAATGGTTTGAAGCTGGGACGGCCTGGGTGACTTGCAAGCCACCCCCAAAGTTATGACCGTGGCACCAGCACCACCATCGTGTGATTTTGTGGGTGCTCGTCAACCAGCTCACAAGGGCCGCAGCGTTCTGCAGTCACACAACTGTGATTTGTGACCTTCCCGGCTGACCACTGAGCAGCCAGGTCAGGGGCTGAAAACAGATTCCTGTAATAATCATACAATTTAGTTAAGGACTGCGATTAAAAAAAAAAGATTGTAAAATCAGGCCTGGCCACCCGATGACCTGCTTGATGACCGAAAACCCGGTCCTATGTGTGGCCTCAATGAGGAGAGGGAAACCTTGATTTGGGCTTTTAACAAAAGAGGAAAAAGGAACATTTTCTGGGTGGGTTTGGGCTCGCTAGGAAACCTTCCCCGGAATGAGAGGATGATTCCATTCGTGAGATGGGGGGTGAGGAAGTCTGCCCCCTCTTCAACTCCCCAAATCATCTGCTTCTCCTTTCTAATGCCCCGGGCCCTTAACACAGTTCCTCATGTGGTGGTGACCCCCAACCATAAGCTTAGCCCCGATTCTCCCAACAGGGCTTGAAGCTGATTGGCAGGAAGGTCAGAGGGATGCCCCCATTGCCAACGCCTGACTGGTCGGATTGTAAAAATATGTCCCAAGGCACCAGAATAAGTCTTAAGTTCCTATCGCCAGGGGAAATTTGTCTTAGGTGACCCCTGTGAAATGGTTGTCCGACCCCCAAAGGGATCCCGACCCCCAGGGTGAGAACCACTGTTTTACAACAAAAGTACTTTTCCCCAGAGGAGGAGACCTCACCCGTCTCTCCCCCAGGGCTGGCAAAAGCCCCCTTGGGCGAGCAGGGTCCAGATACCGCTGCCCCCCAGAGCTGCTCCAAGCCCAAGTGGAGTAGTGGCAATCTGGGTGAATGCACAGCTTAGGAAGGCTGCCCCCCGCCCCCCAATGAGGCTTTCTGGACTGGCTCCTTCTCTGGTCCAGACAGAGCTCTTCGTTCCTTTGGGATGAGGGGGGGGGAGACCCCGGCCGGGCAGCCCTGATGGAGAAGAGAGGGCAGGACTCACTTGTCAGCCTGTGCCGGGGAGGGCTTTGGGTTGGGCCCCCGCTGACGGTCCTGTTTTGGAGAGGAGAGCCTTCCTGCCAGTTTCCGGTCGCGGGTACCTGAGGGGAAAGAAACGTTAGCCAAGGGCAGGGAGCTCACATCATCCCTTTGGGGTAGAGACCAGGCCAAGAAAGCAAAACCGTAGGAAGTTATGGTAGTTCTATATAAGTATGCAAACGTATTTACATAGAGAGAACTACAAGTGATTACCAGTTATAATTGTAAATATGTATATATAAAAAACTTATTTTCTGTGTTAGTGTTTATATGTCTATTTTTTTCTTTATGTATATATTTAATAAAGTTATGTACTGTATATATCTAATAAAGAAAGAAAGAGAGAAAGAGAGGGAGAGAGACAGAAAGAAAGAAAAAGAGAGAGGGAGGGAGGGAGGGAGAGAAAGAGAAAGGGAGAGAGAGAGAGAGAAAGAAAGAAAAAGAAAGAGAGAGAAAGAAAAAGAGGGAGGGAGAGGGAGGGAGGGAGAACCAGCCCAGAGTTCAAGGCCTCTCTTAAGTGATGTGCCGTGGGGATTTTCCATTCCCCCTCTTTCAGCGTCACCCATTTAGATTTACACAACACATTTTTCAAGTGGCAGGATCAGCCCAAGGAATGTGGCCCTGTGCTTGGCACTCGGCCCTCGGGAGTTAAGCCTTGGCAACACCGGGTGCCGAGTGGTGCCAGGCAAAAGCCGGCTCACACAAGGGCATCCTCCCTCGGGAGAGAACGGAGCTGTTTTGGGCTGCACCCGGCCTGCTTTCTGAAGGACTAGCGGGGTCTCAAGAGCCAGACGGGCAGCCTGGAGTTCTCAAGGCGAGGAGCCCCCAACCCTCCGTCTTTGGCTAGCCGAGTGGATTAGGGAGCCCCACCCGGCCGAGACAAGGCGCTCTCTTGCTTCACCCGTTTGCAGGAGGATGGCTGCAGACGAAGGCTTGGCACTTCCCTTACACACACACACACACACACACACACACACACACACACACAAAGACTCCTGAACTCTGCCCTGAGCACGGTGCAGCTGGTTCAGAGTGCAGGTAGAAGAGCAGCTGCAGAGAAAAAAGAAAGCACGCTGCTCTCAAGAGGAACCAAGGAAGGAAGGAAGGAAGGAATTAAGGAAGGAAGGGGAAAATGGAGGGAGGGATGAAGATAGAAGAGGAGGGAGGATACGAGGGAAGGAAGGAGGGAGTAAAGTTAAGGGAGAAAGAAAGATAGAAGAAGAGGGAGGATGGGAGTGAGGGAGGGAAAGAAGGAATTAAGGAAGAAAGGAAGGAAGGAAGGAAGGAAGAAAGGGAAGGGGGAATGGAGGAAAAGAAGGAAGGAAGGAAGGAAGGAAGGACTGGCTGTCTTGAAACCTGCAGCTGAGCCTCCTCACCTGGGGACAGGTTGATCCTCTTGGCCGGGGGAGAAGCCTGCCGGTCTTTGTCGGAGGGCTCGTACCTCTTCCGGCTGTTTTTGTCAGCTGCCTAAAAGCAGAACAGAAGGGGTCAGGGGAGAAGAGGCAGGCGCCTGCCCGGAGGAGGTGAGGAGGGACTGGACGGCCTGCTCTGCTCGGGAGGCACCCACCCATGCCCGATGCGGCCGCCCTAAGAGAGGTCACCCATTATGCTTAACTCCAGCTTTGGGCCAGTGAAGTGAGCAGAGGTCGCTCCAGGCCAGAGGCTGCCTTTGATGTACACGTCCACCTTATCAGGAGAAACACCCCCCCTCCCCCCAGGATGGAAGGAGCAAACTCTGACGGCCCGAGTGGATCCGAGACCCCTCCATCCTGTCCTCTGGGCAGAAGTTGAGCCCTTAGAGCAGTGGTTCTCAACCTGGGGGGTTGGAAGCCCTTTGGGGGTCGAATGACCGTTTCACAAGGGTCGCCTAAGACCCTGGGGGGAAAAGACAAATTTCCCCTGGTGAATAAAATAAAGCTTTTATTCTGGCACCTTGGAACATACTTTTACAATCTGACCAATCAGGCATTTACTGTGGGGGTGTCCCTCTGACCTTCCTGCCAATCAGCTGAAAGCTCTGTTGGGAGAATTGTCACTCGACTTATGGTTGGGGGCCACCACAACATGAGGAACTGTATTAAGGGATCGCAGTATTAGAAAGGTGGAGAACCACCGCTCTGCTCGGCCCCACTTTCCTTCCCTGAGGAATTCCCAGGGGTTCCCTCTGCGTCCCTCTCCTCAGCTGAAGGGGGAGGAGGAGGAGAGCCCCTTACCTTGTTTAAGAGAGTGAGCTTGATTTCCTTGTGGGCGCTGAATCCCGCAGGCTGGGCCTGGGGGGGCGGGTGAGGGGCGGGGGGCTGCTGAGACTTCCCCCCTGAGGCTGGCTTGGCGGATTTGGCCGGCTGTGCTGGGGCCTCCCGCTTCCGTTTCTCCTCCTTCGGGCCGCTCTCTTTCTTGGCCTTTCCTGCAAGACGCGCAGGGCGGGGTACGGTTGTTGGTGGCACCTTGGAGAGGCTCAGGGGCCTCTCCAAGGTGCCGCGATGAAGACACCCCCCCCCCCGCCCAGCTGCATGCCCAGAGGAGGTTTCCGAGCATTCTCCAAAGGTAGCCCCATGTGACGTGATCCACCCAAGGCCTCGTTAGAACAGTGGTTCTCAACCTTGGCGGCTTGAAGATGGGTGGACTTCAACTCCCAGAATTCCCCAGCCAGCAACACTGGCTGGGGAATTCTGGGAGTTGAAGTCCACCCATCTCCAAACCACCAAGGTTGAGAAACACTTCTTTTATAAGGAAGAGGCCTCCGTAGGCGTCATCCATGGACCCAAACCCACCAGCTGTCAGCCAGTTCTGACCCAGGGGAGGGGCCTGGAGATGCCGTACCTCTTTCTTTCTTCGGCTGGGCGGGGGCCGGAGACCGGGAGCTCGCCGAAGAAACCGGGCTGGCCAGATCCGCGTACATGTCTTCTGAGTCGGCGCTCCGGACTGAGCTGCTGCTGGAGGAGGCACTGGAGGCGGAAGAGACGCTGCTCATGCTCAGAGACCTGACCGGCCAGGAGAAGAGAGGAGCGCAGACACCGTTAAAGCCCCCTTATAGTAATAATAACAACAGCAACAACAGAGTTGGAAGGGACCTTGGAGGTCTTCTAGTCCAACCCCCTGCTTGGGCAGGAAACTTTACACCACTTCAGACCAGTGTTCCCTCTAATTTGGGGGGGGGGGGGGGGGCGGAAAAGTATAGTGTCTGAGTGGCAGTCCCTTTGGGACTGGGCGGCACAGAAATAATAAATAAATAAATAAATAAACAAACAAATAAATAAACAAACAAACAAACAAAAAACAAACAAACAACCCACCCACCCACCCTGTTTTGCCTCAGAGAATTTCAAAATAAAATACTGTACTGTGTGTCTATAACAGTGAGCTCATAATAGGGCAACTCTATCAATATCAAAATGCCACTTAAATAGTTGAGCTAGTTTCAAACTAGATTTTGATTTTCTTTCTCTCTTCCTTACTCCCATTCTTTCTCTTTCTCTTTTCCTTCCTCTCTTTTTTCTATCTGTTTCTCTCTCTTCCTCTCTCTCTCCTTCCCTCTCACTCTTTCCCTCTCGGCTTCTGGGCAGGTTTGGAAAACTCTGAGTTGATGATGATTTTTAAGTGAGCGATTGCTCACTGCTCAGCTTAGAGGGAACTATGCTTCAGACAGATGGTTAGTCCAACATCTTCTTATAAACTTCCGGGGTTGGAGCCTTCACAACTTCTGTTCCACTGATCAACCGTTCTGACTGTCAGGAAATTCCTCCTTAGTTCTACATTGCTTCTCTCCTTGTTTAATTTCCACCCTTGTTCTGCCCTCAGGTGCTTTGGAGAATAGCTTGACTCCTTCTTCTTTGTGGCAGCCCCTGAGATACTGCAAGGCTGCTATCCTGTCTCCCCATGTCCTTCTTTTCATTCAACTCGCCATGCCCAGTTCCTGCAACCGTTCTTCCTATGTTTTAGCCTCTCCTTTCATCCCTTCCTCCTTTCAACGGCACAGAGAGCTTCACACAACATCCACACAAAGAACCAGACCTCTTCTGGCCCAATCCCACCACCTTGGGGGCACCCAGTGGAGGAGGAGGGCTTCGAGGAGGAAGGTACGAGGCCTCCAAACCCCCAAGCAGCATCCGGCTAATGGACGTTGCGCTTCCCGACTCCAACCGAGCGTCTTACCTGGATTTCCTGGACCCGGACGGAGATGGGGAAAGCGAGGCCGAGGAGGACCGGGAGAGGGACCGAGACAAGGTTCTCGAGTGGGAGCTGGAACCGCTGTAGCTGCTGCCGCTTCCGCTGCAACTGATGGGCCGCCTGCAGCCAAGAGAGCCCCCCGTTAGGCTCCCACCGGTGGACACGAGGGGATCCGCTTCCTCTCCTTTCAGGCAGGGCCAGTGGTCAGCAGTCTCTGGCTGAGGAACTCCTCGTGTATCCCAGCAGCCGGTTAGGAGCCACAGAGTCGACCTTCTCCATGTCCCGTTAGCTAGGCAATGCCGCTTGGCAGGGCCTAGAGGGAAGAGCCTTCTCTGTGGTGGCCCCGGCCCTCTGGAATCAGCTCTCTCCAAGGATTCGTAATGCCCCCACCCTCCTGGCCTTCCGCAAGGCTTTAAAAAGTCACCTTTGCCAGCAGGCTTGGGGCCCTTGAGCATTATGCCTAGCTCCGGCCATCGACTGGAATATACATGGGATGAGTGTGGATGATCGTTTTTAATATATGGGGGTTTTAGATCTAGTTTTAACTATAGATTTCTTATATTTATTTACTAATTGGATTTGTATGCCCCCATCCCCCCTCCAAGGACTCGGGGCGGCTCACAACATATCAAAACAATAAACAATACACATATCTAAAAAATCCAATTTATACAGCTGAAAAACTTTAAAAAACTCTAATAACATTTAAAATCATTCATTCCCTACGATACGCATTATTATATATTATATTGTTGTATTTATTTTGCTGTGAGCCACCCTGGGTCTGCGGAGAAGGGTGGCATAGAAATCTAATAAAGTAAATAAATACAAACAAACTCCGGGAGTTGAAGTCCACAAGTCTTAAACTTGCCAAGGTTGGTGACCGCTGCTTTCAAGGACTCCTAGAGAGGGCGGTGGGGAAAACCAGTCTCCCTCGAGATCTGGCTAACTATCCCTCTGGATCCAACTGGGCTGGTCACAGGCCCCCTTTAGACCCTCGAGGCCCAAGTCTCCTTCTAGGAAGCCACCGCCTGAGCTGCTGTCCTTCCCGCGAGGCCACAGAGGCCCTGCCCGCTGGATCCCCACTCCAGAACGTCCCCCCTACCTCCTGGGAGGGGTCCTCGTTTGCCGCTCCTTCCGCCTGGCCTCCCTGGCGTCCCCTGGCTTGGCTGGCTCTGGGGCAGGGGGAGCAACCTTGGCCACCGGTGGTGGTGCTGGTGGGGCAGGGAGTTTCTTCACAATCTTTTCACTGAAGAAGGGCGAGAGAGAAATCGGGTGAGAGACCCCCCAAATTTAGTGGCCAAGGTTGAAACACATATGACGCCATCTCTGGTAACCCTCCGCAGGTTTTTTTTCTGGTATAAGGACTGAAGTGACCTGCCTATAAGAAAGGCAAATATACTGTCAAGGGCTCCGGACTGCTATTTTATGAACAGGACAAGCTGGTCCTTGAAACTGACAAATAAAATTTAGGTGGCATCCAAAAAGCTGGGGGGGAAAATCAGTGCAATGCGTCATTAAAAAAACCCTGGCCAACCGGATTCAAATCCTTTTAGCCCCAAACCCGATCTTGGACCAAGTATTCTTTGTGAGTCCGACAAGGCAAGAAGGGTGCTGGACCATAGTAAGATTTAGGCACAGATTCTCCTGCAGCCACAAGTACAGTGATACCTTGTCTTACAAACTTAATTGGTTCCAGAACGAGGTTCTTAAGGTGAAAAGTTTGTAAGACGAAACAATGTTTCCCATAGGAATCAATGGAAAAGTGATTAATGCGTGCAAGCCCCAAATTCACCCCTTTTGCCAGCCGCTGGGAAACCCCACCTCCAGACTTCCGTTGCCAGCGAAGTGCCCGTTTCTGCGCTGCTGGGATTCCCCTGCAGCATCACAAAAACATGGAAGTCCAGAGGTGGGGTTTCCCATGGAGGGGAGCCTCGGGGGAATCCCAGCAGCACAAAAACGGGTGCTTCTCTGGCAATGGGAGTCTGGAGGTGGAGCATCCCAGCAGCAGTGGTGGGTTTGTAAGGTGAAAATAGTTTGTAAGAAGAGGCAAAAAAATCTTAAACCCCGGGTTTGTATCTCGAAAAGTTTGTATGACGAGTCGTTTGTAAGACGAGGTATCACTGTATGTCTTTTCAAGAGGAAAATATAATTATGATGTGAACGCCCAGCCCTGCCTTGTTTGTGAAATTGGCACGGAAGAGCCCAGTGTTTGATCCTT
Organism: Erythrolamprus reginae; assembly: GCF_031021105.1. Taxonomy (NCBI): domain Eukaryota; kingdom Metazoa; phylum Chordata; class Lepidosauria; order Squamata; family Dipsadidae; genus Erythrolamprus; species Erythrolamprus reginae. Next base: position 1,211,921 of record NC_091958.1, read on the forward strand.
CTGGCTACCCTCCCTCTTTGGCCCATTTCCAAGCTCCAAAATCACGTTTCGGAGATGCAGCGGGCAGAATTCTCCTCCAGGTTCCGAGTGGTCGGTGTGGAAAGGATTCTGCCGGCTTCAATTTCATCCTGGTTGTCCTCAGTTGGGAGAATGGGAATGCTGCCAGGGCCTGAGGAACCCCCTCCTTTCTTACCCCTTTCCAGCCGGAACTGCAGGCTCCCCCTTGACCTTGGGAGGAGGTTTGTGTGGCGATGGCGTGGGAGACGGAGACGGCGAAGAGGAGAAGGACTGCGACCTGCAAAGCCGGGGAAGACAAGCGGTTAGGGGCCTCGACAGCCACGATTGCCTGGGAGAGGAGGCGGTGTGTGTGTGAAGGATTTCAACTGAATTAAATCAACAGCAGGAAAAGGTGATGGGCAGGTTGGACACTTGGGGCACTTTGTAAAATAAGATATGAAAAATCGCTCTGGAACAGTGGGAAACATTTTGCGTAAGCAAACCGGAACCCGTGTTTACAATTTTTGGATCTTAGGTAAGGCGAGTTCACGGTTCACCGAAAATTCTCTGCTTTGATTGTGGGGGAAGAGGAGGGTGGTTTATACATTACACTTCAGTACAAAGAGCAGAGCAGGAATAAAGCAAGCGAGCAGCCGGTACAGGGGAACCTTTGTAGCTCAGGGTTGAAACCAGGGGTCAAACTAAGCAACGTCATCAGTGCTAGTAAGGACTGGGGTTTGGGGTCAGCTGAGAGGGAGAGAGATGGGGTCAGCTGAGAGGGAGAGAGAGAGAACAAACTGGGAGCCAACTTCAATTCTTTCAAGCATTGATGATGTGACCTAGTTTAGGTAATGAAACATCTGCATAAAAACCACCAGGGACCTCTCAGGTTCACAGCTATTGTGCTTTAAAGACAGGAAAACCAAGGCAGTCACAGAGAGGTCCAACTCAGGGGGTTACGGTCACTACAGCTGGTGGAAAATCTGCATCTGGGCCAGCTGTTGAATGGACGGGCCATGGACCACTCTGCCAACGCTCGGGGCTTCTCTGGCAGGCGATCTCCCCGAAGGCACCTGGAGAAGATCAGCTACCCGTGGCCAAAGGTTTGTGGTTGGAAAGGGGTGCCATCGATCCCTGCAAACACTTCCCCAGCTGCAAGTAACAAATTCCCCGGGCAACGCCGCTTTCCTTTTCCAATAATCAGCCAATCGATTATCCGAGGGGTTTGGAAGCTGCCTGTGGACATACGCCCTGCGCTTAAGTGCAGCTGTGATGTGCAACACACAACACATTTAGGAACGACAGCAGGGAAGTCGTGAGGACCCACTTTCTGCTTTCACCGCATCTTGCGTGCCAGTGAAAACACACACCGAGGAATTGGCCCTCGAAGGGCAGGCAGGAAGTTACCGAATACGTGGGTGGCACATCCCAGAAGAGGCGAAACTGAGGGACACACCTCAAAAGTTTCCAGGAATCAGGGGTGGTGCTTCTACTTGGATGCCTGCCCCATAAGCCCTCCTGCCTTAGTCCCACTGGAAATGCCACCCTTGGCCAGTCTGGGGGATAGAGGGTAGCACAAGGACGGGGAGCCTGCAAAAATGAAGATGTCCACCCTGCATTCCTACCCAAGGCGCCATTTAGAAGAGGGAAAGTGAAGGTGCCACTGTTAGGTTAGGTGTAGCCGCGCTCTGCCCTGTTTGGGGTGGAGGGGAGAGGGGCTTCTCTTCTCTGTTGAGGTCCAGGGGGCTGCAAACTTGCTCTGATGGGGCAAAGAGACACACACACACACCTGCCTCACTGTTTTAGATCAGTTCCCCCCATTCTTGGCAGGAGTATGGAAATCTTAGCTTGGGCCAAAGGGAGACAACTCAAATCTTTGAATTGCTGGAGAAAAATTCCATAGATATGGAGGAGGAGTGGACTGAGATTTTTTTTTTGGGGGGGGGGGGGGGTAAGTGACAGCTGAAAGCATCACCGGATTTGATGCCAGTCATGAGGCTCCATAAACAATCTCTGCAATTTAACAAGTCAATCGGCTGTTTTACGGGGATCACAGGACTGTCATTGTTTGTTTACCCAACTCTCCCGATTTGTCACTTTGTTGTGATAAGAGATGGGTGTTGGGTTCAACCCAAGGATTTCATCACCTTTGATCACCTCTACGTTGCAGCTGTAAATGCCAATACGCAAACTTGCCTGGCACTGTGCCAGCTTGGAAACTTCCTCAACTTCTAAGCTATGATGCTTTGGAGTCGTCTCCTTCGGAGAGGCGGGAATCGTCCCTATGACCGTGTTTCTGGCCTCGGAGAAGCGGTCCAGGAGCTCAAGGCTTGGACGAGAGACCTAAACACCCCACGGAAACTACAAGGGGATTCAATGTTTAGCCCCTTCGGATACCTTTGTTCACATTCTGAGCCGGGTGGCACAGTGGTTACAGTCGCTCCGAGTCTTCGGAGGGGGGGGGGGGCATACAAATCTAATAAATAATAATAATCTAATAAATAATAATAGAGCGCAGCACTGCATGCTCCTTCAGCTAATTGCTAGCTGTAGTTCAGGAGTTCAAATCTCACCACCGGCTCAAGATTGACTCAGCCTTCCATCCTTCCGAGGTGGGTCAAATGAGGACCCACAGTGTTGGGGGCAAGAGACTGGCTCTGTAAACCACTTAGAGAGGGATGGAAATGCACTATGAAGTGGTATACAAGTCTAAATGCTATTGCTATTCCTTCCTTCCTTCCACGTAAGAGCCTTCCTCCCTTTCACTCTTTTTACCTCCCTCCCTCCCTTTCTCCCACTCTTCCTCCTACCTTTCTGCCTCCCTCCCTTAAATCCTTCCTTCCTTCCTTCCTTCCTTCCTGCCTGCCTGCCTGCCTTCCTTCCACCTAAGAGCCGGAGGTGGCGCAGTGGTTATAGTGCAGCACTCCAGGCTCCTTCAGCGGACTGCTAGCTGTAGTTCAGGAGTTCAAATCTCACCACCAGCTCTAGACTGACTCAGCCTTCCATCCTTCCCAAGTGGGTCAAATGAGGACCCAGATTGTTGGGGGCAAGAGTCTGATTTTGTAAACTGCCTAGAGAGGGCTGGAACAGCACTAGGAAGCGGTGTAGAAGTCTAAATGTCCCATCTAGACAATCCGAGGGAGATGGGTGCCTAAGAAATATGCAATATAAATAAAGTAACTAAATGAACATGTTTATTTTCTTTGAGAAAGAAAATCTATGGCGTCAATCTATGCTCTAACTATGAATTCTTTGTTCAGGATTCCATATCTACAATGATGTGCTGACGGCCTTTAGGCGGGGCTTAGGCTGGGGTGTGTGTATGTGTTACACTTTGATATTTACTACTCTCAGTCGTAACGGCCTGGACCAAGCCCAGCAGCCCTGCTTTGCCCTGGTGACTGCCCAGCAGAGAGAAGCCGTACCTGGACCGGCTGCCTGAGAAGGAGCTGTGCCTGGAAGAGCGACTAGTGTAGGAGCTGTAGGAGGACGATCTGGAGCGTGACCGCGAGGAGCCCGATCCAGAGTAGGAGGAGGAGCGGGAGGATGACCTGGAAGGGAAAGGAGATGGGAGTTTAAGCAGCGGAAGATCTCTGCCTTCCTGCCCTGGTTGGAAGAAGAGGCAAGGCCCGTCTCCCCTTCTCTTTCCGCCAGAGGCTGTGTCCAGATCCTACCAGACCCCGTGCCCTGCTCTACTGCGGCGCTTCCTTAAAAGCTATCCTTGGTTACTCCCCTGCATAGAACGGGACAGCAGCCCATCCCAAAGCTCTTGGTTGGATCCCGGTTTACACCACCAACGGCTTCCCCCACCGCTGGTTCCAGAGATCTTTTTTTGTGCCGTCCTTTTCTTCGGGACCGTTCTTCTCTTAAATCCCAGCGACCGTTTCCGCAACGTGCGACCCGGAAGATAGAGCCGGGGTCCTCCAGGTTTATACCTTGAAGAACCTGAGCCGGAAGCGGACGAAGCCGAGGTTTTCCGGCGCCTCCTGGCGTGGCTGGGGGAAGCGGACATGCCGTGCTTTTTTTTGGGCGACTTCGATCGGCGCCACGGGTCCTTCCATTCATCGGCTCTCTTGGAATTGGAAGGAGTGGTTGTCGTTGTCGTGGCCTCCTTCTCCTTCTTGGATGGCTCAGGCGGACGGCTGGAAGACAGATCGAAAAGATAATTAGAGGGGAGACGGCTTGAGCCTGCTTGCTTGCAGATATATATATATGTATGTATGTATGTATATATGTATGTATATATATCGTACATTTTCACAGGTACAGGTATGAAGGTCGTGGCATATTTGGGTTTCTTCCCATGTAAGCTTCAGAGATTCCTGGCAACGTTTTGACGAGGTCCCACTCATCATCTTCAGGCTGGTGTTTTTGTCCTTGTTCTAGGGCGAACAAAGCTTTTTACCCTAGCACAAAGCCAAAAGCACCAGCTTGAAGATGACGAGTGGGACTTCATCGAAACGTTGCCAGGAATCTCTGAAACTTACACGGGAAGAAACCCAAACATGCCAAGACCTTCATGTATGTATGTATGCGTGCATCCATACTGCCCAACTCCCTAAGGACTCTGGGCCTTCCGGTGGCCTAACTAATCTCTTATTGAGGTCCAGAATTTGTTTTTTAAAGGATTAAGGTTTGTTAAGTGTTACCAATGCCCTGGGCTATTAGGTTTATATTACTCACACTTTTCCAAATATAATATTTAGAAATATAAAAGCCTCGGTGGTGCGGTGGTTAGAATGCAGCATTGCAGGCTAATTCTGCTCAATCCAGCAGTTCAATCCGGGTTCGGGGTTCGGGGGGGTGCTGGGAAGCCCCCCAGGCCGGCTGCGACCTTTTAAAACAGCCGCACGGCTTCCCAGCTGTCTCCTGAAGCCGAACGCCAAAGCCGAACTTCCGCGTTCGGCTTCGGGAGACAGCTGGGAAGCGGCGCGGCTGTTTTAAAAGGTGACAGCCGGGCTGGGGGGCTTCCCAGCAACCTCCCGAACCAAACCCGGGGTTCAGAAAAATTTTGCCTCTTCTTACGAACTTTGTTCGAGTTACGAACCGGCGTTCGGGAGGCTTCTGGGAAGCCCCGCCGCCCGGCTGTCACCTTTTCAAACAGCCGCGCGGCTTCCCAGCAGTCTCCGAACGCCGGTTCGTAACTCGAAAAAAGTTCGTAAGAAGAGGCAAAAATTTTCTGAACCCCGGGTTCGTATCACGAGTTGTTCGTAAGACGAGGGGTTCGTATCTTGAGGTACCACTGTATAAGTCTAAATGCTATTTCATCAAGTGGCTTATCTACAAAAAATTAAAAAGGTAAAATGCACAGTATATAAAAACAGCAGCCATGAACCTTAAACGTAGCAAATATAAAAACAGCTCAAAAGCAACAATTCCTTGAAAGCAGAATAATTAAAAATCCTGGATAGAAAAGTCACTTTAGCGGGCATGGTAAAGAGTGAGTGGAGAACGGAGACCTAAGAGCTCTGCAGAAAAAGACAGGCGCGCTCTGCTTCCCAAGGCCCTTTTTAAAATTGCCCTCCAGCTTATCCAAAGGCAAACCACAGCGGACAAATAATTTATTGTTTAATCGATCCTTTAAAAACTCCTTCCATGCACTGGCTTTCGTTGAAAAGAAAAAAGACCGTGGCAACGGCATTACCAGAAATACCAGAAAAGAAAGAAAAGGGAGTTTTGCCAACCAGAAAAACTTCTGTAAAAGGAGAACTCAGGGGAAACCCAAAATTATTTTTGCTTCTGGCCAGGTTATTCCCCAACTTTGCCAACTGTAGACACAAACCCTCAAGGAGGAGAACGAGGGATTAATAATTAAATGCACTCTACTTGGGGCTACCCTAGAAGGCGTTTGGAGATGCAGGTGGTCCAGAATTATTATTTCATATTAGATTTGTATGCCACCACTCGAATGAAGCCGCACGAGCTGTTGTGGGTGCACCACACTACACCAATCCTCCGTGGACTGCACTGGTTCCTGATTGGTCTCCGGGTGCAATTCAAGGTCTTGGTCATTACCTTCAAAGCCCTACATGGCTTAGGGCCAGACTATCTTCGAGACCACCTTCTACCACACAGCTCCCAGTGACCAGTAAGAGCCCAGAGGGTTGGTCTCCAATGTCAGCTGGCGGGCCCGCAGGGGAGGGCCTTCTCTGTGGTGGCTCCAACTCTTTGGAACCAGCTACCTCCTGAAATCTGGACTACCCCCAGCCTACTGGCCTTCCGGAAAGCCGGAAAGACCTGGCTTTTCCGACAGGCCTGGGGCCATTGATCTTGTTTTTAATTATTGGTTTTACATTGTTTTAGATTGTTTTTAAGGGGTTTTGATGTTACATCGTATGTTTTATTCTTTGGTTGGGAGCTGTTGAGAGTCCCTTGGGTGGTGTACGAATCCAAATGACAAATACATAAATAATAGGGAGTTAATGACCATAGGTAAAGTTCTTCTGGGGACAAATGGCAAGTTAGTAAAGAAAAAGTATAGGTTCTTGTTGGATTATAATATGGAGGAAGAACAGGTTAAGGAAACAATGGTGGCATGGGCCATCAATTTTTTGGATACAACATACAATTGGAAAAATGGCGAGAATTATGGGAAAGAAATAGGAAAATAACACTGGCTATACCGTATAGAGAATTTACATAAAATGACCCCACAATTATCTTTTCCTAATAGTGTCTCTTCCCCAATACCCAAGCCTTGCTTAACTCAGAACCGGCCCGGGTTTGTTGCACCAAGTTTCTCCTGCAATCATTCTTAGATTCTAACTCAGGATTCTTTACATTTTTTTTAGCAAAAAATGAATGCATCTCTACCCCTGAGCCTTCTTCGGGTTCACCTATAATCTGAAATAGCTGGCTGCTGAAAAATATGCGAATGGACACATTCGACCTGACCTGGCCTTGCTTTTTTTCCCAGCAAGAAAATTCCTGCTGAAGGAATGAAGACAGAGCCTTTCAATTGCTATCTGCCATGTTTTTATTTGCTTTGCTGCAATACCAGGTGTCTCTTTCGGTTCAGCAGGAAACCCAGACCTGGAGCTGTGCCAGGGCAATCGATCCAGGGAGGGAAAAATCACATCCGAGAGTGTTTCAATGCAAATGACTGCATTATTCAGACTGGAAAAAACGCTATTCCACTCAGAGAAAGTTACTCCCCCCCCCCCCAATCCTTCCCCTTCACGTGACGTCAGCAAGCCCTTTCACTCATGGCCTAATCTTATCAGGCCTGGCAGCTGAATGACGGCATCTCAGTGTGCAGGAATAGTGGAGAGAACGTGCACCTTGCAAAGTCAGAGAAAGGAAGCCACTCTTAGAAAGGAAGTTAAGGAGAAAAAAAAAACCCTAAGAAAGGTGACCCAGTGACATCACTGCAAATTTCCCAGGATTGGTGACAGGAAATGAAGGCCTGGAAATCGTTGCTCAACAGATACCTGGTTTAAAAGTCTGAATTAAATCTGCACACACACTTTAAAAATTTGCCCTTTGCAAAACATCACGGACAACCTTTAAAACAGATGGTTTAAGAGGCAGAAAGGTGCATCAGCCCAAGGAAGGGAAAACCCACAAACGAACAATCATCTAACACTCTTACTGGGAGAAATTAAACAAAGTTTTTAAAAAAACCCACACAAAACAAATGAAGTTAGGAAATAGCCTTCAAAAACTTTTTACAACTCTTCCCCACCCCAGGAACCTTGGATGGCCACTGGTATCCAAAAAGAACCAGGGCTGGCTGTTCTTCGTCTGATATATTTGGATGCAACTTGAGATATTTAGCACATGACACAAGTTTGTGATTTGTTAGTGGAGAGATTCTTGAATCCCTCCTTTGTGAAGGAATCACATACCCCAGAAAGAGCCTTCGTCTATTGTTTTTCATGGTCTCTTGTCATCTATTTAGCTTTTGTGAATTAAATAATAGGCAGGTGAGTACATGGATACAGAAACACATCTAGAAATACAGTAGATAGACAGAGATAGATAGATGACAAACAGATAGAGAGATCGACCATAGAGAGATAGTCTAACGCTTAATTAATAGAAGGGAATGTCATGCTTTAATGGCTTTAACATTGCTTTAATAAACACAGAAAACGATTATTGCTTTTAAGCATTATCTTTATGAAACTTAACTGATATTAACAAAGAATATTATTACTAATAAAGTCAGGAGCTCAAAAATATTGGTGATGTTTCCAACTAATATAAAATACTGATTGTTCTTAGGAATAACTGCATCTTCCTATACTATATTTCAGATGACTTGAGGGGCGTGTGCTTTTTTTTAAAAAAATACTTTACATTCAAATAGGATCAATTCATTTTTAAAAATACACCAATACACTTTTAAAAAAACCACAACTCCTTTCCTTATACTTTTACTATCCCTGAATCAGAATACATTCCATTAGAGAACTCTGTGGGACAAATATTAATTTTAAGTTGTTTTATAACCGTAATCGTTGACTTTCAAGTGCATCATGGGGCTTTTGATCGGTGTCCCTTGAAGTCAGCAAGGGGAAGGAAGGGTGCTTGATACGAGAGTTAACAAGGTTACTAAGGCTCCACCTCTGTACTTAAGGGCAGAAGCGGACACAGCTTTGCTAGTTTCTATCTTCAAACCATTCGTGCCCAAGCTACCACGTTTTTGCCTTCTGGCTGAGCTTGGCTTGGTTTTTAATGTAATTTTATTATTAGATTTGTTCCATTGTTATACTGTTTTTATTATTGTTGTGAGCCACCCCGAGTCTTCGGAGAGGGTCGGCATACAAATCTAATAAATTGAATTGAATTGGCTGCTTGAATTGAGGCTGGGGGATTTCACAGGAATTCCGAGCTGAAGAGCCTGTTGCCATGATGCCACAAAGGAAGGCGAACAACAACAACGAAAGAACTGTGCATCACCGTGCACATGGTTAGATGCCCGTTATGCTTGGCCAAAACGTCTCATGAGGACAAGGACGGCCCCAATTGGATTTCAGGCATTGAAGAGAGATCTCTACACAAGGCTTTGAGGGCCAGGAAAGAGTCTCTTCCTTCTTCATGACAAGGGTGACACTTCCTGTGGGCAAGGAAGATTTCTGGGCACGATCCAGGAAAGGAAACAGGACCAGCATCGACCAGCAGATTACTAATCAAGAGGGGATCTCATGACAACCGAGGAGGAATCCAAGAATTGCAGGCATCCGTTCTTGCTAAACCCTCTTCTGAGGTCGTGACTCCTTCTGTGTATGCAAAACACAACCTCTCATTCCAGTTGCGTGATCGGAGCAAGACACTCCCTTCCGGCAGGCAGCCCAAGACTTTCCCACTTGCTAAGCTTGGCCTGGGACCAGACTAAGCCTTCAGTGAGAGCAGAAACATGGAGAAGACTCGGTGGAGGAGGAGGAGGGAGCCTTCACCATCAATTAAAAAGATGCTTGGAGGAGAGAGTCACCTTCTCAGTTCCAGAGAAGAGGAACGGAGAGAGCGACTGGGTGGGTGGGTGGAAAAGGAAGCCACTTTTTAAAAGATCTCTAATGGATCTACATGGAATTTAAACCCACATGGAATTCCTTACAGACAACTCAGACTATATTCAGTACTAGTAGCTGGATACCTGCTCTTTGCTGATCGGGCTGATAAGTTGACAATTAAAAGCTTGCACGAATCCCAGCGACCAGTTAGGTCCCACAGAGTGGGTCTTCTCTGGGTCCCGTCAACCAAACAATGTCGCTTGGCGGGACCCAGAGGAAAAGCCTTCTCTGTGGCAGCCCCAACCCTCTGGAACCAACTCCCCCCAGAGATTAGAATTGCCCCCACCCTCCTTGCCTTTCGTAAGCTGCTTAAAACCCACCTCTGCTGCCAGGCATGGGGGAACTAAGATACACTTCCCCCCTAGGCCTTTACAATTTTATGCATGGTATGTTTGTATGTATGATTGGTTTTTATATAATGGGTTTTTAACTGTTTTTTTTAGTATTGGATTTTGTTATACTGTACTGTTTTACTGCTGTTGTTAGCCGCCCCGAGTCTGCGGAGAGGGGCGGCATACAAATCCAATAAATAAATAAATAAATGAAATAAATTAGCCGGTTATGATCGGCCTCCCCTTCTCTCCTTCAGGCTGGCCCCACAGACGTCCCTCCTATCTGATCCCCTTCTCTCCCTTTCAGGTGGGGAAGGGGGAGTAGAGCGTCTAACTCCTTAGCATGGAGTAGAGTGTTTAAACTCCCAGCCTGCAGGGTGGGTGAGTCACGCGCTGGCCATGCCCACTGGCAGTTGGAACAGAGTTCTTCTCAGGTGAAGTAGAACGTCTAACTCCTCAGCACCAGAGCGTGTTAATAATAATATAAGAAATACTAATGACCTGATGGTCATTCAGAAAAACCCTTTCATAGCAAGCACCTAGAAGCCAAGGGGAACATATGTGCCAAATTTCAAGTTTGTAGGCTTTGCAGTTCTGGGGATCTTGTGCTGATGCATGAGTGATATTTGGCTTATATATAAAATCGATCAGCATCTTGAACTATCCAATCATCCAGAACATGACAAAAAAATATCTGCTTTCAGATGCCACCTTCTGACTAAGAGCCAGGCAAGTCACAGAGGGAGGAATTAAAGTCACACAAAAGCTTTAGAGCTGATTTTTGCAGGGATGCTTTAAAAAACTCGCTATCTAAATGCTCAGATGCTAAATTTTGCCAATTTTGTCTACAAGAATAGAGAATCGCCTGCAGCCCTTCTTTGTTCAATCTGGACGCAGGTGATGGGGGCCCACTGGCAATTTTGCACCAGGGACCGGACATTCAATCGGAGTATTGAAAGCCGAGTGACAGTGGGAAGAAATATTTTGGTACCTCCGAATGTCTGGCCATGCCATCAAGTGGCAGAGCTGGGATTTGATTGGAATACAGGCGACCCTCGACATAGAACAGGTCGCTTAGTATCCGTTCGAAATTACAACAGCAGTGAAAAAAGTGGCACGACCGTGTTTCACACTTATGACCGTTGGAGCATCCCCGTGGTCAGGTGATCCAAATTGAGATGCTTGGCAACTGAAGGCTGCCGTGTCATGGGCTCACGGGATGCCCTTCTGACAAGTGGGTGGGAAGGCAGCCATTTATTTATTTTATTTATTTGTTTATTCAATTTTTATGCCGCCCTTCTCCTTAGACTCAGGGCGGCTTACAACATGTTAGCAATAGCACTTTTTAACAGAGAATCAGCCTCTTGCCCCCACAATCCGGGTCTTCATTTGACCCATCTCGGAAGGATGGAAGGCTGAGTCAACCTTGATTTACTTAATGATCATTTGACTAACTTAACAACTGCAGGGATTCAGTTTTGTTTTGTTTTTAATTATTTATTAAGTTTCTACATATAAAAATAGAAAGAAAAGGAAAAAAAATAAACAAAACATTCAAAAAAAAAAGAGAAAAAACAAACAAACATATAAACTTAAACAACATATAGAATGTATTCGGTTTCAGTAGTGTTCCTTATATGCACATAGATACTTATTTGGTTATCATCAATTAATATTTTCTTTCACTACGTACATATATTTATTTGTTACATAGAAGACGTAATTTGTCAACTATATTGTTGACTATCACTATCAAGCGGCCTAATATTAGGTATTTGTATCTAGTGTGTGAATTTGTAGGTTTCTTTTCTTTAGTTCTTGATATTATGTTATATTCATTTTGTATATTTGTGAGGAAGATACGGATTCATTTTTAGGGGTTTTGCGTTCCATCGATTTATGGTGCAATGTTTCAATGATTTATGTGCAGGGATTCACTTTAACAACTTTGTCAAGAAATTAAATTAAGTTAAATTAATTAAATTAAATGGGCCACACACCCTTCACAAGAGTCTCGCTTAGCAACGGGAATTTTGGGCTCAACTGCAGGTCGAGGACTATCTACAACAGTGTCTCCCAACCTTGGCAACTTGAAGATATCTGGTCTTCAACTCCCATAATTCCCCAGCCAGCATTTGCTGGCTGGGGAATTCTGGGAGTTGAAGTCCAGATATCTTCAAGTTGCCAAGGTTGGGAAACACTGGTCTACAATCTGATTTGGTTGAAGGTGGTGGTTAACCTTCTTTCTTCTAGAAAGTCCAAAATTGACAAACGTCTGTACAAAACCAAATCATGTGAGTCAGCTGCCCTTTTTGAATATACACCTTCGTAGAGGATGAGCGAAACAAAACATAGCAGGTATAATTGGGGGGGGGGGAGGAAGAATTGGCCGTTGGGACAGTGTCTTTCTTTCCCAAAGGTCTTTGGCAGAATCCTTCAATTAGCAGAGATTATTTTAAAAAAATAAAAAAAAATCTGACCTGGAAAGAAACAACCTGTGATTAAATAGACCAATTTTTGGATTTTTTCCCCCTTTTAAAGAGAACCCAATTTTAGCCTCAATTGCTTCCTCTGGGAGCAAATCAATTTGCCAAAGACCGGGCTTGGTGCCCGGTTACCTCTGCTGCTTTTCTGCCCTTCCTGCTTCACCTCTGGTGGCCACAGAGAAAGGAAGAATTCTTTCCGGTCCGTGGAGATGAAATCACGGCGAGTTCAAACACACCCCTTTCTTCACCTGCTACAACCGCCACACCACAACATCTGCATTTCCTGGGCCGGATTCTTGCCTCAGCTTCAGTTTTCACAACCAGATACAAGTGACGGAGCAGCGAGAAAAACCCTCGGATGCCTCACCACTTTCTGCCAACTCACTCGGGGTGGTTGGCAGGGATCATCATCGGGCATCGGCTTCACCCAGCCACCTTGCCAGCAGCGCGAGAACCATGGGGCAGGTGAAACGTGGGGAGCGGTTGGGGGGCCAAAAAGGGATTTTTGAGCCAAGGTTTTGCCAGTTCCACACCATGGAAAACCTGTGCCGGCTCCAGCCCTTGCCTTCCCACCCGCCCGCCCCCGTGCCAACGGATTTAGTGGAGGCTGGGAGGATGGAGCAATGGGAGAGTCCAATTTCCGCTCAGACAGGAACTTCCTTTGGGGTGGGGCTGAACCCCCTGTGAACTCTCGGTCTAATTTACACCCTTGGTGTAAAACAAGTGTAACCAAGCAGGAAGAGGGAGATTGTGATCCCGCTGGTGAGACCCCATTTGGAATAATACTGTGCTCAGTTCTGGAGACCTCACCTACAAAAAGATATGGATAAAACCGAACGGGTCCAAAGATGGGCTACAAGAATGGTGGAAGGTCTTAAGCATAAAACTGATCAGGAAAGACTTGATGAACTCAATCTGTGTAGTCTGGAGGACAGAAGGGAAAGGGGGGGACACGATTGAAACATTTAAATATGTAAAAGGGTTAAATAAGGTTCAGGAGAGAAGTGTTTTAATAGGAAAGTAAACACAGGAACAAGAGAGCATAATCTGACGTCAGTTGGGGCAAAGATCAGAAGCAACGTAAGAAAATATTATTTTACCGAAAGAGTAGTAGATGTCGGAAACAAACTTCCAGCAGAGGTGGTTGGTAAAATCCACAGGAACTGAATTCAAACCTGCCTGGGATAAACATAGATCCATCCTAAGATAAAAATACAGGAAGTGGTATAAGGGCAGACTAGGTGGACCAGGAGGTCTTTTTCTGCCGTCAATCTTCCATGCTCCTATGGTAGCTGGAGTGAAGAGGGAATGTGTCCCCAGCATGTGTTCCCCCTGGAGCAAAGGTGGGGAGCCAGGGCTCTTTTTTGTGGACTTCGACTCCTATAATGCCTATGCCAACACGGCAGAGCCAAGCCTGCCACGCTCAGGAATTCTGGGAACTGAAACCCACAAGTCACGCAAGGGCCACGTTTCTCCCCCGGAGCAACGGAGGATGCAACTGCCAAGGAAGCGCAGAAATTAGCATGAAACAAGGAGCGTCGAAGAGAAGGGCGGATGTGAGAAGTTCCTGAAGGAAGCAGAGATGCAAATTTGCCACTTCTGCCCTGAGCCCAAACCATCTACAGGTAGTCCTTGACTTATAACCGTTCGTTTAATGACCAAAGTTGTAGCAATAGCAATAACAATAACACTTAGACTTATATAGCGCTTCCTAGTTCTTTAGAGCCCTATCTAAGCTATTTACAGAATCAACACAAATTGCCCCCAACAATCCGGGTCCTCATTTGACCCACCTGGGAAGGATGGAAGGCTGAATCAACCCTGACTAAGGGGTGAGATTTGAACTGCTGAACTACAGCTAGCAGGCTGCAGTGCTGCACTCTAACCACTGCGCCACCCCAGCTCTAGAATAGAGTTGGAAGGAACCTTAGAAGTTCTCTAGTCTGACCCCCTGTTCAATCAATCAATCAATCAATCAATCAGAATAGCAATAGAATTTAGACTTATATGCCACGCTGTTTAAGGGGTGACTTGATCGAAGTGTATAAAACCATGCATGGGATGGAAAAGTTGGATAGAGAAAAATTATTTTCTCTATCACACAATACTAGGACGAGGGGGCCCTCCCTAAAGCTCAAAGGTGAGAAAGTGAGGACAAATCAAGGGAAATATTTCTTCACCCAGAGGGTCCTTTGTTGATGGAATTCACTTCCAGAAGAGGTCGTGACCGCTGTCAGCCTGGAGAGCTTCAAGGCAGGATGAGACAGATTCATGGATGCCAAGTGTATCAGTGGTGGTTATTGAAACGGATGTCCATGTGCCGCCTCTATGTTGGTTGAAGCAGGCAAGATCCCCTTGGGTCCCATTTGTTGGGGGTCAAGGGAAAGATAGGGTCTTGCCTTCTCCTTCTGCTCAAGATCCCCATGGGGGGATTGGGGGGCCACTGTGGGACACAGAATGCTGGACTTCATGGGCTTTGGCCTGATTCAGCCGGGCTCTTCTTATGTTCTTATACTGCTTCCTAGTGCTTTCACAGCCCTCTCTAAGCGGTTTACAGAGTCAGCCTCTTGCCCCCAACAATCCGGGTCCTCATTTGACCCACCTGGGAAGGATGGAAGGCTGAGTCCACCTGGAGCTGGTGGTGAGATTTGAACTGCTGAACTACAGCCAGCTGTTAGCAGAAGTAGCTTGCAGTGCTCCACTCTAACCACAGCGCCACCAAGGCTCTTTTCAAACAGAAATAAAGTGACTTAGGATCCTTCTGGACTTTGCCTCCTCATGCTCACCTGAACAAAATCCAGAGGTTTGGCTACTGGCGTGTGCTTAGGGCAGTTGCAGGGTCCCTGGGGGTCATACCCCATCCCCTTTTGCGACCCTCTGACAAGCAAAGTCAGTGTGGCAGCCACTTCAGTTAACAGCTGCAGGGATTCCCTTAAAAGTTCACACAATGGGGCAAAACTCACTTAGCAATTGCCCTGCTTAGCAAACAATGTTGGCTGCTCCATTGTGGTCATATGCCAAGGACTCTCTCCACCTTGACAAGGAAGAGCCCTACAAGAGTTACACCTGCAGTCTTTTCCAGTGTTATCAAGCCGAGAATCTCTTATCTGCCTGGCAAGTTCTCAACGGCTGAATCATTACTACGGTATTTTTTTCGGAGCATAAGAGCATAACTTTTTCCTCCCCTAAAAGTGGGTGAAAATTTAGGTGTGTCTTATAGACTCAATGTGGGCGTTTTTGGCCTCCTGCACCCTCCGTGTGTCACGTTTTCGCCTCTGTAGGCCAAAAACAGGCCCATTTTTTTGTGAAAGCGGGCTGTGTAGAGCACCGCAGAGAGCTTCTGGTGGTTGGGGAGAGCAAAAACACAATGCACAGAGGCCAAAAACTATTTTTTTCTTGTTTTCCTCTTGTAATTTTAGCTGCATCTTATACTCTGAAAAATACAATAAATGGAGACCCGGTGCAGCCACCTCTCAACCAAAACACAACTTCCTCCGTTTTGTTACTCCCAAGAAAAAGACGAAACAATGTCGTCTGGTGGGGCCCAGGGGAAGAGCCTTTTCTGTGGCGGCCCTGACCCTCTGGAACCAACTCCCTCCGGAGATCAGAACTGCCCCCCACCCTCCCTGCCTTTTGCAAACTTCTAAAAACCCACCTCTGCCATCAGGCATGGGGAAATTGATTCCCCCAGGCCGTTTCATTTGATGCATGGTTTGTTTGGGATGCAGGATTGTTTTTATAATAAGGGTTTTAAACTGTCCTTTTTTAACCATTAGATTTGTACTATGTACTGTTGTTGTAAGCCGCTCCGAGTCTCTGGAGAGGGGTGGCATACAAATCTAATAAATAGTAATAAGTAATAAGTAATAATAATAATAATAATAATAATAATAACAACAAAAAATCTAAGCTGTTTAACAACACCTTGCGTTGAAATCCCTTTTTTAAAAAAAATATATAGCTAAAATATCTCCTTCTTCCTGTTGTTGTTGTTGTTGTTAGGTTTTTAGACTTGGAATCTCTCTCCTGTGCCAGATGACAGACATGGAGCCAGTCTTGCGTAATAGGCACTCTGGAATCTCCATCAAGTCATGTGACCCTGGGTAGCATCAATCCAGAACTACGCAAGAGGGCAAAGTTGCCAAGAGCTGAGCCAAGGTCTAATGATTAGGGAAAGCACAGCAGTCTATAAATACACTCAATTAAAGTGAAGTCACTGCTACTCCAAGGAAGAAGCCGACTAGTTAAATAGAAAGAATACACATGAAACAATTCTCCAGATAGCCATCTTCTTACAACACCACATTAAGAACTATATTTAGACACCAGTTTATGGAAAACACAGAAAGGTGTGACTCTGACTTTGGGTAATAAAGCATCATATACTGTGTAAAAGGATGCAACTAATTAAACACAGTGTAATAAAAATAAGCATTCCTGAAAGACAAAAATAAAACCTACTTCCCAGTTGCTCAAACATCAATAATAATTAATAATAATAATAATAATAATAATTATTATTATTATTTATTGGATTTGTATGCCGCCCCTCTCCGCAGACTCCGCAACCTTGTACGGTAGGTAGATTTGCAAATAAACTGATGAGGTTTGATAGAGTTGCAAAAGAAAAGAGCCCCTTTCCTTGCTAGAGGGAGAAAAATCATAAATGCAGGTGGTTTATTGAATGACTCTTCATATGAATCTTTACTCAAAAGGAAGTCAAGCTATATTCCATTTTGAAGTTTTAAAAAAGAGATTGGATCACCTTTTCTCTGGCGGTTGTTTGAACTTACTACCAAGAAAACTGATATTTAAGCAAAATATCTCCGGAATTAAAGGCATGTAACATTGGAGCCAATTTCTGAAAGATGAAGGCCGTATTTATTTTTAACTTATTTTAATTATTTCCACTTATACGCCCTCCCATGGGAAGCAACTCTGGGCAGTATACAGCAACCCAATAAAAGAGCATATGCAGAAAATAATTAGTACCATTGTGCAACAATGATGTAAAAAGCATTAAAAGCATTTAGTTGTTTTAGTATTGGATTGTTACATGCTGTTTTTATCATTGTTGTTAGCTGTCCCGAGTCTACGGAGAGGGGCGGCATACAAATCCAATAAAGAATAATAATAATAATAATAATAATAATAATAATAATAAACACCAAGCAACCTCAGGAACCCTGAAAACCAATCAAGTTCTTTTTATCAAATCCTCTCCAACACCGGGAAATCGCACCGAATTACGCAGGCCCAGCTGGAGCCTTTGTGGAAAACTAACAATGGGGTGAATCTCGGGGGGAGCACCATGCGTTCCACTCTAAGGTGGGAAGGCTCAGCAGCCTGGGAAAAATTGACTTTATGCAATCGGTGTACATTTCAGTCTTACATCAACAGGACCTCGTCAAATTAGTCACACACATTCATACTTTGGAGTTAAAAGCAAAGGTTGGGACACGATGCACTTTCCTGGCACGTGTAGAGCGATCCCAAGCCAAGGCGACGAAGCTGTTGGCACAGCTCAAAGCCAAGAATGCCAGAAATGACAGGGGAGGGGTCTGACAGTCCTCGGGCCGGGCTCGCTGCTCTGCCAAGAGCAAAGAACGCAAAGCCGGAGAGGCAACTGGCGTCGAGAAAAACACGCCGCACACAATAACAAGTCTACGGAGAGGGGCGGCATACAAATCCAATAAATAATAATAATAATAATAATAATAATAATAATAATAATAATAACAACAACAACATACAGAGTTGGAAGGGGCCCTGGAGGTCTTCTAGTCCAACCCCCTGCTTGTCAATGCCCCCCTGTCCATGCACATGGGATTCCCCCCATACTGCCCCCTACCCCACCCCATTCACACGTTTTTCGACTTCAGGGGGGCCAGGGGCATTCTTGGAGCCTGGGGAGGGTGAAAATGGCTTCCTTGCCTCCCCGGAGGCTGAAAACGCTTCAACTTGCGCAAGCTGAAAATCAGCTGGCTGGCAAGCACTGCAGATTAATTAGGGCAATGGTTCGTGGGTTGGCAGATATGGCTCCGTGTGCCACCTGTGGGCACACATGCCATAGGTTCACCATCACTGCCCTATACCATTCCAGACAAGTGGCTGTATATCCAGCCTCTTCTTAAAATCTTCCAGTGTTGGGGCATTCACAACATCTGGTGTCAAGCTGTTCCACTGGTTAATTGTTCTAACTGTCAGGAAATTTCTCCTGAGTTCTAAGTTGCTTCTCTCCTTGTTTAGTTTCCACCCATTGCTTCTTGTTCTACCCTTAGGTGCTTTGGGGAACAGCTTGACTCCTTCTTCTTTGTGGCAGCCCCTGAGATATTGCTGTGATGTCGCCCTTAGACCTTCTTTCCATTACGCTAGACAATCCCGGCAACCGTCCCTTTTAAGGACAGAAATAAAAGCCAGTATCTAGGACAACTCAGTGGGATGCCTCGTTCCAGTCTGTTCCCAACAACTTCCAACCCCACCAATACCAAGAAAAGCCCACATTCTGCACCAGTTATTTAAACTGCTTAAAAAGAAGGGAAGGATTTTTTGGGGAAGGACAAAGACACGGGCGAACCCCCAGAATCCTTCTGTAATTTGCGGCGGAATCAGACAACATTCCCAACAGAGATTTTAAAAATTCTCCAAGCAGGGGCCTGCGCTTCCCCTGCCTTTGGGGATAACCTCGATCCTAACTCTTCCAAGCACATGCCTTGGACTATGCTCAACATTCCCAGAGCTGATCTAAGGAGATGTTCTTCTGGGCTGTGAGCCACATGGGCCGAGGAACATGGCACTAGAACCAAGTCCCCAAACTTGCAACTTTAAGACTCTTGGGCTTCAACTAAAGCCCTACATGACTTAGGACCAGATTACGGGACCGTCTTTTGCCTTGTGTATCCCAGTGACCGGTCAGGTCCCATAGAGTTGGTCTTCTCCAGGTCCCGTCAACCAGGCAATGCCGCTTGGCGGGGCCTAGGGTAAGAGCCTTCTCTGTGGGGGCCCCGGCCCTCTGGAATCAACTCCCTCCAGGGATTCGTACCGCCCCCACCCTCCTGGCCTTCCGCAAGGCTTTAAAGAGTCACCTTTGCCAGCAGGCTTGGGGCCGTTGAGTGTTAGGCCTAGCTCTGGCCTACGATTGGAATATACATGGGATGAGTTTGGATGATTGTTTTGGGGGTTTAGATTTGATTTTAAATTTAGATTTCTTATGCATTGTGTTTTTGTGCCTATTTTGTTGTGAGCCGCCCTGAAATCTGTGGAGAAGGGGGGCGTAGAAATCTAATTAATAATAATAACAACTCGCGGAATCCCGCAGCTATTGGGAAATTGTGGGAAGTTGAAGTCCGTGAGTCTTAAAGTTGCCGAGCGTGGAGACCCCCGCAGGAGACCCCCAAGCGCAATCCATACCTGGCCGGCTGTGGCGATCGAGGCTTTGGCTTCTCTTTCTCCTTCTCCCGCTCTTTCTCCCGCTCCCGTTCTCGGTCCCGGTGTGGTCGGTCCTTGTCATCTCGCTTGATGCGCTCCCGCTCCCTCTCCCACTCTTCTTTCCGCCTCTGGCGCTCCTTGTCCCGCTCCCGCTCCCTTTCACGCTCCCGCTCTCTTTGCCGCTTTTCGCGCTCCCGTTCCCGCTCCCTCTCTCGTTCCCGTTCCCGCTGCCGATTCTCCCGATCCCTCTCTCGCTCCCTTTCCTGGGGAAGGAAAGAAAGAATAAGCCAGGTTACGGATCGCCTTTGACCCACAGCAAGTCACAACTTGGAAAGTCTTCAGTTGGCTCAACAACCCTTAATGACTCCATTCTCTGGATGTCTATTCCCAGAGGCCCACCATTAAACTAATAAAATTACAGGTTGCTCCTCTCCAAGCTTTCTTCCAATCTCTATGTGAATAAGAGCTGCGCTTCTCGTTTCTCAAAATTCCTGGAGCAATTTGAGACACACATGCAAACAATGCTAGCTAATGGATGGAGAGACTGCAGGTAAGTCCTCGACTTACAACAGTCCATTCAGTGACTTTTTAAAGTCATAACAGCACTGAAAATAAGTGACGTGGCCGTTTTTCACCCTTAAGAGCCACCTGATCAAAACTCACCCACTTGGCAAACTCATATTTTATGACACTCCCAAGGGTTTCCGGGTCATACGATCCCCTTTTGCGACCTTCTGACAAGCGGAGTCCGTGGGGAAGCCGGGTTTATTTAACAACTGTGCCATTAACGTAACCACCGCAGTGATTCATTGAGAAATGTGGCAAGAAAAATCATACAATGGGACAAGGAAAGTCGTAAAAAGGGAGGGGCCGAAACTCACTGAATAATTATCTCGCTCGGCAAGGAAGGAATTTTGGGCTCAATTGTAGTCGGTAAATCGAGGAATCCGGCATTGCTACAACCAAATGGGTTACACTTGAGCCGCTTCAGAACAAGCACCGGTCCGAAATAAACATCCCAGTGACCGATAAAAGCCCACAGAGTTGGCCTTCTCCAGGTCCCGTCAGCCAAGCAATGTTTTCTGGTGGGGCCGCGGGGAAGGGCCTGCTCTGTGGCGGCTCCGGTCCTCTGGAACCAACTTCTTCCCGAGATTTGTACGGCTCCCACCCTCATGGCCTTTCAAAAGGCCTTAAAAAAACACAGCACTGTCCGGGCAGTAGCTATGAGTGCATGAACGTTTAATTTTGGGGTTTTGAGTCCCATCGAGATTGTCTGGCACAGAAGTCAAATAAATAAATATGTTTATAATTCTACTTTATTATTGTGTTTTTTTATTCTTGTAAGCCGCTGTGAGTCCACTTGGAGAAGGGCGGACTATAAATCTAATCAAATAAATAAAAAATAAATAAAAGAAGAAGCCTAGCCCGGTGCAGGCTCTTACCTTGCTCAGTCTGTAATTGCGGTAGGGGTCTGGATCGGTGTACTGTACCCTGAAGTTCTCATACTGTCCCCCCCGCCACAAGCGTTCGATTTCGTAATCGTAGTAGGGATCAGCATATGGATCAAGCCTACGGGACAATGGAAGGAAGAGGAGCGATTGATCCCATGTTGTTCCCCACAGTTATTGGCCGCAGGGTCATATATTCAGCCCCCCTCACTTGGAGGCAAGAAGCATGTTTCCCAGGGGATGGCCGCTTTGCAATCATCATACAAGCACAAAGAGCCATCCGCCCCCCTCCAAAATTCCAGATTCAGGCAAATCATGTTAACTTTTCAACGCAACCCCGCCACCCCCCAGTCTTTTGGGATTCATCTTTGAAAAACAAGTGGGGAGCAGAAAATGGAAGATGCTCCAAAGGGACACAAGGCCCTGGCTAGGAGAAGGCTTTAATAGCAATAGCAATGGCATTTAGACTTATATATCGCTTTTTCAGTGCTTTCCCAGCCCTCTCTAAGTGGTTTACAGAGTCAGCCTCTTGCCCCCAACAATCTGGGTCCTCATTTGACCCACCTCGGAAGGATGGAAGACTGAGCCAACCTTGAGCCGGTGGGGAGATCTGAACTGCTGAACTACAGCTAGCAGTCAGCTGAAGGAGCCTGCAGTGCTGCACTCTAACCACTGAGCCACCTGGGCTCTAACGGATCAGTGGATCATGCTTGGCTTACGCTAAGAAGGGTGCAGTTAGAGTCCTCTATTATTTTATCCATGCTATTAGTTCTGATTCCCGTTCTTGGGGGAAAAATGTAGCAGAATGAAGAGCAGAGTGCTCCGCATGTCATTAGTTACCTAACTGGTATACGAACCATTAGCCCAAGCAAATACTTTCTGGATTATACCCGAAGTCAGCACAGTGATAACTCTTTATGAAAAATGCTCATGATAATCAGTGACTGAATCACATGGAAATAACAACAAATGGATTTTGGAATAAGTTTTGGAAAGTGTAGGGTTGCTCCTCTACTCTCTCTCCCACCTTCTGGGATGTCTTCAGGAAATGCCATCTATTTATTTTTTTTGTACTTCTAGATGTCCATAATTATTTAAAGGTCTTGCTATTGCTGTAAATGTTGCCACATGGCAACCGCCAAACACACAAGCGTGCGGGCACAAAAGGGCCAGATGGAAACAAACAACTCTGCAACCACAGGCTCTGAAGAATTGAAATGAAAGTAACACTGGCCCGATTATGACTGCACGAGCAACGGGGATATTGCTTACCCATAATTAACGTTCTCTTTGACGTCTGGGTCACTGGTAGTTTTGAGGAAACCGGTGGAGAAAAATAGATTTATGAATCAATTAGCCATAATCATGTGTTAGTTATTCTCAAAGCAAACTGAAATGGTTTCAAAAATAGATTCTTGGGGAAATGAAATGATGCAAAGTGGGAAAAATTTCCAAATGACCAAACCACTCGAGATGGACTTAGTATTTTTGACACCTTTAGCAAACTATGTTATTTTAATCTCTGACGTAGCCTTTATTCCAAACAGTGAAAATCAATAAATGTGTAGAATTTTATAATCTTAACATCTGAGAATCCAACAAATGAGAATAAAATGAAGCCTCTGAAAGACACTGCACCTCAGTTTTAGAAACGGAGAAGTTCCCTCCAGAAAAATATAGCAATGAAACATTACCCACCCTGGAAAGTTTCCTATGTTGATCATTTGATGAGGTTATAAATAATATTTCAATACATTTAAAGGCATGCTTTAGAAGAACAACCAATTCAGAGTAATGTCCTGAAGTGGAAAAAACAAACAGGGGCCCATTACTCGGATCAATGGCCAGAGCGCTTGCCAAAGGTCAACTTGCCTGGGTCTTGAATTAATGATGACAAGAAAAACCTTTGCAGAATTTATTTGATTTGATTTATTAGACTTGTATGCCGCCCCTCTCCGCAGACTCAGGGCGGCTCACAACAGTGATAAAACAATATACAGTAACAAATCTAATATTAAAAGTATAAAATATCAAATCTAATATTAAAAGTCTAAAAGCCCCATTATTTAAAAAGCATACACACAAACATACCATGAATAAAACTACATAGGCAAGGGGAGATGTCTCAGTTTCCCCATGCCTGATGGCAGAGGTGGGTTTTAAGGAGTTTACGAAAGTCAAGGAGGGTGGGGGCAATCTTAATCTCTGAGGGGAGCTGGTTCCAGAGGGTCGGGGCCGCCACAGAGAAGGTTCTTCCCCTGGGTCCCGCCAGCCGATACTGTTTAGTCGACGGGACCCAGAGAAAGCCAACTCTGTGAGACCCAACCGGCCGATGGGTCTCGAAAATATTCTGGTCCGGTGCCATGAAGGGCTTTATAGGTCATAACCAGAAACTGATCGGCAACCAATCTGTTATTTACTGTTACGTTTCTGGTAACAGCTTCATGTTGTGAATTTACATACAATGCAACTAAAGATGTGAAGAGGCTACTGGCCCCATCATGCCTAGCTTTACAATGGTTCCTTTGGCTTCATTCTGCTGAAGAGGGCTTTGCGGAAGTGGTTTAAGTCAACTGGACTGGTTCAAAAAGACTGGGTGAGACCCCAGGTCAAAGGATCTTCGGAGAGGGGCAGCATACAAATCTAATAAATTATTATTATTATTATTAAATTGTTATTATCTATGGTCCATACATACCAATCCACTCAAAACTGCCGGAGACACTTAAACCTCCTTCCCAAAGCTCTCTCTGAGGAGGCCCTAACTCAGGGGTGGGTTACGGTGTTCTTTGCTGCCAGTTTGCTCAGGGAGGCGTTTTGGGGGATTGGGTGGGGGCATGTGCAGGATTTTTTTTAAAAAACCAAGATGGTGCCACCTATGGTGCCACTGGGAGAACTGTTTGGAAACTCCAGATCGTGCAGAATGCAGCTGCGAGAGCAGTCATGGGCTTCCCTAGGTATGCCCATGTTACACCAACACTCCACAGTCTGCATTGGTTGCCGATCAATTTCCGTTCACAATTCAAAGTGTTGGTTATGACCTTTAAAGCCCTTCATGGCATCGGACCAGAATATCTCAGAGACCGCCTTCTGTCGCACGAATCCCAGTGACCGATTAGGTCCCACAGAGTGGGCCTTCTCCGGGTCCCGTCAACCAATCAATGTCGGTTGGCGGGCCCCAGGGGAAGAGCCTTCTCTGTGGCGGCCCTGACTCTCTGGAACCAGCTCCCCCCTACCCTGCTTGCCTTTCATAAACTCCTTAAAACCCACCTTTGTCATCAGACATGGGGGAACTGAGACATCTCCCCCGGACCTATTCAATTCAATTTATGTATGGTATGCTTGTATGTGTGTTTGCTTAAATAATGGGGTTTTTTAATATTTTAAATTGTTAATTATTAGATTTGTCATGAACTGTTTTATTGTGTTGTGAGCCGCCCTGAGTCTACGGAAAGGGGCGGCATACAAATCTAATAAATAATAATAATAATAATAATAATAAGTGGCTCGGGGCGTGGCAGGCCTGGGCCGCTGCTGGTCCTGCAATGATTTAATGAAATGCAGCTATTCCGCTTTACATGCGCAGTGCTGCCATCAGGATCCAAAAAATGAAATTATGCCCACCGAGGAGGATATAATCGAAAAAACAGCGTGTGCCGAAATGGATAGCCTAACCCACAAATTAAAAAATACAGATGAGCTAGATCATACTAACTGTTGGAATAGGTTCTAGGATTGGATGAAAAAAAGGAAAAAGCAAAGACAGAGAGTTAATAAATGTTAGAAACTTTGGAGAGCAAATGTCAAGAGGATTGGTCATAAAAAGAAAAAAAAGGAAGGGACAGAAAAGGAGATACCTGAATAAGATCATTGCTATAATTTGATGTATATTATGTACATCGATGTGTGTAATATAAAATAAGCACTATTAGAGCTGTATTACAGGCATGTCACAAATTCTCCAACTTTTAAAAAAATGTTTTTCGTGTTGTGTTTGCCTTTTGTATGTTATAAATAAAGTTTATTTTTAAAAAAAGGATTCAAGGAGTCGCTTTGGATAGCAGCATGGGCGGTGCATAAATGTAATCAATGAATAAACGGCTATGCTGGTGATAAAAACACACCAGGCTGCAGGCACCCTGGGTTGTGCTCTGCAGACAGGATGGGACAACAGTGCACCAGCGGCTAACGGATCGGCCAACAGCGCCCTCTGGTGTCTGGCAGTGGGACTGGAGAGGAAGGCACAGAAAGCGGCAGCAGGCCCCTCCCTACCTTGAATCCCGCACATCCCGAGTGATGCGATAATTCCAGTCTCGTAAAAATTCATTTTCCTTGTCGAATTCGCGCTCGTCTTCCCCAATCGTTACTGTAAACCGTTTTTCTTCAAAATCGGGTTCTTGTTCTTTCCTCATCGTAGCCTTTTTCAGCACCTGGTGGTGGTGGTGGGGAGAATGGGCGGGAGCGTTAGTTTCCCAAAGGGACGGCAACATTGCCACAGCATCCCTCCCCAGCTGGACACCTCCAGAATTCCCAAGGGGCACATCCAGAAGGCTGGCACATCTGGAAAAGCCCCAAGTTGGGAAATCTGCTTTTGCGTTTTAGAATAAAAGGGAATTTTCAGATTAGGATTCTGAACAACTGGCCCTTTTTTTAGAACCAGAAAGGTTGAATTGTCAGGTCTGCTTCGCTCAGAATTTAGGAAAGTAAAATTCAGAGTCCATTTTGAACTTCAAAGGTCACTTTTACTAAATCAGAAGTGAAGGTATCAAAAGAAAAGTCGGAAGAAAAAGGCGTGAGAGAAGCCTATTACAAAGTAACCCCAACACCCCCCTTGGCAGTTCATCCAATCCCCATTGTCCACATTCGTCAGGTGGATGTCACTCTTGGAACTTTTGGAATGCGTGGCCGTTAACCTTGGCTCGTTGATAAGCACGTCTGCTCTGCACATCTGTGCCAGCTCACGGCTGCCCCCCTTCTTCACCCTTTCTTAAGCAAAATCAAAACGTCTCTGGGCTCCTCCAGCAAACTCCCCCCCCAATCCCAAATGCCTCCCTCCAGCCCCTGTTTCTTATGACAGCTTTCAGCAGTTGAAGATAGGAAGAAACGCAGCAAGGCTGACATTACTTCTTTATGTTAGAGGTGTACAACGCACCTGGAAATAAACACGCTTCCCCCCCCTCCCCACTCAGGTGACTTAACAGAACTTTGAGGATGAATCTTGAGTACCATTCATTCAGCGCTTTTTGTCCCTGAATGAGTGGCTGGTAAATGAGGACTCCGAATTAGAGGGGCTTCTCAGCCCTTCCTCTCCCCTGTCCTGCCCAAGAACCGGCTTACCTCCTTGGCATGTCGGAGGCCCCGCTCCCAGGCACTTTCTGTTGGAGGGTCAGGAGGTGGGGGAGGGAAGATTTCATCCACACCGGGCCCTCCCTGTTAAGAAAGAGGGGAGGAAGATTCCAGTGATGCTCACGGTCACAAAGCCATCTTTCTTACTCCAGAAAAGCTATCAATGGCTAGGTGATTGGCCTCACTTTGCTCCTAGGTTGCCCGTGAGGAACTACAGTGTTTCCCACAGGTGCGGCATGGCTCAGGTAGACTGGATTCTTAGTCCAGAAGAGAAACTGTGAAAACACTGAAGTATCCGGCTTCTCTCTGCTCCAATCAGTGTTGCTTGTACAAGACTTCCAGTATCTCTGCTCTTCTAATATTAAGACCCACAAGGTTCTAACACAAGATCCCCAAATGCATGCCACGCTTATTACGTGGCCTGGCTCTGCCATCTCCTCCTCCTCCTCCATGTCTCGCGCTCATTATCCATTTTGAAACAAGGGGCGGTAGAAGAGACACTGAGCAACCAATCCAGGGGTGCTCATTTCCCCCAAATTCTCATACCACAGACAGGGTCACAGCATCCTCAAATTCAGGCAATAATCACTGATACAATACTGTACCCAAGGGTTGGCTGGCATCAGAGGGTGAGGACCAGGGCCAATAGGAGGGGCACCATTAGAAGAGAAAGGAACTGGCTTGGTAATCAGAGAGTAGTTTCCTTTGTCATTCACCCCAGGATGAATAAATCGGCAGTTATTGCCCCAAGTGCAGTTCCCTGTGGAGAAATAAACAGAAAGGCTTAAAAAAAGGCCCAAACAAAACACACTTCACACAAACCACCTGTCTGAGAAAGTCGGTCAACACAATGCAACCCTTCCCTTGCCTCGTCCTGTTCTTCAACCACTGAGATATGTGCAGGAGATTCACATAACACGTTTCTAGAGAATTATTCGGGTTTATTTGAATAAATTGTATTCTGTACTACAAATGTTTTCCTTGCACCATTTGTACAATGAAGTAAAACAACAGAAAAAAGACTTTACAACAAAATTATTCAAAAATTGAAACGGTAGCACAAAACGCATCAGAACCAAAAACACACACCAAAAATTGGGTTTTTTTTTTTTTTAAAAAGTTGCTGTCCAAACAATCAACAATGGCTGCAGGAGACAATCGTGCTAAATTCATGTTGATCAAAATAGTTGTGTAATGCTGACAGCTTTTTAAATTAAGGGTTCTTAAAATTGTTTGATTGTTTTTTATACTCCTGTTTTTATATTGTTAGCCGCCCAGGGTCGGTAAGGAGTTAGGCGGCCTTCAAATCACATTAATAAACAAACAAACAAAGTTTCCATATGCTGAGACAGTGTCACTGGATGAGGGTTACTGTCTTTTTCATGTTTGGGCTTCTTTAAAGCATTTGAATATTGAGATATTTTGGTGTCAGGTGGCCTCTGACCGCTAAGAAGTCATCTAAAGAACAGGGGAGAAGTCACAAGATTCTGAAGGGTGGCTGCCCAAGAAACGGCGGTTCCTTGCTGTGGTTCATGAGGAAGGGACCCAACTGGCTTTAATGTGTACCTTTCACAAAAAAACGGCAGGTAAGACGTGGCCTCATTTTTCTGTCATTGGGATCTTTCACCTCTCCCTCCTCCAGGTCATCATCCTGAAAGACACAGAGAGACAGGAACTCACAAGGCAGAAGTTGCAATGACAGCAAGCCTTCAACCATGAGAATTGGACCAACCCAAGATGAGAAACCAGAGATTCCCACAGCCCACTTGTTCCTCAACATGTGAATGGTTGTAAGAGGACACACATTTGATCTCCACAAGTTTTTCTGATGCTCCTCGCGAGCATTCTCTTCTAACGCTCTTTGCTCAGACTTTTGAAAGTGACCAGGCAGGAAGTTGGCTTTCCACACCTCTCCTCAGCCCAACCACTGAGGAATATGCCTTCTCTGTGGCGGCCCCGGCCCTCTGGAACCAACTCCCCCCGGAGATTAGAATTGCCCCCACCTTCCCTGTCTTTCATAAACTACTCAAGACTCACTTATACCGCCAGGCATGGGGGAGTTGAGATATTCCTTTCCCCTAGGCCATTACAAGTTATGCATGGTATGTTTGTGTGTATGTTTGGTTTTATAATAAGGGTTTTTAGTTGTTTTTTATTATTGGATTGTTCATGTTGTTTTATCATTGTTGTTAGCCGCCCCGAGTCTACGGAGAGGGGCGGCATACAAATCCAATAAATAATAATAATAATAATTATTATTATTATTATTATTATTATTATTTCTTGCTCTCATCCTGCAGGCTTAACTGCGACAATGTGAGCACTACCTACCCTTGGAAAGACTCAGCAGATGGCTTAATTCGTCTTCAAAAAGGTGAAGCAGATCTTGCAACATGGGGTAGGACAAGTACGCATGGAACTGAAAGCTAGCGCTAAGAAAATGCTTTGCAACAATTTTCTAAATTAATATTGGAGGCCTCAGATAATAAAATGCTGATGGCCATTTCTCCAGAATCTGTGCCTATCTAAGGATTTAACCCCTGCAACAACCCACAATGTCAACAAAAGTCATGCTTTCTGAGGGAAGAAGAAACTTTTTGAATTTCTGAACAAACTGGTGTCTGACATAGATATTAACTATCATCTGGCAGGAAATATATGGGCTTCAGAGCTTCTTGGTCATTTCAGCTCATCTGCACTTGGCTTCCTTGTCACTTCCTACTTCAAGTATTCATCACAACAGGCCTCCCTCTTTTCTCCTGGGAGGAACACAATTCTTGCTTTGCAGCCTCAGATGTTATCTGGCTATCTACAGGGGTCCTTAGGGCCACCCCTTCCCAATCCAGACCAAAGGCCAAGCTGGATGTCTATGAAATGACAGATCGTTCCACCACTGACGTCAGGGGCTGAGCGTGGCCAGTAGAGCGCTGGAAAACGGTGTGGAGATTCACCAACTGCTCTGGACGCAAATGTTGCTACATTCTGAAGCATTGGAGCGGTTTCCCAATTTTTGGCAATGGTCATAACTGCGGAAAGTCTGGCAGTTGAAACCTATGCATTGGAGGGTGCTTGGTTTGAGAGAATTAATGCCACCCACAACCTTTGGCTCTGCTTGTTCTGAAGCAGTTGAGGTTTATAGCAACTAAAGGGCTTTTCTGAGAAATGAGGTTAATAGCATAACCCCACACCCAAGGTAATCACCCAAACTGATCAGCAACTTTTTGCACAGAAACAATGCAAGTTTGTCATTATTATGTTGCTGTTCTTTCTGAGTAGCTAAAACATTTATGATGTTAGGTAAGGAAATGGCTAGATTAGAATTACACCCAGCAATGTTACGGTTTTGGAATAAGCTGGTTTACCTACGCTCCCTAAGCTGCACTGGCTTCCTATTAGTTTCCAGGCACAATTCAAGATGTTGGTTATTACCTATAAAGCTGTTTAACTGTTTTAATATTGGACTGTCATATGCTGTTTTACTACTGTTGTTAGCCGCCCCGAGTCTACGGAGAGGGGCGGCATACAAATCCAATCCAATCCAATTCAAATCAAATCAAAGCTCTACATGGCTCAGGACCAGACTATTTACAGGACCTTCTCTTGCCATATACCTCCCAGGGATCAATAAGAGGACACAGAGTTGGCCTCTTCCAGGTCCCATTGACTAAGCAACGCAGGTTGGTGGGACCACAGGGGAGGGCCTTCTCTGTGGCCGCCCCAGCTCTATGGAATCAACTATCCCCCGATGTCCATACTGCTCCCACCCTACTGGCCTTCCGTAAGGCCATAAAGACCTGGCTTTGCCGGCAGACCTGGGGCACCATGAATGAACAACTATCATGCCCAAATCATATGAATGTTTAGTATGCCTGTTGTGGTGATTGATTAATTTATGTTTTTTTAAAATTAGGGCTTTATAATTTTTTAGATTTTAAATTTGACTTTTTAATCCTTTTGTATATATAATAAATAAATAATGCATGTCTAAGATCCCACTTGAGAAAGCAGCCCTTTATTGTCCTTTCTGTATGAGAAAGGGCTGTGGGGACCTGCTTCGTACCAGGGACACTCTTGGTGGGGAGGAGAGGGTGGGGGAAGGGGAATCCCAAGACTGCAGAAGGGAGCGAAACTTACGTCAATCTCGCCATCATCAATTTCTCCGTCTTCTTCCTTCTTCTTGTCCTTGGGAGTCTCCTGCCCATCCTTCTCATTGTTGCTTTTGGGGGTAGTCTGTTTTTCATCTCCGGGAGGCTCGTCTCCCTTTTCTTCCTCCTCTTCCTCCTCCTCCTCCCCCACAGCCTTGTCAGCCTCCTCGTCTGCGGGACCAGTGCTAGGCTCCTCGGGAACCTCCTCATCATAATCCAGTTCATGCTCATCCAGTTCCCGAATGACCGAGGAGGCTTCATCACCCAGGTCATTTGCCCCCTTTGCCACTTGCTCAACACGCAGGGAGGACTTGAGCGGTTGCCTTTGATCATTATGATCAGAGTCTGGAGACTTGGTTTCGCTTAAATGGTCCTCTTCCTCTGAGGGAAGGCCTTCCTCCTCCCCATGGCTCAATGTTCTAGTTGCCCGATCTCCACTTTTCCCCAAACAGGCACCCTGTCCTTCCTCCCCATCCTGCTCTGAACTACCCCCTTTCAGGATCTCATCATCAGAGGGCTGGTGGCCATCCTCCTCTTCCTCTTTCTCACTGGGAGAGCGGGGTTTTTGCTGAAGTGTTTCAGAAACATCCATCAGGACCCACTAGTCTGGAAGAGAGAAAAGGGTCAGATTAAAAGAAAAAAAAGGAACAAAAGTGGATTCATAGCTGCTTCTCTTAAGTAGAAATTGTTAAGCCATCAAGGCATTTTAAACTTGCAATGCACTCCACCATCCCATATTTAAATACTGACCCACAAAAGTGTGCGGATGAGATTCTCAAAGAAGTGATGTTTTGTAGTATCTAAAGGCCAAAGATTATATGTTAGAAGCTGCCCCGAGTTCTCAGAGAGGGGAGGTATATAAATCCAATAAATCCAATCAATCAATCAAGTAAATCAAAAGCACTGACAACTTCTTCCTGACAAGATTTTAACTTTTTTAACAGAAACTGTCCATTTCTGACCACAAAGCAATCTAGGTATAAATTAAAGTCTCAAGAGACAGACAGACACTCCCCTCCTGCAGCCAAGTTAAGTATGGATCCCCTTCACCCTGTCAACGCAGGCAGTGGATAATGGGACCCATAGTCCATTCTATTCCATCCAATGGAATACAATCCCACAGACCTTGGAAGAGACCCCAGTCCCAGCACCCCCCACTTCAGGCTAGTGAGGAGGCCAAGGACTCCGTCCCTGGCCTTCGGAGGGTCATCGGAAGGAGCCCCCAGCCCTTCCGGCCTGCACAGCATGGGAGTTGTAGTCCCGTCGCCCGCGGGCGCCCTCGAGGTCAGCGCCTCCCCGCAAGAGAAGGCGGCTGAGGGGGCGCCGGGGCTCGGAGGCCGCCGCCCGCTGGTGGGCCTGGGGCTCAGGCGTCAGGCCGGGCCTCCCCGGAGGAGCAGCGGAACGCCAGGCAGCGACGCCCCCGGCGCCTTCCCTGAAGCATCGAGGCCGGCCCGCGCCTCCCCGGCCCCCGCAGCCCGTCAGCGGGTCTCGCCGCTCCTCACCTGGCCGAGCGGGAGGGGGTCGGGGGGAGGGAGCGGGGAAGCGGCTCCGGGAAGCGGCGGGGCGCGCGCGACAAGGCCTCTACTGGCGGCAGAGCAGGGCGGCCATGGCGTGACGTCATGCAGGCGCGACGCCGCCAGAGACGGCGGCGGCAGCGGCTGCGACGGCCTTCCAGACCTTCTCAGCGCGCCTGCGCCGGCCGGGCAGTACGAGGCCAACGAGGAGTGGGCGGGGCCGAGCCGATTCGGGGAAAGTGACAGTCGGGCATGGCCCGCCCCCTTTGGAAGCCCGGCTTAGCCAATCAGGAGACGGGCAGAAGGAACCTTACCGACTGCTTAAGAGGCTGGCGGGTTCAGCTCTGGGTCGGCTGGGAGGGGAGGATGGGCTTTGTAGTTCGATAGGTGTGGGGCCGCTGGGCACTTGGTGAGACATAGGTGGCACCCGGTCCCTTCCCGGGCAGGAGAGGACCGGAGTGGGAGCCTCCGCTGCCCTGGGACAACAATGCCCATGCTCCACAACCCGCCCCTTCCCGAAGAGGGAGGAGTTAGCAATAGCCCTTAGACTTATCTGCCGCTTTTGCAGTCCCCTCTAAGGGGTTTAGTCAGCCTCCTGCCCCTCCAACCACCTGGGTCTTCCTTTGACCCACCTGGGAAGGACGGGAGACTGAGTCAACCTTGGAGGCAATAACAGTGGAGCATTTAGACTCACACACCGCTTCCCAGTGCTTTCACAGCCCCCTCTAAGGGGTTTCCAGAATCAGCCTCTTGCCCCCAACAATCTGGGTCCTCATTTGACCCACCTCGGAAGGAGGGAGTCTACGGAGAGTCTAGGAGTCTAGTGAGAGGGGCGGCATACAAATCAATCAAATCAAATCAATCAATCAATCAATCAATAAAAATACATACATACATACATAAAAGGGAAGGCTGAGTCAACCTTGAGCTGGTCAGGATTGAACTCCTGGCAGTGGGCAGAGTTAGCCTGCAATACTGTATTCTAAGCGTTTCTGATGCCCCTTCCTAAGCTCTGCCTGTAAAGTC
Organism: Erythrolamprus reginae; assembly: GCF_031021105.1. Classification (NCBI taxonomy): domain Eukaryota; kingdom Metazoa; phylum Chordata; class Lepidosauria; order Squamata; family Dipsadidae; genus Erythrolamprus; species Erythrolamprus reginae. Next base: position 1,245,158 of record NC_091958.1, read on the forward strand.
CCTCCACAATCTGGCACTCTTTGCTGGTTATGGAATTCAACAGAAGGGGGAGCTCAGACCCAGCAGTTCTGTCCAGTTGCAGAGTTAATGCACACAAACCTTCCTTATTCTGGGCAACCTGGTGGCGGAAATGTTTGCTGTGGAACGGCCCCATAAGAGAAAGAACAGAGGAGACCAGTTTGCTACGGAGACTTCTCTGGAAGAAGATATAAAAATTATGGGCAGGGGCCTCAGTGAAGGCTTAGCCCTTTGGCCTTTCATTCCTAGCCTATTAGTTGTTGTTTTTAAAAAAAATAATTTTTATTAATTTACAAGGAATTATATACAAAGGGAGGAAGATACATCTTAATTGACGACATTATGATAGCATGTACTCGCGAATATAATATGATTATTCTATTCATTTACACTTTGTCTAGTCAATATACATATCAAAATTATACCCTATTATGGCTAAAGTACTATATCTCTATAGTTCAATTTCCTTTAAATCTTCTGGGTCTTCCTCCCATCCCCTTCCCCCACTGAACTATGATAGTTCTAAAAGGTTTAGATTGTTAATTGGGCGGCATATGGTTGCCGCGGTTTTAATTCACTTCTTTTTGTAAATAACTCAATGCACAGAACGAAAGACTGTTGAATTTACCAACAAAGAATAATATTTGCAGCTCAAGGTTGCACTGAGAGGTCTCTGGTGCTGCCTGAAACCAACTGAGCTTGCACCACACCAAGCAGCTTTATGTTGAATTCCCAAGTACTTCAGACTTTTAACCAAAGGACCAACTAGTGGGGCACTGGCATATGTTGATATCATTAGGAGCAATTTTCTATCAGTTCCATCAACACAGCCTAGAAATGGACTTTCAGTGGACTGGAACATACAGTAATCTAAAATTATTTTCAGGGCTGCAAACAGCTTTAAAGATTTCAAACTTTAGGTCTTAAAGAATTTCAAGAATTGAGCTTTATCAAGTGAAAGTTTAAAAATTTCAAGATAACTTCTTGTGTTTAATATAAACAATTTATATAACGTTAAACAGTATTAGTTTTCATTTTAAATGATATACACCATTGGAAAAATATTGCCAATAATCACACTGCCATCAGTTCCATTCAAATGATTGAGCTCCAGTCAATTAAAACCAAGTTAGTATATGTGATCCTCCCTCTGAAAGTATACTCAGAAGTAATACGTTTTCCATCTATAATTAAATCTCCAGTTCTAGAAAATCTTCTATCTTCCCATTTCTTGAACTGAATAAATTTATCCTCTTGCTTCAGAAGGGGAAAAAAGGAACAAGACAGATCAGGAGGCAAAAGTTGCTTCCATATTTTAAAGTAAGTTTTAAATATGGATTTGAGATAGTGGGTATTAATTTCTTAGTGTCAAGGAGGAATTGCAACACCCAAACTGAGAGAGACCTGTGGGATAACTTGGTTGGGTATATTAGCCAAGAGTGGCTCTTAAGCCACTCAGTTGCTTAAGAGGAGGCACAGCAAAATAATTCTTGCTCCTCCACTTTATTTATATTGTGTGCGTAGTAAAAAGTGAATTCGCATAAAAAAGACTAAGAGTTCACTTCACTTCTGACGCTGAAAACAAATTCTCAGTCTGATGATTTGACAATCAATGAAAGCTTATGTCAGGCATCCTTGATGCTTTAATGCTTGGGTTCACACATGAGACTAAACCGATCTCTGTTGACTTGGCCACAACTGGCTGGGATTCTAAACCAATTGACAAACCACATATCATCATTAAAAGGCATTCAAACATTTAAATATGTTAAAGGGTTAAATAAGATTCAGGAGAGAAGTGTTTTTAATAGGAAAGTGAACACAAGAACAAGGGGACACAATCTGAGGTGAGGTGGGGGAAAGATTAGAAGTAACATGAGAAAATATTATTCGACTGAAAGAGTCGTAGATGCTTGGAACAAACTTCCAGCTGACGTGGTTGGTAAATCCAGTCACTGAATTTAAACATGCCTGGGATAAACATAGATCCATCCTAAGATAAAATACAGGAAATAGTATAAGGGCAGACTAGATGGACCATGAGGTCTTTTTCTGCCTTCAATCTTCTAGGTTTCTATGTTTCAGACATGCTAAACCAAAACCCAATAAGCCTAGGATGCAATATCAGTGTTACTAAGCCAAGCCAAGCAGGCTGCAAACTACACCATGGCTTAATCAAGCGTGCATCCCCCGTTGGCATAGAAACATAGAAGACTGACGGCAGAAAAAGACCTCCTGGTCCATCTAGTCTGCCCTTATACTATTTTCTGTATTTTATCTTACAATGGATATATGTTTATCCCAGGCATGTTTAAATTCAGTTACTGTGGATTTACCAACCACATCTGCTGGAAGTTTGTTCCAAGGATCTACTACTCTATCAGTCAAATAATATTTTCTCACGTTGCCTTTGATCTTTCCCCCAACTAACTTCAGATTGTGTCCCCTTGTTCTTGTGTTCACTTTCCTATGAAAAACACTTCCCTCCTGGACCTTATTTAACCCTTTAACATATTTAAATGTTTCGATCATGTCCCCCCTTTTCCTTCTGTCCTCCAGACTATACAGATTGAGTTCATGAAGTCTTTCCTGATACATTTGATGCTTAAGACCTTCCACCATTCTTGTAGCCCGTCTTTGGACCCCTTCAATTTTGTCAATATCTTTTTGTAGGTGAGGTCTCCAGAACTGAACACAGTATTCCAAATGTGGTCTCACCAGCGCTCTATATAAGGGGATCGCATTCTGTGCACTTGGTTCCAGTTTGCAAAATTTTTATGTGCTGGGGAGGAAGGTGGAGGAATTCACTAAGGACGATGCTAAATCCCACAAATTTCACCATGGAAGGAAGTACGGCCCTTTATTTGTCCGTTTGCAAAATTCATCAGCCCCGGGCAACATTCTGCATTGAAGGATGGATCAAAATCCAGGCATTTCTCCCTCCTGACACCCCCCGAAACATCCTCTGTCAAGTCAGGCGACGGAGGGACACAAACCCAGCAGCAAGAGGCTGGCATGGCTTGGGTTTGCTGCCTGCTGCAAGTTTTCTGTGTGCCTGCCTTGATTTTAGCAGGCAGTGCGAGGGTCTCTCCGCTTACAGGTTAGTCTGTGGAGGGGGCTGGATCAACTGATGGGCAACCCCCCCACCCCCTGAATCCCTGAGCAGATCCAGCCCCCCAGCGGCACAGTGGAGCTGGAGGCAGCGGCGGTGAAGAGGCAGCTTTTTGGGCGCTGCTGCTTCCCCCACGAAGGGGGCTGGAGGGGTGGGGTGGGGGGCGAGGGGGAAAGTCACTCTTGTCTTCCCTGAATGACCGAGAAGGCTCAGAAGCGGTTGCAGGAGAAAGGCGAATTCTGCAGAAAAAGTTTGCTGGTGGCAGAAGGTAGGGGTGTGTGTGTGTGTGTATAAGTGCTTGTGCGATTGCAAAAGGAGGGGATGAAGGCTTTGCGGAGAGGGTTGCGTGCGTTTATCATCTGCCTGCCACAAAAGGCTACAAAGTCTGTGACCCACATTAGCAACAACATTCAGACAGTGCTTTCACAGTCCTCTCTAAGTGGTTCAGCCTCTTGCCCCCAAAAATCTGGGTCCTTATTTTGCCCACCTGGGAAGGATGGACGGCTGAGTCCACCTGGAGCTGGTTAGGATCGAACTGCTGGCAGTGGGCAGTTAGCTTGCAATACTGTATTCTAACCATTTGGGAGGGAAGGAAGGAAGGAAGGATGGAAGGGAAGGAAGGGAAGGGAAGGAAGGAAGGAAGGAAGGAAGGAAAGAAAGAATATCAAAAATACTTAGACTTATATACCGCTTCATAGTGCTTTCACAGCCCTCTCCAAGGTGGTTCAGCCTCTGGCCCCCAAAAACCTGGGTCCCTAATTTTGCCCACCTGGGAAGGATGGAGTCAACCTTGAACCTGGTGAGATTTGAACAGCCAGCCATATTCTGAACACCCAGCAGATTCCTGCATCAGATCAGGGTCTAAAAGGGGGTGCGGGGGGGATCTTAGTCCTTGTTGAGGAGGGGAGACAGCTTGCCTCCAGAAGTTGTGAATGCCCCAACACTGGAAGTTTTTAAGCAGATGTTGGATCACCATCTGTCTGAAGTGGTGTAGGGCTTCCTGCCTAAGCAGAGGGTTGGACTAGAAGACCGCCAAGGTCCCTTCCAACTAGTTGTTGTTGTTGTTGTTGTTGTTGTTGTTGTTGTTGTTGTTGTTATTATCTTCCTTGATTCTGTCAGTGGTGACTTCCAAAACGTCACCCTGGCTAGACACAGGAACAATCTCTTCCCTCCCTCCAACCCCCCACACCTTCATTCTGCCGAACCTCCAATTCTCCCAGTTCAATCTCAAGCCTCTGCTTATTAACGCAGACAGGGTGGCTGTAATGTTATCACTTCTCCTTGTCCTTTTCTTTACTTCCCTCTTTTTAAATTGGGATTATGATGACGATGGTTCATCAGACAGTTAGCCAGATGTTCAGTCTGGCTTTGGCATTTTGGTCCAAGAAGGACGTGGGATAGGCAGAGGTGGGTGTTTGATGGAGTTACCGATCTCCACGCAGGATGGAAGCTGTTCCGAAGATGCATTTTGCCATCAACTGAGGGTGAATTCGTCAATGCCGTGGTGTTCCAGGGGTGCTCCAGTTGTTACTGTTATTATTACTGTCTCCATTGCTTTGCATGGACATTGAACACTTCTGTATGGGGGACAAATTCCTTACGTATCTAGTCACATTAGGCCAAATCTAGTATTCAGTTCAATTTAATTCAGTTCAGTTCAATTCAGTTTGGTTCCGTTCAAAGCATCCCTGGAAGGTATGGTAGGGTAAAATCTAAACCAAATAAAAATAATTTTAGGCTAGAATAAAATATTCTAACGGGAATAATAAGAACCTCAAAGATACAGCTACTACAGCTACTATACTAGTAGTTGTATCTTCGAATAATAGGAACCTCAAAGATACAGCTACTAGTATAGATACTAGTACTGTATCTATATTAGTAGATACTACTAGTATCTACTACTAGTAATACATACAGCTACTACTACTACAGTGGGGGGGGGATGGGAGGGGGGAACTGTTTTTCTTGCTTTTCTTGAAATGACCAGTCAGTCAGTGGGTTTGCACATTGGGGTTTGCATATTGATTTGGGGGGTGGGGGTGGAAGGTAGCATTAAAATGAGGTTTCAGATCGAAAAAATGGGACCCCCTTGTCCTTCCCATTTCTTTTACACACCCCGCCAATGAAGGGCTGCACATTTTTTTACTACCACACTGTAGGTGTGGCTTATTTTGTGGCCATGTGACCAGGCGGGAGTGGCTTGATGATCATGTGACCAGGGGGATGGCTTAAAGGTCATGTGACTGGCTTAAAGATGGCCAACGTGACGTCACTCACATCAAGGGTTAGGGTGCCTGGCCTCTCCTTGCCCCAAAGAGATACAATTTCCCTATCTTTTTACTATTACTCAACATCTAAAATACACCATTTAATTCTATGTATATATTCCACATGTGTACATACATATTACACACAGGCACACAAAAATATACATTATCTACTAGATAGATTGTATGTGTATACGCCCAGCTCTTCTAAAATTATGCACATTCAATCTCATTTACTGCGATAGGAAAAACAGACCCAGAGCCCAAAAGAAAAAGAAATACAAATGTTTTATTGTTTTTGCCTACCTGACCGTACCCGTAGGAGCCCATCACTGTACCCCGCTCTCTTTGACACTCACACACAGGGCAAAGAAGGAGGGGGTCTAACAGGGGCTGTCAATGATTGAATGCTTCCAAATTGGTCAATTATCTCACTTTAAATGGATTAATCCAAATCATTAGCCAATTACTTCAAACGCTTGAATGCACTGCAAAAAAACATGAAAAGGAAAGAAAAGAAAGGAACTGGGGCGGGGGAGGCTCATGAATGTGGATGTGGGCATCTCCACGACAAGCTTCCCTTCCCTGAAGAAATACATTCCTGGGAACCTGAAGAAGGTCTGCAAGGACAAAGGGACAGGGAGGAAGTGGGACCAGTGGCCCCAAGACGTTCCTGTTTTGGCCCGGCGGCATCCTGTGCAGCTCATCACGGATTCTGAGGATCGGGAGACGGGTGTGGGTTGGTATCCTAGGCACTGGAGTCTGATAGCGAGGAGGTCGGAGAGGATGTGGGGGGTCAGGGGCTGAAAGCCAACCAGGGCCTCTTGCACCTCCAGAGGTCACCAGGAGTGACTCAGGAGAAGAGGAGGAGCCTCTCCTTGATGCTAGGGTATGCAGGGCTGCCAGAAGGCAGGAGTGGCTAAACAAGAGGAAGTCTCTGCGTGAATAGATCTCAAGAACACTTGGCCATGCCTTTTGGCTTTTTAAGGGTGAGCCGAAAGGGAAGAATGTTGGGAATGAATGATGAGCACCTTTGGGAGAACTACATGTTTCTCACCTCTGTTTTAGATGTTGACATTTTTGTTTTAATTTGTTGCCAGCGTTTGAGAGTATTCTGAAACCATTTGTGACTGAGGATAGACAGAGAAGAGTAGATGCAAGGGACATTGAGCTTGTGTGCGCCTCTAACATCTGCTTAACAGGGCCCCAGACTTCTCTGTTTGGCCAATGGAGACCTCTGATGATCTTTCTTTCTTTCTTTCTTTCTTTCTTTCTTTCTTTCTTTCTTTCTTTCTTTCTTTCCTTCCTTCCTTCCTTCCTTCCTCCTTCCTCCCTTCCTTCCTTCTTTCCTTCCTTTTTATTTATTCATTCATTCATCAATTCTTATTTCTTTCTTTATATTTATTTACTTACTTATTTGATTTTTATGCCGCCCAGCTCCCTAGGGACTCTAGGCAGCTTACAACCAAAAATATAACATCTGAATAATACTAAAAACCTATAAAACAGTTTACAAACAATTAAAATAAAACAGTGAAAACCATGCATACCATTTATGGCTGATCTCGATAGTTACCACCATCGGATTAATGGCCTCAGGCCTGCCATAAAAAACAGGTCTTTATCACTTTCCAGAAGGCCAGTAGGGTGGGGATAGTCCAGATCTGAGGAGATAACTGGTTCCAGAGGGTTGGGGCCACCACAGAGAAGGCTCTCCCCCGCAGACCCACCAGCTGATACTGTTTAGCTGATGGGATCTGTAGAAGACCAACCCTGTGGGCCCTTACCAGTTGCTGGGAGGTATGTGGTAGAAGGCGATCTTGAAGATAGTCTGGCTATGAGCCATGTAACACCTTGAATTTGGTCCGGAGGCCAATCGGGAGCCAGTGCAGTCCGCAGAGGATTGGTGTAATGTTGATGGGAGAGGAGAGCTCTTGTTTCACCCAACGTCTCTCTTTTTATCGCCCCAGACAGGGTCTTGCTCTAACTTTGGCCATGGAGAACTGCAGCAACACCAGAGTCGACACCCCCACCAACATCTCCTTGGGGGTTGGCGGTCTCCCCTTCAGCATCTTTGAATACAAGACCATCTCAGTCCTCCTGGTGCTCACCATATGTGGAGTTGGCATTATTGGCAACGCCATGGTGGTCACCGTAGTTCTGACCACCCGTGACATGAGGACTCCAACCAACTGTTACTTGGTTAGCTTGGCTGTGGCTGACCTGATCGTTCTGGTGGCTGCTGGCCTGCCCAACATCTCCGAGAGCCTGGCAGGGACGTGGATCTACGGGTTTGCTGGGTGCCTTGGCATTACCTACTTTCAGTACCTGGGCATCAACGCATCCTCCTGGTCTATCGCAGCGTTCACCGTAGAAAGGTAAGGGGACATTTCAGGGAATCACCTTGTCCTCTTATTTGGCATCCTTCAGATGGGACAGTCCTCAGAATTTCAGCCAGCGTGGCTCAAGGCGTTTGGGAGTTTGTTTGTTTGTTCGTTCATTCATTCATTTATTTATTGGATTTGTATGCCGCCCCTCTCCGTAGAGTCGGGGCGGCTAACAACAATAATAAAACAGTATATAATAATAATCTAATACTAAAAACAGTTAAAAACCCATTATTATAAAAACCAAACATACATACAGACATACCATGCATAAAATTATAAAGGCCAAGGGGGAAAGTGTATCTCAGTTCCCCCATGCCTGGCGGCAGGGGTGGGTTTTAAGAAGCTTACGAAAGGCAAGGAGGGTGGGGGCAATTCTAATCTCTGGGGGGAGTTGGTTCCAGAGGGCCGGGGCCGCCACAGTGAAGGCTATTCCCCTGGGTCCCGCCAAGCGACATTGTTTAGTTGACGGTATCCGGAGAAGACCCACTCTGTGGGACCTAACTGGTCGCTGGGATTCGTGCAGCAGAAGGCAGTCCCTGAGATAATTTGGTCCGGTGCCATGAAGGGCTTGTAGGAGTTGTAGGCCCGTGATGGCGAACCTATGACACAGGTGCCATAGGTGGTACGCGGAGCCATAACGATGCTCCCCGAATGTGTTTGTGCAAAGGACTGCACAAAAGATACAAGGGTTATCCAGAAAATAAGGTTATGAGCTCTTGTGGGGAATGTTCACGGGGGAAGTTGGCATTATTATGGTGTAAAAGGGAGCCAACGGAAGCGAATGAGCAGTGCCAGTGGTCAGTAGATCATTGACTGGCATTGTGGTGAAGGTTAGAGATGACCATCCTCATCCCGTTTCCTTCCAAGGGCGAAGTGTGCGCTGTAATATGCTACCTGGATGCTAAGGGCATGAACGCTGCTGCGATGGAGGCCCAAGATGCTTCCTGAAGTGCACAAAATCGACAGAATCAGAGCCGTCGGAAAATTTCTTGACCGTTTCGAGATTGAAGACAAGGCTTTTCTCAACTGTGTAGTGACAGGAGTTGAAACTTGGTCTCATCCCCAGATTCCAGAGAGCAAACGTCAATCAATGCGGTGATGCCACATTCATTCTCCTTCAGCCAAAACATTTGAAATTCAGCAATCGGCGAGAAAAATCTTGGGCCCCCATCGCAGCAGCGTTCATGCCCTTAGCATCCAGGTAGTGTATCCACTTCGCCCTTGGAGGGAAACGGGATGGAGGCTCATCTCTAACCTTCACCACAACAGCAGTCGATGATCTACTGACCCCTGGCACTGCCCGTTCTCTTCCGCTGGCTTCACATTACAAGATAGGAATACCAACTTCCCCCATGAACATTCCCTGTGAGAGTTACATGCCTTGTAACCTTACTTTCCGTATAACCCTTGTAGTATCCTTTGTGAGATGTCACTCGGTGGCCCCACCCTGCACAAAGCAGGAAGTGACGGAGACAAAGAAACCAGCATAAAGGTTCTTGCTAGATGGAGGGTGTGTGTGTGTCTCTTCCTCCCGTGTTGCCTTTCCGATCCCCCCTTCCTTACACCCCCCACTTCCTTCGTCTCTTTCCCAGATACATTGCCATCTGCCACCCGATGAAGGCGCAGACCATGTGCACTGCGTCTCGAGCCAAGCGCATCACTGCCTTCGTCTGGATCCTCACCTCGCTGTACTGCATGCTCTGGTTCTTCCTGGTGGACGTGGCTGCTAACAACAGCCAGCAGCTGGAGTGCGGCTATAAGGTCTCCCGCAACCTCTACCTGCCCATCTACCTGCTGGACTTCACCCTCTTCTTCATCACCCCCCTCCTGCTCACCACGGTGCTCTACGGCCTCATCGGGAAGGCCCTTCTCCAGAGCCCTGCCCTGCACCAGCCCACCGCCCAAGGGGAATGCTGGCGGGAGCGAAGCCACCAGGAGAAAAACGGCGCCGAGGTTGGGCCAAGCAGAGCTGGCGGTTCCAGGACCAGAGTGCCTGCCTCTTCCAGGAAACAGGTGGGCAGACACGGTGGGGTTTCCATTTAGGGCAGGGGGGGGAACACTGCAACCACTCAGGAAGGTTTGTGATGTTCAAACTGTAAGCCAGAGTTTTCTCAACAGTGACAATTTTAAGACATGTAGACTTCAACTCCCAGAATTCCCCAATCAGCCTGGCTGGCTGGCGAGTTCTGGGAATTTATTTATTTTATTTAATTAATTAATTTATTTATTGGATTTGTATGCCGCCCCTCTCCGTGGACTCGGGGCGGCTAACAACAGTGATAAAAACAGAATGTCAAAATCCAATACTAAAACAGCTAAAAACCCTTGTTATAAAACCAATTAAAGTGTACACATTGTTATATTATATTATACTATATTATTATACTATATTATACTATATTATATTATACTATATTATACTATATTATATTATATTATATTATACTATATTATACTATATTATATTACATTACATTACATTACAATACATTACATTTTATTATTAGAGTTGGAAGGGACCTTGCAGGTCATCTAGTCCAACCCCTGCTGGTGCAGGAGACCCTACATAGTCCAATAGCAGTCCAGTCTTTTCTTGAAGGTCTCCAGTGTTGGAGCGTTCACCACCTGTGTGGGCAGGCCATTCCACTGGTTGATCGCTCTCACAGTCAGAAAGTTCCACCTTATTTCCAGGTTGAATCTCTCCTTGGACACCCTCATCATTTGTAGATGTCCATGTCAACATAAAGCAGCTGTTCTTCCTCTTGAATACAACTGAGTAAGCTGAAGTATTAGTCAATTTCTACTCGGGTCTTCTTGGCACTCTGGGAATAGCCATTGCTAGACAGATGCTACCTTGTGCTGTGGCCAAAGGCCCCCATTGTGTCGGGCTTCAATTTCAAAGCTTGACATGCTCCCTTCCCTGGCCTCATGGCCAGCCTTCCAAATAGCAATAGCATGTAGACTTATACACTGCTTCATAGTGCTTTTACAGGCCTCTCTAAGCAATTTACAGAAGGTCAGCCTCTTGCCCCCAACAATCTGGGTCCTTATTTGACACACCTCGAAAGGATGGAAGGTTGAGCCAACCTTGAGCCTACTGAGATTTGGTCTGCCAAACTGCTGATGTGTCTCATCTCCTCGTGAGCCCTCTGAGCCCCTTCTTTCTCCTCCAGGTCACCAAGATGTTGGCTGTGGTGGTGGCCCTCTTCGCCCTCCTCTGGATGCCCTACAGGACCCTGGTTTTGGTGAACTCCTTCGTGGAGCACCCCTACCTGGACCGCTGGTTCGTCCTCTTTTGCAGGGTCTGCATCTACACCAACAGCGCCGTCAACCCCGTCATCTACAACCTCATGTCCCAGAAGTTCCGCCTGGCCTTCAAGAGGCTTTGCAAATACAGGGAGGAGGAACTTCAGCGGCAGCGGAGCTTTTACACGGCCTCGGGCGATGACGGCCACACCAGGAAGGCCAGCTCCATCGACCAGCAGGCCAGCCACAAAGCAGGGAGGCCGTCTGGGACCCCCAAAGTGGGGGCTGAGCAACAAACCCTGAGCCAGAAAGAGAAGGAGATGCAGTTTAGCCTGCTTTGAAGGCTCCAAGGCTGGGCCTTTTTATATTTGTCACACCGGAAACTGAGTTCATGTCACCCAGCACAAGTGGGCGTCTTTGAGAAATGTGCAATTTTATGGGCTTCTTGGACAGGAAACCACTGCCCACTCCCACTCTCATCAATATGGCAAATGATTTAGCTTTACTAGATAAGTGGTCAAAGCAATGGAAACTGCAGTTTAATGTTTCCAAATGTAAAATAATGCACTTGGGGAAAAGGAATCCTCAATCTGAGTATTGCATTGGCAGTTCTGTGCTAGCAAAAACTTCAGAAGAGAAGGATTTAGGGGTAGCGATTTCTGACAGTCTCAAAATGGGTGAGCAGTGTGGTCGGGCGGTAGGGAAAGCAAGTAGGAAGTTTGACTGCATAGCTAGAGGTATAACAAGCAGGAAGAGGGAAAATTATGATCCCACTATATAGAGCGCTGGTGAGACCACATTTGGAATAATACTGTGTCCAGTTCTGGAGACCTCACCTATAAAAAAATATTGATCCAATTGAACAGGTCCAAAGACGGGCTATAAAAATGGTGGAAGGTCTTAAGCATAAAACCTATCAGGAAAGACTTCATGAACTCAATCTGTATAGTCTGGAGGACAGAAGGAAAAGGGGGGACATGATTGAAACATTTAAATATGTTAAAGGGTTAAATAAGGTTCAATAGGGAAGTATTTTTAATAGGAAACATTGAACACAAGAACAAGGGGGCACAATCTGAGGTTAGTTGGGGGAAAGATCAGAAGCAATGTGAGAAAATATTATTTTACTGACAGAGTTTTAGAAGCTTGGAACAAACTGTGGTTGGTAAGTCCACAGTAACTGTATTTAAACATGCCTGGGATAAACATATATCCATCCTAAGATAAAATACAGGAAATAGTATAAGGGCAGACTAGATGGACCAGGAGGTCTTTTTCTGCTGTCAATATTCTACGTTTCTATGTTTCAATTGGTGCAAACCATCAACTTGGTTTGGCCAAAAGCAGGAAGCTGGGAAAGACCTTTCAGCAGGTCAGGTGACTCTCCAAAGTCCACCAGCATAGGGGGAAGGGCATCTTTTTTGGGAATAAAACTATGGGTTCCTCCACAACACGGCTAGGCAAAGTTGGCTGTTCTATGACATATGGACTTCAACTCCCAGAATTCTTGAGCGAGCATGATTGCCTCAGGAATTCTGGGAGTTGAAGTCCACAAGTCATAGAAGAGCCAACTTTGCCTACTCCTGCTCCAGAACAAGGTAGGCATTTGGAGTGAAGCCTTCTCCAACCATACTGGAGCAGCCCCTGTTGGTTGGGAGGGCAGGAGCTCGGCCAGGCAGAATGAGAGAGAGTGAGAAACGCCTCCAGATTTAGAATCCATAGCAAGAAATGAGGGGGGGGGGGGAGAGAAGTCTTTATTTCCATGCCCTGGTCATGCTCTTTATAGAGATGCTTTGATGCCCACTGCAAGAGTCAAGAATGCAGAACAAGAGGGTCTATTTATCTGATACACCAAGTCTTTTATGACCTTTTACTTAACTTCAACTGTTGGGCATTGGTAAGGAGCAAACCTTCCATGCCTGGAGTGTTTCTGCAGCCTGACTTCTGTGCCCCCCTTCCTTCCTTCCTTCTTTCCTTCCTTGAAGATGGAAAGGTTGGTGGTCAAAGAATGGATTTCGCTGCATCCTCATCCCTTTCGTTCGAACAGATGATCCGTGTGAGCACAAATTGGTAGAACAGCCAGAATAGAACGCTGGGGTTATATGCAGGTCTTGCATTTCTTAAGTGTATTAAAATGTCAGCATGATTTGAGAGCTCTGAGACAATCACCTTCCAAATTAACGTAAAGCAAAGTCTAAAAGGTCCCCAGCTCTTCATAAAATTCTAACCTCCAATGCTGCAAAACCAAAGCAGAATTAAGCTCTCATTCCTCCAAAAGCCGTGATGGGTGAAATCTCTCTCTCCCCTGGGCATAATTGGAAAAGGGAGGAAAGCGACTTATTTTTGCTCCCTTGCCAAAGGGAAAATGTTGTCTTTTCCGGCTGAGTGCCGCTTTTCATCCTCAGGCAAACATGCTTAATTGAAAAGGTAGGAAGCTCTTCCGTCCTGCTGATGGTGCCATGCCCACAAACCATGACTGCCCTGCAGTTTTTCTGCAGAAAAAAAATCCCCCACCCCCGGCTAAGGTTTTGTCTGTCTCATACTGAAAATAATCCAGTTAGGATCAGAGGGGCAAGCAAGCCATATTGCAGGGGGGGTGGAATCCACAGAGAGGTGACAAAAAAGTCTAGGAGAAGAAAGGGAAGGTTTTGGTTTTTTATAAGGAAGCTTTTGCAAAAACCAACCCATCTGAGCCAAAGAATCTTTGTGAGAAAGCTTTTCTGGGAATTCTGACGCAAACTGAGATATTATTAAAATGGGCTTCCCGTTATATGAATGAGAGATATAATTATCCGGATACACAATTTTTTTTCCTGCCATTATTTTAACAAGCAGCCTCTCATCTTCGAGAGGAAATGGTCAAATAGGACCATGTTTTGCAGCCAGACCGACGCAGGAGCATCTTCTAAATTAAGGGATGAAAAAATATCTTGTCTTGTGACACACTAGGAAAGTCCCCCGGGCAACTTCAGAAGGAGTTCAGAACAATCATATTTTTCTTAAGAAAATTGTGCATCACCCATCGTGGGGAAACTTTTTAAAACTGTCACCCACTGGGAGAGAAATAAGCTCTCCAAACTTGCAGAAGAATCTGTCTCCGTGATCAATACATGAACAGTGAAGTAGAATAATTTATTTGCTTCCAAATTAATGCCCCATTCAATTAGGAAATATCCATCAATAAATTAAGATATCTGGGCCAATCTGGGTGTGTTTAGATGTTGGTTTCTAAATTCACTCCTGGCGATCCAAAGATCCTGATTTGAGAAGTGCAAGTATGACTTATACAAGGGTCGCCCAGAAAGTAATGCACAACTTTTTTTGCTCAGTCTACAGTAATGGTATGAATGTAAAACTTTAGATATACATTGTTTGAAAGGTCAGGAGTGCGTGTGTAAATTTTGCATTTCTTCAGACAGATAGCGTAGCTGCAGCAGTGTTTCAAAAAGCCGTCTGTAAGGGATGTACGTTACAAGCAGCGTGTCATTATTGAATTTCTCACTGCAGAGAAAGAAACTGTTGGGAACATTCACAAACGTTTGTGTACAGTTGATGGAGAATCTGCAGTCGACAGAAAGACGGTTAGTCGCTGGGCACAGAAAGTGAGGCCATCACAGTGCAGAAATGGCTTCGTGACCAGAACAAGGAGTGGTACCGACAGGGCATACACGCCCTTGTGTCTCTCTGGAAGGCCATAGAGTGGGACGGAGATTATGTGGAAAAATAGGGAGTGTAGAAGAAACACAGTTCTTTCTTGTGTGTAAGTTTTATTGTGTTCAATAAATAATTGTTGAAGAAAAACGATGTGGTGCATTACTTTCTGGGCGACCCTCGTACTTCTCCTCATAGAACTTTGCCCACCTGTGGACTAACCTAATGTGGCAGCTTCCAGTAGCTGGGACTACATTGCCCATCACTCCAATAAGCACAGGAGTGAAAAACCGACCTCTCTAAGGAAAGTGAATTGTGTATTCCCCTGACGTGGAAGTCAGAAAGGTTGCCTCTGTTGTGATTCTCCCCACCCGCTTATTCAGAGCTGCAAATCTTGTAATAAATGGTAAAAGTGACAGGATTTGATGAATGCCTGCCTCCTTTGGAAAGAGATGGCTCTGTTGACCTTCAGCAAAACCTCCAGATTCATGCGCAGCCTCTCGCTGTGCGCACCAGAGATCGGACACCCTTCTCATCAACCAGCTGCTTCTCTCATTGGACTTTTTCTAATTGAATTTAGAATAAACTCACTCGCATTTTGCAACAAGAAATAATGGGCAATCTTCAGGCTCTCGGCAGCCATTCCATTCGCTGGCTTAAATTGGGTCCTGGGAGTATTTAGGAGGCAAAATAAAATCAGCCTCACAATAACTGAAAGCTCTTCAGACAGAGAATAAAAGCTGGACGATGCCCTTTGCCTGGCTGGTTTTTCCCCCCAGCAGATCAAATTGCAGGAATAATAGCTGGGGCTTAAACCTCCCAGCGGTATTCAGGGCTGCTACCTCTGAATGGCCAAAGCTCACAGGCTTATTTGTTCTGCTCCCTTGATAGGGAACCTGTAGAGAAAAATCAGAGTTTCCATTGAAAGAGATAGGAAAGCAAAGGACGATAGAAGGGCAGGTTTTATTATTATTATTTTATTTAATTAATTAACCTACAAAAAGATTTTGATCAAATCGAACAGGTCCAAAGACGGGCTACAAAAATGGTGGAAGGTCTTAAGCATCAAACTTATCAGGAAAGACTTCATGAACTCCACCTGTATAAGTCTGGAGGACAGAAGGGAAAGGGGGGACATGATCGAAACTTTTAAATATGTTAAAAAGTTAAATAAGGTTCAGGAGAGAAGTGTTTTTAATAGGAAAGTGATCACAAGAACAAGGGGGCACAATGTGAGGTGACGTGAGTTGAGGGAAAGATTAGAAGCGACGTGAGAAAATATGATTCGACTGAAAGAGTAGTAGATGTTTGGAACAAACTCCCAGGAGACGTGGAAGTTATTCTTCCTTTCAGAGCAACCATGGAAAGATCTCAGGAACCTCAATGCCATAAAATGTAGTTACAGTGGGGATAGAGAGAAAGAGAGACAGAAGCCATTTAGGTCTAAGAGAGTTATCAACTGGTTTTATAGGAAGCACTTTGGGAAATATATTGGAGCTCTCAGCATGCCGGGTTAATTTGATGGGACCCTGCTGGAAGATTCAGATTGGAATGCCAGGAAAACATCCCAGAACAAGCCAATCATAAACTTCTTCTAGAAAGTTGCCAAGAAACTTACATTACGGGTAGGCAAAGTTGGCTCTTCTATGACTTGTGGACTTCAACTCCCAGAATTCCTGAGCCAATCATGCGAGCTCAGGAATTCTGGGAGTTGAAGTCCACAGGTCATAGAAGAGCCAACTTTGCCTACTACCCCTGATCTACATGGATGGAATTGGGCAGGAAGGAGGCAACGGTGAGTCTCCACTGGCGAAATCTTGCCCAGAAAAGTCCAGGGACTCATCCGGGGTCTCACCAGGAGTCAACGCTAACTCGAAGACATAAAGGCCCCAACAACAACATGGTGTGAGATGGCAAATGAAATAGTCCATATTGAGGAGGGAGGTGGAAATCAGGGACCAAAGTTAGGCAATGCTCATAACAAGAACGACTAGCAATTGGTTTTTGTGAGGAGGGTGTAAGTGGAAGTCAGTGGCATAATTTGTGGCTGTTGGCTGCAGGAGGCAATTCTGGGTTACTGTCCATGGTCCTGACAAAAGTGGAGTGGGGGTGGGGAGAAAGAGTTTGCATTTTCTGGTCCCAGGGGGTATTGCATGGGTTTTTTATTTTTACTTTTAAATAAACACCTCTATTTCCTTGGCTGGGTAGCAATAAAGAACTTATTTTCCTCGGCAAGGCCCATGGTTAAAAAAGAAAAGGAGAAATAAATCCAGATGTTTTCAAAAGGACTGCAGATGAAGCCTTGGCAAGATTGCTTTGGAATTCATAGACGTTTAATTTGGAATTAAAGACGTTTAATTTGGATTTCATAGAACAATGAGTCAGTGGAACAGAAGTTGCATCCAGAAGTTGTGAATGCTCCAACAAGATTTTGGAGCACCATCTGTCTGAAGTAGTGTAGGTGTCTCCTGCCCAAGCAGGGGGTTGGACTAGAAGACCACCAAGGTCCCTTCCAACTCTGTTGTTATTATTGTTTGGCACAAAGAGCTGAAATTTTCCAAATGCAGGAGAGCCAGGATTGAATAATTAGGGATTGAGGTTTGGAACCTTCCCCATCCCCAGTTCACAGAGCGAGATCTGTGGAATGACCTGGTTTGGAGCCAGGCCATATGACCCCTAACTAATGGGGTGGTTGCAATGCCCCCCCTCCCTCCTCAAGCTCAAACTGCCCCACGGAGGGCTGCAAGGGCCTTGGCTTTCATGCCAGGGAGTGAGCCTGCGGTTGCACGTGGATCCATTTGTCTTCTGTGCTGCTAAATCTGGTGGCAAACTCACCCATTGTGAATCATGCAGATGAAGTCAGTGCTAGGGGGGAATTCAGGAGCCCCTGGTCTGCCTCAGAGCCGAGCAAGCCTGGGAGGAAAGCCTCCCCATGAGACAGAGACCCTGACAAGTGCCATCTGCAAGACAAACCACCAAGGGGGCTTTGAGGAGCAATGAGGCGGCAAGGACTGAAGGCATTGAGAAGTCATGTTCTGCAGCTGGCTTATTTCAAGGACTTGGGAGGGGGAAACATACATTCAACGTCCCTGATGGGTGGCAAGAAAGATCAAAGGCAACTTGACCAAGGGGAAAGGGGCAACCTTTTCTGAATCCCACCCAGAGGGACACCAGGAATTGGAGAAATTTGTTTATTTGTTTATTTGTTTATTTATTTATTTATTTATTAGAGTTGAAAGGGACCTTGCAGTTCATCAAGTCCAACCCCCTGCCCAGAGCAGAGAAGGTGGCAGTCCAATTTCCTTTTGAATGTGTCAAGTGATGGGGTGTTCACAACTTCCGCTGGCAGGCTGTTCCACTGGTTGATCGCTCTGACCGTCAGGAAGTTCTTCCTTATTTTGAGGTTGAATCTCTCCTTGGGGGATTTAGAAACATAGAAACATAGAAGACTGATGGCAGAAAAAGACCTCATGGTCCATTTGAGGCATCTTTCCCCCAGGCTTATTATAATTTATGTTTGGTATGTATGTGCTCTTTGGTTTTTAATTATGATAGGGTTTTTAGTTTTTTAATATTAGATTTGTGCCATTATAATATTGTTTTTATCGTTGTTGTGAGCCGCCCTGAGTCTTTGGAGAGGGGCGGCATACAAATCTAATAAATTATTATTATTAATTATTATTATTATTGGTCTGTTTCCATCCGTTGCTCCTGGTCTGGCCCTCTGGTGCCCTGGACAATAGTGCAACCCCCTCCTCTCTGTGGCAGCCCCTCAAGTACCTGTATACTGCTAGCATGTGCCCTCTGGCCTTCCTTTTTGCTAAACTACCCATGCCCAATCCCTGCAACCCCTCTTTGTATGTCTTGTTTATTGATTGATTGGTTGCATTTATATGCCGCTCCCTCCAAAATGAACTCTGAACGGCTAACAATGGTTATAAATACAATACAAGTAAAAAACAGTAAAAAAACCATCAATAAAATCACATATATCATAAGAAACCATGCGTACTAACAATCAATCTTAATTCCAGGCCTGCCAGAAGTCAGAAGACCAGTAAGGAGATAGTGTGAATTTCTGGGGGCAGTTGATTCCACAAGGTCGGAGCCACCACAGAGAAGGCCCTTCCCTGAGGTCCCACCAACCAACATTGTTTGGTGGACAGGACCCAGAGAAAGCCGATTCTATGGGCCCTTACTGCTCGCAGTGACTTATGAGGGAGGAGGCCCCGTAAATAGTCTGGCCCTGAGCCATTTAGGGCTTTAAAGGTGATAACCAACACCTTGAATTGCGCCCGGAGACCGACTGGCAACCAATGCAGCTGGCGTAAAGATGGAGTTTCCAAGGAATGGGAGGCAGATGCAATTCGGAGGAGCACTTCACCTGCAAGTCCTTTCCCCCTCTTCTGCTGCCTTTCAGCTCCATCCTTTCCTAGTCAACAAGGGATAAATCATCTCCTCAGCGGCCAGTCCATAAATGGCTTTTTAAAGAGTTTTTGTTTAGGAGGCACAGAACCCCAGCTGGGACCAAAGCCATTTCTGGAACGGTGTTTGCACAGCCGAGCAAAGCCACAGCTGGGAAAACCGACAGGAGAGGCCGTTCAAGGGCCGAATTAGCCACATCAGCCGCTCGGCTTTTTTTGCAGGAGTGAGAGGATGCTGAAAGGACCACAGTGGGGAGGGAGAAAAAGGCTGCAGGTTAAAATGAGAGTGGAGAAAAACATTTCCCACCACATTTGCTCCATCTTGGAGGAGAAATTCAATCGCGGGTCACATAGATGTTGGCCGTTACCTGTTTCAAGGGTGGGACATTCTCAGATTTGGGGGTTTTCAAAAGAGAAGCCTTATTTAATGTATGGACATGTCTAGGTTCAGGCTGGTGGATAGCAGCCACCTTTTGCTGATGAATAGTGATAGATAGATAGAAAGATACATAGATACATAGAAAGATACATAGATGAGATAGATTAGATAGATAGATACATACATAGATACATAGATAGATACATAGATGAGATAGATAAGATAGATAGATAGATAGATAGATAGATAGATAGATAGATAGCAATAGCACTTATTTATGTACCACTTCACAGTGCTTTACAGGCCTCTTTAAGTTGTTTACAGAGTCAGCCATTTGCCCCCAACAATCTGGG